>NW_027362767.1:252051098-252651098 GCF_046119375.1 Phyllobates terribilis | reverse complement strand
CAAAGAATCCTCACAAAACAACACTTTACTGTAATATTTCTGTTTCTCTGTTAGCTCTCCGTTTCCTCTGTTGTAGCATTTTGTGGGGTACATGGGCTTTTCATTATAAAACAGATCCACTGTTAGGCCTTATTCAGGCATCAGTGACTTGACTTTTTTCACTAGTGTTTTGATAGAATTTCCATCAGTCTTTACAGTTATTGCTTAATCAGTGATTTCCTTGTATGAAAGAAAAAATTCCTTTCCTGTAATTTGATTTTCCTGAAACACGTTATAGGGGCAGAACCCACTCTCTCAGGTGCTATCACCGGACAGGCAGCCAAGAGCACAAAATAAAAAAGAAACTCCCACTTCCTCCTTCAATGGGTTTCTAAGAATTCAAGTAGGAGTCATTCAATTTATAATAATTATTATTGTTATTATTTATACATTCACTCAAGCCCATTCTTCATTGTGAGAAGAGAAGATTGAGAACCGTCATCATCCATAAGCCCCAGAGCAGTGTGCTGTCATGGGTTTCAGAAAAATCAAATTACCGGTAAGTAATTATCATTTTTCCCCTCACCCATGACAGCACCTGAGAGATGATTGATGACCAAGGAATCCTCTGATAAGGAGAGAGCACTCCTTTAAGATCTTACACCTGAAGAAAGATCCTATGAATATCCTAGCTCACCTGATAGATATTAAGGAAGGAAGATTGTGAAAGTTTTAGATATCATTCAATCAAGGCAATGTTTGTATCGATTTGGAGCTTCAACAAGAAAGCGTTAATAAGAGTAAAAAGGGAATTCTTTAACTGGTTACAACTTTTTTTTTTCTCAGAGAGGGGCTATATTTATTGCAGGAGTCAAGTGATTAAAATAACCTGGAAGCCTTAGCAAGGCCTTGAGTAGGGTTCCTAGAGGCCGATGGCCCCAGCAACTGCATCTGTTTAAAATATTATGTAACATCAATCCCAATGTTGTTGACATTTTCAATTGAAGTAAGGCTACCTTAAAGCCACGGCCCCACTATCCGTATTCGGTCACTATTCTTTATCAGGAGTGGGAACCAAAACTAGGAGTGGATGATAAATGCAGAATTGGTGACTTGTTTCTATTAAACCTTTTCTCTGATTGTTCCTCACCTGGTTTTGGCTCCCACTCCTGAGAAAAAA
Source organism: Phyllobates terribilis (assembly GCF_046119375.1). Taxonomy (NCBI): domain Eukaryota; kingdom Metazoa; phylum Chordata; class Amphibia; order Anura; family Dendrobatidae; genus Phyllobates; species Phyllobates terribilis. Next base: position 252,649,939 of record NW_027362767.1, on the reverse strand, counting down.
TACTGACCGAATACTTACCAAATACTGATAGCGGGGCCGTGGCCTAAGATCTGGACCTTAAGAAACCATTCTGGTGTCAATGATCACCTAATGGTTCAAAATATGAACCCAACTGTTTCTATGCTATCAAGTGTAGATTGAGCATCCCAGAATGCCAAAGGGGTTCTAGAAACAAGAAGAAATAGTTAGATATTTAGTACTTTATTATAATCCAACTTTAACAATCTACTTTTTTTTTTGGTGTGTACTTTCAGATGTAACGTTAAGTCCTCCTAAGAAATGTATTTAAGCCAAGCGGGCAACTGTAGGTCGAGATTTCCAACTTAGAGAATTTCGGGCACCGCATCCTACCCAAGTACTAAATGCTGATACAACTGGAACAGCCAAAAAAGAAAAAGAGATCTGAACTATTCAATTTAAAAAGAGCCACAATCAAACATTCATTTAAGGGTTGATAGCATTTATCCTATTCTCTAAAATGGCATCAATTGGAATAAATTGGAATATTGATGGTTTATCAGCCCCATACCGGTGAGCCCAACTCACACCTTCATTAGGAGGGCAGACCAGTATAGTGCCGTACAATTTGGCAGAGTCAAGTTCATCTCATCACTCTATACCCGTAGGGTAGATTGAGACCATGATAGTTTAAATCACTTAACGTCCACAAGGCCATTTTGTCACTCCAACTAGGAGCCTTAACTGGACTTACGGTGGTTTTATTCAGTTTAGCGCAGACATATCCATCTTGCACCTCCAAATGCTTAACAGTCCATTTTATGACACCAGACTGGAAAGATCACTGGACTTAAACTGGTTTTGTTCAACTTAGCCATGCCTAAGCTACAAATCCCATTAGAATGATAACCTGGAGCCTAAATGATTAACCAAATTAAATACCAACCAGTCCAAATTACACCGACGAGCAAAAGGGTAACAATATTTTGAACTTTTGACTTTCAGGCTCCATATCTCACCATCCACTACTGCTTCGAACGTGAGACTACCATCATTTTATAGACAATCATCTTGGCTATCTCATACAACAATTTGACTTGCAACTATTTGGCGTATGATTAGTGATGCAGATTCTTGTCATCTCACTTCCTTGTTTTTGTTTTGCTGCTAAAAAGGTAAATTTTAAAATTGTATTATTTTGTTAGTATTTTGTAAAACCACCTTCTGGCTTTCAGCACTGCCTGAATCCTTCTGGGCATGCTCTCGATCAGATTCAAGCATGACTCGAACAAAATCTGATCCCAGGTCTCTTCTACATGTTCTCAAAGTTGGTGCATACTGGTTGGCTCACTTGGGTATGAATAGTGGCATGTAAAAGTTGGGCACCCCTGGTAAAAATTACTGTTATTGTGAACAGTTAGGCTGTGTGCCCACGATGCGTTTTTTAAGCGTTTCCGCATCGGCAATTCCGCTGCAGAAACGCTTCAAAAACGCTTGGTAGAAGGCCTGCTATGTTCCCCAATGATAATACGCATGTGCTGTGCACATGCTGATGAGATTTCCACTGCTGATTATCATTGCGGAAAAAAACGCAGCACTACCAATTATTTTGCGGAAGTGCTGCGTTTTTGCCGCTATTGACTTGCATTGGAACACATGGAATCCGCATCACTGGATCTGTACATGCGCATTCAATGCATTTCAATGTGCGGATGGTACCCGGGGCTGGAGGAGAGGAGATTCTCCTTCGGACCCGGGTACCATAGAACCTCTAAAAAAAAGAATAAAATAAAAAATAAATATTATACTTACCTTCTGATGGCCCCCGGTGTGCTTGTCTTTGCTTGCCAGCAGATCGCGCTGGACTGAAGGACCTGCGCTGATGTCATTTAGTCATGTGACGGCAGGTCCTTCAGTGTACCGCGAGCTGCCGGCAAGCCAGGACGGATCGAATAAAGACTCTGGGGGCCATCAGAAGGTAAGTATATATTTATTTTTTACCATTCTTTAAGGTCACACTATATAAATCCATGCAGTTTGCATGGATTTATATAGTGTGACCAAGTTGTCAAGTACTTTTCCAAGTGATGCTAAAATCACTTGGAAAGCGCTTGTCAACCCGCATGCGGAAATGCATGTGAAGAACGCTTCACATCCGCTTGTCCCTGGCAGGAAAAACGCATGTACAATCCGCATGTACAATCCGCATGCGTTTTTTCTGCCAGGGAGATGCAGAAACGCTTAGGAAAAAATCCGGATCATTTCTGCATCGTGGGCACATACAGTGCCTACAAATAGTATTCAACCCCCTGCAGATTTAGCTGGTTGACACATGCGGAATTAACTTGGCATTGTGACATTTGTACTGTAGATCAGCCTGGAAGTGGGAAATGCACTGCAGCAAATTTTTTTTTTTTTTTTTTTTTAAACGTTAAAGTTAATTCAGAGTGTCATTTATTATTCAACCCCTCAAACCACAAGAATTCTGTTTGGTCCCCCTAAAGTATTAAGAAGTAGTTCAGGCACCAAGAATAATGAGCTTCACATGTGTGGATTAAAGATCTCTTTTGCCAGCCTTTTCTGACTATTTAAGACCCTCCCCAAACTTGTGAACAGCACTCAGACATGGTCAACATGGGAAAGACAAAGGAGCATTCCAAGGCCATCAGAGACAAGATCGTGGAGGGTCACAAGGCTGGCAAGGGGTAAAAAACCCTTTCCAAGGAGTTGGGCCTACCTGTCTCCACTGTTGGGAGCATCATCCGTAAGTGGAAGGCTTATGGAACTACTGTTAGCCTTCCACGGCCTGGACAGCCTTTGAAAGTGTCCTCCCGTGCCGAGGCCAGGCTTGTCCGAAGAGTCAAGGCTAACCCAAGTACAACAAGGAAGGAGCTCCGGGAAGATCTCATGGCAGTGGGGACATTGGTTTCAGTCAATACCATAAGTAACGTACTCCACTGCAATGGTCTCCGTTCCAGACGAGCCTGTATGGTACCTTTACTTTCAAAGCGTCATGTCAAGGCTCGTCTACAGTTTGCTCATGATCACTTGGAGGACTCTGAGACAGACTGGTTCAAGGTTCTATGGTCTGATGAGACCAAGATCGAGATCTTTGGTGCCAACCACACACGTGACGTTTGGAGACTGGATGGCACTGCATACGACCCCAAGAATACCATCCCTACAGTCAAGCATGGTGGTGGCAGCATCATGCTGTGGGGCTGTTTCTCAGCCAAGGGGCCTGGCCATCTGGTCCGCATCCATGGGAAGATGGATAGCACGGCCTACCTGGAGATTTTGGCCAAGATCCTCCGCTCCTCCATCAAGGATCTTAAGATGGGTCGTAATTTCATCTTCCAACAAGACAACGACCCAAAGCACACAGCCAAGAAAACCAAGGCCTGGTTCAAGAGGGAAAAAGTCAAGGTGTTGGAGTGGCCTAGTCAGTCTCCTGACCTTAACCCAATTGAAAACTTGTGGAAGGAGCTCAAGAATAAAGTCCACATGAGACACCCAAAGAACCTAGATAACTTGGAGAAGATCTGCATGGAGGAGTGGGCCAAGATAACTCCACAGACCTGTGCCGGCCTGATCAGGTCTTATAAAAGACGATTATTAGCTGTAATTGCAAACAAGGGTTATTCCACAAAATATTAAACATAGCGGTTGTATAATAATTGACCCACACTTTTATGTTTAAAATTTAATAAAATTCAACTGAGCAACATAACTTTTTGGTTTGTAAGATTTATGCTTCTGTTCATAAAACCTACTCTCGTTTGCAGTTTGAAGGCTCTAACTTATTTGCATCTTATCAAACCAGCTAAATCTGCAGGGGGTTGAATACTACTTGTAGGCACTGTAGCCTTAAGCAAGTTGAAGATGAAATGTTCTATATAAGGCCTGAAGTTAAAGATGACACATTTCCTTTGTATTTTTGGCAAAAAAATATATATTTTAATTTTTTACATTTTAAAAATTACAAAAAGGAAAATGGGCCGATGCAAAAGTTTAGGAAACCTTGGATATTTGTGTACTCAGATAACTTTGACCAAGGTTTCAGACCTTAATTAGCCTGTTAGGGTTATGGCTTGTTCACTCTTGTTCCCTTAGGAAAGGCCAGGTGATGCAAATTTCCTAGTTTTATAAAAAACAGCTTTCTCTAACCTTGTGTCAAAACACCGCAGCCACGGGTTCTTCTAAGCAGCTGTCTAGCACTCTGAAAATGAAAATGGTGGAGGCCCACAAAGCAGGAGAAGGCTATAAGATGATAAAAACGCTTTGCTAAGTTGCCCTTTCCTCAGTTAGAAATGTAATTAAGAAATGGCCGTTAACAGGAGGAGTGGAGGTCAAGATAAGGTCGGGAAGACCAGGCAAAATTTCAGTGACAGCTGCTCGTAGGACTGCTAGAAAGGCAAATCAAAACCCCCGCTTGACTGCAAAAGACCTTCAGAAAGTTTTAGCAGACTCTGGAGTTGTGGTACATTGTTCTACTGTTCAGAGACACCTGCACAAATATGGCCTTCATGGAATTATCAGAAGAAAACCTCTACTGTGTCCTCAACATAAAATTCAGCATCAGAAGTATGCAAGAGAACATCTAAACAAGCTTGATGCATTCTGGAAACCAGTTCTGTGGACCGATGAGGTTAAAATAGAACTCTTTAGCCACAATGATCAAAGTTATGTGGGGAGAAAAAAAAGTTACAGAATTTCAGGGAAGGAACATCTCGCCAACTATTAAGCATGGGGGTGGATCAATCATGCTTTGGGGTTGTGTTGCAGCCAATAGCACGGGGAACAGTTCATGGGTAGAGGGAAGTATAGATTCAATGAAATTTCAACAAATTCTTGATGCAAACATAACACCATCTGTAAAAAAGCTGAAGTTGAAAAGAGGATGGCTTCTACAAATGAATAATGATTGTAAACACACCTCAAAATAAACAATAGACTACCTCAAAAGGCACAAGCTGAAGGTTTTACAATGGCCCTCACAGTCCCCTGATCTGATAATCATTGAAAATCTGTGACTAGACCTCAGAATAGCAGCGCATGAAAGATAACCCAGGAATCTCACAGAACTGGAAGAATTTTCCAAGGAACAATGGATGGAAGTCCCTCAAACAAGAATTGAAAGACACTTGGCTGGCTGCAAGAAACGTTTACAAGCTGTGATACTTGCAAAAAGGGGTGCTACTAGGTACTAATCATGCAGGGTGCCCAAACTTTTGCATCGGTCCATTTTCCTTTTTGTAATTTTTAAAATTTTTGGTTGTGAAACAGCCCCATATCATCAGGCTTCCTCCACCGAACTTGACAGGTCCTTTAATTTCTCGATCCATTAGCCTCTTTTTCCTTTGTTTCTTCCAGACCCATTTGCACCCATCAGAGCCTAATCTACTGACTTTTGTCTTATTGCTCTAAATCACCCGTTTCCATTATTCTACTGTCCACTTTTCATACTTTTTTGCAAACTCAAGCTGATGCTTATGACGCTATTGAAGTCGAGGCTTCTTCTCCTTTTTCTGGCCACCATTCCAGACTTGCTGTTATGCACACGCCCGGGCTAAGCGGCGTGTGCGTGGGATTGGTAGTGATTCCACTGGACCGTGCCGGAGAGTGAATGCCTGGAGGGGCGTGACTAAGTATTCACCCGATCCGACCAGGGTCGCACGACGGCATACGACGCCAGTGCACCAAGGAGGAACCGAGCAGAGGGACCAGGTGCTACTCCAGGACAGACCCCGGACACGGCTGTTGACCCACACAGGGGAATACAGGAACAGGCTGGTAGGCTGGCACACAGACTGGAGGGTATAGGCAGGCACGACTGGTATGCAGGCAGGCGGGTATGCAGGCAGGGGGGTAAAGGCAAGCACAGCTAGAGTGCAGACAGGGAGGCACTAGCAGGTAGGAACACAGGCGGGATAGGGCCCAGTACACACTGGGACTCAGGAACATTACAGGCAGAGGGGTACAGGCAGGGCAGGACAGGACTGCCGGAGCAGCGGGCAGAAGCAGGGCAGGACAGGACTGCCGGAGCAGCGGGCAGAAGCAGGGCAGGACAGGACTGCCGGAGCAGCGGGCAGAAGCAGGGCAGGACAGGACTGCCGGAGCAGCGGGCAGAAGCAGGGCAGGACAGGACTCTGTTCACACGGAACAGACAGGAAGGGAAAGACAGAGCCAGATACTCACACAGTACTTGCAGGGACAACAAGCAGGAGTTAGGTACGAGTTCAGACTCTGCAGAAAAAGGAAGGGAACGGACATAGAGGCAAAACAGGTAAAGGACAGGAGAAAGTTCAGACTGGAACTGAGTGTACGGAGGAGACCGACACTGCAGAGGGATACAGGAGCGGGTCTGGGAATACGGCCCCCAGAGAGGCGGAACGAACAGGCAAGGAGCGTGTTCAGACAGGACAGACCAGACACAGGAGCGGGTCTAGGAAATCGGCCACTAGAAGGCGGAACGAACAGGCAAGGAGCGTGTTCAGACAGGACAGACAAGAGAACACAGAAAGGACTCAGTTCAGACACGGGAACTAATACCGCAAAGCAGGAGACATACAGGACTTAGTTCAGACACGGGAACTAATACCGCAAAGCAGGAGACATACAGGACACAGTTCAGACACGGGAGCTGATACCGCAAAGCAGGAGACATACAGGACTCAGTTCAGACACGGGAACTGATACAAAAAGCAGGAGACATACAGGACTCAGTTCAGACACGGGAACTGATACAAAAAGCAGGAGACATACAGGACTAGTTCAGACAGGCCTGGAAATACAGCCTCCAGGAAAGGCAGACAAGGAAACAAAGACGGGACCTGGCACCTTCAGAGTGCAAGCACACACTGAAGGAAAACACTATGCTCAGGCAGGGATAGAAGGGAGCTGCTGAGCTATATACCAAGTGTCAGACAGCAATAGGCTGAGGACGCACAAGGGGTGTGACCCACAGCAGGTACAAAAAGCAGGAAGTGATCGGGCGCCGCCCTTAAGCAGCAGAGACAGACACAAACAGACAGCATGGAGGGAAGCCAGAGAGACATTCTGGACAGGAGATCAAGTGCGCGCTCCTGCACAGTGGGAAATGGACCACTATGCAAGGACGCCGCCAGGTATGTTACAGTACCTCCCCCCTTACGCCCCCTCTTCTTCAGGCCTGCCAGAATCTTCCGCAGGGAATTCGAGGACCAGTCGTTCACTGGGTTGGAGGGGGACAGAGACTTGAGGGTAATCTCTGCTTCGAGGTACATCTTGTCATGCTCACAGGAAAAAATAGACGGGTTATCAGGTACATAATGAGGAAAAGTCACTGTCTCTTTGTTATCTGGTGGTACCCCGGAGGATTCAGGAAACAACTGGAGGTCCTCCGCCGGGTCAGAAGAGTGCAGAGGCTCAGAGAAAACAACTGCTTCAGAGTACACTAGGTCGGACTCACTGGAGGAAGCAGGCGAGGTATCGGGTACCGAGTATAGGAAAGTCTCTGTCCATTCACCACCAGGTGGCACCCCGAAGGGTTCTGAACACAACTGGAGGTCCTCCGCCTGGTCGGAGGGGTGTAGAGACTCGGGAGTAACCTCTGCTTCGGAGTACACTAGGTTGGACTCACTGGAGGAAGCAGGCGAGGTATCGGGTACCGAGTATAGGAAAGTCTCTGTCCATTCACCACCAGGTGGCACCCCGAAGGGTTCTGAACACAACTGGAGGTCCTCCGCCTGGTCGGAGGGGTGTAGAGACTCGGGAGTAACTTCTGCTTCGGAGTACACTAGGTTGGACTCACTGGACGAAGCGAGCGAGGTATCAGGTACAGAGTATAGGAGAGTCTCTGTCCTTTCGCTACCAGGTAGCACCCCGAAGGGTTCAGGAGACAACTGGAGATCCTCCGCCTGGTCGGAGGGGTGTAGAGACTCGGAGGTAACTACCACTTTGGGGTACCCATTGTCAGGCTCACAGGACGAAGCGGACAAAGTATTGAGTACCGGGTGTAGAGAAGTCTCTCTCCATTTGTCATCGAGTGGTATCCCGGAGGATTCAGGAGGCAACAGGGGATCCTCCGCCAGGTAGTAGAGGTGCACAGACTCAGAGGTAACCACAGCTTTGGAGCATCCTTGGACATGCACACCGGTTAAAGAGAGAGAAGCATCTGATGCCGGGTGCAGGAAGTTCTCCTGTGTGGAGTCTGGATGGGCAGAAGTCTCTTCGGGCAGGAGAACTGGTGCACTACCCACGCACATTACCCATTGGGGTTTCTCCGGGATACAGGGAGATGAAGCTTCAGTAGGGACTTCAAGGTTGGGGTCAGGAGGTCTCAGGGAGGACAGACCCTGGCGTGACGGCTTGCCTCTACGTCTAGCACGTCTGGACTGCCTCTTGAGGTTGAGAGAAGTATTCCGGAAAGCGTAGTCACCCTGTGAGGATTCTGGGTGGGCAGTAGTCTCATTGGGCTGGAGGACTATTGCGCTACCCACACACATTACCCATCGGGGCTGCTCCGGGATATTGGGAGGTGAAGCTTCAGCAGGAGCCTCCGGGTTAGGATCATCGAAGACCATTAGAAAGGCCACCAGGAAGGCCATTAGGTCCCGGAGGATCGGATCCTGTGTTTCATATAGGGGGTTGATCCATTCCAAGGCATCACCCGCCAGGTAAGACATAATAAAGGCCATTTTAGCCCAATCGGAAGGAAAATAGAGAGGGTAGGCCTTAAAGTGTAGCATGCATTGCTCCACAAATGCACGACACTGTCTTGGATCCCCATAGTAACGTGGCGGATCCGCAGGAACGAGAGCTGATAGATCCATCTGGACGGTGCGTAATTTCGCCTGGAACTCAGCTAAGAGAAAAAAAAAATTTATTTATTTTATTTTAATGCATATATTCGCTGGAAAACTTCTCAGAGAGCGAAGGCCGTGGGGCTCAACGGGAACCATGGCCTGAGCATGCTGTTATGCACACGCCCGGGCTAAGCGGCGTGTGCGTGGGATTGGTAGTGATTCCACTGGACCGTGCCGGAGAGTGAATGCCTGGAGGGGCGTGACTAAGTATTCACCCGATCCGACCAGGGTCGCACGACGGCATACGACGCCAGTGCACCAAGGAGGAACCGAGCAGAGGGACCAGGTGCTACTCCAGGACAGACCCCGGACACGGCTGTTGACCCACACAGGGGAATACAGGAACAGGCTGGTAGGCTGGCACACAGACTGGAGGGTATAGGCAGGCACGACGGGTATGCAGGCAGGCGGGTATGCAGGCAGGGGGGTAAAGGCAAGCACAGCTAGAGTGCAGACAGGGAGGCACTAGCAGGTAGGAACACAGGCGGGATAGGGCCCAGTACACACTGGGACTCAGGAACATTACAGGCAGAGGGGTACAGGCAGGGCAGGACAGGACTGCCGGAGCAGCAGGCAGAAGCAGGGCAGGACAGGACTGCCGGAGCAGCGGGCAGAAGCAGGGCAGGACAGGACTGCCGGAGCAGCGGGCAGAAGCAGGGCAGGACAGGACTGCCGGAGCAGCGGGCAGAAGCAGGGCAGGACAGGACTCTGTTCACACGGAACAGACAGGAAGGGAAAGACAGAGCCAGATACTCACACAGTACTTGCAGGGACAACAAGCAGGAGTTAGGTACGAGTTCAGACTCTGCAGAAAAAGGAAGGGAACGGACATAGAGGCAAAACAGGTAAAGGACAGGAGAAAGTTCAGACTGGAACTGAGTGTACGGAGGAGACCGACACTGCAGAGGGATACAGGAGCGGGTCTGGGAATACGGCCCCCAGAGAGGCGGAACGAACAGGCAAGGAGCGTGTTCAGACAGGACAGACCAGACACAGGAGCGGGTCTAGGAAATCGGCCACTAGAAGGCGGAACGAACAGGCAAGGAGCGTGTTCACACAGGACAGACAAGAGAACACAGAAAGGACTCAGTTCAGACACGGGAACTAATACCGCAAAGCAGGAGACATACAGGACTTAGTTCAGACACGGGAACTAATACCGCAAAGCAGGAGACATACAGGACACAGTTCAGACACGGGAGCTGATACCGCAAAGCAGGAGACATACAGGACTCAGTTCAGACACGGGAACTGATACAAAAAGCAGGAGACATACAGGACTCAGTTCAGACACGGGAACTGATACAAAAAGCAGGAGACATACAGGACTAGTTCAGACAGGCCTGGAAATACAGCCTCCAGGAAAGGCAGACAAGGAAAAAAAGACGGGACCTGGCACCTTCAGAGTGCAAGCACACACTGAAGGAAAACACTATGCTCAGGCAGGGATAGAAGGGAGCTGCTGAGCTATATACCAAGTGTCAGACAGCAATAGGCTGAGGACGCACAAGGGGTGTGACCCACAGCAGGTACAAAAAGCAGGAAGTGATCGGGCGCCGCCCTTAAGCAGCAGAGACAGACACAAACAGACAGCATGGAGGGAAGCCAGAGAGACATTCTGGACAGGAGATCAAGTGCGCGCTCCTGCACAGTGGGAAATGGACCACTATGCAAGGACGCCGCCAGGTATGTTACACTTGCGTAACGTGCATCACACGGTGCTTGCATGGATGTCTGTGATCTCACTATTACGAAGCATACGAGCCACCTCCACTGCCGTGTTTGTTAGTGGTGAGCGAGTATGTTTTATTAACTCTTTCAGCGAGCATTTCTTATAATGTCGCTGCGCCTGCAAGTGTCACGGCTGTTAGACAGTTGACACATGCAGAGATTGCCTGTTCGACAGAACTGATAGACCTTGTGATGAGCAGACTTGTTGACTCCGATATTTTGCCTGAACGTCCACCTCTTGGCTTTTGTATGGATGGATGGACTTCATTTTGTATTCTTCCAACTGTCATGGCACTCACATGATGCAGTTTGACAATTTTGGCCGAAAGACCACTGTCAATGAGCTGGATGATGCTTTTTCTCTTTTTTTTTGAGAAATCTTCTTCATAGCTTCTCCTTTATTCAAACCAGTGACCTTTCCCTTGGGAATCAACTTAATAACACACTGGGCTAGGGAATGTGAGAGCAGGTTGTACTTTGTAGTATACAGGAAAAAAAAGATTTTTCCATCATCAGGAGCAAATCAGTAACAATGCAGTGACATGCCAAGAATCTGCATAACTACTCGTATGCTAAATAGTTGCAAGTCAAATTTATGTATGAGATAGCCAAGATGATTGTCTATAAAGTTATGGTAGTCTCATGTTCAGGGCAGTAGTGGATGGTGTGATATGGAGCCTGGAAGTCAAAAGTTCAAAACATTGTTACCCTTTTGCTCGTTGGTGTATGACTCCAGACCCCGAAGATTAACTGGACTTATAATAATTTAATTTGGCTTATCACAACCATGAACAATTCCAACTAGAAGGATAACTGAGACGTAGATATTTTGCTAAGCTAAAAGTCGAACAGTCCATTTTGAGACTCCCTACACTGAACTTAAAATGGTTTCATTCTGATTAGCGCAACCATTTGTACCTCCTACCAGGAGGACAAACTGGGACATAGATGTTAAATGCGAACCAGTTCAATATGCTGTCCAAGTATGAGGGATTGACTGGAAATCTGTTGGACTCACCAGCTACCCTCAGGGCTGTATTTTATTAAGGCCCCTCCTTTTTGTTTAATCTATATACACCACAGATCGACGGTATCATCCAGAAGCCATTCTTACCAATATCAGCAGTATTGCTAGTAAAGGGTAGTGAAGCTTTGAGACCGTAGTGAAAACTGACCTATAATCCCCAAGTCAGCTAGCTAACCAGGCAAAAGCTACAGCCTCAAAAGTTGTACATACCACTGAAATTCATACTCCACCAAAGGCAGAAAGAAGTCACGCCGTGAGGCAGAGGCAGCTGAAGAAAACCCTAGACCTGAGGTGACAAGCTATTCAACAACTACAATGCAGCCTGAAAACCTTCAGTGGCAGGCTCAACACACATGACATGAGGCGGCAGACTCAACACACATAACATGAGGCGGCAGGCCCAACACACAAGACATGAGGCAGCAGGCCCAAGACACAAGGCCATTTACTACTGATATTCGAAAACAGGATCTGTTGACAAGACAGGTGCTTTAACCAACCAAGCCGCCGCACCTTAACGAGAAACGCAAGGGTAAACGCCAGGCTGCAAGCCACACGCCATGCTGTGGACCAACCGAGAAACGGCAGGTACCTGCGAAAATCTCAAGGCCGCACGACATGCGAGAATCACAGGGCCGCCGGACTACTGAAACATACGGCTCTAGGCCAGACACCAAACATAGGTAAGTACTGAAGCATTAAATGTTGATTCTCCCAAACTAATGTTAACATTTCAGCGCCCAACTGGGCCCCTGCACTCCCTGCCATTCTTACTAGAGGTTGCTATAGAGCACACTATGGTGCTCTATGACTTAACGGCTGTTTCAGGCATGTGTTCAAGGCTCCTACATCCAAAGGACAGATTGAAGAAGGAAGTGGGAGTTGCCTTTTTATTTTGTGCTCTTGTCTTCCTGTCCTGTGATAGTTCCGGATCCCACTCTCTCAGGTGCTGTCATGGGTGAGGGGAAAAAAATAAATAAATTACCCATTAAACACAGAAAGGACATACCATATACAGTATGTGATTCACAGTCGTGTGAATGAGGCCTTAGGGGTAGGTCTTTTAGATACATAACATACGATTGATTTAAAATATTCTTCAAAAGTGGAGTTCTCTTTTAATACATTGTTTTGTGTATTAGCTCTCGTCATGGACGCGTTATTGGGTGACACTTACAGAATCAACACTTCTCTACTTTGGGGCGAAGTCGTTGAGAGGCAATGAAAGAAAGCACGTGAGTATTTCTGGTGGAAGAGTAAGAAATAATGGTTGTCATTACAGTGAGCACCCAACTTTCCACAGGTCATAATCGTACAAAACTAGAAGCATGTTTACACAGACTGATTTCCTCCTATAAACAAGTGGCAGTCTACTATATAAAAGTCAAAAAGTCAATCATTGTGTTTACGACCCAGCCTCGCAGGCTGATGGTAGAACAAGTGTTAGTACAGTCGTTCCTTCCCTATATAATGTTGTCAGCTGCACATCTCGTTTATACGGATTGATGTGCTGCTGGTAATAATTAGCCACAGATCAAGCATAGCTGCATGTTTACAGGGGCTGATGATCAGGAATAAATGCTCCTTTTCTGATTATTGGCTTGTGAAAATAGCTAAGCCTTTAGACTTTCAAACAGTTTTATTTCTGCCCTGCTCTACTGACATTTCACAATTCTATACATGAACTAGGAGGTGAAGGATGAGCAGTGCCATGGGTAAATAGGAAGGTATAGGTCTGATACAGGGTGATCTAGGTCAGACTTTGGGGTGAGAAGCAGAGCTCGGAGTGGTAGCTGCCTGCGTAATGACTTTATTTTGGTGTTGTGGGGGGACGGTATATATTCTCATATAAAGTATAACCCTGCACTGCATGCCCCTGGAGAAAAGACCCCCCTATAATACACATTTGCTGTTACCAATCAGATTATAGCTAGTAATTGCAATCGCTAACACTATGGTGCTTGCGTGCTGATCAGATTGCTGCACTCCAGGTTTGGATACTGATGTGCAGTCTTAAAGCATTTGGTAAACTAAACTCTCATAAAGTCATAATTACAGGTCAGAGGGAAGTATGCGTGTGAGCACATTCAGGACAAAATTAGCTTTAACAGTTCCCACCACAGTCACCTACGTTGTATAGGAATGTCATTACAGAAGCACTCCTCCTCCCATCAGAGTTTTTATCTTCTTAATATATTGCAATCATCATATTACATGCTGTGTGCCTTTCTACCCAGCTAACTCTTCCTGTTTCTACATAGAGCAAAGAAAAGAGAAGTCTCTTGTCCCTGCAAAAATCATTCCCCTCTTCACCTCCTGACCCAGCTGCTCCCCCCCCCCCCAGGGACAGTTTACCTCCTATTTCTACATAGAGGTTAGAAGGATTCAGCTGTCAGTTTTCTAATCACGTGATGTCATAGACCTAATGGAAAAATAGAAGAATTATCTGGGTAGAAAGGCAAAATGAGCAATTGTAAGTGCACAGTGCTATATAATATGATGATTGCAATATATTAAAAGGATAACAATTTTGACGGGAGGAGTGCTTCTTTAACAAAAATATCCAAAACTACAGACAAAGCAGGAAGGGATCTAACTCTGCAGAACTACGCCATTGTGGATGCCTGGAAAGCTGGGCAATCAGAACTTTGTAATGGCTGCTGTTAGCGCCCCATTTTTTTTTTTATTATTATTATTAATTGCCGTTTTTGTTAATTCTAGTACAAGTCTTCACCTAGTAAGAAAGTGTCTGTATTAGGATGGATGGTAGTGTTACCAGATGACCCTGAACATCCAAATATTTTCCAGCTCAACAACCCTGATAAAGGTGAGCATGTTCTGTACTCCTGCCAGGTCCTGTGCCCACAGAGATTTTTGTATCATTTCCTTGTTTTTTCATTTCTGCCTTTGGTGGATGACATAATAAAGTGTTTACTGTGCAGATTAATGAAATGTTTCAAAATCTCAGAATTATACAAGCAGCATAGAAATAAGGACCTGAAGGTGCAGTCCAGATCGGTGATTCACAATGTCTCTTAGTCAAGTTTCCTTTGATCCTCAAAACTCCTGAACCTGGTAAAAGGAGTGTGACCACCATGTCACCCCCCACCCAAAGGGCAGCATGCCAATTGTTGTGTAGCTACAATTCCCAACATGTTCTGATGGCCTGGAGCAGCGCTCCCAAGACCGCTGTGATCTGTTCTACCTCGAGTGTTATATTTAGGCGGGTCTGTGATTATATTTTTTTTATTTTAGATTTGATGAGGCTTGTATATTTACTATAAATAGTCATGGCAGTTTTTCTAGCTGGTCTCATAAAATGGGCAATTTATTACTAGTCTGGAATACTAGAGTATAAGAGATATAAGATGTATTTTAGCTTTTTGCATACTAATTCAACCAAGGGTGCATTGTTTCATTAAAGGAAAAAAACATTTCTCCCTGCAAGAGATGATTCGTTCTTATTCTTTTCCAGGAAATGTTTACAAGTTTCAGACTGGCTCTCGCTTCCATGCGATTTTATGGCACAAACACTTGGATGATGCTTGTAAAAGCAACAGGCCGCCGGTGAGTGACACGGAGCAGCTGGTAAGAAAGATTATTCTATATGAATCCACATCTGTTAGTCATTGCAGTGCACATAAATGTCATCAAGCTGCGTCCCTACATCAATACTTCCTGTCTGGGGCATATACTGCCCCCTACTGGTGCTGGTTAACATCACTGCACCTCTGCTCCATGTGTTGCTTACAGGTTATGTCTTGTATAGTGGGGATCTCACCTGTAAAATAAGGGATGAAACACTCTCTCATAGCCACCAATTAGCAGCATGGGCTGCCTCTATTGTATGTAATGTGTCATGGCAGCTCAGGGTTATCATATGCGCTGTATGAGGTGTAGGTCCCTAGGGCACAGCACAGGGACGGAAGTTTGCTCTGAAAAGATTATAAAGTGTAGCATAAGACATTCTTTTTTTGGGTTGCATGACCACAGTGCAGAAGAGTAAGGACATATGAGCGAGGTATGAAGTCAGTGTTCACACTTTTAATCCAACAACAATGAGTTATTTGAAAGCTGAAGGAAGAAATGAGCTCAGAGGTCCCGGCTCTGGTCGGGTCTTGCAGGCTGTTAACAAGAAATGCCATCAGAAGGTGTGAGCAGCTCTCAATATTCAGTAAACCGAAGATAAAAAAAAAACATGGAGCCCTGCAACCTGTGTGTGCCTATATATAATACTCAGCAGGACATAGGTATGCCTTCTGATCCGAAGTATCTGCAGTACTGTAAGGCTGTGTGCCCACAAGGCATTTTTGGTGCGTTTTTTGGTGCGTATTTGCAGCGCGTAAACGCTCCAGAAACGCATTGCATACCTTATCTCATGACTTCCTATGACATTCTGCAAGTTCTGTGAACATGGTCAGGATTTTTTCTGCGTGGATTTTACTCGCAGAAAAAATACGGACATGACCAATTGCGTTTCTGCATGCGTATTTGCCTATACAATGCATTGGAAAAACGCATGGCAAATACGCATGCAAAAACGCATCAAATACGCATGTAAAAACCGCATGCATTTTTCTGCCAAGCAGATGCAGAAATGCTCAGGAAAGTTTTTTCTTCATTTCTGCATCGTGGGCACATAGCCTTAGGGTATGTGCACACAGTGTCTTTTTCATGCAGATTCTGTCTAATAAAGTGCTAATAAATAGCTAAGGCAAATCAACACATTAACAGCAAGTTGTTTGACATTGCTGTGCATATGTTCCAGATTTTGTTACTTATTTTAACCACTCCAAACCTCAAAATCCGTGAAGCTGCTAAAAGAAGTGGCCGGTCCATTCTTCTGGCGGCTTCAGCTTGGAAGTCACTACCTTGTGATATATAGAATTTAAAAAAAAAACACTGGCAGCAAAGTACTTCCGAAAAGTTGCTTCAGGTAAAATACTGCCAAAGTGTCTTCTGCTTAAAAAAACAGTATCAAAAGAATATAGTCGGCACTCCGTATAGCTGGGGTGGTGCATTTGGAAAGTAATGTTCTAGGAAAAGCAAATCCCGGCACTCACGTGTTGGTGGTTAATTCATTTATTCCACAACTCAAAATGTTTTTTGAGTTGTAGAATAAACGAATTAACCACCAACACATGAGTGCCGGGATTTGCTCTTCTGCTTAAAAAAAACAATGCGGGCACGCCGGCGTCTAAAATATGCCATGTGCACATAGCCTTAAAATTGCATTTCTTCAGTCCAGGTATAACATCGAACAAGCCATGACTGCCGTATGCAGAGAGTTGTAGTTTTACCACAGTTGGGTACCACTACAACTTCTGGTTTTGATGTGACTGCTGCACGCTAGGAGCTGTAGTTTTACCACAGTTGTGCACTGCTTTAGTCCCATGTAATGAGATTTCCTGTCTAATTTAATAAGTGTTCTAAATCTTCTCCAATTCACGTGATTTGCAATCATGTAATGTTCTGTGTAAAATTGCATTTGGCCATTTGTCCGTTTTTATTTTTATAGGACTCCTCTGTATCTCCTATCGGCCGTCTGTAAAAGCTTTTCCAAACACTCAAAGTGACTCATCAGATAGATGGATCTGCTAGATCTAAACTAAAATAACACTAATCAATAAAAGTAAAGCAGAGTGCCAGCATATTAAAAAATTTCAGCTTCCATAGAGGTATGCAAATATCCTCCGCACAGAGGAAGAGGACTAGAACTCTAATGTCACCTGTCGGGGGTAGCAATCTTAACACTCAGTATCGACCCTTGCCACGTGACTTAGTCTCCACAAAGAGAAATGTTCCTTGTTAGAGGGCCTGCCAGAGGCCTCTCACCCAGTCAAATCAGACATCCTGCTTTGTGAGAGCGGCGGCTGTAAACATGCCCTTGCACTGACTGACAGCCGACCCAGCACTGGTGCACTGCACTGCCAGCTAGCATTCAGTTCCAGGATGTAGAGAAGGAGAAAAAAAGGTAATCAGCTCACCTTCCAGGGAGGATAATTCAGTGTGAAAACCATTTGTATTCACATGGGAATCATGGTAGACCTTGTATGGTCAGAGTGTGGTGCAGGGAGTGTAGGAGCACACCAACCAGGCTGGTATCCAGGTCAGAAATGGAAAGAGTCCATGAGGACTGTGCTCCAGTACCAATGAGAAAGCGTTCGAATATTACTTTTACTGTGCAATTAAAAACATTCACAGCTATGGTTGCTAACCCGAAACGCGTAAGATATGTATCCTTAATCTTTTTTATTGTGTTTGATTTTTCTTACCTTGTTTTTTTTTGAACAATCATTTTTATTAAAGGTTTTAACATTGGAACAAAGCATGAGTACAAAGACTTCATATCAAAGCTTTACATGAATACTCAAAGATAGAAAATCCCCCTACCCTTCTCCCCTCCCAAAATGCAGCAGTTTAGATAATGTATAACGTCCTCCAAATCTGATGTCAAACTCTCATCTACCCAAGCAACTCTATTTCGATCTCCAACATTGTCCGCCCTATTGTCCATGTTTCATGGTTACAAGTGTCCCAAAACCACCTGTCTGGACCTTCAGGATCCCCAAAGTGCCTTGAATGTCGTTTAATAGATACCACTCGGAATGAGCAAATGGCTGAACCACCAAAATGATTTCCTCTCGTGAACATTTCCTTTCTAGGAACTGTCTCCACTTTTCAAAGAATTTCCCGGTCAGTTTAGTCTTATGCCTTTCTGCCTCCAATTTTTCTAAAAACTTCAGCTGTTTTAGGTTGGACAACACTTCCTTCACAGTGGGAGTCTTCTCCAATATCCAGTTCCGTAGAGTGTATTTTTTTACCAAGATCATAATACTGTGTACTAAAGTGTGTCTGTTCCCCAGTTGTCCTATATCCTCATCTTCAAACCCTTCTCCTCCATAATGAAAAATCCAGAAGTATGGATCCAATACCCAATGTCCCCCCCAGATCCCCCTAACTAGGCTCCTAACACTCTTCCAAAAAATTTGGATTGTTTTACATCTCCATAACCCGTGAAACAAGTCAGTGCGGTCTTCTTGGCATTTCGGGCAGTTCCTCTGTCGACCTCCACGCTCCCCTTGAATTGGGACATTGAACCCATAAATGGCCCTATGAATAATCCTAAATTGGGTATCTCTCCAAGTCTCATTAATCACGTTTTTTTTCATTGTTGCCCATCCTTGTAGAATCTTATCAGCTATGACCGGGTCATTTTGCTGTTTCATTCAACCCTTAAAAATTGTCTGATCGCCTGCCGGGGATAGAGTTTCTCTCAACGCGCTTTAAATTCTTGATACATAAAGAGCATACAGATCACCCTCTAGCAATTCGTCATTGACATAGCTCCTTCTCAATCGAACACAATTCTTTCATAATCCAACCTTTAAGCTGTGAGTATTGTATGCTTTGAAAGGGACTGAGATTAAATCGTTCCACCACATCCCTCTCTGTCATCCATCTCTTTTCTGTCACATGCATGATATCTTTCATCCGTCTTACCCCTTTCTCCTTCCATTCCTTAAAGAGTTTATTTTCCTTTCCGAACTTAAAATTCGGGTATGGCCAAGGTTGCAGGTACTTGGACACTTTCCACGAAAGCCCCATCTTTTTCCATACCGCTTTCCAAGCTAACAGCGTGTCGCGACATATTATGAAATTTCTCATTTTCAGGCTAATACACGACATAGGGGAATGTAGCAGCGAGGCCAGGGCCCAGGGACTACAAAACTCGCCCTCTAATTTGGTGTCCGAATGTCTCTCCGATCCCCTAAGCCAATCTATTACGTGTCTGGTGAGGCAAGCTAAATTGTATGCTCTGACTTTAGGAGTGTTTAGTCCTCCCCGCTCAGGAGCTTGCATTAGAGTGTTTAAACTACTGTAATCTTAATTTTCTTTCCCCTCCACAAGAAAGATGTGAACGCTTTATGCAATCGACGAATATCTTTGCGTTTAAGCAGTAAAGGAATTGTCTATAGGGGGTATAGCAATCTTGGAAAGCACATCATTTTAATTAGGTGATTTCTTGCTAACAAGGGTAGTGGCAGACCACTCCAACCCTGCAACTGCTTCTCCGTTTTGGATATTAGAGGCGAATAATTTAGGTTATATACTGTATCTGCGGTGCGACCCAGATGAACCCCTAGATACTTAATGAATGTTTTCGCAACTGGGATCCCACACGTCGGCTCGCCACTCCATTTTCCTTTCATTGTTAAGTAACAGAATTTCGCATTTCTTTTTATTAATTTTAAAGCCTGCAAAATCTCCAAATTTCTCCATTAAAGTTAGCGTACTCCCTAAATCCTTTCTTGGGTCTTTCATGAATAAGATAATATAGTCGGCAAACAGTGCCGACTTTATCTCCCTACCCCCGATCGGTATACCCTCAAAGTTGTCCCCACCATTTAAGACTCTCGATAGCGGTTCTGTAGCCAGGTGGAATAGTAGAGGCGATAGCGGGCACCCCTGACGTGTCCCCTTCTTCAGAGGGAAGATGGCCGACAGGAACCCCGGCGTGTATATTCTTACCTGGGGGTTGGAGTAGAGAACCTGAATGAAAGTGCGCATTGCACCTCTCAAACCTGTCCCTTCCAGGACCTGGTCCAGCCATGGCCCTGTATGTTATTGAATGCTTTTTCAGCATCTAGTGTGACCATGGCTGTAAGGCCCCCTATCTGCCCCCCTCTCACCACATCCATAATCAACATGGTCTTCCTAATATTCGTTATGGCGGACCACCCCTTGACTAAATCTACTTGGTGAGGCGTAATTATTCTAGACAACACCACTGCTAAGCAATCAGCCATGATCTTCGACAACATTTTTAGGTCCTGGTGAATAAGCGATATCAGTTGGTAATTGGAGGGATCCCCTAAGTCTTTAGCATTTTTTGGCAGTATTTTGATGTAAGCTAAATTGGCATACTGTGATAACGCCTCTCCTCCCATTATTGCGTTAAAACAGGCCGTCAGCACTGGCGATACTTGTTCTCCTAGGGCCTTATAAAATTCTCCTACAAACCCATCAGGTCCCGGGGCCTCGCCATTTCTCAGTCCCCCAATCACCGTCTTAACCTCCTCCACCGAGATTCCTGCATTCAAGAACTCTAGTTCCAGCTCTGTAAAACTTTGCATGTGTGTCTTCTTTAACCATCCCCCCCCCCCCTCCACCCACTTGTTGTTTTGCATCATACAGTTTTCTATAGTAATCGCCCAGAATCTTACTTATCTCCCCAGGATCTGAAGTCGTGCCTCCTGTTCTCTTATTCAGGCTAGGAATTAATGTCAGGGGTCTACGTCCCCTTGCCCGATTAGCTAGCATCTTCCCTGCCTTGCCACCGAACCTACTTAGATCTACCTCTTGTTGTGCTCGTGTAATTTGTTCTTTTCTCTCCGCCCGAAGCTCAAACTCTTTTTTTTTTGCTGTTATCCATCTCTCTCTTGTCAGGGTGGAGTGATTCGCCAAAAATGCTGTGTATGCTTCCCTCAAAAGTCCGCTGGTCTTAGTATATTGCTCAGTTGTTTTTCTTTTGAACGTGGTCGCATACCCCACTAGGCGTCCTCTCAAAACCGCTTTAGCTGTTTCCCAGTATAGTTGGACATTTAATTCATGTTCTCTGTTGGTTTCTGCATACTCCACCCACCAGTCCTTCAGTATCCTATGAAAATTCTCCTCTCTATAAGTAAAAATGTTGGGAACCTCCACAAGATATCTGTCCCCCTTTGACACCTATCCTGTATCTTAGCACTGACTGGATTGTGGTCAGATATCACAAGAGCTTCAATCACTCTTTCATATGCTCTAGGAATCAGGGAGTCACTCATCCAGATTTGGTCAATATGCGACCAGCTATCATGTGAATGGGAGTAGTGGGTAAATGCCCGCTCACTTGGATGTTGTAACCTCCAGATGTCTTTTAAACCCAAACGCTCCCCCGACATGTCTTTATGTCCGTCATTCTCTCCTGTTATCGAAGTCTTTCCTGGTTTCTGTTTCCTATCTTCCCTGTAGTTAGGAACCCCATTAAAGTCCCTTCTGACTATTATATGTGTTTGATTATCTTTAGCAATGTTTGTTTCCAATTGTCTAAAAAATTCCTCTTGTTTTGTGTTAGGTGCATAGACTAAGCATAGTGTATGCTCAGAGTTCCCGATGGCCCTGTGATCACTAAATGTTGCCACCTTCCCTCCGAGTCATCTTCTTGTAGAATAAGAGGGTGATTAAAGTGCTTGCTCATAAGTATCAATGTGCCGGCTTTCCTCCCTTGTACCGGAGATCCATATATCAAACCCACCCATGTTTTCTACATCCTGAAAAAGTCTTCTCTCCCCAAGTGTGATTTCTGCAGTTAGGCTATGTCTGTCTTTAGTCTCTTCAAATGTCTTAGAACTATTGCTCTCTTTCCCGGGGACCTGAGTCCTTTAACGTTCCTTGATATGATCTTAACCATAGTCTAGTGGCATGTTGTTCTTATCTCGAAATTTCTGTGAGAGTTTTACAATCCTAACTTTTGACCTTTGGTTGGTATTAGAGCTGCAATTTTTCCCTCCCCCTCCCTCACCCCAAATATATCAACAACTTCCCCATAAACATAACTGTAATATTTTACATATCTTTTCGTGACTTCCATCATTCTGGCCACACAACCTGCATCCCATAACCCCTTCATTTTTATTCTTGTATCTTTCCCCGAGCTCTGCCCTTTTCAGCCCCCTCATCTTCCTCCCCCTCCCAATCTCTTAAACTCTCAATTTCAGAAAGAGAAGGTGTTACGACCTCTCTCTAGATTTGTCCAACGGAGAGCAACAGATCATGTTTAGTGTTGAGCGAGCACTAAAATGCTCGGGTGCTCGAAGCTTGGGCCGAGCTCACTGTGATACTCGGGTGCTCGACCCGAGCAACGAGCCCAATGTTAGTCTATGGGAGACCCGAACGTTTTTGCGGCGGCTCCCCCGGCAGTCTGTAGAAAGCCTAAAAAGTGCCCAAAACGATAGTGACAGTACTCAAAAGACGTGGGGACAGCATGGGCATCGCCCCAGGAAGCATTTCTGACCCCCAGGTCACTGCTGTCAACAACGTGGTCAGAAGTATTAAGCCACTTTTACAGGCTCACAATAAAACGTTCAAAAACTAAAGTGAAAGTGCTTTCCTGTGAAATATGTTAACCCCTTAACGACCATGGGTCCTTCTGTTTTTGTGTTTTCCTTTTTTGCTCCCCTTCTTCCCAGAGCCAGAACTTTTTTAATTTTCGTTCAATATGGCCATGTGAGGGCTTATTTTTTGCGGGACGAGTTGTACTTTTAAACACCATCACTGGTTTTACCATATCGTGTGCTGGAAAATGGGAAAAAAATTCCAAGTGCAGTGAAACTGCAAAAAAAATGCAATTCCACAGTTGTTTTTTGGGTCCTTTTTTTACCACGTTCACAGATTGCTAAAACTGACCTGCCATCATTATTTTCCAGGTCGTTACGAGTTCATAGACACCAAACATGTATAGGTTCTTTTTTATTTAAGTGGTGAAAAAAAAATCCAAAGCTTGCTAAAAAAACAAAAAAAAATGACGTCATTTTCCGAGACCCTTAGCTTCTCCATTTTTCGGGATCTGGGGCCAGGTGAGGGCTTATTTTTTGCGTGCCGGGCTGACATTTTTATTGATACCATTCTGGGGTAGATCCGATGTTTTGATCGCCCGTTATTGCATTTTATTGCAAAGTTGTAGCGACCAAAAAAACTTAATTCTGCCGTTTAAAATTTTTTTCTCGTTACGCCGTTTACTGATTGTATTAATTCTTCTTTTATATTGATAGATCGGGCGATTCTGAACGCGGCGATACCAAATATGTGTGTGTGGTTTTTTTTATATATATATATCTTATTTTGAATGGGGCGAAAGGGGGGTGACTTAAACTTTTATATATTTTTTATATTTTTTATTTTTTTAAAAACTTTTTTTTTTACACTTTCTGCTTGCTTCTATAGTCTCCAGAGGAGACTAGAAGCAGCAGTTGTCTGATTGCTGCTACTGCATACAAGCGATGAGCAGATCGCTTGTATGCAGGAGAAATGCTCACTTGCTATGAGCGCTGACCACTAGGTGGCGCTCATAGCAATTGAGACATGACAACCACAGGCGTCTGCTGCAGACCCTGAGTTGTCATGCCCACCCATTGGTGACCCGCGATCACGTGACGGGGTCACTGATGGGCGGGGCTTAGGACTCCCGGAAGTGCAAGTTAAATGCCACTGTCAGAGATTTAACATGTTAACAGCCGCGGGTGGATTGCGATTCCAATAATCAGCTGACATGTGCTCGCTTCAGTGCGGGCTCACCGCCGGAGCCCCCGCTGAACCGGCCTTCCCGACCTGGAACGTACTATTACTGACCAGGTCGGAAAGGGGTTAAGGAACATCCTTTCCAGGGTAAAGACTTGTGTATAAGGTAAAATAAATAACCAAAAACAAAAATACTCCTCCACACCTTGGGCTATGTTCACAAGTAGCATTTTTTATGCGTTTTTGCACGTTTGTATTGCTTTCAACCGTGACAAATGCATTCACCGGGAAATGTCATTTTAACATTTTACAACCTTATCTGGCCATGTGCTGTGTGACACATGCATACAGTGCTAAAAAGACATGGGAACAGCTTGGGTAAGACCCCTGGAAGCATCTCTGACACCCAGGTCACTGCCTAAAAGTGTGCCCATCAGAAGTGATCCTTGCCGCATCAGAAGATGCAGACTTGCAACTATCCCCGTGCAAGTCCTTGTCCCAGGGCAGTGTTCAATTGTACCTCCCCCATAACTTGCAATACAAGCGCAAGTATGAAGCCTGCCACCCACCCACCCCCAGGCTGCAATACCATACTGCTAGCTTGCTTTCACTTGAAAGTGGGCCTTTTAGGCATGTGGAGGTGGAATCTGGCCACCACGTCATGGCTGCGTCGGTAGCCTGGTATTCATACTCAGTCCCCAGCCGCCCGGCGGCCGGGTGTCCACGCTTGGTCCCCAGCCGCCAGGGGGCGGCCGGGTGTCCATACTCAGTCCCCAGCCGCCCCGCGGCCGGGTGCCCACACACAGTCCCCAGCCGCGTGGGGGTGGCCAGGTGTCCATAAACGGTCCCCAGCCGCCCCTATTTGTCCCGGTGCGCCTTATAAACAAGCGCGCATACCAAAACATTACCTGTGCCCTCCCCAGTGCATTTAGTGGGAAGGACAGCCTAACCACAAACACGTGGACAAATGAATGTGGCCAGGAATGGTCCATCTCACTGACGCCTTCACACTGGGTTAATATTGTGGTGCCGGGACACAGTTGGACACTGGGATGCAACACATCCTCCAGACATAGAGGATTGAGGGTCCTGGGTCAATCAGGCTTCAACACAAAGTTCAGAAGGTAGACAGCAGCAGTGGTCGGCCTCCTACACAATGAGTAAATTATTCATGATCATGAGGCCATCCACCTCCTTAGCTTTCTGTTCCTTGGAATGCAAGCGCATGTATGTAGTAGCAGCTAGGCCTGAGGTGGTCAGCGTTTTGGCGCATATTCTACCTCCTTCGAGGATTGCTGGATGTTTTCCTGCTACTATCCCAGTTCTATGACTCCCGTTAAAATAAAGCTTCAGGTGATGAATGATGGATGAGGTGGTGGCAAAGGAGAAAGAGCAGGAGGAACAGGGACCATTCACATCAATATCAGGCCAGCCAACCACACATGTCTTGTAGGATATGTTTCTGTACCAAAAGGAGCGGTTCGGCTACACAGTTATAGGGCATACAGTGAGTGCAATGCCTACCAAAGATTTCAAGGCACTCCAATGCCCCTTGGAAGTGACATGGAGGTCAGAGGGCCTTAACTAAACCGTTTTTTCCATTTATAGCAACTGGGTCTCCTGTACACTGTTGGCCTAAGCAGGGAATGGAAGGCTTTCCAAAAATTATTAGGCACTGCAATGCCCCTTGAAACAGACGTGGATTACAGCGTATTAAAAACCTTCTACCCATTATTGGGGAGTGGGTCTCCCTTAGTGTTCGCCTATTCATTGAAAAGCAAAAGCTGACAAAAATTAGGAGGAAATGCAATGCCCGTTGCAAGAGTCGTGGAGGTTAGAGGTAATTAAAAACAACATGTCAATGCCCCTTGGAAGAGCTGTGGAGTTCAGAGTGGTTTAACAAGACGGTTTTAATGCCCCTTAGAAGAGACGTGGAGTTCAGAGTGGTTTAACAAGACAGTTTTAATGCCCCTTGGAAGAGTGGTGGAGGTTACAGTGGAATAAAAAGACAATATCAATGCCCCGTGGAAGAGACGTGGAGGTCACAGTAGCTTAACAAGACGGTTTTAATGCCCCTTGGAAGAGTGGTGGAGGTTGCAGTGGAATAAAAAGACAATATCAATGCCCCTTGGAAGAATGGTGGAGGTCGCAGTGGAATAAAAAGACAATATTAACGACCCTTGGAAGAGACGTGGAGGTCACAGTAGCTTAACAAGACGATTTTAATGCCCCTTACAAGAGCCATGCAGTACAGCATATTAAAAACATTATTCCCATTATTGGGGAGTGGGTCTCCCATAGTCTTTGCCTATGCCTTCCAAGCAAAAGCTGCCAAAAATTAGGAAGGGGGAACTTGCAATGTCCCTTACAAGAGACATGCAGTACAGCATATTAAAAACATTATTCCCATTATTAGGGAGTGGGTCTCCCATAGTCTTTGCCTATGCCTTCCAAGCAAAAGCTGCCAAAAATTAGGACAGAGGAACTTGCAATGCTGGCAACATGGACCACAGTCACCCTGGTGGTATAGTGGTCGTGGAGGCTGAGGATAAGGAGAAGGTCAAAAAACAGCCGAAATGAGGAAGCGTATACCCATGTGTGGGTGTGAAGCGATGCATGGGAATACACCTCCCGAAATAACACAGTGTATTTGACTTTGTTACTCTGCTGTCATTTGGTGGTGATGAGAAGTCTGGCCCAATCCAGCCCTTGTTCATTTTGATAAGGGTCAGCTTGTCAGCATTGTCAGTTGACAGGCGAGTGCGCTTATCAGTTATAATTCCCCCAGCGGCACTAAAAACACGCTCCGATAACTTGCTAGCGGCAGGGCAGGCCAGGACCTCCAAGGCATACAGAGTGAGTTCATTCCAAGTGTCCAGCTTGGATACCCAATAATTAAAAGGCACAGAGGAATCACGGAGGACGCTGGTACTCCCTCACCATCTTTTGAAAATTTCCACTCCTTGTGAGAGTACCCTGCGCCTCAGGGCCTGTAAGCTGGGCAGGTCTCAGAAAACTGTCCTAGAACATTGACAGTGTTCCCCTGCCTCTGCTGGATTGGAGTTGCGTCTCTCTCGCCTGTATGCCTTAGTTGGGCAGCGAACTGTGACCTCTGCCGCTACCGTGTTCAGATGGGAATTTTTTTAATAGTTCTGCAGCAAGGGCCTTCTGGTACTGCCCCATTTTTGTAGACCTCTCCAACTCAGGAATAAGAGAGTGTAAGTTCTCCTTGTAGAGGGGGTCTAAAAGTGTCATCAACCAGTAATGACTGTCACCCAACATTTTGACAATGCGAGGGTCACGGTTAAGGCAGCGTAACATAAAGTCAGCCATGGGTGCCAGACTGGTAACGGGCAAGACTTCCGTGTCCTCACCAAGATGACGACTGATAGTGTTGAGCGATCACTAAAATGCTCAGGTGCTCGAAGCTCGGGCCGAGCTTACCGTGATACTCGGGTGCTCGACCCGAGCAACGAGCCCAATGTTAGTCTATGAGAGACCCGAGCATTTTTGCGGCAGCACCCCCGGCAGTCTGTAGAAAGCCTAAAAAGTGCCCAAAACGATAGTGACAGTGCTCAAAAGACATGGGGGCAGCATGGGGATCGCCCCTGGAAGCATTTCTGACCCCCAGGGCACTGCTGTCAACAACGTGCTCAGAGGTATTAAGCCACTTTTACAGGCTCACAATAAAACATTCAAAAACGAAACTGAAACGGTTTTCCTGTGAAATATGTTAAGGAATTTCCTTTCCAGGGTAAAAACTTGTGTATAAGGTAAAATAAATAACCAAAAACAAAAATACTCCTCCACACCTTGGGCTATGTTCACAAGTAGCATTTTTCATGCGTTTTTGCACTTTTGTATTGCTTTCAACCGTGACAAATGCGTTCACCGGGAAATGTCATTTTAACATTTTACAACCTTATCTGGCCATGTGCTGTGTGACACATGCATACAGTGCTGAAAAGACAAGGAATCAGCATGGGTAAGACCCCTGGAAGCATCTCTGCCCCCCAGGTCACTGTCTAAAAGTGTGCCCATCAGAAGTGATCCTTGCCGCATCAGAAGATGCAGACTTGCAACTATCCCCGTGCAAGTCCTTGTCCCAGGGCAGTGTTCAATTGTACCTCCCCCATTCCTTGCAATGCAAGCGAAAATATGCAGCCAACCACCCACCCACCCGCAGGCTGCAATACCATACTGCTAGCTTTCACTTGAAATGGGGCCTTTTAGTTTGGAGGAGGCCGAAGCTGGCCACTACCTCATGGCCGCTTCGGCAGCGAGGTATCCATACTCTGTCCCCAGCCGCCCGGCGGCCGGGTGTCCACGCTCGGTCCCCAGCCACCAGGTGGCGGCCAGGTGTCCATACTCAGTCCCCAGCCGCCCTGATTTCTCCTGTCACCTTCCCCCACGCTTTTCTTAGCCTGGCCTACTTTAGGGCAGCATTGGACGAGCCCACCAGAGAACCAGACTCCTCCGGTGGGCCCTGGCTTCTCCATCAGGGGAGTTGAGAGTGCCTAGGTGAGGAGTATGATGATGATGATAGAAGTTAGCATTTGCTTTGTTTTCTTGGAATGCAAGCGCATGTATGTAGTAGCGGCTAGGCCTGAGGTGGTCCGCGTTTTGGCGCATATCCTACCTCCTCCGAGGATTGCTGGATGTTTTCCTGCTACTATCCAAGTTCTATGACTCCCGTTAAAACAAAGCTTCAGATGATAAATGATGGATGAGGTGGTGGCAAAGGAGAAAGAGCAGGAGGAACAGGGACCATTCACATCATTATCAGGCCAGTCAACCAGATATGTCTTGTAGGATATGTTTCTGTAACAAAAGGAGCGGTTCGGCTACACAGTTATAGGGCATACAGTGAGTGCAATGCCTACCAAAAATTTCGAGCCACTCCAATGCCCCTTGGAAATGACATGGAGGTCAGAGGGTGTTAACTAAACCTTTTTTTTCGATTTATAGCAACTGGGTCTCCCGTGCACTGTTGGCCTAAGCAGTGAATGGAAGGCTTTCCAAAAATTATGAGGAACTGCAATGCCCCTTACAAGAGCCATGTGTGGCACCCCAGGGGTCTGGTCACCACAGTAATAGAGATATTACGTCGGAGAGCAAGTGGGAGGTTTCCTGGTCAGGATCCCTTAAACATGCAACATCCTCCTGCTCCAGTCCTGGGAGGGGAGAATTCTGCCCTTATAAACTGGATCTGGGGCGGGGTTGAGTGAGTCAGAGAACAGTTAGAGTCAGAGTGAGAGCAAGGGAAAGTAACAGCAAGGAGCTCTGTAGGAGCTAGGAGCTAAAGACCAGGGGCTGAAGCTGAGCAGAGCTCGCCCTGGCAGAAGACAATAGGAACCGGACACAGGAGTCCGAAGCTGTGAGGACTTATATATCCAGCAGCAGAAACCAGCCGGCAGGGGATTTCAGGTCCTCTGGCCATAGAAGCCCGGAGGCTCAGTCACAAGCAAGGGACCAGCACCGCCGTCGTGGAGCGGAGGCTAACAGAAGGCCCCAAGTCACCAGCCATACGGGTGAGCACTACACGGTACACTCAGGGACGTGGGCTACTTCTACCCGCTTACAGCAAGGTATCCAGGAAGAGTGCAGACAGACGGGGAGGCCTACAACTCCACCTGGCCAGGGGAACTCCTGCTTGCTCACAGACTGACCAGGCCTCTTATGCTAGCCAGTACTCCCGGGAGGGTCTACCTTATAATCATCAGTAAAGACCCTGAACTGCACTGCAAAGACTCGGAGTCGTTCCTGCTGTGCTCGTGCACCATCACCCCCATCATCCACACTCACTGCCCTGAGGCTATACTCCTCCCGAGGGGAGTTATCCCATTCTATGCTGCGCACACAACACCAGCCTTAGCGGTCTGCCTCGCAACGGTGGTACTCCCTGACCGCAATCCACGGGTGGCGCAGTCGGACAATTAACCTCAAAACCTAAGAAAGACTGCCACTGGTTTGACCAGCCTGAGCCACGGGACCGGGTCACCGCCACGGAGACTACAGACCCCAGAGACCCGGCACCGGGTATCCCACACACGGCCCAGGGGGCGCGTCACATGCAGTACAGCATATTACAAACATAAGTCCCATTATTGGGGAGTGGGTGTCCAATAGTATTTGCTTATGCCTTGCAAGCAAAAGCTGCCAAAAATTAGGACGGAGCAACTTGCAATGCCCCTTACAAGAGCCATGCAGTACAGCATATTACAAACTTACAGAGCGAGTTCATTCCAAGTGTCCAGCTTGGATACCCAATAATTAAAAGGCAGAGAGGAATCACGGAGGACGCTGGTACGATCGGCAAGGTACTCCCTCACCATCTTTTGAAACTTTCCACTCCTTGTGAGAGTACCCCGCGCCTCAGGGCCTGTAAGCTGGGCGGGTGTCAGAAAACTGTCCCAGAACGTTGACAGTGTTCCCCTGCCTGTGCTGGATTGGAGTTGCATCTCTCTCGCCTGTACGCCTTGGTTGGGCAACAAACTGTGACCTCTGCCGCTAGCGTGTTCAGATGGAAATTTTTTTAAGAGTTCTGCAGCAAGGGCCTTCTAGTATTGCCCCATTTTTGTAGACCTCTCCACCTCAGGAATAAGAGAGTGAAAGTTCTCCTTGTAGCGGGGGTCTACAAGTGTCACCAACCAGTAATGACTGTCACCCAACATTTTGACAACGCGAGGGTCACGGTTAAGGCAGCGTAACATAAAGTCAGCCATGCGTGCCAGATTGGTAACGGGCAAGATTTCCGTGTCCTCACCAAGATGACGACTGACCATGCTCTCCTCCTCCTCCTCCTCCTCTTCCTCCTCCCCCCTGTCCTCAGGCCACCCATGCTGAACCGACGGTATGACACTTGTACAGGTACTACCGTCTACAACGCATGATAGCAGCTCCTGTTCTTCCTCCTCCTCCTCCTACTCCTCCTCCTCTCCCTCATTGTCCCTCAATGCACGTTGGGATGAGATGAGGCTGGGCTGTGTGTAATCGCCCGCTACGGCTTCTTGATCCATCTCATCATACTCTGGCTGCAATGCCTCCTCTTTAATTCTCTGCAGAGAGCGTTGCAAAAGACAGACAAGTGGGATGCTGACACTAATGATGGCGTCATCGCCACTCACCATCTTGGTGGCCTCCTCAAAGTTTGTCAGGATGGTACATATGTTAGACAACCAGGTCCACTCCTGAGGTCTTATGCGTGGAGTCTGACCTGAATATCGACGGCCTTGTTGCAGCTGGTACTCCACAACTGCTCTCTTTGTTATGTTCTGCTACCAGAGCTAAGGAAAGAGAGGAGATCTGTCCCTACGATAGAACTCAGCTTAATCCCTACGATGTAACAGGGAACCTGATCCTGCGATCAGACCTGCTAAAGTCCTAAGCTAGTCTGTACGGAGACCTATAGATGTGGGGGAGGAATCCCTACAAGTACTAAGGACTGGGAGGAATATGGGACACCTCCTAACAGAAATAGTAGCAGACAGACGAACAAACAAAATATATAGAACATAGAGGTCAGTAGACCAAGCAAACTAACAGAGCAAGACACAGAGCACAGGCTAGCTAGAAAGTAGATATACAATGAAGTCCAGCAAAGCCAGAAGGGCGGAGCAGGATTAAATAGGCCAACAAGGTCATGTGACCAGCAAAGGAAAAAAAAACTAAGAGCAAGGTTCTAACAGTACCCCCCCTTCTAAGAGGATCCTCCGGATCCCCTAGGACCAGGCTTATCAGGAAATCTCCTGTGAAACGCTCTGATAAGTCTGGACGCGGAAACATCATCCGACCTCACCCAAGAGTTATCCTCGGGACCGAAACCTTTCCAGGCCACAAGATACTGCAAATTACCTCTATACCGTCTAGAGTTAAGGATGCGAGAAATTTCATATTCCCCGTCCTCCACCACCGGAGGAACAGAGGCAGAGGCGTCACAATCCGATACAACAGCTTTTTTCAACAGAGAGACATGAAATACCGGATTAATTCT
Source organism: Phyllobates terribilis (assembly GCF_046119375.1). Classification (NCBI taxonomy): domain Eukaryota; kingdom Metazoa; phylum Chordata; class Amphibia; order Anura; family Dendrobatidae; genus Phyllobates; species Phyllobates terribilis. The sequence goes on along the minus strand of NW_027362767.1, from coordinate 252,618,105 downwards.
CCAGGAGGTAGGAACCTCCAACCTAACAGCAGATTGGTTGACAATCTGAAGCACCTTAAAGGGCCCTACAAACTTGGGACCCAATTTCTTTGAAGGAATCCTCAACCGCAGATTCCTAGAGGACAACCAAACCATGTCACCAACAGCGAACAAAACCTCCTGTCGTTTCCTATCAAAGTAGTCTTTAGATTTTCTGTTGGCCTCCTGAAGATTACCACGCACATCCGTCCAAACTCTCTCCAAATCACCGGAAAAATTCTCCTCCTCAGGCACGGCAGATCCCAACTTGGAGAACGACCCAAACGACGGATGTCTCCCAGAACAACAAAAAAAAGGCGAACAACCAGCAGAAGAAGATGTATGATTGTTCAGAGCAAATTCAGCAAGTGGCAGAAACTCAGACCACCCCTCTTGATTGTCTGCCACAAAACAACGCAAGAACTGCTCAACATCCTGGTTTTTCCTTTCTGTCTGGCCATTAGATTCAGGATGATATCCGGACGAGAACGACAAATGAACTCCCAACCTATCACAAAAGGCACGCCAAAAACGAGCCACGAACTGAGGACCCCTATCAGAAACAATGTCAGTAGGAACGCCATGAAGTCTGACAATTTCCTTGACAAAGGCCTTAGCGAGAGTTTTAGCGCAGGGCAGTTTGACGAAAGGAACCAAGTGACACATCTTGCTAAAACGGTCCACGACCACCCAGATGACAGTAAAACCCTCAGAGGGGGGAAGGTCAGTTATAAAGTCCATAGCCAAATGTGTCCAAGGAGCACTGGGAACCTCCAAAGGACAAAGCAACCCCGCAGCAGGAGTATGTGAGGACTTAGATCTAGCACATATAGTACATTGACGCACCCACTTAATGACTTCCTTCTGCCATCCAGGCCACCAAAAACTGCGACCCACCAGTCTCTTGGTCTCAGAGATTCCGGGATGACCTGCCAACCGAGATTCGTGACACTCAACAAACAAATCTCTCCTAAAGGTCCCAGGCACAAACAACCTCCCATGAGGAGTGTTAGAAGGGGCATTCTCCTGTGCTTTAAGAATCTAATTTTCCAAAACGGAGTCCAAAGCAGCTATCACAACACCTTCTTGTAAAATGTTCTCCTCTTTCTCAGCACCGACTATGGGAGAAAAACTGCGAGACAAGGCATCCGCCTTAACATTCTTAGTACCAGGGATGTAAGTAACGGAGAAATTAAACCGCGAGAAAAACAGTGCCCACCTAGCCTGACGGGCATTCAGGCGCTTGGCAGCATCAAGATATATCAGATTTTTATGATCCGTAAGAACCTGAACGGGAAATTCCTCACCTTCCAAGAAGTGGCGCCAGTGTTCAAATGCGAGTTTAATAGCCAATAATTCCCGATTACCAATATCGTAATTCAGTTCAGTCTCCGAAAATTTTTTTGAAAAAAAGGCACAGGGATGTAATCCATCCCCGTTATCCTGAGACAATACTGCGCCAACCCCCACAGAGGAAGCATCAACCTCAACCAAAAACGGCCTAGTAACATCAGGCTGCATAAGGATGGGAGCAGAGGTGAACTTCTCCTTGAGATACACAAAAGCTTCAATGGCCTCAGAAGACCACTGAACCGCATCAGCACCTTTCCTGGTGAGATCAGTCAGAGGTTTGACAATACTAGAAAAATTTTTTATGAATTTTCTATAGTAATTGGCGAAACCCAAAAACCTCTGTATCGATTTCAAACCAATAGGCCTAGGCCATTCCTGCACAGCCTGAACCTTAACCGGATCCATCTCAAAACCTTTGCTGGAGATAATGTAGCCCAAAAAACTAATTCTCTGTACAGCGAACTCACATTTCTCCAGCTTAGCAAAAAGCGAATTGTCCATTAATAACTGTAATACCTCACGCACGCTCCGCCAATGAGACTCCAGATCCGGCGAATAAATCAAAATGTCATCCAAATACACAACCACATTTTTACCGATCAAAGGTCTAAGGATGTCATTAATCAGATTCTGAAAAAATGCAGGAGCATTAGTAAGACCAAAAGGCATAACCAGATTCTCAAAATGACCCACAGGAGTGTTAAAAGCAGTCTTCCATTCGTCACCCTCCTTCATGCGCAACAGATTGTATGCCCCCTTAAGGTCAATTTTAGAGAACCACTTGGCCCCCATTAACTGGTTAAACAGATCAGGAATCAATGGCAGTGGGTAAGGATTGCGTACAGTAATTTTGTTAATCTCACGAAAATCCAGACAAGGACGTAAACCGCCGTCCTTTTTTTTTACAAAAAAAAATCCAACCGCCACAGGAGACTTAGAGGGCCTAATGTGACCGGCGGCCAAACTTGTCTGTATGTATTCCTCCAAAGCCTTCCTCTCAGGAATAGTAAGGTTAAATAAACGACTTTTAGGAAGAGTCGCTCCAGGGACAAATTCAATAGAACAATCATAGTCTCTATGGGGAGGCAAAACCTGCGATTCCTTCTCAGAAAAAACTCTCCAAAAATCCTGAATAGGAACAGGCAATTCTCCCCTATCCAAAGCTGCAATACGCCCATTACAACACTTGTCATAACATTTATGGCTCCAGGATTTAATTTCACTGGTAGACCAATCCAGTACAGGATTGTGAAATTTTAACCAGGGAAATCCCAATATTACTGGAGAAGGCAAGTTATTCAACACTACCAAATCCAATTTCTCATGGTGAACACCATTAATAGTGAGAGGAAATTCACAGACCTTGAGAGTAATATTCTTCAAAGGGGAACCATCCACAGAAACCACAGCAATGGGGGATGATAAAGGTTCAGGTTTTAAATTGAGTCTTTCCACGAATCCCCCATCAATAACATTCAGAGTAGACCCACAATCGACAAACACCCGAAATTCCATTAATTTTTCCTGAGCAATCGTGGAAGCAGCTAAAAATACACCCTTGGAATTTAAACAGGCAATACGGGCATGACTGACCATTTTTTTTTTTTTCTTCATACGAAGCTCACAGCCTTTAATCAAATGACCAGATTTTCCGCAATAGAAACACAAGCCTTCAAAAAATCGACGGTCTTTTTCTTGAGAGCGAGGTGCCACCGATCCAATCTCCATCGGTTCACCACTGTTTGAGTAGACCAACGACGGAAATGAGTACAATATTTTTCCACATTACCTGATCCTTGTTTTAAACGTCTCAACTCAGTCTCAGCTGATGCGACACGGTCAGGATCATCATATAATAGTCCCAAAGCAGAAAAAAAACTATCCACTGATCTGAAGCATGTATCACTAGGTTGCAAAGAAAAGGCCCACTCCTGAGGCTCTTTGCGCAAAAGTGACATTATGAACCCTACGCGCTGGGATTCATCCCCAGAGGACTTAGGTCTCAAACGAAAATACAATAAGCAAGCATTTTTGAATGAAAAAAATTCTCGGTGTTCACCAAAAAATAAATCCGGCAAACATACCTTAGGTTCCAAGAAATGTGCTCCAGGACAGTTACTCACGTGCTGACGGAGCTCGGCCACCTCCAGAGAGAGTCCCTGCAGGCGATGAACCAAATCCTGAACCGACACCATGATGGAACAGAAAAATCTTTCCTTAGAGAATTTGCAGGCTGGACTTACTGTTATGTTCTGCTACCAGAGCTAAGGAAAGAGAGGAGATCTGTCCCTACGATAGAACTCAGCTTAATCCCTATGATGTAACAGGGAACCTGATCCTGCGATCAGACCTGCTAAAGTCCTAAGCTAGTCTGTACGGAGACCTATAGATGTGGGGGAGGAATCCCTACAAGTACTAAGGACTGGGAGGAATATGGGACACCTCCTAACAGAAATAGTAGCAGACAGACGAACAAACAAAATATATAGAACATAGAGGTCAGTAGACCAAGCAAACTAACAGAGCAAGACACAGAGCACAGGCTAGCTAGAAAGTAGATATACAATGAAGTCCAGCAAAGCCAGAAGGGCGGAGCAGGATTAAATAGGCCAACAAGGTCATGTGACCAGCAAAGGAAAAAAAAACTAAGAGCAAGGTTCTAACACTCTTCTGCTCACAAATCCTTTGCAACATGTGGAGGGTAGAGTTCCAACGTGTGGGGACATCACACACCAGTCGGTGTGCCGGAAGCTGCAAACGCTGCTGCAACACAGCAAGGGCGGCGGAAGGTGTAGCCGACTTGCGAAAATGAGCTGACAGGCGGCGTACTTTCACGAGCAGATCTGGCAACTCGGGGTACGATTTAAGAAACCGCTGAACCACGAGGTTAAGCACATGAGCCAGGCATGGTACGTGTGTGATCTCACCTCGCCTCAGAGCCGCCACCAGGTTACGGCCATTGTCACACACGACCATGCCGGGATGTAGGTTCAGCGGTCTCAGCCACAGATCTGCCTGCTCTTTCACAGCTGTCCACAACTCACAAGCAGTGTGAGGTTTATCACCTAAGCTTGAGTTTCAGCACAGCCTGTTGCCGCTTGGCGGAGGCAGTACTGCAATGCTTCCAGCTTGTAACTGATGTGGTGATATCTGAGATGGAGGCTGAACTTGAGGAGGAGGAGGAGGAGGATGCGCAGGAGCTGTACACTGTGGGGGCAACTCTGACTGACATAGGGCCTGCAATCCTCGGTGTGGGGAGGATGTATTCCGTCCCAAGGTCCGACTGGGTCCCGGCTTCCACCATGTTTACCCAGTGTGCCGTCAGAGAGATGTACCGTCCCTGGCCACAAGCACTTGTCCACGTGTCCGTTGTCAGGTGGACTCTCCCAGTAACTGCGTTGTTGAGGGCACGGCAGATGCTTTGGGACACGTGCTTGTGTAGTGCAGGGATGGCACACCGGGCAAAATAGTGTCGGCTGGGGACCGAGTACCGAGGGACGGCCACCGCCATAACATTGCGGAAGGATTCCGTCTCCACCATCCTAAAAGGCAGCATTTCCAATGCAAGCAGTCGTGAAATGTGCGAATTTAGGACTGTGGCTTGTGGGGCGTTAGCTGCGAATTTCCGCTTTCGTTCAAAGGTCTGGGATATGGACAATTGAACGCTGCGGTGGGATGTGGACGTGGACGTTGATGCTGTTTCTTGAGAAACTGCCATAACAAGTGAAGACTGAGAGGAGGGGGCATCTTTACATGCAGTATGGACAGGGGATAGCCTTGCACACACAACAGGGGATTCTATAGCACGCACAACAGTGGAAGAAGCAGTGGTGACACCCGCTGACACTGGTCGTGGACTCTGGGTTTCGCCCCACAAAGTCGGGTGCTTTGCTGCCATGTGCCTGATCATGCTGGTGGTGGTCAGGCTGGTAGTTTTGTCACCCCTGCTGATGCTGGCATGGCAGGTGGAACATATGGCCTTTTTGGGGTTATCAGCAGAGTCTTTAAAAAAAATTCCAGACTCTGGAAGACCTACCGCTTGTACTGGCAACGTCCCTCGTGTTGGTGTTACGGGGAACGGTTGCCTGCCTTCTGTCTGCGGCCACCACACTGCTTCTTCCTGCCTGTTGGGGTACTCTGCCTCCCTCCCCCTGTGTGCTGCTGGCCTCACTCTGCATGTCCTCCTTCCACGTTGGGTCAGTTACTAGATCATCCACCACCTCCTCCTCTTCCACTTGCGCACCACGATCCTCCTCCTCACTTCCTGGCAATTGTGTCTCGTCATCGTCCACCTCTTGTGACAGATTGCCAACGTCGACTTCCTGTGGCCGTGGCTGTTCAAATATTTGGGCATCGCAACATGGGATCTCCTCTTCCACCACTTCAAGCGTATCAGGCGAGGGGCCCAAATATGGAAATGGACCAGTGAACAGCCCTTCAGAGTGTCCAAGTGTGGGATCACTTGCTGTCTGACGACACTCGGCATGGTGGGAGGAAGGAGCATCAGGGTGAGGAGGAGTATGCGGTCGAGACTCACGGCTACTAAGAGTTGACCGTGTGGAAGACAGACCGGAGGTGGTGGTGCCCAGGTAACTGGAAGTATTGTCTGCTATCCAATTAATAACCTGTTCACACTGATCAGTTCTCAATACTGGTGTTGTTCTGTGCTTCCCTAGTAATTCGGTCAAGAAGTGGGAGCGAGAAGATGTGGCTGTTGGTTGTGGCACATTTTCACCTTGGCCACGGCCCCGTCCTCTGCACGAACCATCACCAGAACGTCCACTTCCACGTCCCTTGCCACGCGCCATGCCCATTGTAAATGAAGTAAAATAGCTTACACTCGCACTATCAATGGAAAAAGGGTAATAAAGAGTAGATTAGAACCGTGGAAGAGGAAAACCACAGTTATTGTTTACTGGGGTATACCACACTTTTTTAAATAGAGATATTTGCGGCTGAACAGTGAGCGACACACTCAAACTGCTTCTTTTTTTAGATACTAAAGGCCCAAAACTGGATAGTACAGTGATTTGACCCGTGGAACTGCGAAACCACACTGGGATGTCGGGCCTACACAAGACTATTTTCAACAGATATATTTTTTGTGTCACAACAGTCAGGAGACACTACTGTTTTTCTTTACGGAAAAAACTACCAAAACCTGAATAATAGAGATTTTTTACCGTGGAACAGCAAAACCACAGTTATAATGTACTGGTGTATACCAGGCTTTTTAAAATATATATATATTTGCGGCTGAACAGTGAGCGACACACTCAAACTGGTTTTTTTAGATACAAATGGCAGAAAAGTGGATAATACAGAGGTTTGTACCGTGGAACTGCAAAACCACACTTGTATTTCTCGGGCCTACACCAGACTATTTTCAACAGATATATTTGTGTCTGAAAAATCAGGGAGACACTATTTTTTTTTTTTTTTTACAGCAAAAAATGCAAAAAGCAGGATAATAGAGATTTTTTACCGTGGGACAGCAAAAGCACACTTCTGTCTTTCTGGCCTACACCAGACTATTTTCAACAGATATATTTGTGTCTGAAAAATCAGGGAGACACTATTATTATTTTTATACAGCAAAAAATGCCAAAAACAGGATAATAGAGATGTTTTACCGTGGAACATCAAAACCACAGTAATAATTTACTGGTGTATACCAGGCTTTTTAAAATATATACAGTACAGACCAAAAGTTTGGACACACCTTCTCATTTAAAGATTTTTCTGTATTTTCATGACTATGAAAATTGTACATTCACACAGAAGGCATCAAAACTATGAATTAACACATGTGGAATTATATACTTAACAAAAAAGTGTGAAACTACTGAAAATATGTCTTATATTCTAGGTTCTTCAAATTAGCCACCTTTTGCTTTGATGACTGCTTTGCACACTCTTGGCATTCTCTTGATGAGCTTCAAGTGGTAGTCACCGGAAATGGTCTTCCAACAATCTTGAAGAAGTTCCCAGAGATGCTTAGCACTTGTTGGCCCTTTTGTCTTTACTCTGCTGTCCAGCTCACCCCAAACCATCTCGATTGGGTTCAGGTCTGGTGACTGTGGAGGCCAGGTCATCTGGCGTAGCACCCCATCACTCTCCTCCTTGGTCAAATAGCCCTTACACAGCCTGGAGGTGTGTTTGACGTCATTGTTCTGTTGAAAAATAAATGATGGTCCAACTAAACGCAAACCGGATGGAATAGCATGCCGCTGCAAGATGCTGTGGTAGCCATGCTGGTTCAGTATGCCTTCAATTTTGAATAAATCCCCAACAGTGTCACCAGCAAAGCACCCCCACACCATCACACCTCCTCCTCCATGCTTCACGGTGGGACCCAGGCATGTAGAGTCCATCCGTTCACCTTTTCTGCATCGCGCAAAGACACGGTGGTTGGAACCAAAGATCTCAAATTTGGACTCATCAGACCAAAGCACAGATTTCCACTGGTCTAATGTCCATTCCTTGTGTTCTTTATCACAAACAAGTCTCTTCTGCTTGTTGCCTGTACTTAGCAGTGGTTTCCTAGCAGCTATTTTACCATGAAGGCCTGCTGCACAAAGTCTCCTCTTAACAGTTGTTGAAGAGATGTGTCTGCTGCTAGAACTCTGTGTGGTATTGACCTGGTCTCTAATCTGAGCTGTTGTTAACCTGCGATTTCTGAGGCTGGTGACTCGGATAAACTTATCCTCAGAAGCAGAGGTGACTCTTGGTCTTCCTTTCCTGGGGCGGTCCTCATGTGAGCCAGTTTCTTTGTAGCGCTTGATGGTTTTTGCAACTGCACTTGGGGACACTTTCAAAGTTTTCCCAATTTTTCGGACCGACTGACCTTCATTTCTTAAAGTAATGATGGCCACTCGTTTTTCTTTACTTAGCTGCTTTTTTCTTGCCATAATACAAATTCTAACAGTCTATTCAGTAGGACTATCAGCTGTGTAACCACCAGAGTTCTGCACAACACAACTGATGGTCCCAGCCCCATTTATAAGGCAAGAAATCCCACTTATTAAACCTGATAGGGGACACCTGTGAAGTGAAAACCATTTCCGGTGACTACCTTTTGAAGCTCATCAAGAGAATGCCAAGAGTGTGCAAACAGTCATCAAAGCAAAAGGTGGCTACTTTGAAGAACCTAGAATATAAGACATATTTTCAGTTGTTTCACACTTTTTTGTTAAGTATATAATTCCACATATGTTAATTCATAGTTTTGATGCCTTCAGTGTGAATGTACAATTTTCAAAGTCATGAAAATACAGAAAAATGTTTAAATGAGAAGGTGTGTCCAAACTTTTGGTCTGTACTGTATATATTTGCGGCTGAACAGTGAGCGACACACTAAAACTGTTTTTTTTTAGATACAAATGGCCCATAGAACTGCAAAACCACACTTCTATTTCTCTGGCCTACACCAGACTATTTTCAACAGATATATTTGTGTCTGAAAAATCAGAGGCACACTTTTTTTTTTTTTTTTGGGGGGGGGGCACCAAATGGTTAATAAGATGGGTATTTGTACATTGTGAAGGAGGAAAAAAAAAAAGAGGATTTAGATTAAAAAAAAAGGATTTTTCCTGGCCCCCGGGACCTGGAGCTAAGTCCAGCAATTTCAGCAACAGGAGCAGCACACAGGACTGTAATGCAGCGTTTGCTGGTATAACCACTGAGTCTCCTATACAGCCTGCCTGCCTGCCTGCCTGATATACCTGGGATGGATATTAGTCCTGAGAAGGACTGTTTGTTTGATCTGGCTCCCTTTACAGACCCTACACTAACTATTTTGCAGGATATATCTCTCCCTAAATCAGCAGCCCTGTCCCTACACTGTCTGATCCGGAGCGACTGTGTCCAAGATGGCGGCGCCCGGTTTTAAATACTCGAGGTGACGCTGTGCGGCCAGCCAATCACTGTAATGCCCACAAACAACATGGCTGCGGCATTACAGTGACTGGCTGGCAATCCCTGCATGTTCATTGGCTCTGTAAAGAGCGCCAAACATGCAGGGCGGAGACCCGAGCTCCCGCCCGAGTAACCCGGAAATGCTCGGTGCTCACCGAACATCCCGAGTAGCGTGATGCTCGGGCGAGTACCGAGCAGTGTCGAGCATGTTCGCTCAACACTAATCATGTTATAAAAATAAAAAAATATATATATATTTCGTCCAGATCTCTTCCTGCTGTCGAAGCCTAGTCAACACGTAGCTATGTCTTTATCCTTCCCGAATCTTCTTCAGGGAACATTATTTGATGCCTTGTGAGTTCCAACTGGCGATCTTTGTTCCCCAGGTCTGCTTCCGTCTGCATCTCTCTCACCCTGCAATCTGTTCCTTACATCTCTTGGGCTGACATCATTCCCTCTTCTCGGTGTCTCCCCGGCTTTCTCTCTCTCCAATAGATACAATCTTTCTGCTTCTATGTGATCCTTGTAGAACTTGAAGGTACCATCTGGCCCCTTCATCTTCAGTGTAGCGGGGTATAGAAGTTGAAAAGGTATATTTTTATGGTATAGAGACGTTTTTACCCTGCTGAATGCCTTTCTCTTCTTCGTCACCTCCGCCGAGTAGTCTCCAAAGACCAGAATCTTGTGTCCATTGATTTGTAGTGTGCGGCGCCTTTCTCTGAGTGCTTTTAGAATCTCTTCCTTATGTTTATAATCCAGGTACTTGGCAATGGCCTGTCTGGGTCTTGGATGTGGTACTTGTCTCTTATCGGAGTTGATATTGCCTCTCATTCCATCTTGATCTCTCAGAGGGCCTACACGGTGTGCTCTCTCTACCCGACAATTATGTTTAATACCTAGTGCCTGGAGTAGCTCAACCTCGAAGATGTTGTCTAACTACCACGCCGTTACTGATTCTGGGAGGCCCAAAATTCTTAAATTGCTCCGCCTGGAGCGGTTTTCCAGGTCATCCATCTTGGTTCTGAGTGTGTCTGTTAGATTGGTCAGGGCCCTTATTTGGTTTGACATAGACATTATTACATCCTCCGAATCTTCTATTCACTGTTCGGCCTCTCGCGTCCTATTGTCCTGCATCTCAAACCTTGCCTCCATCTTGGACAGGGAGGCCTGTATTGCTGAGGTTATAGTCTGCTTAACCCCTTTCCGACCTTGTCAGTAATAGTACGCAGCTGTGCCCTGGGCCTATAGGGCCAGCTACGTACTATTACGCGCGCTGCGATCGCGCCCGCAGACAAGTGGTGCGGGGCGATCGCCGCCGGGTGGCAGCTGATTGTCACAGCTGACACCAGGTGCTATGTGCAGGAAGTGGTTCGGCACTGCTCCCTGCACATTAACCCCCACAATGCTGCAATCAAAGTCGATCGCAGCATTGCGGTGGCAAGGGGGGAGGTGATCGTTATACTCACCTCTCCTGCCGGCGTCCAGCGATGTCTGCGGCGGCTTCCGGATGTTATCATGATGACCCGATGTCGTCATGAAAACATCCGGGTCACCAGGACGCAGGACGTTACTTTGGTCATGCGCAGTGCATGACCAAAGTAATGTCTCCCCTGTGTGCAGCGCTGACAGTCTGCATGACATAGGGAGCTGCTGCTCTCTATGCTATACAGCCGATCAGGCTGCAAAAAGTGAAAGTCCCATAGTGGGACAATGTACAAGAGTAAAAAAAAAAGTAGAAAAGTGAAAAAAATAATAATAATAAATTGTAAAAATATAAAAAAAAAATGAAAAAATAATCTGCCCCCCAAAAATATATATATTGAACCCATAATTTTTATTTATTATGAAAAAAAAATGAAACCAATAAAAATACATATATTTGGTATCGCCGTGTCCGGAACGACCTGACCTATAAAACTGTCCCACTAGTTAACCCCTTTAGTGAACACGGTAAAAAAAAAAAAAAAAACGAAGCAAAAAACAATGCTTTATCATCATACCGCCAAACAAAAAAATGGAATAACACACGATCAAAAAGACTAATTCAAATAAAAATGGTACCACTGAAAACGTCATCTTGTCCTGCAAAAAACAAGCCGCCACACAGCTCCATCATCCAAAAAATGCAAAAAGTTATAGCTCTCAGAATAAAGCGATACAAAAATTATTTTTTCTAGAAAATCGTTTTTATTGTGTAAAAGCGCCAAAACATAAAAAAAACTATATAATTGCGGTACCGCTGTAAACGTACTGACTTGAAGAATAACGCTGCATTATCAATTTTACCACACACGGAACGGCATATAAAAAAAAAAACAATTCCTGAATTGTTGGTTTTTGTTTATTCTGCCTCCCAAAAATCGGAATAGAAAGCGATCAAAAAATGTCACATGCCCGAAAATGGTACCAATAAAAACGTCAACTTGTCCCACAAAAAACAAGCCGTCACATGACTCTGTCGGCCAAAATATGGAAAAATTATAGCTCTCAAAATATGGTGATGCAAAAACTAGTCTTTGCAAAAAAAGCGTCTTTTAGTGTGTGACAGCTGTCAGTCATAAAAACCCGATATGAATCTGGTATCGCTGCAATCACACCGACCCGAAGAATAAAGTCGTCTAATCACTTATACCGCACGAGGAACGGTGTAAAAAAATAAACTCTAGGGTTAGGGTTGTGCTAGGGTTGTGGCTAGGTTTAGGGTTGGGTTTGTATTAGAGTTGGGGTTAGGGTTGGGACTTTTTCAAAAGTAAAGAAAAAAAAAAAAAAAGATGACAATATGGCGACCAGTGTTGAGCGCAAGTGCTCGCTACTTGAGTTTGCATCGGGTGCTCGGGTATGCACTGAGTATCGCGGGTGCTCGAGTCTCTGCTCCATATGCTTCGCGGCAAAAAAAACGTTGCTGGGATCGCCTGCCATGCACGAGCGATCCCCGCATGTTTTTTTTTCGGGTGTCTTAACAGCCGTGAAACATGCTGGGCAGGGACTCAAGCATGTCACTCGAGCACCCGTGATACATGGTGCATACCCGAGTACCCGATGCAAACTAAAGTGGCGAGCACTTGGCTCAAGACTAATGACAACTTATTCAATATGATGACCTAATTTTATCAAATTCTGTGTCATACCTCTGGGTTTAAAATGTTCACTATACCCCTTTACAAAATCATTGAGGGGTCTAGTTTCCAAAATGGGGTCACTTGTGGGGGGTTTCCACTGTTTCGGCACATCAGGGGCTCCCAAAATGCGACATGGCGTCCGCTCCAGCCAATTTTGCGTTCAAAAAGTCACATAGTGCTCCTTCCCTTCTGAACCCTGACGTGCGCCCAAACTGTGTATTTTCCCCACATATGGGGTATTGGCGTACTCAGGAGAAATTGCACAACAGTTTTTAGCTTCCATTTTCTTCTCTTACCCTTGTGAAACTAAAAAAATTGGGGCTAAAAGATCATTTTTGTGGAAAAAGTTCGATTTTTTTATTTTCACGGCTTCATGTTCTAAACTTCTGTGAAGCACCTGGGGGTTAAGGGTGCTCACCACACATCTAGATAAGTTCCCTTAGGGGTCTAGTTTCCAAAATGGTGTCACTTGTGGGGGTTTTCCACTGTTTAGGCACAATTATTCAAGCAAATTTTACATTCAAAAAGTTAAAAGGCGCTCCTTCCCTTCCGAACCCTGCCGTACACCCAAGCAGTGGTTTTCCCCTACATATGGGGTATCGGCTTACTCAGGAGAGATTGCACAAGAAGATGCATGGTGCAATTTCTCCTGTTACCCTCATGAAAATGCAAAACTGGGAGCTGAAAAACATTTTTGTGGGAAAAATGTGAAAATTTTATTTTCACAGCTCCATGTTATAAACTTCTGTGAAGCACCTGGGGTTCAAGGTGCTCACCATACAATCTAGATAAGTTCCCTGAGGGGTCTAGTTTCCAAAATGGTGTCACTTGTGGGGGGGTTTCCACTGTTTAGGCACATCAGGAGCTCTCCAAATGCAACATGGTGTCCGCTAATTATTCAATCAAATTTTACATTCAAAAAGTCAAATGGCGCTCCTTCCCTTCTGAGCCCTGCTGTGCGCCCAAACAGTGCTTTTACCCCACATATGGGGTATTAGCGTGCTCAGGGTAAATTGCAGAACAAATTTTGGGGTCCATTTTTTCCTGTTACCCTTGCAAAAATAAAAAATTGGCGTCTAAAGTAACATTTTTGTGAAAAAAGTTAAATGTTCATTTTTTTCTTCCCCATTTCAAAAATTCCTGTGAAGCACATGAAGGGTTAATAAACTTCTTGAATATGGTTTTGAGCACCTTGAGGGGTGCAGTTTTAAGAATGGTGTCACTTTTGGGTGTTTTCTGTCATAAAGGCCACTCAAAGTCACTTCAAATGTGATGTGGTCCCTAAAAAAAATGGTTTTGTAAATTTTGTTGGAAAAATGAGAAATCACTGATCAACTTTTAACCCTTATAGTGCACTAATAAAAAAAAAATTTGGTTCCAAAATTGTGCTGATGTAAAGTAGACATGTGGGAAATGTTATTTATTAACTATTTTGTGTTACATATCTCTTAACAGAATAAAAATTAAAATTTTGAAAATTATGAAATTTTCGCCAAATTTCCAATTTTTTCACAAATAAACGCAGGTGATATCGAAGAAATTTTACCACAATCATGAAGTACAATATGTCACAAAAAAAACAATCTCAGTATCACCGGGATCCGTTGAAGCCTTCCAGAGTAATTACCTCATAAAGTGACAGTGGTCAGAATTGGAAAAATTGGCCTGATCATTAACGTGCAAACCACCCTGGGGGGTAAAGGGGTTAATGTCCTGTGAAATACGTGCTGCGACTTCGCTGGCCATTCTGTCATAGTCTATGATGCACTCATGGGGCTTGTTCCCAATGTTAACCTTGTGGCTAATGCCTCTGCGTTTCCCTTTGGGCTCAGTGCCGGCCATTCTATGCTCTGTACCTCCTTCTGCCCAGGCTGTTAAGGCTGAATCAGTAGTGCTCTGGCTGCGTTCTCCCTGCCAGGCACATTCTGCATGAGGGGTTTGCTCCTCCCCCCAATCTGCACCGAAGGCCACGTTGGTATCTCCCTCATAATCTTCCATGGTGCCCTCTGCTAGGCTGTCTCCTGCTGCTATACATGACTCCCATGTTGCATCCAGGGGTTTCCCTTTATCTCCTCTGTGCCGCTCTTGCCCGCTGTCTGTCTCTCCCCCTTCCTGCCGCAATCCTCTCTGTTTTCCAGCATCTCTCCTAGGGGGGCGGGAAGTCCTCTCCGCCGGCGCCATGACACTCTCCTGGGGGAGCTATTCATCTCCCCGGTTCCCGGGCCATCTCCAGACTCCGCAACAAATACCTGTCCATGATGGTCACTTTCCCCTCTGCTCCGGTGAGTATTCTGGACCTCGGGCAGGCTTGGCGGCTCTGAATTAGTCGATGTGATGGTGGGGTTTGCGGAAGCTGATTTCCTACACCACTGCAGCTGCCTGGGCAGGAACTGGAAGTCTTACCATGTTTTTAATTGCACAGCAAAAGTTATGTTTTAACATTTTCTCATTGGTGGTGGAGCACAGTCCTCATGAAACCTTTTTCCAGTACTAGGGGGTGCCTACAGCCGCATCTGTCAGTGATGTGCGGGCTGACTGTAATTGGTCTAGACACACCTGCATGACTGAAAGCCGGTGGCTCCCGGCAGGAATAAAGTTAATTTTCTCTTCGGTGCCTCACTTTCAGTACTGCGGCTGGACACCTTCATAATGCTATTAACCTGCAGATTAACCCTATATATGCAGGTTAATTTTACAGGTTCCATTTGGATCGATAATAACTTCATAGGATTTCTATCCACAATAGGTGACATTAGAGTTCTAGTCCTCTTCCTCTCTGAAGAGACTATTTGCATAATTAAATTCCCAGAGGAGCATTGCATGGCCTAGAAGTCTCTGTATGCCGGCTTGGCGCTCAACAAGTAGAAACGTACTCCCATAGCTTCCATAGAAGCGTCCAATGTCCCCAGATTCCTGAATGGCCTTGATACAAAGCAAGACAAGATGTGGTGATGCATTACCGTATGGGTCAGCAGCTGTTGTGGAAGCATGCTAAGGCTGAGTCCCCAAATGTCTTCCGCTTCACTAAAATCCAGCAGCAATTTTTTTTTAGCAGGAACAAAAAGCATAGTCTGCACAACTTTTGGGTCCAGCTTAAAAAAGATGAATTAAAACAGACAGCAACTGGATCATTTTTTTTTACAGTTAAATCAGTAAGAGGTGAATCAAAACTGATGGTCATCCATTATGTCCGCCATTAACAGATCCGTTTTTTAGGACTGTATATGGCCAGATGACTAGAGGTGTTCATTAGATACCTGTAGTAAAAAAAACTTGATCCGACAACCGATGACAAAACGAATGAGCATCTGTTTGAAATTCAGCAAACAAAAAAATAGATCAGTTTCAAACTGATTTGTTCACATTACTTTGATTTAAAAAACTGATCCATCAGAAATAATTTTTTTTTACCTCCAGGAAAACGTTGTGTAGACAATGTTTTTATTCCTGCTAAAAATGGATTTCTACAGGATAAGTTTTGAAATCATTAAAGTCAATGTGAACCGATAAGTTTTACATCAGTTTTAAAATGATCCAGTTTTTTGTTTCCTTGAACCATTTCAAATGGGTGAATATTGGACATGTGAACTCAGACCAAGGTCTCACAACAGCTGCAGGTTGCTGACAGCTACATTGCCAGGTGACCAGGCAGAATGCCAGGAAAGCTATGCAAGAAAATTTGCAGGAGATGCAGTTTTGAACAAGAAGTGGTTTATGTGATTTCCAAATCCAAAAGAGAAGTGTTGTTCTGTTCTGGTTAATTGCACATGTTGTAATATGACTACCACAAACAGAAGGTTGTAGCCTCTGGAGCAGGACAATTTTTTTCATTGTGTTAATTGCAAAAGGTAAAGATATAGGGGTAAAACAAGATGTTACTGTGCTCTGTATCTGCAGCCTCCTTACATAACCCTATAACTGGGCCTATTCCCTTTCACAGCATAGGAGTTGAAAAGTGACACAAGAGCCTCTGCTCTAACAATGGTGCTTCTGCTTTAATGCTCCCCTGATAGGCTCCAAGTTACAGACTGGTCCCATGTGGTGATGTCCCTCCCTGTAATGTAGTGATGTGACGCTTGTGGAGCCGATTTAATATTATCTCATTCAAAGACAACATCAATGTGCTGAAAATGTGCCAGCTATATCAGTGGTGCTGCTGGGTGATATATATATATGATCTGATTTGTACATCCTCTTTTCCCTCCCTGCTAGTATCTCTAACACAGAAAGCAGGGTTCTGTCAGATCTATGTCAGATGCAGCAGCACAGCCAACTTTGTGTCGGAGTAACAGCTCTACAATGGCAAAATTCTAGAAACATTTTAATTGGGATGATGTAGAAAGTTTTATATGTAGGAAGTGAATTGACAATTGAAACTCAGTTCAAATGTTTTACATATCTTTAAATAATGGTCTTATATATTCATGTACCTTCATCTAGCCTTTATTGACTTCTTATAGCATACTGATATTATAATTCATCTATTTGCCTATCGAAGAACATGACTTCTTCTTGTTTCTTCCCGCAGGCCCCAACTAATCTCATGTCTTTTGAGTGAACTCGCCAGTCAGTTTCATGACAAAGAAAAAAAGTGCCAAATGAAGGCAGAACTCAGCCACCGAAGACACTACAAGCCACAAGTCTCTAGGGGAACAAGGACATTTGGACTCTCCTCTATTTATAAGTGAAAGTAAAAAGCAGACATTCTCCATGGAGGCGGGGGAGCCTTGCACATAGAAGACTATATGTGTTTTTTTTCTAACCTGGCTCTATTTAACACATTAGTCGCTGACTAATCTCGTGCTCATCTGGAGCCATGTATACACACCTTGGACTACAGGCCACCCTCCTTTTTTTGGCTACTGTTTTTTTTAACACTGATTTTTAAATTGAAGCGCTGCTGTGTGTGCCAGACATGGACCTAGTTTTATTAACCCATGTTGGGTTTTAAGCTCTTTCTCAAATCTTCAGTGTTACTATTACAACTTGTCCAACAGTGAACAACCGTTTTATAACTCCAGTGCAGCGAGCACTTACCTCTATGGCCGCCTCATACTTTTGTAAAAAAAAAAAAAAAAAGATAAAAACTACAAAAACAGTAAATTAACTTCCCATACAGGTGTCATCTGATCAATTCCCTGAACATGGATTTTGGCACAAAAAAATAATAATGATTTTAAAAGGAAAAGAAAAACTTCTTTATTTCGTTTTTGGTTTTAGAATGGGAAAGACTTTGCTGATGAATATTTCAGTTTTTATTTATTTACTATATTAGTATAAAATGAGTAGGGACTGATTGTACCCAATAGAAGGTGTGCAGTTCTTATTAAAGGTTCATGTTTTATTTATCAATATTTAAAGGGGAACACCGACTTAGTCACAGAGGCACAACTTTTTGGGTCTTGCTTCTAGAGACCTGCTGATGCTCTTTTTTTAACATGTCTTTTTTAACTTAAATTGAACCTTTAATTAATGATGTTTAGGAGGATTAGACTGTGTTCACGTTGCCGCCATCACAGCAAAAAAAAAAAATACAAAAAAGCATTGTCACTATTGTGTGTGAACGTAGCCTCATACAAAATGACTGCAGGGAATCGTAAATTTATGTACAAGTATTACATTTATGAAGTTGGGATTTAAAGGGCCTTAAAACAATACAATTCTGGGTAATGTACCTTGAAAGGAAAATCCTGTGTGAATCTATCACAGTATGTACATAACCCATTATCCGGTAAGGTCTGACAGACATGAGAATGCAGAGACAGAATAAACATGACGTGTTAGGACCTGGAAAGTCAGTATAATCCATAACAAAGACCAGTCCCTGAATGTATATCAATTCATGGATTTTCACTGCGTCATAAATTAAAAATGATGCTATTTTGCTAACAATATTTATTTTTAAAAGCTAAAATCTGATTTACAATGCTCGTAGGTGGACCTATGTGTTTTCATGGTTACTGATCCTGTAATCATACGTCCATTTGTCTTATTCTTTTTATGAAGCTACGAGTTCTATGTTAGGAAATATCTGAGGACATATAGAATATAACAGCAGACACAAAACAAGGGATGGAGTAGCCATGAACCACCAAATAGAATAAAAGCCATAATTTTATTAGAACCTGAAAAGGTTACATAACAATTAAAAAAGAGGTCTTTAGGATGAACAAGAAAGGGGGGCCCAGACATATAAAGTGTCGTCCATGGGAGTACAAACGTCATATATCAGACAACATATAGTGAACAAAATGCACATAAATGAGTAACGACGTTAATAAGCAAGTACATATCGTCTCAGGATCATAGATTGTGCACAGATGCAATAAACAAATGAAAAGAAAAAACTAATAAATGTCAGGGACAACAGCCGTCAGTCAGCATGCGTCGGTGAAAGATAGATGCAGATCTGCAGTGTGGGGCGTCCTGGGGTAAGTTCTGCACTGCGCTGCCGATCTGCATCTATTTCACTGACACATGCTGACTGACGGCTGCGTCTCTGTGCGCAGGTGCAATAAACAAATGAAAAGAAAAAACAAAGAAATGTCAATCTATGATACTGAGACGATATGTACTTACGGTACTTATTAACGTTGTTACTCACTTATGTGCATTTTGTTCACTACATGTTGCCTGATAGATGACATTTGTACTCCCATGGATGACACTTTACATGGCTGAGCCCCCTTTTTTTGTTCCTCCTAAAGACCTCCTTTTTAATCGTTATGTTATGTAACTGTTTTCCATGGTCTTAATAAAATTATGGCTTTTATTCTATTTGGTGGTTGATGGCTACTCCATCCCTTGTTTTGTGTTTGCATATTATAGGAGTACTCCACCCTCCCTACCTTTCTTTGTATTTTTGTGGGGGAACTGCTCTATTTCTATAGCTCCTAACCACATTTATCTATGATGTGCTATTTGAATATTTGGTTACATAATATAGCTGCAGAGTACAGAGTTATTGCAACCAGAAGGACACACAGTTCTGCCTAGTCCTAAAACGACAGGAGATTTTCAGTCAAGACTATTTGCAAAATTGCTTCATCTAAGATGTATTGGAACAATAAAAGAATGTTTGTGAATGTACATAGGGGTATTTTGGGTTATATAAATGACCTTATTACCATAGACTTTCTAGAGTGGCAGGGCACATCCGCAGCTAGCTGCTCCATTTAAGAGGGGATGGGAAACACAAGTCCCAGCAGGGGCCTCCACATTGGTCTTACAATTGTCACTTATCTGCTGGATAGGAAGTAATAAATAAAAGGGGATCATAACTTCCTCCACTCATGGATAAAGATAGTAGTAGGGAAATTGTACTGTAATTGATGGTGTTTGTACCAGAATTCTGGCCTAAGACACCTTCAAATGAAGCAGAAGTTTTGCACAACACAAAGTTGTGCAAAAATGTAGCTACTTTTGGCATTTTCACGTTTCAGGTTTGGGCAGCTATACCCAAACTGTTTGGGCTGTTGAGGCAGGACGGGGCACGTTCAACAAATTCATTAAAAGTGGCAGCATTCATCACACCAAAAACGGCAGCTCCAGACTGGATTAACTTTTCTGTTGAGGTGCGTCTTATTCTTACACACCCATCATTAAGACTAGTGTATGAAATGCCTGCCTTAATGAATCCGGGCCTAAATGTCCTTTTAAAGAGTCTAATATTTGTGTTGTCTGCCTGAAAATCACTATGATCCCATATACCTAAGGCTGAATTCAGACAGTCTGTATAACAACCACGATACTAGGACTAACCTGAAATAACAGTCTCATATATGCCTATATGGTTGTTAATTAGTGTGTGGAGTCCCAGCATTGAGGTCTATATATAACCCGAGAAACACAGACCCTTAGGTGGGGGTAAGGGAATCCCTAAAACTCACAAGCCACTGCATGCAGATCACTTGGTTGGATAGACTGTCTGCATGATGTCTGGGTCCATGTAAACATCATGTAGCGATATACTGTACACCCGTTCATCACCGGTCTACAAAGCTTACACAGACAACATAATTCAAAATTATCAAAATTACATTTCATGGAAGTGCAAAGAGATTCAGCTGATATCAGTAGGAACAATGTCAAAGGCTGGATTACCCTGGGAGCATTCAATTAAAAGGGATTATTTATGACGTAACAGAGGATGTTTTGTATTTTTATGAGAAAACTAGATGGTGGCCCGATTCTAACGCATCGGGTATTCTAGAATATGTATGCGGCGGACCGGGCGAAATCAGCAGCGTGGTGTTTAAATTTGGCGCCAAAATCACAGACTGGTCGCGGCCGGCGACCGCGACCAATCAGCAAAGCGGTATTTAAATTTGGCGCCAATCAGCGAACCGTGTTAGTGAGGATCGGAGAGCGGTGTTTAAATTTGGCGCCAATCAGCGAACCCTGTTAGTGAGGACCGGAGAGCGTGTTTAAATTTGGCGCCAAAATCGCTGATCGGCCTCTGGCCACGACCAATCAGCGAATCGTATTAGTGAGGACCGGGGAGCGGCGCTGCCTGTGCGGGTACTTCCCCTGCGAGCAGCCGGGAGATGACCGACTGCTCGCAGCAGAAGTATCCCGACAGGCGGCGCCACTCCCCGGTCCTCCCTTCACACTTGCCGCTGATCTCCTGACGGTAGCCGCAGGGAGGTCAGCGGCACCGCCGGTCGGGTTAGTTCTGCTGCAAGCAGCCGGGCTGCATCGCCGCTGACCTCCGTGCGGCAGATGAGCCGCTAACAGCCGCCATCTTTTTCTGAAATCCTGCGTCGCTGATTGGCCGCGGCCGGACCAATCAGCGACGCGGGATTTCCTGGACAGAAGGACAGACAGACGGGATAAGACGATTATATATATTAGATGTAAATGTGTAATTATCTATTTTGTAGCAGCTGAATCTGATATCACATGGTTTTCTCCTGTCCTCTTTTAGCATTGTATTGGACTCTTAATCAAGGTTTTATTTTTGTTTCCTACAGGCAAGTCTCTGTGAGAAAACGTCTTCTACTTTTATGTTTTTACATGAGACTATGAGCCTGTTTACACATAAGCTGCCATGAGACGCCCTTGGCCACTCTTCTCATTATGTCCTCCTAACCCTCTCTAAATTGTACTAGCCATCTGGAAAGAGGACATCAGCAGGGAGTGTAGGCTGAGATTCCAACCTACGGCAGGATTGTGAGTTGGCGACATTGAGGACATGAGGTCCTGGTCTATATCACATTCATCAAGAGCTCATACTATAGCTAGGCAATGAGGACAGGCATATGGTGGATTTGAAGGTCCCCCTTCCTCTGCTGTGGGCCGCACATCTGACCCCTTTTGCTTCAGGTCATAGAAATTGGCCCCTGAAAATGTCACACAAAAAATAATGATGCCATTTTTAAATAATAATACTTAGCTTTCATGTCGTGTCTGTTTAGCAAATATTCACAGAGACCATGGAATCAACTTTTTTTTTTTCACTTAGACAAACAGTAAAACTCAGAATACTATTATTCCTCCTGAAAATGTATGACATTGATGGAATTACTGACAAGATGGTAAAGAAGCTCATGGAAAAATTCCAAAAGTTTCCAGTCAGTGACTCCTAAGTATCATGTTATGACCATGACATAGCTGTAAAAAGTACCATTCCACTTGTCAATCAGCAAAGATAGGAGATGTAGAGGTAAAATGGAGTCAGAATAATTTTCTGAATAATCCAGGTGACTCATGTATTATGTGGTAGTATTTCTGGAATTAAAGACAATTTAGTCATGAAGCTTATATTAAGAATTGAGGTTTAGTTACTGGGAATTTACAGCTGTAGCAATAAGTAATTACCGGAAATGCCATACAATAGAAACTAGTAGTAAAGCAATGAGTGAAATATATTGTGTAAGTATAACTTTTCTCTTCCTGTACGAAAAGACCTGTGAATGTCCTTATCTAGCCAGCCTAAAAAAGTGTTTACTTGATTGAAGCACCCTTTAAGCCTGCCTATATGGTCAAATTAACATATGTCTAGGAGGAATAGCAGAGGGATGTACAATGTAGAGGTATTCTGAAATTGTTCAAGTGGACATTTGTATTCCCCATTAAATAACATGCCAGGCGAACGGACAAATCCTCTTCAGTGTGAGATATTTCCAGCAGAGCACCATGATTTGATTCAAGTATATAATGTTACAAATTGGATTGTGTGGTACAGTAACGAGCATGGAAAGTTTTCCTCAACTCACTGGATGTGTACACAATAGGGACGTTTGAGGATTGGTCCATTATCTGTGTCATACAGAAAATTGGATACATTATTTCCCCAAGCGCCCCCATACACAGACTAAAGTTGACGGATATCTGACAACAAACTAATGTATATGCATCTCCAGAAATCCAGCTTGTTGGATTTCCAGCAGACACTCTTTTTTATCTCTGAAAGATAAGCAAGCCCATAGTCAAGTGTCCAAGTATAGGGGAAGATAGCTGTCTGCTGAATGATCGTTCATCTGACAGGAGGGTTAATATTCCAGGGTTATTAGAGGGAATCATAAAAGATGCAGACTAAGGAGCCCCTGATTTCTTACAGTATGTGTTGCACTATTGTCTCTATTCCGTATGCAGATTACAAACATCCACAGGCAGCAATTCTGTTATTATACGGATTGGACGTTTTCCAGCTTATTTTATGGAAAGCACCAATAGGCTAAAGGTAGTACAAAAGCCTTAAAGCATCACAAAAGTTTCTGACTTATAGTGTGAAGAGTTTTCTGTATTAAAATATTGGGTATGTCATATTTATACAGGATTTTTCCTTTATCTGTGGGAGAAATCTAAAAGTGTGTCCATAATGGGACTGCAGGAGGAGAAAGCTTTGGGGGCAAGTAATTGTTGAGAAAATATCTTCTTTGGGATTCCCTCTCAACCCCACACATCCACAATCAGTATGCTCTCTTTAGGACAACCCCTTACCATTAATCAGAGCTGAGTGCCATTGCAAAGCCCCTTACTATCCCGAAGTGTGCAGTAGCCAGACCATTAGTCATCAGCTGACTGCCAGGAACTGCCCTGATCAGACCATCATTTTATATACGGTTATTTATGGGTTTACAGTTAAATATATATATTAGTTTGTGCCAAAATTCATGAATAAAAGATTAATACACTCTCAATGATGCCAGCAATGGCTGCCACCCTTGAAGGAGAACAGTATGTGGTGGCGGCCCTCTATATCATCGTTCAACATTATGTTAAACTTATTTTGTCATTACAGTATTTTCACCTTTAATGTTGCCATGACTGGTGCTCTATAGGGGGCCAATGTACAGCTCGCGCTCATTGCATGCCACTTGTAGGAATCGTGTGCTAGGATAGCAGTTTATCATGAGAACATACAAGACGTCGCCAGTTATTGCTCCATGTTGTGCTGTAATGTTCAGAGTTTTACAGCACGAGATTTACCTCCATCTCGTGAAGATTCCTCACTCACTTTCTAAAGATGCAAGTTGTAAAGTTGTTCATAAACTGTAAACAATAAATATTACTGGACGTGTCATATCTGCCTGGACTCCTAATATCAACCTGTCCGATACTTGTTTCCCCAAGGAGCAGATGTTGGGGTAGTGAAGTGACGAGAGGAGCTAAATGAGGTCAAGGTGACGGCGAAATATTTGTAACTGGGTCAGCTATTGTATGGACTATGGTTATGTGATCTCGGATATGAGCCAGTCTAATGACCTCTAATGAATTCTATGAAATGGGTGCAGCACAGGTTAAGTATTTGAGACTCGAAAGCGAAAAGGGGAGTGGTAAGCAGAGAAGGATGAGAGCAGAGGGATTTCATATTGACTTAAAGTGCCTACACTTGGTAAGTCTAGATCTACATAATTAGCAGCACAAAGCTTTAGTTAATTTTTATGCCACACTAGAAGTATTTGTGGCAACTTATCACAATTGTTTATTAACACTTTCAGGGTGAGATCTTGTGATCCTCAGCTCTTTTAAGAAGTGTCCTGTCTTCTGGGCATCCAAGGTTACAGCAAATGAGCCCAGTGACATTCAAGAATGTCATCAAAATTGAAGATCTCTACAAATCTATGAAGCAAATTGCAAAGCTAAACCTCCACTTTTATGCTCTGTCTTTATTGACAACTTCTCATAAAATCATTGGTGAGGTGAAGACCCCCTGCGCACACCACAATAATCAATGGTTTGAAAACTCAAGGCTGAGGAGCGGCTAAATATTTCCATCTCCTGAAACTTGCAGTCGCAAAGCCCATTTAGAGAAGCCGAACTGGTGAATGGGCATTAGTAGGAACGCTCTTTCCTGATTATTGGCTCATTGAAAAATGCCATAGATCACTCGATTAGCAATCAAAATATTAATTCGACGGGTGATCAAATTGTTTATGCCAGTGATGTGCTGCTGACAACATGATACTGAGAGAATGATCTTATTTAAGCCACATAACCTGGTCAGTAAATGAGTACCCATCGGTGTATGTATTCAGCTCGTCTAAATGGGCCTTTAATGTGGCTATTCACTTAACGAAGTTGTCTAGTACTTTATATTAACCCCCCAATGTATCCCCCCGGGGCCCCTAAGGATTTTTGTAATTAGCTTACGTTGCAGATCCTGCCTGTGAGCGGCGCTATCTTTGGCCGCTCACAGGCATCACGTGACCCCCCGCTGACGTCACGATAAGTGGGGTGTGACTCAGCGCTGGGGTCCACGTGGTGGCTGCTGGGTTGTGGGCGGGGTTAGCCCCCACATCACACCCGGCATCCACCATGCGCTTTCCCAATGAATGGGGAGAGGCAGAGCGCACGGTGGGTGCCGGGTGTGATGCGGGGGGGGGGGGGGAGAGTATCACCGCCCACAGCCTGGCATTCACCGTGGAACGCAGAAGTCAGAGACCCCCGGATGCTGCCAGCACTTGTCGTGACGTCAGCGGATGTCAGAGCCGGCTGCAGCCGGGGGTCACGTGATGCCTGTGAGCGGCCAGTGATAGCGCCGTTCACAGGCAGTATCTGCAACATACGCTAATTACAAAAAACCTTAGGGGCCCCGGGGGGATACACTGGGGGGGTAATATAAAGTACTGGACAACCCCTTTAAGATAACTGATGTCCAAACACTTGTGTAAGTGACAACTCCCTCGACCTACATGTTCAACTCATGTGTATGCTTCTTTCAATGTTTTAAGGGTCCGTTTACATCATACGTATCAAACTCTGGCCTGTGGGCCAAATCTGCCCGCAGTGTAGTTATTTTTGGCCCATTACACCAGAACCACCACCCCTATGTGGGCCATTATTCTGTATTGAGGACTATGTGAGACCTATTATTCTGTATGGACGACTATATGGGGCCCATTATTCTGTATGGAGGACTATGTGGGGCCATTATACTGTATACTGGTTGGCCCACGACTTTGTTGAAGTTTTTCATTTTGGCCCTCTGTGTGTTTAAGTTTGACAGCACTGGTTTATATGGACCAACTGTCAGCATGGTATGATTGCCGATCAGTAAATTTTTACAGATCGTTGGTCATTTACATGACCGTTTACATAGGTAGACCAATGTAAACGATGCACACTAATCTGTAATAGATTGCCCTGCTGCTCATAGGCTGCCATGGTTATTGGCCGTGCAAATAATTTTTACACAGGACAATGCACTGCCACGAACAATGATCTTTTGCGCTGTGCGAAAGATTATTTGACACAATGAATGAGTGTTTTGCTCACTCAGGTGATTGGCAGCCTGTTTACATGCAACATAATTTTATGATGACCATTTTTAGGAACGCTCCTTCATTATCTTTCACTGTAATGAACAGATTGCCTCCCTAAAGCTGCAATCTGCTGCCAGACTCCCTTTTATGTCCTGCTGAAAGAAAAGGACTGGGCATAGGTAGATAGCTATGATATACAGTGGCTTGCGATAGTATTCACTCCCAATTGACCACATCTTGGAATTTCATTTTTTTTAGGGTTTCATGAAAAGAACATGCCTATGTAAATAGAATATTCTTCTGTGCAGTGGCTTGTGAAACTTTTCTCCCCTTTGGCATTTTTCGTGTTTTGCTACCTCACAACCTGGAATTTCACTGGTGTTTTTGAGGGTTTGTCTCAGTTCATGTAAAGAACATGTCTGCAACTGTGAACATTTAGTATTATTTTTATTGTGAAGCAAACAAATAAGACAAAATAACTGAAAATAACTTCAGTGTGCATAACTATTCACCCCCATAAAGTTAGTACTTTGCAGAGCCTCTTTTTGCGTCAGTTACAACTGCAAGTCACTTTGGATAAGTCTCTGAGCTTTCCACTGGGATTTTTTCCCATTCCTCCAGGCAAAACTGCTCCAGCGCCCTCAAGATAGATGGTTTCCTTTAGTGAACAGCTATCTTCAAGTCTGACCACAGATTCTCAATTGGATTAAGGTCTGGTCTTTGATTAGGCCACTTCAAAACATTTACACGTTTCCCCTTAATCCACTTGAGTGTTGCTTTAGCAGTATACTTTGGGTCATTGTCTAGTTTGAAGGTGAATCTCCGTCCCAGTCTCAAGTCAATGACTGACTGAAACAGGTTTTGCTCAAGAATATCCCTGTATTTTGCACCATCCATCTTCCCCTCGACTCAAACCGTTTTCCCTGTCCTTGCTGCCGAAAAACATAGCACAGCATGATGCTGTCACCACCATGTTTCACTGGGAATGATGAACTTGGGGTGATGAGCTGTGTTGGTTTGGTGCCAGACATGAAGTTTACCTTAGTGGCCAAAAAGTTACATTTTGGTCTCATCTGACCACAGCACCTATCTCTATACATTTGGGGAGTCTCCCACGTGTCTTTTGGCAAACTCAAAATGTCCTTATAATTTTTGTACGTAAGTAAAGGTTTTTTCTGCCCACTCTTCCATAAAAGCCACCTCTATGGAGTGTACAGCTTATTGTGGTCGTATGGACAGATACTCCAGTCTCTGTTTTGAAACTCTGCAGCTCTTTCAGAATTACCTTTCATCTCTGTGCTGCCTCTCTGATTAATGCCCTCCTTGCCCGGGCTGAGAGTTTTGTTGGGTGGCCCTATCTTGGTAGGTTTGTTGTGGTACCATTTTCTTTTCATTTGGTGCATATGTATTCACTTATTTTTCATAAGTCATATGTTTAGTGAAAGGAAGTCCACCTGGTCTGTCAGTATAGGCACACTTTTTCTGAAAGACTACAGAGGCTGCAACACTCAATCAAGAGGCAACGCTAACTAAAAAACACCATGAAGACCAAGGAGATCTCCCAACAAGTCAGGGACAAAGTTGTTGAGAAGTAGCATTGGGTTCTAAAAAAAAATATCCCAATCTCTGAGGATCCCCCCGAGCACCATCAAATCCATTATCAAATGGAAAGAACTTGGCACCACAACTAACCTGCCAAGTGAGGGCCGCCCACCAAAACTTTCAGCCCGGGCAAGGAGGACATTAATCAGAGAGGCAGCACAGAGACCAACAGTAACCCTGAAGGAGCTGCAGAGTTCCCCTTTACTTACATACAAAAATTTGAGTTTGCCAAAAGACACGTGGGAGACTCCCCAAATATATGGAGATAGGTGCTGTGGTCAGATAAGGTCAGATGAGACCAAAATTTAACTTTTTGGCCACTAAAGTAAACGCTATGTCTGCGCCAAAACAACACGGCTCATCATCCCAAGAATACCACCCCCACAGTGAAATGTGGTGGCAACAAAAGGGCTGTGGGATGTTTTTCAGCAGCAGGCACAGGGAAAATGGTCCGAGTCGAGGGGAAGATGGATGATTCGAAATACAGGGATATTCTTGAGCAAAACCTGTTTCAGTCTGTCAGTGATTAGAGACTGGGACAGAGGTACACCTTCCAACATGACAAAGACCCAAAGCATAAATGCTAAATCAACACTCCAGTGGTTTAAGGGGAAATGTGTAAATGTTTTGGAGTGGCCTAGTCAAAGCCCAAACCTTAATTTAATTGAGAATCTGAGGTCAGACTTGAAGATTGCTGTTCACCAGAGGAAACCATCTAAGGAGCTGGACAATTTTGCGTTGAGCAATGGGCAAAAATCCCAGTGGCAAGATGTGGAAAACTCAGAGACTTATCCAAAGTAACTTGCAGCTGTAATTGCAGCCAAAGGAGGCTCTACAAAAGTACTGACTTTATGGGGGTGAATACTTATGCACATTATACACATTTTCAGTTATTTTGTCCTTTTTGCTGTTTTCGTCACAGTAAAAAGAAAGCCAAATGTTCACAGTTGTAGGCATGTTCCTTACCTGGGTGTGGTGGGGTGAATACTTTCGCAAGCCACTGTACATGTCTTAGGCTATGTGCACACTGTATGTTTTTTGGTGCACTTTTCCTTGCGGAAATGGGACAAAAACGCTAGGGAATCCTTGTGCCAGCTAATGCAATGACAATCCTGAAGTGCTGTGCACATTATCAGGAATTTTCCTATCGCTATTGCGTGTCAATTCTTTGTGCGTTTTTGCAGCGTATTTCACCCACTGACTTCAATTGAATCAGTCAAATCCGCAGCAAAAACACAGGTATAAAAATACACTGTGTGCAGAATTATTAGGCAAATGAGTATTTTGATCACATGATACTTTTTATACATGTTGTCCTACTCCAAGCTGCATAGGCTTGAGAGCCAACTACCAATTAAGTAAATCTGGTGATGTGCATCTCTGTAATGAGGAGGGGTGTTGACTAATGACATCAACACCCTATATAAGGTGTGCTTAATTATTAGGCAACTTCCTTTCCTTTGGCAAAATGGGTCAGAAGAGAGATTTGACAGGCTCTGAAAAGTACAAAATTGTGAGATGTCTTGCAGAGGGATGCAGCAGTCTTGAAATTTCCAAACTTTTGAAGCGTGATCACCGAACAATCAATCGTTTCATGGCAAATAGCCAACAGGGTCGCAAGAAGCGTGTTGGCCAACAAAGGCGCAAAATAACTGCCCATGAATTGAGGAAAATCAAGCGTGAAGCTGCCAAGATGCCATTCGCCACCAGTTTTCCCTCATTTCAGAGCTGGAACGTTACTGGAGTATCAAAAAGCACAAGGTGTGCGATACTCAGGGACATGGCCAAGGTAAGGAAGGCTGAAAAACAACCACCTTTTAACAAGAAACATAAGATAAAACGTCAAGAATGGGCCAAGAAATATCTTAAGACTGATTTTTCAAAGGATTTATGGACTGATGAAAGGAGAGTGACTCTTGATGGGCCAGAGGCTGGATCAGTAAAGGGCAGAGAGCTCCATTCCGACTCAGACGCCAGCAAGGTGGAGGTGGGGTACTGGTATGGGCTGATATCATCAAAGATGAACTTGTGGGACCTTTTCGGGTTGAGGATGGAGTGAAGCTCAACTCCTAGACCTACTGCCAGTTTCTGGAAGACAACTTCTTCAAGCAGTGGTACAGGAAGAAGTCGGTATCGTTCAAGAAAAACATGATTTTCATGCAGGACAATGCTCCATCACATGCATCCAACTACTCCACAGCGTGGTTAGCCAGTAAAGGTCTAAAAGAAGAAAAAATAATGACATGGCGACCTTGTTCACCTGATCTGAACCTCATAGAGAACCTGTGGTCCATTATAAAATGTGAGATATACAGGGAGGGAAAACAGTACACCTCTCGGAACAGTGTCTGGGAGGCTGTGGAGGCTGCTGCACGCAATGTTGATTGAAAACAGATCAAGCAACTGACAGAATCTATGGATGGAAGGCTGTTGAGTGTCATCATAAAGAAAGGTGGCTATATTGATCACTATTTTTTGGGGTTTTTGTTTTTGCATGTCAGAAATGTTTATTTCTAAATTTTGTGCACGGATATTGGTTTACCTGGTGAAAATAAACAAGTGAGATGGGATTATATTTGTTTTTTTATAAAGTTGACTAATAATTCTGCACAGTAATAGTTACCTGCACAAACCGATATCCTCCTAAGATAGCCAAATGTAAAAAAATCCCACTCCAACTTCCAAAAATATTAAGCTTGGATATTTATGAGTCTTTTGGGTTGATTGAGAACATAGTTGTTGATCAATAATAAAATTAATCCTCCACACAGTGTATTTGCGAATTTGCTGCGGATGTTTGCTGCGTATTTGACTAACTCAATTCAAGTCAATGATTCAAAAAAAGAGCAAAAACTCCTCTCGTCATCCTACGGCCGCTACTGCTGATAGCAGCGAGAGCAGGCACGGCTGAGGGGAAAAGCAGTCTCCTCAGCCGGTGTCTGTGCGCAGTGTAAAAAAAAGAAGAAAAAAAAAGTTCAAATAAATTGCTATTAAAATAAAAAAAACACTTCATACTCGCCTACCGCCGTCATCACAAGTGTCCCACGATGATAGCGCTGAGCAGCTGGGAGTGAGGTCACTGGAGTTCGATCAGCTGACGAGCTCCGGTGACCTCACTTATGGCACTGGTGCTGCATGAGAATTTTCTCACACAACACTGATGCAGTAAGTGAGGTCACCGGAGCTTATCAGCTGATTGAACTCCAGTGACCTCACTCCCAGCAGCTCAGCACAATACACTAACAGCAGTGATTACACTCCTGTCAGTGTATAGAGTCCGCTACAACAGTCACACCAGTGATTGCTGGTGTGACTGCTGTGGAAATGACCAAGATCGTCGTGGGAAACTGGATTATGTCATCACGGCGGACAGGCGAGGGATATGCTTGTTTTTGTTTTTGTTTTTTACAGGTGACAATGGCTTCAGCGGAATGGGTGTTAGGTGAGTATACAGTGTTTTTTATGTTTAAATAAATGATTAAAACAGTGTGTAATTTTATTTAAAATAAAAGACTTTATTCTGGCAGTGTCTTTATTTGAAAAACTTTACTACGGTGTTAGAAATGGGGGCATCTTATAGACATAGCCCCTTCCCTGGCTATTAATATCAGCCCCCAGCTGTCTGCCTAGCCTTTGCTGGTTACATTTTATAGGGGGACCCTACGCCAATTTTTTTCTGGGGTCCCCCTGTAATGTAGCTAGTAAAGGCTAAGCAAACAGCTGTGGGCTGTTATTAATAGCCAGGGAATATTTTTGGCTAATTGCCCCTTCCCCGGCTAGTAATATCAGCCCCCAGTGGTTGGCTTTTCCTCTACTGGTTATGAAAATGAAGCAGGAGCCCACAATGCGGACGTAGCAGCGCTTTGGACGCAGAATATTTCTGCATTCTATTGAACG
Source organism: Phyllobates terribilis (assembly GCF_046119375.1). Lineage (NCBI taxonomy): Eukaryota > Metazoa > Chordata > Amphibia > Anura > Dendrobatidae > Phyllobates > Phyllobates terribilis. Next base: position 252,586,490 of record NW_027362767.1, on the reverse strand, counting down.
CAGGTAAATCCGCATTTGTTCACTGAACCATGCGGATTTACCACATTCAATACATTCAAGTGGTCAAATGTCTGTTGTGGAGACTAGAGACTTCGCAAGTGAATTTGACATACTGCAATCCTGAAAGACGCATCCCTTAGTTTATAAATAAAGGCTTTCTCTCTCTGTGTCTGCGCCAATCTAGCTAACAATTGGCCAGTAGTTTCTTCCTCATAATACTGTAGCTTCAGAAATATATGCTTATTATCAGCTTGTTCAAGAGAATATGCCTTTAAATGTTTTTGTGCTTCCTTCCATCTCAATGAGTTTTCAAGGCATTTATTTTGGATGTATGCCATTTCTGTCACTCGTACCTTCTCCTCCAAATCCAACCCCTTTTCCGGGAATTATCCTTTACTATCTACATCTCAATTATTTCCCCCCTCAAAAAAGTCTTCATGGCATCCGAAATTCATTACTAGGTAAAAAAATGTCACTAACTTTTCCTTAATGCAGTTAATAAGTTTAAGCCAGAATGTGTTTAGTTTCCAGCCCAGAGAGTGCTTAAACCTAGATAAGTCTACCTGCACCTGAAATGATAAAGGAGAGTGATCTGATAAGGATTTGGGGGAGTACCAAATATTTAATACGAAAGGTACCATGAGAGAGTTGCAAAGAACCAAGTCGATTGTTAAGAGGGAATGGAATGTCACATTGGCACACGAGAAGATCTTTGATGATGGGAACGTTTCCCTCCATATACCTATTGGACCAGGGGCGGACACTTACAGCTTGGAGCCCCTGTACACGAAATGTGTCTGGACCCCCCTCCTTTTATGACAACAAAGCTATATATTTTATTTACATAAATAAATTAATATATACATATACATACATACACAGTACCGACCAAGGCATCAAAACTATGAATTAACACATGTGGAATTATATACTTAACAAAAAAGTGTGAAACAACTGAAAATATGTCTTATATTCTAGGTTCTTCAAAGTAGCCACATTTTGCTTTGATGACTGCTTTGCACACTCTTGGCATTCTCTTGATGAGCTTCAAGAGGTAGTCACCGGAAATGGTCTTCCAACAATCTTGAAGGAGTTCCCAGAGATGCTTAGCACTTGTTGGCCCTTTTTCCTTCACTTTGTGGTCCAACTCACCCCAAACCATCTCGATTGGGTTCAGGTCTGGTGACTGTGGAGGCCAGGTCGTCTGGCGTAGCACCCCATCACTCTCCTTCTTGGTCAAATAGCCCTTACACAGCCTGGAGGTGTGTTTGGGGTTATTGTCCTGTTGAAAAATAAATGATGGTCCAACGAAACGCAAACCAGATGGAATAGCATGCCGCTGCAAGATGCTGTGGTAGCCATGCTGGTTCAGTATGCCTTCAATTTTGAATAAATCCCCAACAGTGTTACCACCAAAGCACCCCCACACCATCACACCTCCTCCTCCATGCTTCACGGTGGGAACCAGGCATGTAGAGTCCATCCGTTCACCTATTCTGCGTCGCACAAAGACACGGTGGTTGGAACCAAAGATCTCAAATTTGGACTCATCAGACCAAAGCACAGATTTCCACTGGTCTAATGTCCATTCCTTGTGTTCTTTAGCCCAAACAAGTCTCTTCTGCTTGTTGCCTGTCCTTAGCAGTGGTTTCCTAGCAGCTATTTTACCATGAAGGCCTGCTGCACAAAGTCTCCTCTTAACAGTTGTTGAAGAGATGTGTCTGCTTCTAGAACTCTGTGTGGCATTGACCTGGTCTCTAATCTGAGCTGCTGTTAACCTACGATTTCGGAGGCTGGTGACTCGGATAAACTTATCCTCAGAAGCATAGGTGACTCTTGGTCTTCCTTTCCTGGGGCGGTCCTCATGTGAGCCAGTTTCTTTGTAGCACTTGATGGTTTTTGCAACTGCACTTGGGGACACTTTCAAAGTTTTCCCAATTTTTCTGACTGACTGACCTTCATTTCTTAAAGTAATGATGGCCACTCGTTTTTCTTTACTTAGAATTTGTATTATGGCAAGAAAAAAGCAGCTAACAGTCTATTCAGTAGGACAATCAGCTGTGTATCCACCAGACTTCTGCACAACACAACTGATGGTCCTAACCCCATTTATAAGGCAAGAAATCCCACTTATTAAACCTGACAGGGCACACCTGTGAAGTGAAAAACATTTCCGGTGACTACCTCTTGAAGTTCATCAAGAGAATGCCAAGAGTGTGCAAAGCAGTCATCAAAGCAAAAGGTGGCTACTTTGAAGAACCTAGAATATAAGACATATTTTCAGTTGTTTCACACTTTTTTGTTAAGTATATAATTCCACATGTGTTAATTCATAGTTTTGATGCCTTCAGTGTGAATGTACAATTTTCATAGTCATGAAAATACAGAAAAATCTTTAAATGAGAAGGTGTGTCCAAACTTTTGGTCTGTACTGTATATATATTACTACGTGCAGACCCCACATTAGTAGCCACACCTATATATAAAAAATAAAAGCAGCATGAGCACATAATATCTGGGTGGCAGGCCTCACACCATTCAAAGTGAAAAAAAGTGATATTTAATGGCCCATCATGGTGACGTTTCGGTTCTAAAGTGAGAGAATTTCTCAAGCACACACATACATACACATATACAGATAGATAGATATATTACAGTGAAGGAAATTATTATTTGATTCCTTGCTGTTTTAGTAAGTTTGCCCACTGACACAGACATGAACAGTCTATAATTTTAAGGGTAGGTTAATTTTAACATTGAGGGATAGAAGATCTAAAAAAAAAAAATCAAGAAAATCACACTGTATAAATTAGATAACATATATTTAAATATTTAATATTGCTTCTTTTACTTTAGTATTAAACATATGATTAAGATCAGATTGTATTTAGAAAATCACACTTAAAATATGATCCCAAGGAGAGCCCAACTTGAATCCTTGTACAAATGTAATCAAGAACTCAAGTAACATATATGCCTTTTTTGAAAATTTTATAACTTTTTTCAAAATTGCGAATCAGAATTTTGAATTTAACTCCTCACAAACAAAATATCAACAAACATAATCTTGTGACATATCAAATTAAAGCATGTACCATTCTAAACAAAACAGTGCTGTTCCTATCTCTTTATCTTATTTCTAATGCGAGATATGATAAAAAAAAATTAACATCATATAATCCCAAAATTCAGACTTCCGGAATTCGGTACGGCTTCAGATTCACTCGTACGTGCGGCCCTGTTAGCACATCATGTTCTACCACACGAGTATGCCCCGGCAACTCTGAGAACAGCTCCCGATTCCGCTATAGTAATTTTCGACACTGTTGCTTCTGGGCCTGTGATAGTCTCTGCAATGGTGACCTCCTCCATCTTGCCTTCTTGTGCGGCTCCCAGGCAAGGAGTTTCCACAGGTTCCCGGTCCCGCCACAGCTTGAGCAAATTCACATGATATATTTGATGCGGCTTTCTTCGGCCAGGCTGGTGGACTTTATAATTAACCTCACTGACTTTCTCCACCACCTCGTACGGACCTTGCCATTTGGCGAGGAACTTGCTCTCGACGGTAGGGATTAGCACCAAAACACAGTCCCCGGGCTGGAACTGTCTTAGTCTCGCCGACCGTTTATATACCCTTGCCTGGGCTTCCCGCGTCTGGAGATGTTGTTCCTTCACGATGGGTATCACCTTTGACATTCTCTCCTGTAACTTTGCGACATGTTCAATGATACTCCGGTGTGGCGTGACTTTGGCCTCCCAGGTTTCCTTGGTGATGTCTAGGAGACCTCTTGGATGCCGCCCATATAGGAGCTCAAAATGGAGAGAAGCCAGTGGAGACTTGAGGAACTTCTCTGACCGAGAAAAGCAGAAATGGGAGCAGGTAGTCCCAGTCTCGCCCATCCTTTTCAACGACCTTCCTGAGCATCGCCTTTAAGGTCTTGTTGAAGCGTCCCACTAGGCCATCTGTCTGCGGATGATAACTCAGATTCGGACCTCGGTTTATCTGAAGGACTCTGCAAAGCTCCTTCATCACATTGCTCATGAAGGGGGTTCCTTGGTCTGTCAGAATTTCTTTTGGCAGACCAGTTCGAGCAATAATATGGACCAGCTCTCGGGCTATACTTTTACTGGACGAGTTCCTTAGGGGAACCGCTTCGGGGTACCGGGTCACATAGTCCATGAGGACCAGGATATATTGGTGACCCTAAGCTGATTTAACTAAGGGGCCCATGAGGTCCATGGCAATCCTCTCAAACGGAACCTCTATCACAGGTAGCGGTACTAAGGGGCTACGGAAGTGGGAAGAGGGAGCGGTTATTTGTCAGGTGGGGCAGGACCTACAATAGTTTTGAACTTCTCAGTAACACCCTGGCCAATAAAACCTTCTCAGTATCCTCTCCTGAATTTTCTCGACCCCTAGGTGTCCCCCCAGAACATGTGAATGGGCCATATCTAGTACCCTTCATCTGTATGGCCCCAGCACTAACAGCTGTTCCACTATTTCACCGCCCCTTAGTTTGGCCACCTGATATAGCAACTTCCCCTGCACTGCAAAGTGGGGGAATCTGGTGTCGGCCCCTGGCTCTTGGGCAACCCCATTACATACAGTAACCTGGTCGGTCGATCGCCCCCTTTAAAGGTCAGGTCTCGAACTTGAGTAGTCCCAAAGTTCTCTCTGGACATATCTAACTCAGGGAGGTCACCTCCTCAATCACCGTCTCACCCTCGTCACTGACAAGGACGCACAGTGGGAACTCCTCCACCTGAGACTTTGTCGGGGGTTCTTCTCCAAGGACCTGGCTTTTCCCCACGCTACTTAGTCCAGTTCCCTTCCCCCACAAGTCCCAAAATAAAGATAAATCATGGCCCAATATGATGGGGTGTATCAGGTCCTTAACTACCCCGACTTTGTGGGACTGGGCACCACTGTCACTGTGGCCACCAAATAGACGTTGGCGTCACCATGGATGCACCGAACGCCCACAGTTTTGGAAGGTATCAACTGGTGGGGAAGGGTAGCTCTGATCAAGGTCACCAGATTCCCGGAGTCCAACAGCCCAAGCACTTTTACTCCATTAATGGACACTGCACACACCTACGGCCCCTTGCCAGGTCGACAGTCCACACTACAGGCTGGATAGGCATAATAGGAGACCTGTCTGCCTAGGCTGCAGTCCATGGGCTCAGGGGATATTTGACACCTGGCGGCTACGTGTCCCGGGTTGTGACACCTCCAACAGACTATATCTTTACCAACAGTCCTAACGGTACTTTCAGTGGGAGTGGGAGGTCCCCCAGTGGTGGCTCTAGACCCCTTCCGTGCTGAACCCGCCCCCTTTTGGGTATCCCAGTACGGAGAAGTAATTGCATACTGTTTCCCGAGGGATCTCTCAACTACCTAGTACCTCTCTACCAGTCCGATGAAGTCATCTGCGTTCTGGGGATCACCCTGGGCAACCCAGATCTGTACTGGCTTGGGAAGGGAATGCATGAATCTGTCAATCACCACCCGCTCAACCATCTGGGCCGGAGTGGAGGACTCAGGTTGTAGCTACTTCTGAACGAGATGCAGTAGGTCAAACATCTGCGAGCGAGGGGGTTTGTCACTAGCATACGCCCAGTGATGGACTTGTTGGGCTCTCACTGCCATATTTACTCCCAGGCGTACTAAGATCTCTGTCTTTAACTTGGGATACTCCTTAGCATCTTGCAGCACCAAGTCGAAATATGCCTTTTGGGGTTCACCCGATAAATATGGCGCCAGAACCTCTGCCCACCGTCCTGGTGGAAGTCTATCCCGATCAGCCACCCTCTCAAAAACAGTCAGAAATGCTTCTACATCATCCCCAGGGGTCATCTTCTGCATGGCCCACCTTACCGCCTTCCTGACGTGAGACTCATAAGGCGGCCCTGGGGGTGGGGTGGCTGCCCTGCTCTGGATGGCGTCCGCCAGAAGCTGTATCTGCTGTTGCATCTCCTGCTGGTGCAGCTGCGACTTTTGCTGCAACTGGATTTGCTGAAGCAACAGTTTGGTCGTCTCCAGCTGCATGCTCTGCTGGGCCTGCTGCATGCTCTGCTGGGCCTGCTGCATGCTCTGCTGGGCCTGGACCAGGTGCTTAATGAGCTCCTCCATGCTGCCGGACTTTTCTGGCTGGCTGTCGGCCTTCACCCAGGACATCCACCGGTCTTTGTGGCAGGTACACGTATTCCTGGAATCCTGCACGCGCTCTCACACCAAGTGTGGCAAGACGACGCGCTCGGCTCTCACGGAGGCAGACTCAGGACACATGTTCTCAGGTTACCTTTCTGCTGGTTTATTATATGGCATAAACTCATGCAGGGTTCCACAGAAAAATAAGACCCCTCTGGGTTAAATGGGAAAACAAAACAAAATATAGCTCAGTCCAGAAGTGAGCGGGTTCCGCCCGCTCTTGGTAGCACAGGCAAAGTCCTTGTAAAAAGCTCTGCAGCTTCCACAACACTGTCTGGAGATTTCACTCTCCAGAGAAAAAAAAGGGACTGAGCTTTTACACATTGCTCAGCCACACAGGAGAGCATCCTGAGTGACACATACCTCCCCTCACATATAAAACCAGTGACACTGTCACAAGGGGTTAAGAGTGTCCTTCGATATTTGAAAGAGACTCAAGACATAAATTTAAGGATATCTGCAACAGATCTAAAACTCACAGGCTATGTGGATGCAGACTCGTCTGGTGACTTAAGTGATCATAAATCGACAAACGGCTATTTGTTTAATCTTGGAGAAAGTTCAATTTCTTGGTCTACCAGAAAACAGGTGTCTGTAGCCTTGTCATCTACAGAAGCAGAGTATGTTTCTGCAGCCCACGCAAGTCAAGAGGTCATTTGATTAAACCAATTATTAAGCGATCTTGGCAAGCCATCAACTCAACCGACAGTGACTTATGAAGGCAACCAAGGATGCATTAAGCTTGCATGCAGTGAGAACATCAATGCGAGAACCAAACACATTGACGTTAAACATCATCACCTGCGTGATAGAGTGAAGCATAATTGAGTTTGTTTATTGCGAGACTAACCAGATGATAGCTGATGTTATGACAAAGCCATTTCCAAGAGCCAAATTTCAGAACCACTATGGGACTAACAGGATAAGCAGTTATTCAGTGGGGGTGTTGGAATAATGCTTATTATTGTATACATTGCATCAACTACTTACTACTGTTTAATAGTGCATGAGTTTCTGTCTCCAGCAATAGTGTTATACTGTCAATAATACATTGTTTAAAAAAAAAAAAAAAAGAACCAGGAAGTTCCTGTTCACAGTGTGTGTAGCTGGAGCACATTTTTCTTTCACTTTGCAAGCTGACAGACAATATGCTAAGATCCTAAACTATAAGGAATATCAGTTGTAAGCGGTGTTATCTTTACTCCGGAACAAATATATATTAACTGTTGAACGGCTGGACAGTACAGAGATTGATCCGCTGCCAACAGGTCTGTTCCGGTTAGCCTTCTTACTGGCTTTCTTTGGGGCTCAGAGTTGGGAAATGAGTGTCATCAAGCAAATTTAGATAACAAACCTCCTTATGGGAAGACATTTTTTTGTTCAGATAGGTTACTGGAGTTTTGGATTAGAAGGTCTGAGACTGATCAGTCAGGTAGGGGTAGAAGGGTTGTGTTGGGGGCCAGTGGTTGGTTCGTTGATGTGCCCACTACATTGTTTTACAGAATACCAAAAGCTAGAGACAGAGAATAAGGGCCCTTTACTTTGTCATGTGGACGGTTCTTTTATTTCAAGATATCAATTTATGGCTGATATGCAGAAGTGTCTGAGGAATATGGGTTTGGATTCTTCTTGTTTCGCTTCTCATTCGTTTCGAATTGGGTGGCGACAGATGCAGCAAACAGCGGCCTCAGACTGGAGGAAATACAGACGCTAGGAAGGTGGAGTTCTTTATATTATATCATATATTCGTGGCTAAAATATAGTGGTTGTAGTTGTTGGCATTATAGGTATTACGTGACTGATTTGTTGTTAATTAGGTATGTTTTTTGGTTTTTATATTGCAGACGGTCCATGTTTAGCCTGGCTATTTGGACTTTCTTATGTTAGGTAGATTGGAGGGCCCGTTGTGCGAATATCAGACCCAATGGAAGGCAGCTAGATTTTCGTAGAGATACCCTGATATTTCAATGGCTCGGATTCAGAGGTATGGTGTGGAGCAGGGTTTTACCCAAACACCATAAGGTGGCTCGTTTGGATAGGATGCCTGATAGGAGGCAATCACTTGGGTGTGAGATCAGTTAGGAAATTAATTAGGGAAATTCATTTTGACCTTTTGAGATTCTGGTCAGCATCTCCAAAAACGGTAGTTGTTTGGTCAGACATCGTGCCTAGAAAACGTGGTGCTTAGCAAGATCCGATAAAATAATTAATAGGGCAAGGGTAAAATTGAACAGGGCTATTTCGAGTTTCATAGCCTGCAATGATCGTGTTAGCATGCGGCATCACGAACTGTAAACAGGCAAAGGAAATTTTTGGTTAAACGATGGGGTTCATCTGAATGCCATTGGAATTGGCATGTGGGCGCTCCCTATCCAGGAAGGGATAGAGAGAGCACCTGAGGTTTCAGAGTGCATTTGCGGTGGGGGGTCCTTGCAGTTAGTGGAATTTGTTGTGGGGTGGAATGTATATGGACAGGGGTGTACCCTGGGAGCCGGTGGTGGTGTTCATTTTACCACTGATGGTGGTGTGGTGCACTGGAGCTGGGGGTTACGGCTGAGGGTAAAATAATTCTATTGTCAAAATACTTTGGGTTACATGTGCCAGATCTTGTAGCTTCAAGGACCTCCCCCAAATTCGGTAATTTATATTTGGTTATTGTTATTATTTGTAATCATATCCAAAGAAAAGTCTCCTGTGCTTTATTAATTAGTCTCCTGGAGATTGTTGGGGGCACATTCTCCTGTGGTTTCAGAGTGCTTTGTGGTGGCGGTGGGGAGGGGTGGTTCTTAGAATTAGTAGAATTTGGTGCGATGGGAAATTTATATGGATGGTTCCCTTCAGGATGAAATTAAGAATGACTGATCTGGCACTTAGTGGGCCTCTGGACAGGGGTGTACCCTGGAAGCCCATAGTGGTGTTTATTTTATCACTTGCATATAAAGTGAAGAGAAAAGAGGCACACACCAAATCCTTTTCATAAAAGTCCTTTATTTCAACAGTAGGGACATTTGTGCGGTAGGCAGGAGGTGTATGCGGGAGAACAGGAGAATGGCGACCGCTTCATGTCTCCTTGACGCTTCCACAGGTCAATCATGGACCCATAGAAGTATCAAGGAGACGTGAAACGGCTGTCGTCCTCCTGTTCTCCCGCATACGCCTCCTGCCTACCGCACGAATGTCCCTACTGTTGAAATAAAGGTCTTTTATGGAAAGGGTTTGGGGAGTGCCACTTTTCTCTTCACTATATATGCAATTTCACTGAATCTAAGCTGAGCACTACCGTTAATCCAACCAGACTGATGTCTATCTGAATGAAGGTACAGGATCTCAATAGTGTTCAATAGTCTGGTGCCTTATACTTCTCTTGCCTCTTAATTCATTTTATCCCTGGTGGTGGTGTGTTGCCCTTGTGCCAGATCTTGTAGCTTTAAGGACCTCCCCCAATTTTGGTAATTTATATTTGGTTATTATTTGTTAATAAATGGCTGCTGTGGCCAATTATATCCAAAGAAAAGTCGCCTGTGTTTTATCATTAGAATTTAAGAGGTATGGTGCTGGAAAGCAAGTTAATGGGGGCGGGGGAGGTTTTGAATGGGACAAATTGGCCATACACTGTCATGCACATTGTATGTAATATAATCTTGACTTGCTATCAGGTGTCACTTCAAGTGTCTCATGGCTAAAAGGATTCATCTACGCCAGAAAAAAAAAAGAGTGGTTAAGGTGATAGCTACTGACTGTACCACTTACTGTACATCATAGAAAGCAGCTACTACAGTAACCTCTCCACTGGGACTGCAACTAACACTACAGATGGTTGGAAAAGCTCACACAAGACAGTAGATAGCAGGAAGTCTTCACCCAAGTAGGAATTAGGAAACAGCCAAACATAACTTGTTGGACATCCCACGTGAGATTCCTCTCCTTAATGCACAGTTTATTATTCACGCATGATAAAAAAAAAAAAAAGATACAGATCAGCAAATAAAAGCCTTCAAGAATTGTTTCCACATCAGCCTGATCTTGCTACAGACGGAGTCATAAGGTAAGGAGCTGTCAGTTGCATTTATCTCGACTTCTTTCACTGTGTAATGGCTGTCACGTGCTGCATGTTCAATTTAAAGAAGGTTTCTAAATTATGGTTTAAGAGATTATTGCAAAAAGTTCATGTGCACTTTTTTTTTTTTTTTAAAAAGCATGGCCAAACGGATTTTTTTCTATGGTTTCAGAAAATTATAATTTACTCCATGGAGTGAAAGCTCAAGAGCCTGACAGCTCGTTTCTTTATCACCAGTGCCTTGCTCGTACGTCAGATAATTATATTGGTTATGCAGACAGTAAAATCATTTTTGCCTGAAAAAAAGTATTACCTTATAATTAGGAGAAGTGCTGCTGACAATCAGTAAACTGAACAATTGTATGTACATTTTTTATTGGTTCAGGTGAAAGGGCCTTAAACGAGTGGAGGTCGATATGTTGTATTGTTGATTTTCGCTTGATATGGACAGAATTTTTCTGTGAAAAAGTCTTATGCTGCTTTTATACTGGCCGGTAATTGGGGACCATTTTTTGACGACTATCAGGCTGTCTACTGTGCACAGGCTGGCAATCACTCAATGAACAAGCAAAATGCTCATTCGTCGGCTGCGACAATGGTCTTTAAACAGGCTTAAAAGTCAGCCAATGTCTTGTTGGGTGATGTGCTGCCAAGGACAATGATATTCTATGCACAAAGAAGGATCATATTCGCGCTCGTTCTGTTTACCCGGAAGTGTGGTCGGTCTGTCTAAACAGGTCATTAAACAACCAATGGTTTACCTTGCATGAAGTAAATCAGTGGCTGTTTAAGAAGGGCCACAGTCAATGTGTGTAAACTCTTAGACTAGACTATGTTCACAATGAGGTTTTTTTTCTATTTTTCTATTTTTTGGAATGGATCTATTCCAAAATGCTTCTTAAAAAACACTTGGAATACTTCTCCCAATCATTTCTATGGATAATCCACTTTGCAAAGTAGGAGTTTTTTTGCATTTTTATTTGGCTGACAGAAGTCTTATGTGTATGTGGCACCCCAGGGGTCTGGTTTTCCACAGTAATGTAATGTTATGTCTGAGAGCAGGTGGGAGGTCCTTTGGTCAGGGATCCTGTGCATGCCACACCTCCTGCCCAGTCTTGGGAGGGGAAGAACTTCCCCTGTATAAACCCTGGGCTGAGGCAGGGTTAGTCAGTTAAGGAGAGTAGAGACAGAGAAGCAGCATAGGAAGAAACAGCAGAAGCTCAGTGGGAGCAATATTACTACGAGTCAGGGGCTGGCAGCTGCAGAGCTCGCCCTGACTGAGAAGCTTTCTTACCGGACCCGGCGTCCGAGGCTGTGGGGACTAACTCTTACCCAGCAGCAGAAGCCGACCGGCAGGGGATTTCAGGTCCTCAGGCCCAGAAACCCGAAGGCACGGTCACACGCGTGGGACCAGCACCGCCATCGTGGAGCGGAAGCCATTAGAAGGCCCCGAGTCACCAGCCATACGGGTGAGCACCACACGGTACACTCAGGGACGTGGGCTACTTATATCCGCTTCTAGCAAGGTAGCCAGAAGAGTACAGTCAGTTTGGGAGGCCTACAACTCCGCCTGGCCAGGGGAGATCCCATCTGCTCAAGGACTGACCAGGCCCCGTTCACTAGCAAGTACTCCGGGAGGGTCTATCGTTGTTACCAGTAAAGACCCTGAATTACACCGCACCGTCTCTGAGTGGTTCCTGCTACCCCCATCATCCACATCTGCTGCCCTGAGGCCATACCCCTCCCGTTGGGGGTTATACCATCTACGCTGCACCATCCATCCACCGGCCTCAGCGGACTGTCCTGCAGCGGCAGCTCCATAGCTGCATTCAACGGGTGGCGTAGTCGTCCTGCATCTACCGCTGTTACATCGCCGCTCAGTTTGACTCCCTGGGCACGGACCGGGTCGCCGCCACGAGACTACAACCCTCAAGAGATCCGGCTCCGGGTAAGCTCCCGCGTGCGCAACGCAGCGCAACACAGGCCCAGGGGCGCGTCAACTTTGGCGTAGTCGGCAGGATTTCGTGCCCGCAACCACCGGGTACTGCGTGCCTGAAAAAGAGACTTTTAAAACTTACCATCCGTGAAGTTTTCCCGCCATCGGTGAAGATTCCCGCCATCCGGCGCCATTTTCAGCCTTCTTCCCACCATCTGTGAAGATTCCCGCCATCCGGCGCCATCTTCAGCCTTCTTCCCGCCATCTGTGGAGTTTTCCCGCCGTTGGACGCCATCTTGAGGACGCCGCGCGGGAAGAAGAGGGGCGTGGACTCCGAAAGCGCGCGAGAACTGAAGCCCCGCCTCACGTCCGGACGTTGCGTAAGGTCCTGGAAGGAGCCCAGCAGACGCCGACGTCACCGGAGCGCGACGGAAGGTCCTCAACCCTGACGATCTACTGCGGAGCCGCGGCCTACGGAACAGGATCATCGCAAGGTAGGCCACGGTCCACTAGGGGGGAGGAAGATGTCGGATACGGAGGAGAGCTTCACTGCCTCAACCCCCGCCAGCGCTACCGCTGCTGCAGTTATGCCCTTCACCATGCCCTATATCCCGGGAGCAGCTTGGCTACCCCAGTACTCAGGGGAGTCACATACCCTGCATGACTTTAGAGAAAAGCTGGATAGCCTCTTCCAGGTGTACCCCCTCACAGAAGAGCAAAAAGTGAGCATCCTGGTGGCCCAACTAACCGGGGCAGCCAAAAGGGAAGTAAAATCCTGGCCACCTGGGAGGAAGACTGTCGCAGGGATACTAACCCGGCTGAAGGACACCTTTGATACCCGCACCTCAGCCGAGATTAAGCTTAGATTCTACGGGTGCAAGCAGCGAGCGCATGAGAGTATAAGGGACTATGCACTAAACCTACAAGAGGCCCTGAGGGCCATTAAGCAGACCGACCCTGATGGAGTGGGAAACGAGGACAGGCTGTTGACCGAACAATTTATAGAGAGACTATATTGTAATGCCCACCGAACCCAGTTGCGGGCGATGGCCTTACAGGATCCCCATCTGGGCTTTGCACAGTTCAAGGACAGAGCCATCCGGGTGCTCCGAGAACCGGCACCGGGTGGCGTTGTGACCCACAGGCGCCCAGCTATCACTTACCACCAGGAGGCGGCGCCCTTGTCGGCAGGGCCTGTGGGAGCTGATGCGCAGGCTTTGGACAATGACCCGGCTCCAGACCTACACCATCAGGTCCAAGAGCTAGCTAAGAGCGTTGCTGCGCTAACCCGAACTGTGCAGTCTTTACAGGTTTCCACCCCAGGGAAGATCCAGCTGGCATCCGGACCGGAGGACATCCCGTGGCGTCGACCAAGGAGGACCCCACCGGCCAGAGGAAGACCCAGTGACCGATACAGCGAAGACGGACGACCCATCTGCCGCCGCTGCAATCAACCCGGACATATGGCAAGGTACTGTTCTTTAAACGGGCACAACCTGGGGTAGAGGGCCAACCCCCAGGAAAAAGATCACCAGGCCCATCGAACTGGCGCGACAGATATGTGGGAGGACGTCCAGTCTTGCCTGTGGTACTGGATGGCATTCCCATGAGTGCCCTACTGGACACCGGGTCACAGGTCACCACCATCCCGTACGTGCTCTTTAAGCAGTACTGGAATGACTCGGATATTACCCGCTACCCTGACGACGACTTGAGTATCATCGCCAGCAATGGCCAGCCCGTGCCACAGATCGGATTTAAAGAGGTGACCATCAAAATCGGTAGAGTCGAACTGGCAGCACAGGGACTGATCATTGTAGATATTGACAAACATGAGAGTCACCCAAAAATAACTCTAGGAACTAATGTAATTGAAAATTGTCTTGCAGAGGTGATTTTCCTTTTACAGCAGGTTGCCAAGAACGCCAGCTCCGGCGAGCAGCGGGTGCTCCAGAAAGAGATCCGGGCACTGATGCGACGGCAACAGGTGGAACTCTCCGGCGGTGAGATTGGTAGCGTAAGAATGTGTGACCCTTTTCCTATTGCCATGCCCCCAAAAAGTGAAATGATGATTTGGTGCCGGGCAGCTATTGGTCTGAGAGGTAGAGATTACCAGGCAATGGTAGAACCAGTTTACTCAGACAGTAGGCCCACCATCTTGACAGCACGGGGGGTGGTTAATGTACGCCATGGGAGGGTGCCCGTTCGCATAATCAATATCGGGAAGAGGGAAGTGTACCTGCCCCGGTATGCCACGCTAGCCAAATTATATACCATTAACCAAAATGCTATACAATCTGTGGAACCCTTGCCTCCATCTCACCCGCAGGAAGGTAACGGATCTAAGAAAACAAAGGAGGACTGGTGTCAGCAACTACATTTGGGTACTGACTCCACTCCCTCACATCAGAAACAGGGAGTCTATCGGGTGGTTCAAGAGTACGAGAGAGTGTTTAGTAAACACCCGTTAGACTTCGGGCGAGTCAAGGGGGTAGAACACCACATCCCCACGGGAGACCATCCTCCCATAAAAGAGAGGTATCGACCCGTACCCCCTGCACACTACCAACACGCCAAGGGGATGCTTAGAGACATGAAGGAGGCTGGGGTGATCAGGGATAGCTGTAGCCCCTGGGCAGCTCCACTAGTCTTAGTCAGAAAAAAAGACAACACCATGAGGATGTGTGTAGATTACCGGAAAATCAACCGTATCACACACAAGGATGCGTACCCCTTACCAAGGATAGAGGAGTCATTGGCTGCTTTAAGATCTGCTAACTTCTTCTCTACCTTGGATCTCACTAGCGGGTACTGGCAGGTTCCTGTAGCAGAGGCGGACCGGGAGAAGACCGCATTCACCACCCCGATGGGACTTAGCGAGTTCACCTGCATGCCGTTCGGACTCTGCAACGCACCAGGAACCTTCCAACGACTAATGGAGTGTTGTCTGGGCCACAGAAACTTCGAGACGGTCCTGTTGTACCTGGACGATGTCATCGTACATTCCAAGACGTATGAGGACCACCTGAAACACCTGGCGGAAGTGTTCGAAGCTCTGGCGAGTTACGGCCTAAAGGTGAAACCCTCCAAGTGTCACCTCCTGAAACCAAAGGTGCAGTACCTGGGACACGTGGTGAGCGCTGACGGAGTGGCTCCCGACCCTGATAAGATCACCGCAATTAAGGAATGGCCAAGCCCCTCCAGCGTAAAAGAAGTGCGGCAGTTCCTCGGGTTGGTAGGCTACTACCGAAGGTTTATTCCCGGTTTCACCAAAAAGGCAGCACCTATGCAGGACCTCCTGATAGGCCAGTCCCGGAAGGCCAAGAACCAGAAGCCGCCCTTCAAATGGGAGGAGCTGGAAGAAGAGTCCTTCCGCCAGCTGAAGATGGCCCTCACGGGGGACGAAATCCTGGCGTACCCGGATTATAGCCAGCCCTTTATCCTCTACACCGACGCCAGTAACATCGGGCTAGGAGCCGTACTGTCCCAGATCCAGCAGGGGAAGGAACGAGTAATCGCCTACGCCAGCCGAAAGCTGCGACCCACCGAAAGGAATCCCGAGAATTACAGCTCATTTAAGCTAGAGTTCCTGGCCGTAGTATGGGCAGTCACCGAGCGCTTTAAGCATTACCTCGCTTCTTCCCGGTTCACCGTGTACACGGATAACAACCCGTTGACACACCTGGACACGGCAAGACTCGGTGCCCTGGAGCAGAGGTGGATGGCCCGTCTGTCCAACTACGAGTTCACAATCAAATACCGGGCCGGACGCTCCAATACCAACGCGGACGCCCTGTCCAGGATGCCCAACCTGCCGGACGAAGGAGAAGATCCGGAGGGACTGGAAGAAGTTGAACTCCCTGCGTTCCATCGTCATGGGACTATCCAGTACTCCCACCGGGTAAGGAGTAAGCAGGCTGCTACGTTGAACCCCTTACCTCACTACAACTGGGCGGAAACGCAAGACAGCGACCCTGCCGTCCGACTGGTGAAGGAGATGCTGACTCGCCCGGAGGCTTGCCTTGAACCAGACGCTCCGGAGGAAGCCAAACAACTATGGGCAGAGAGGAGTCGACTGTTCCTTTACAAGGGGAAGTTGTGCCGCAGAATGGTTAACTCCCGGACGCATGAACTACTCTGGCAAGTAGTGGTGCCACGAAGAGACGCAGCCATGGTGATGGAGGCATACCACGACGGAGCTGGACACTTCGGGTGGAAGAAGCTGGAGTTCCTGCTGCGCGAGCGATTCCACTGGGTAGGCATGAGGGGAACCATTGAGAAGTGGTGCAGAGACTGTGGCCCGTGCAACCTAAGAAGGAAGGATCGTGCCAGCCAGAAGACTCCCCTGCAGTCCATCGTCACCCGGCAGCCGTTGGAACTGGTAGCCTTGGATCATGTAAAACTGACCCCAAGCAGAAGTGGCTACGTCTACGCACTAACCATCGTGGATCACTACTCCCGGTTCTTGGTTGTCGTCCCCGTCAAGGACTTAACAGCTCGAAGAGCAGCGAGAGCCTTCCAGCAGCATTTCTGCCGTCCACACGGGTACCCGGACCAAGTGTTGACAGACCAGGGACCTGCCTTTGAAGCGGAGGTCTTCCAAGAATTCTGCACTCTGTATGGCTGCCGGAAGATAAGGACGACACCCTATCATCCGCAAACTAATGGACTTTGTGAGAAAATGAACCAGGTGGTAATGGATCTTCTGAAAACGTTGCCCCTGGAAGAACGCAGTCTGTGGCCTGAGAAGCTGCCCGATCTGGTGGACCTATACAACCACATCCCGGTAGGTTCCACCAACTGTACCCCGGCTTACCTAATGAGGGCAAGACCTGGTAAGTTACCTGTTGACCTGGAAATGGGAGTCCTGACACCCGAGGACACTTCACCAGAAACAGACTGGGACACCGAGAGGCAGCAGCAGTACCGGAGAGTACAGGAGAGCGTGGAGCGAAGTCTCTGTCAGGCTAGGGAAAGACAAGAGAAAACTTACAACCAGTATGCTCCCGCTGTTCCCCTGGTACCCGGAGAGCAGGTCTTGAAGAGGAAGAGACGGCTCCACAAGTTGGACGACCAGTGGGAAAAGGACCCGTACACCGTACTGCCCTCAAGCCACGAGAACCCGAAGGTTTGTACCATCAGTAAAGACGGAGGGGAAACCACAGCTATTGTATCCCGGGACCACCTGAAGAAGTGTCCCGAACAACTGAGGAACCCTGAAGAGGAACAAGAAGACCATCGACCCGTAGAGGAAAGGGAAGTTATGGTTAGTACTGTGCTCGGGGACTTCCCTCGGTCTTGGACTCAAGTCAATGGTGCAGTTGTGGTACCCGTACTCACCTTCCTCCAACCAGCATCCCAAGCACCTACGGAGCAACAGGTAGAGCTGGAAGAACAGCCGGTCCAGGAGGCAGAAGACCCCACACCCGCAGACCAGGAGGATCAACCCTCTGCTTGCAGTGAGCCTGCCATATCCCTAGTGAGCCAAAGAGCCGGTAGACAGCTGCCCAGTTTACCCTTGACAGCTCCTACACCCTGTAGTTCAGGGCTAGGCAGTCAGCTCCGTAGGTCCACTAGGGCCACTAGAGGCCAGTTACCCGCACGTTGGAGGATTTGAAGTGTATAAATTGTTTTATTTATGTTTACCTGTGTATTGTTGCTTGTGTATAATTTTGTGTTTCTAGTTATTTGTAGGAGTCCTTGGTGGATTTACCGGGAAACCCTTGTACATAGTTGGAGCGTAACCCAGGATGGACTAAAGACTGTTAAGGACTCGGGGCAGGACAAACCCCTACCTGGTTACGTCTCCCTGTTTTGGTGAAATGGACACCTTGCTTTTCTTCAAAGACTGCACCCGGTTACGGACATGCCGTGACCACCTTTATGTGTTTCTTCTTATTGTACTGTTATTGTTGTTATATCTTGTTATGTTTTTCTAAAATATGTTTAGTCCCGGAGTACTAAATTTCACTAGGGGGGAATGTGGCACCCCAGGGGTCTGGTTTTCCACAGTAATGTAATGTTATGTCTGAGAGCAGGTGGGAGGTCCTTTGGTCAGGGATCCTGTGCATGCCACACCTCCTGCCCAGTCTTGGGAGGGGAAGAACTTCCCCTGTATAAACCCTGGGATGAGGCAGGGTTAGTCAGTCAAGGAGAGTAGAGACAGAGAAGCAGCATAGGAAGAAACAGCAGAAGCTCAGTGGGAGCAATATTACTACGAGTCAGGGGCTGGCAGCTGCAGAGCTCGCCCTGACTGAGAAGCTTTCTTACCGGACCCGGCGTCCGAGGCTGTGGGGACTAACTCTTACCCAGCAGCAGAAGCCGACCGGCAGGGGATTTCAGGTCCTCAGGCCCAGAAACCCGAAGGCACGGTCACACGCGTGGGACCAGCACCGCCATCGTGGAGCGGAAGCCATTAGAAGGCCCCGAGTCACCAGCCATACGGGTGAGCACCACACGGTACACTCAGGGACGTGGGCTACTTATATCCGCTTCTAGCAAGGTAGCCAGAAGAGTACAGTCAGTTTGGGAGGCCTACAACTCCGCCTGGCCAGGGGAGATCCCATCTGCTCAAGGACTGACCAGGCCCCGTTCACTAGCAAGTACTCCGGGAGGGTCTATCGTTGTTACCAGTAAAGACCCTGAATTACACCGCACCGTCTCTGAGTGGTTCCTGCTACCCCCATCATCCACATCTGCTGCCCTGAGGCCATACCCCTCCCGTTGGGGGTTATACCATCTACGCTGCACCATCCATCCACCGGCCTCAGCGGACTGTCCTGCAGCGGCAGCTCCATAGCTGCATTCAACGGGTGGCGTAGTCGTCCTGCATCTACCGCTGTTACATCGCCGCTCAGTTTGACTCCCTGGGCACGGACCGGGTCACCGCCACGAGACTACAACCCTCAAGAGATCCGGCTCCGGGTAAGCTCCCGCGTGCGCAACGCAGCGCGACACAGGCCCAGGGGCGCGTCATGTATAGGGGGCTTTAGGGTATGTTTACATTTAGCAGATTTGCAGCAGATTCCTCAGCATATCTGCAGCTTATCTATAGCAAAATCCATTGCAGAACCTAAATGTGTTACATGAAGAATTTAGCTGCAGATTTCCTTGTGGATTTGCACATTTCACCCTTTGTGATTCAAATTCACAAGAAGAAAACATTTTGAAACCAGCATTGAAGGTCAATTTCTGCACAACAAACTTTCTTTTATGTGTAAATAAGAAATGCTGGAATCTCATAAACTTCACTGGTACAGGACTATGAGTGAATATTCAGTGTGAACACTCGCTAAAAGGCTCAAGAATAATGGAGTTTATAGCATTATTGTTACAGGTCAATAGGATATGTTAGAATTACAATAAGTTATAGCCATGGTTCCAGTGTAAACTTTCTTGTTTTTATCCAACAACAAAATATCGATGTATATACAAGAATAAGAAAAGATGGAACAGCAAGAAAAATAATAAATGTGTCAAAAATTGTGTTCTAGATGCTCAACTTTGTGTTGCGTGACTCAAATCCATACAAAATACCTGCACAGATCTCCCTCCTTCTTACACCAAACTAAAGCGTTTGCACAGAGTAGGATTTCATATTTGTATTTCAGTCACTTGACGAAGATTAGTTTTTTTGTCAAGACATGCATTTTTTTCCCATCATGTTATGACTCAATATTGTCTTGTGGACTGAAACTAGTAACATTTGTAAGGCGGCGGTGTTCACACCATGCAGTAACTGAGGCAGTGACCCAAGCAAGTCCAACAAAAACAGCTTTATTCAGCAACTCACGGGTTAACAGAAAGTCCTTCGGTTCGCAGCCGGGTTAACACGAGTCCATAAAAACCGGTTGCCGGGGACAACGGCCACGCCGGGCCGCTCAGAGCCTGACAGGTGCAGAGCCTTCCCAGGCGTGGGTTCAGCTATACACGGTTTTGCCAAGCTTTCCTGCTATGCTCCTAGCAGGTCCCAACACTGAACAACACTAATCCTTAATGCAGGGTTTTTAAAGGACTTGTGGCAAGAGCCACTGGAAAACCCAGGTTGGAGGGAGGAGGCCGCCCCACTGCCTTCCTGTAGCCTCCCCCAAGAAATGAGGGCCCTGCCGGGTTTTACTTAAATTGCCTTAGCCAGATAGCCTGACCAGGTCAATGCTCATCTCCATTCCTGCATTGCAGCCGCAGCTGTGTCTGTGACTGCAATGCACTCCAATGGTTTTAATAAGTCTTTGTACACATTCTGGGGATATATAACGTCCCTCATATACGATCCCAGTCACTGCCTCACACATTCTTTATCTTAGTTTGTGCATAGCCCTAACTATTATTGGGGATAAACAATGGAGAGAAAACAGATCTTCTTAAATATAAGAAGCCACGAGACTCTGTAGAAATATATGTAGATGGTCACCATAGAACATAAGGACAACAGAAGCGCAGTAATGGGTTAATATGTTATATAACTTTAATCAGATGGAGCCTATCTTCAGGAGCGCACCGCACCCCTGCCTCCTGTCTTCCTACTTGCTGGGGGAGTAGTGTGCTCCAGATGATTGGCAGTTGTGGCTGTTGGCCTGAACTGTGTGCTCTCTGAAGCACAAGGGCACTGAAGCTGGCCGGATGCAGCTATCTTCGCAGCTTCAGAGTGTTGGCATATACAACAGATTAGGACTTATTATAAGTGAAAGGAGGACTTTATACAAACCAGACAGCAGATGGCGATAGTGTGTAAAGTTATATGCTTGCTGTAAAATGTGGGAGGAAAGCTCTCAATTGTTGTTGGTTTTTACTTCCGGTGTTGTTTTTTTCCTGAATGTGTTATGTCAGCAGCACACGGACTGTGTGACACTGAATTATATCTCATGTTTAACCAGTATGAAGTAAATACTGTTTACTCAAGATATCTTGCTGATTGAAGCTCTCGTAAGTACAGTGGTGACTGTAACAAGATGCACTCTGCGACACAGAGCAGCACTAGCGAGTTGTATAGCTCCTTGCCAAGAAAACCTCCAGAACGGAAATGATTTTTAATGAGAGGTAAATTTCAAAGTTCCTTGTGTTTACAAGCGCTTTGCAACCTTTTTCCTCACTTAATAAGTTGAGACGACCCCTCTAACACAGGTACCCGATCATATAAAGCAAACACTTGCTGATGTGGTTTATTCATTGGGGCAACTTTAAATATTGGACATAACATTCCTACATGAGTGGTAGAAATAAACAGATATACTGTGAAACACTGTAAAGACCACCATCAGTAAGTAGAGTGGAATGGGTACCATAACGGCACCAATCTACAAGACCGAAGCCACAACTTACTTCATAATCAGATCCTCTTGTGGGGCTAAGGAGCCCCAAACATAGATAAAGTGTATGTAAAAAATTATAATTCTCTATAAACCATGTTGAACGTGTAAGAGCTCGCTCACATGAGTAAATAAATCGAACGAGTGCAATTCAATAAAAAAAAATCGGATTGCACTCGGCCCAGTGTTATTCTATGGGGCAGCGCACATCTGTGATTATTTTTTCATGCCGATTCGGCATGCGAAAACAGTTGCAGCATGTGGTCAATGGCAGCGAGAATCGGATCGTATGCACCCATACAAGTATATGGGTACGTGTGAAACATCGCACGCCAGTCGGATGTCACCCGAGTGCAGTGTGATTCACATGGACGCCGCCAATGGAGGAGATGGAAAAATTACTTTCTCTGTGTCCTCCGCATCTGTGCTGCGATCTTCTCATGCGAGAAGATCGGAGCACAGCGCACGGACACTCAGCTCGAACTGGCAGCAGAGTTTGAGCCGATTGTCATTAGCATATACCATCCGATGCTTTACGCTAGTGTGACTCCGGCCTTATAATTGGAGACATTTCCACCTTTTTTCCAAATTGTGCAATTGCAAAAGGTCTCCTAAACAAAAAAGGAAAAAAAACATAATGAAATCTGTGTAATTCTACTTGAAGTAAATTTTCCCCTTTCACATATGATTGTGACTTATGGCAACATTTCACTCCATATTATTTACATTATGCATTAGTCTATTTTGGGCACTCGGGGCCAGACAATTTTTTTCAATTGTCACATTCAAAAGACATAACATTTTTTTCACTGGCCGATTATTTTTTTGGTACCATTATAGTAGAAATGTTAGGCTATGTGCCCACGATGCAGAAATTCTCCGGATTTTTTCCTGAGCGTTTCTGCATCTCCCTGGCAGGAAAAACGCATGCGGATTGTACATGCGGATTGTACATGCGTTTTTCCTGCCAGGGACATGCTGATGTGAAGCGTTCTTCACATGCATTTCCGCATGCGGGTTGACAAGCGCTTTCCAAGTGATTTTAGCATCACTCGGAAAGTGCTTGTCAACTTGGTCACACTATATAAATCCATGCAAACATCATGGATTTAAATAGTGTGACCGAGAGAATGTCAAAAAATAAAAAAAATATATACTTACCTTCTGATGGCCCCCGCAGTCTTGCTTAACTCCGTTCTCCCTTGTCGGCAGATCGCGGTACACTGAAGGACCTGCCGACGTCATCGTTGCGTGACCCATCACATGACTATGACGTCAGCGCAGGTCCTCCAGTCCATCGCGAGCTGCCGGCAAGGGAGGACGAGCACACTGCGGGCCATCAGAAGGTAAGTATAATGTTTATTTTTTATTTTATTTATTTATTTTTTTACAGGTTCTATGGTACCCGGGTCCGGAGGAGAGTCTCCTCACCTCTAGACCTGGGTACCATCCGCACATTGAAATGCATGTATTCCGCATGTCCTTATCTAGTGAAGCGGAATACATGCGGTTTAATGCAAGTCAATGGCAGCGAAAACGCAGCGCTTCCGCAAAATAACTGGTAGTGCTGCATTTTTTTCCGCAATGATAATCTGCAGCGGAAATTTCCACAGCATGTGCAGCATATTATCATTGGGAATATGGCAGGCCTTCTACCACGCGTTTTTTAAGCGTTTCTGCAGCGTTTTTGCCGCTGCGGAAATGCTTAAAAAACGCATCGTGGGCACACAGCCTTAGATGGGAAATGATAGAGAAAGGACACGAACGTATATAGCTTGTTACATGAGTAACGAAACAAAGGTGTCTAACTCATCATAGAGATAATGTTGGCTTACATATAAGACGGTCTTTCATTGCATTGGAATGTAAGGAAGGAAAGAAAGAGGGGAGTTAAAAAAAAAAGTAAAAAAAAAGAAGGGGTGGAAGGGACTTTCCACCTCAGGATGCATCCAATATATCCAAGGTCCTTTATCAAAACTGGGGACAGAGTTGACACCAATAAATAAGTCAACGCTCGTTTCATGTCTCTCGCACTTTCACGGGACTAAATGGGACCAATATCAAAACCATCTCTTGAGAGGGGATGTGTCACTCTCACATTGAGGATTGAAGCATGGCTTCAACATCACTTGGAAAGAGAACAAGAGCTAGCAGTCTAAACATATGACCCCAGTTACTCTATGACCTACAGCTGGGACTTCCAGGTGTGCAGTTATCCTAAAGATCGTGGCATCCCATAATTTTTGGGACCTAGCCGCATCCCATTGACCAGCCCCTATTTGAGCTCACCATGGGGAGGAATGTGGGAGTGACTTTTATCTAATAAAAGCAGTTTCTGAATTATAACCATCGTTCAGCAGATAAAGTTCGCTATAGGATGCAACATCCCTGGTGGCGTGCTGGCATGGCTTACCATCTCCCACCATGCAAGACCGCCAACTTACCTATCAGTCAAGGCTGTGCACTATACTCCTTTACTTGCTGTGTGCATGTCTCTTGTGGCTTAGGGCAGAGGCGCTTGTACTTCCTGATTCTTAAAGTTAGTGTGCGCAGTCCTTATGCGTCCCCAGCCTATTGCTGTGAATCACTGGATACTTAAACCTCCCCCCACCCAGTGAGAGGTGCCTGAGCAACACTTTCTTTCAGTGTGTTCTGTGCAACTGAGTTGCCAGGTCCTGTCCTGTATCTTGTCTGTTTCTGCCACCCTGGGGGCTGAGTACCCAGGCCCGTTACCTGTATCTGTGACTTCTAGTCTATTCCTGCCACCCTGGGGGCTGAGTAACCAGGCTCGTTCCTGTATCTCGTTCCAGTGTCAGTTCCTGTCTGAACTGTGTCCTAGCCAGTTACCTGTTTGTCTCTATGTCCGATCCTTCCCTTTTCCTGCCGTGTCTGAACCAGTACCTAACTCCAACTTGTTGTCTCTGTACTTCTGTTTGTGAGTTTTGTGTCCACTCGCTACTTCATTGCAAGTACCTTGTGTGTATCAGGTTCTGCTTGTCCCGTTTCCCTGCCTCCGTTACTACCTCCTGTGTTCTAGTTATCTTCCTGTGTTTCCCAGTCTGTTCCATGTGAACAGAGCCCTGTCCTGTCTGCCTGAACCTGGGGCTCTGCTCCGCTTGCCCTCCATACCTGCAGCTTTGCTCTGCTCTGCCCTGCTCTGCTTGTCCTCCGCACCTGCTGCTCTGCTCTGCTTGTCCTCCGCACCTGCAGTTCTGCTCTGGTCCGCTTGTCCTCCGCACCTGCAGCTTTGTTCCTGTATCCCAGTCTGTACTGGTCCCTATCCAGCGTGTGTTCCTAACTGCCAGTACCCACCTGTCTGTATACAAGCCAAAACTGCCCGTTCCTGCATTCCCTGGTGTGGGTCAACAGCTGTGACCGGGGTCTGGCCTGGAGTAGCACCTGGGCCACCTCCCATGTCCCTCCTCGGACCACGGAGTCGATTAATCCGCCGTGTATTCGTGGTCGGATCTGGCAAGGCCCCTAGTCACGCCCCTCTAGGCACTCCTCGGTTCGTGGCCCAGTGGGACCACTAACCACGCTCATGACAGTCAGTCCGGGCGCGAGCGCAACATAGGATTGTTCCATATTTCATCCGGAGCACTCCCCTTCATATCTGCGCTATTTCCATGACATCAGGACTAGTACTTTCCTTTTGTTATACCTTTTTATTTTATTAGATGGTATATACTACAGTGTTTTGTTCCTTTTTTGTATATTTTTATGAACACTGCCTACTATTCGGATTAAATATATAAAATTTAATATCTTAGTTCCTTTGTTCTATAAACCGTTTCCCTGAAGCCTCATGAGGCCGTATGTTACCAAAAATGGGTGTCCAATCTGCCTATATAAACAATTGGTGGTGGCAGCTAAATTTCTCTTGGGTTATTGTACAGCTTAATGGTGACCGTACCAAAGTATAAAATATATATCTATATTACGTGTTGCAAATCGGATGTGTATATACTACACATTCACTGGGAAGCGCACAATAACCTGCCTAATTACGAAAGCAGCCGTACTCTAGTCAATTGCGGAATTGTCCTGAAGATTGGAGGCAGAGGAGTGCTGGTTCGTGACAAATTGGAGGCAGCGGTGGAAGCTCTGCATGATTCCCCGGCTGTCCTCTGACCAAATGGTGACAGGGTATATCGGCGTGAACCCCTGGCTGTTACGTAACAATCTGAGTGCACTTAGCATTATAGATGAAAATACTGGACATGGTAATACAAATGGAAGTTAATTCCACCGAGCGGATAGTCGATGCTTCACTTGACACAGGGAGACAGGATGCTGGTGCCTTTTTTGCATTATGCGAGAAAAAGAATTTCAAGCAATTAGCTTTAAACACCTCGAACACAGGATCCTAAAATCAGCGGAGGAGGAAACAGGTCTCTTTGGACTATATATTCATTACATGCATATAAAGATAAAATGGGAATACCACAGAGATGAGGAGTTATACCAATGAGTTCAGTTAGTGTTATGCACTTGATGTTCACAGTTAAACTTTCTGACGCGCCCAGGGGATGGGGACGACTCGGTACCCGGGCCTTTGCCTAGTTTGGAAATGTCGCGGTGGTCGGCTCCCGGGCCCGTACCCTGGAGTCACTCTTGAAAAAGGATACTTGGATAGAAATAAAAATAAAATAAATAGTTTGTGACGCCACCTGTGGTACCTGGTAAGGATTACCAGCGCTGCTGCAGACCTATGGGGGTGATGGGATGGCAGCTGGGATGTTTCTGCCCCCCACAGGCGGAGCGGGCCCCCGGGGCAGTGTACAGTCATGGCCAAAAGTTTTGAGAATGACACCAAAATTATATTTTCACATGATCTGCTGGCCTCTGGTTTTTATTAGTGTTTGTCTGATGTTTATATCACATACAGAAATGTAATTGCAATCATATTATGAGTACCAATAGGTTATATTGACAGTTAGAATGAGTTAATGCAGCAAGTCAATATTTGCAGTGTTGCCCCTTCTTCTTCAAGACCTCTGTAATTCTCCCTGGCATGCTCTCAATCAACTTTTGGACCAAATCCTGACTGATAGCAGGCCATTTTTGCATAATCAATGCTTGCATTTTGCCAGAATTTGTTGGTTTTTGTTTGTCCAACCGTCTCTTGATGATTGACCACAAGTTCTCAATGGGATTAAGATCTGGGGAGTTTCCAGGTCATGGACCCAAAATCTCTATGTTTTGTTCCATGAGCCATTTAGTTATCACCTTTGCTTTATGGCAAGGTGCTCCATCATGCTGGAAAAGGCATTGTTGGGCGCCAAACTGCTCTTGGACGGTTGGGAGAAGTTGCTCTTGGAGGACATTCTGGTACCATTCTTTATTCATGGCTGTGTTTTTAGGCAAGACTGTGAGTGAGCCGATTCCCTTGGCTGAGAAGCAACCCCACACATGATTGGTTTCAGGATGCTTTACAGTTGGCATGAGACAAGACTGGTGGTAGCGCTCACCTCTTCTTCTCCGAATAAGCTGTTTTCCAGATGTCCCAAACAATCGAAAAGGGGATTCATCAGAGAAAATGACTTTGCCCCAGTCCTCAGCAGTCCACTCCCTGTACCTTTTGCAGAATATCAGTCGGTCCCTGATGTTTTTTCTAGAGAGAAGTGGCTTCTTTGTTGCCCTCCTTGAAACCAGCCCTTGCTCAAAGAGTCTCCGCCTCACAGTGCATGCAGAAGCACTCCCACCAGCCTGCTGCCATTCCTGAGCAAGCTCGGCACTGCTGGTAGTTCGATCCCGCAGCTGAAACGGTTTTAAGATACGGTCCTGGCGCTTGCTGGTCTTTCTTGGGCGCCCTGGAGCCTTTTTGACAACAATGGAAGCTCTCTCCTTGAAGTTCTTGATGATGCGATAGATTGTTGACTGAGGTGCAATCTTTGTAGCTGCGATACTCTTCCCTGTTAGGCCATTTTTGTGCAGTGCAATGATGGCTGCACGTGTTTCTTTAGAGATAACCATGGTTAACTGAAGAGAAACAATGATACCAAGAACCAGCCTCCTTTTAAAGTGTCCAGTGATGTCATTCTTACTTAATCATGACTGATTGATCGCCAGCCCTGTCCTCATCAACACCCACACCTGTGTTAATGGATCAGTCACTAAAACGATGTTAGCTGCTCCTTTTAAGGCAGGACTGCAATGATGTTGAAATGTGTTTTGGGGGTTAAAGTTCATTTTCTGGGCAAATATTGACTTTGTAAGTACAGTAATTGCTGTTAAGCTGATCACTCTTTGACCTTCAGAAGTATATGCAAATTGCCATTACAAAAAATGAAGCAGTAAACTTTGGAAAAATTACTATTTGTCTCATTCTCAATACTTTTGGCCATGACTGTAGGTGCAAGGGATGCAGGAGAGAGGGGACCCAGCCGGGTCAGAGGAAGAACCGACACACACACTGGGACTAGTTTCAGTACCTTTACTGCAGATGGTAGGCAGGTATGGTCCGGGGTACTTGTAGGTGGTGTGCACTTCAGGACTTGCTCCCCAGTGAGCGGGTATAAGGCCTCCTTTCTATATCTTCCTGTGTCTCTCCCTGGAGCTTCTGACCTGCCTGGAACAGGTTCGGCCAAGCCAAGCAGGTTTTAGTGGTGGTGGTCTTGTGCAAACCACCAGGGGGCACCTCAGGAGGTGCAAACTATGTACAATGGTGGGACCGCTCATAGTTCACGGACTCCAAGTTCAGGTTAACTTATACTTAAGATGAGAGCTACCTAGTAGCTCAAGGGCGCCCCCTCCTGGGCTGCGCCTGGTTATGGGAGGTGGGTAACCCGTCCTGGTCATCCTCCCATTCAGTCAGGGTGTCCTGTTCCAACAGTTCCCTCTGAACATTTAGGGCATGCTGTAAAGCCATGGGCACCATCCGTGCCACAGATCCTGCTGGTGCTGTGACTGCTCCTGCCTGAGCAGCACCGGGTGCAGACTAGTCATCTGGGGCATTAACTGGGACCCCGGCATGTTGCTGATCATCCGCCATCGCTGTGCCCCCCTAGTTAACTGCGGCCTACCTTCCGGCTTCTAGCGCTGGCTCCGGTCCTCCAGACGGGAACAGGAGAGTTGCCCGTTGGGCAACTCCGGTGCAGGACCTTGCGTCTTTGAC
This sequence comes from Phyllobates terribilis, assembly GCF_046119375.1. Taxonomy (NCBI): domain Eukaryota; kingdom Metazoa; phylum Chordata; class Amphibia; order Anura; family Dendrobatidae; genus Phyllobates; species Phyllobates terribilis. Next base: position 252,557,864 of record NW_027362767.1, on the reverse strand, counting down.
GTCAGGGCGTGCGCTTCCTGGCACGGCGGTCTCCTTCCAGGACCTGACGCAGCGTCAGTGCGTGAGGTGGGGCCTGGACTTCGCGCGCTTGCAGCAGTCATGCCTCTCTGATTCCCGTGGTTACGCTCCTCTTCTTCCTGCGCAACAACTCTAAAATGGCGGACGATGGCGGGAAACAGCGGCAATTGGCGGGAAAACTTCACCACGGTATGCGACACAGTTCTTTAAGGTGCACAGTATCCGGTGGCAACGGGCACACAATCCTGTTTGTGATGCCAGGAAGAGTATGACGCGCCCAGGGGATGGGGACGACTTATGGTCCGGGGTACTTGTAGGTGATGTGCACTTCAGGACTTGCTCCCCAGTGAGCGGGTGTAAGGCCTCCTTTCTATATCTTCCTGTGTCTCTCCCTGGAGCTTCTGACCTGCCTGAAACAGGGTCTAGCTTCCTTGATGTTTCTCTCACCTGTCTTGCTTGGCGAAGAGGGCTTTCCCACTGGTTACCACTATCCCTGGATGCCGGGGCCTTCGTGGTACCTAGTCTTCTAAATGTGCGGTATTCACGGGTGGACCGAGGGATATGAAATCCTCCTCAGTATGCCGGATTCCCTACTGGGCATGCAGGTCCTAATAGGCTCGGGCCCGGTGCTCGGCTTGCATCAGGGGACGAACCCTCTGTGGTTCCTCTGTCCCTCATGGCTCTTCTCCTCTCCTTGTCTTCTAGCCCACTCTAGGCTCTCCACTAGCCAGACTAGCCCGCAGCTTGGGCCTAGCCTTGCTTTCAGACACACAGACTTCAGCTTATCTGGTGCTGCAGCATCGTGTCACACTCACTGCTTCCCACTGACTGACTTCCTGAACTCCAACCCCCCAGTATCTATATACCTGACAGGGCTCCATCGAGTGGACTTGGGAGGAGATGTCTGCATGTATTGAGGCCACTGGGGAGAATCCGTCTGTGCAACACCCAGGAGTTCTGTGACAGCCTGCAGCTGCAGGGCGTCACACTTTCTATTAATTAATCTTTGGTGAAATCTTGGTATAAACTCCTCATGAGATGGTATTTGACACCCCAGAGGTGGACACGGATCTTCCCCCTTTGTTTTAGTGGTTGTGGGATTGAGGGTTCGCTATTACATATCTGGTGGTCCTGCCCTAGGGTACAACACTTTTGGATACGCTGGTAGTACCTTAAACAAACAGTCACACAAGTCTCCCATACCCAATCTCCCTGGGAACAGACCTATACCTGATATCCTGAAACACACCCAGAAACTAATCTCATATATGTTCCTTGCTGCCACAATTAAAATTGCAGGAGCTTGGAAGATTCCTTTGATTAACAATGATATCGTAAAATTGAAACTCTGATGGATCAATGTTAACAAGAAGCTTTCTGATAATAATTTTTATCTCTATAGCGCCAAGATATTCTGCAGCACTTTACATTTTAGAGGAGACTTGTACAGACAAACGACATTACAGAACAACAATAATCACATAAATCAACAGATACCAGGAGGAGTGAGGACCGTGCTCGCAAGCTTACTATCTATGAGGAAATAGGGGAGACACGAAAGGTGGATAGTAACAATTGCTTGTATTGTACGGTCAGCCATCAATGTAATAAAAAGGGTAATCACTTAATGGTAAATGAACCAGTCACCAACCAGTATTTGAACAAGTACAGACACAGTAGTCTACTAAGTGATGGGGTGTGTGAACAGAAGATACGAGTGACCTGATTTGGAAGGAAGTTTTATATGGGGAGAAAAAAAAGGATAGTTAGATAGGTGAGGTGATGGGCGAGTCTAAATAAATGCGTTTTTAGGGCACGCTTAAAACTGTGGGTATTGGAGATTAATCGAAGAGTCCTGCGTAGTGCATTCAAAAGAATTGGCGCAGCACGTGAGAAGTTTTGAAGATGGGCGTGGGAGGTTCAGATTATTGAGGATGTTAATCTTAGGTCATTAGCAGAACGAAGGTCATGGGTAGGGTGGTAGACTGAGACAAGAGAGGAGATGTAGGGCAGTGCTGAAGCATGGAGCGCTTTGTGGGTGAGGGTGATGAGTTTATATTGAACTCTATAGCGGATGCGTAACCAGTGCAACGACTGGCACAGGATGGAGGCATCGGTATAGCGGTTGTCTAGGAATATGATCCTGGCTGCTGCATTTAGGACAGATTGGATAGGAGAAAGTTTAGTAAGAGGGAGACAGATTAGTGGAGAGTTGCAGGAATCCAGACGAGAATGAATCAGAGCGACAGTAAGGCTATGTGCCCACGATGCAGAAATGCTACGGATTTTTCCTGAGCGTTTCTGCATCTCCCCTGGCAGAAAAAACGCATGCGGATTGTACATGCGTTTTTCCTGCCAGGGACATGCGGATGTGAAGCGTTCTTCACGTGCATTTCCGCATGCGGGTTGTCAAGCGTTTTCCAAGCGATTTTAGCATCACTTGGAAAGTGCTTTACAACTTGGTCACACTATATAAATCCATGCAACCGGCATGGATTTATATAGTGTGACCGTAAAGAATGTTTACAAATAAAAAAATAAATCTATACTTACCTTCTGATGGCCCCCGGAGCCTTGCTTCCTTTCATTCTCCCTTGCCGGCAGATCGCAGTACACTGAAGGACCTGCCGACGTCAGCATCACGTGACCCATCACATGACTATGACGTCAGCGCAGGTCCTTCAGTCCATCGCGAGCTGCCGGCAAGTGAAGGACAAGGACACCGGGGGCCATCAGAAGGTAAATATAACATTTATTTATTATTTTATTCTTTTTTTTACAGTTTCTATGGTACCCGGGTCCGGAGGAGAGTCTCCTGTTCTCCATACCCGGGTACCATCAGAACACTGAAACGCATGGAATGCGAATCTACATATACAGTGATGCGTAATCCATGCGTTCCAATGCAAGTCAATGGCAGCGAAAACGCAGCGCTTCCGCAAAATAATTGGTAGTGCTGCGTATTTTTCCGCAATGATAACCCGCAGCGGAAATTCCCGCAGCATGTGCACAGCACATGTGGATTATCATTGGGGAACATGGCAGGCCTTCTACAATGCATTTTTTAAGCGTTTCTGCAGCGTTTTTGCCGCTGTGGAAACGCTTAAAAAACGTATCGTGGGCACACAGCCTAAGAGTTTTTGCAGAGTCAAAGGTAAGAAAAGGTCGAATTCTAGAAATGTTTTTGAGGTGTAGATAACATGCGCGGGTGAGTGATTGGATCTGGGGAGAGAAGGAAAGATCTGAATCAAGTATAACCCCAAGACAGCGGGCTTGTTGCTGGGGAGTAATGGTGGAAGCCACACACGGAGATGGCAACATTGGGCATAGGTAGATTAGTGGAGGGAGGAAACACAAGAAGTTCAGTTTTTGACAGATTCAGTTTCAGATAGAGGGAGGACATGATGTTAGAGACGGCGGAAAGACAATCACTGGTGTTTTGTAATAATTCAGGGGTGAGATTAGGAGACAATGTGTATAATTCGGTGTCATCAGCATAGAGATGGTACTGAAAACCGAATCTATTATTTGTCCAATATGGATGGTGTATCAGGAAAAGAGGATATTCTTCCTGATAAGGTTACATAGTTGGAGAAAACCTGGCTGCTGTGAATCCAATACTCGGAGGATATAAGATTATTCTCCACAGCGAATTTACGACCCAAACAGGTATTTTTCCCTGTGGAGTTGTGGACGGGTGGAATACACTCTCTGAATTTCTCTTCTACCTACGGTAGTTTTGTCTTCTTTTTTTCATTCCTTCCTCTCTCACCTCTATCCTGTTCTTTTATCTTATGTGTTTGGTGATATCTTATGCTCTGAAGTAAAACTTGTGCCTTTTTTTTTTTTTTTTAGTTTTGAAATAGTAAGTTGCAGGGGTGGACACTGACAGCTTGGGGCCCCTGTGCAAGAAATGTGTTCGAGCCCCCCTTTCCTTTTATGGCAACCAAGCTATAAACAAATAAATAAATAAATTATAATATATATATATATATATATATATATATATAATTACACATGCATACATATACAAACACACACACATATATATTATATACACTACCGTTCAAAAGTTTGGGGTCACCCAGACAATTTTGTGTTTTCCATGAAAACTCATACTTTTATTTATCAAATGAGTTGTAAAATGAATAGAAAATTAGTCCAGACATTGACAAGGTTATAAATAATGATTTTTATTAGAAAGAATAATTTTCTCCTTCAAACTTTGCTTTCGTCACAGAATGCTCCTTTGCAGCAATTCCAGAATTGCAGACCTTTGGCATTCTATCAGTTAATTTGCTGAGGTAATCTTGAGAAATCCCCCCCCATGCTTCCTGAAGCCTCTCCCACAAGTTGGATTGGCTTGATGGGCACTTTTTGTGTACCATACGGTCAAGCTGCTCCCACAACAGCTCAATGGGGTTGAGGTCCGGTGACTGCACTGGCCACTCCATTACAGGTAGAATACCAGCTGCCTGTTTCTTCCCTAAATAGTTAATGCATAATTTGGAGGTGTGCTTTAGGTCATTGTCCTGTTGTAGGATGAAATTGGCTCCAATCAAGCACTGTCCTCCGGGTATGGCATGGCATTGCTAAATGGAATGATAGCCTTCCTTATTCAAAATCCCATTTACCTTGTACAAATCTCCCACTTTACCAGCACCAAAGCAACCCCAGACCATCACATTACCTCCACCATGCTTGACAGATGGTGTTAGGCACTATTCCAGCATCTTTTCAGTTGTTCTGCGTCTCACAAATGTTCTTCTGTGTGATCCAAACACCTCAAACTTTGATTAGTCTGTCCATAAAACTTTTTTCCAGTCTTCCTCTGTCCAATGTCTGTGTTGTTTTGCCCATATTAATCTTTTCCTTTTACTAGCCAGTCTCAGATATGGCTTTTTCTTTGCCACTTTGCCCTGAAGGCCAGTATCCCGGAGTCACCTCTTCACTGTAGACATTGACACTGGAGTTTTGTGTGTACTATTTAACCCCTCTCTGACGTGTGACCTAATAGTACGTCTTGGTGACCTGGGCCAATTGGACCAATGACGTACTATTAGGTCATATGGCAATCGCGCCCGCACACAAACGGTGCGGGGCGATTGCTGCCGGGTGTCAGCTGACTGTCACAGCTGACACCCGATACTATGTGCAGGGAGCGGTCCTGAACCGCTCCCGGCACATTAACCCCCTCAATGCTGCAATTGAAGTCGATCGCAGCATTGCGGTGGCAAGGGGAGGTGATCGGGATACTCACCTCCTCTTCCGGCCTCCAGCGCTGTCTGCCGCGGCTTCCCGGATGTTGCTGACGCGCCCCTGGGCCTGTGTCGCGCTGCGTTGCGCACGCGGGAGCTTACCCGGAGCCGGATCTGTTGAGGGTTGTAGTCTCGTGGCGGTGACCCGGTCCGTGCCCAGGGAGTCAAACTGAGCGGCGATGTATCAGCGGTAGATGTTGGACGACTACGCCACCCGTTGAGTACAGCTAAGGAGCTGCTGCTGCAGGGCAGACCGCTGAGGCCGGTGGTAGGATTGTGCAGCGTGATAGTATAACCCCCAACGGGAGGGGTATGGCCTCAGGGCAGCCGACGTGGATGATGGGGGTAGCAGGAACCACTCGGAGACGGTACGGTGTAGTTCAGGGTCTTTACTGGTGACAAAGATAGACCCTCCCGGAGTACTGGCTAGCGATTGGGGCCTGGTCAGTCCTTGAGCAGATGGGATCTCCCCTGGCCAGGCGGAGTTGTAGGCCTCCCAAACTAACTGTACTCTTCTGGCTACCTTGCTAGAGGTGGGTATAAGTAGCCCACGTCCCTCAGTGTACCGTGTGGTGCTCACCCGTATGGCCGGTGACTCGGGGCCTTCTAGTAGCTTCCGCTCCACGACGGCGGTGCTGGTCCCATGCGTGTGACCGTGCCTTCGGGTTTCTTGGCCAGAGGACCTGGAATCCCCTGCCTGACGGATTCTGCTGCTGGGTAGGAGTTAGTCCCCACAGCCTCGGACTCCGGGTCCGGTAAGAAATCTTCTCAGTCAGGGCGAGCTCTGCAGCTGCCAGCCCCTGACTCCTTGTAACACTGCTCCCACAGAGCTCCTGATGTTCTGTTCCTATATTTGCTTCTTTTCTCTGTCTCTACTTCTTCTCTACTCACTAACCCTGCCTCAGCCCCAGTTTTATATAGGGGAAGTTCTTCCCCTCCCAGGACTGTGCAGGAGGTGTGGCATGCATAGGATTCCTGACCAAGAGACCTCCCACCTGCTCTCAGACGTAATATCTCTATCACTGTGGCAACCAGACCCCTGGGGTGTCACATTGCCATGACGACCCGATGTCGTCATGACAACATCTGAGTCACCAGACAGCAGGAAGATTCTTTGGTCATGCGCAGTGCATGACCAAACTATCTTCTCACTGTGCAGCACTGACCGCCTGTATAGCACAGGTATGCAGCACCATCCCTGTGCTATACAGGCTATCAGAATAAAAAAAGTAAAAGTCCCAGAGTGGGACACAAAATAAAAGTCCAAAAAATGTTAAAAAATGAAGAAAAAAAAAAAAATTTGTAAAAATATTAAAAAAAATAATCAACCAAAAATAAAAATATAATGTACCCATCAATAAATATTATTATGAAAAAAACCAAAAAAAAACAATAAAAGTGCACATATTTGGTATCGCCGCGTCCGGAACGACCTGACCTATAAAACTGTCCCACTAGTTAACCCCTTTAGTGAACACGGTAAAAAAATAAAATAAAAAAGGAAGCAAAAAAACAATGCTTTATCATCATACCGCGAAACAAAAAATGAAATAACACGCGATCAAAAAGACGCATATAAATAAAAATGGTACCACTGAAAACGTCATCTTGTCCTGCAAAAAACAAGCTGCTATATAGCTCCATCAGCCGAAAAATAAAAAAGTTATAGATCTCAGAATAAAGGGATGCAAAAAAATATTTATTTCTATAAAATAGCTTTTATTGTGTAAAAGCGCCAAAACATAAAAAAAGATATAAATGTGGTACCGCTGTAAACTTACTGACCCGAAGACTAAAGCTACCTTATCAATTTTACCACACGCGGAACAGCATAAAAAAAAAAACCTTAAAAAATTTTCTGGAATTGCTGTTTTTTTTTATTCTGCCTCTCAAAAATCGGAATAGAAAGCGATCAAAAAAATGTCAAGTGCCTGAAAATGGTACCAATAAAAACGTCAACTCGTCCCACAAAAAAACAAGCCGTCATATGACTCTGTCGGACAAAATATGGAAAAATTATAGCTCTCAAAATATGGCGATGCAAAAACTAGATTTTCCAAAAAAATGCGTCTTTTAGTGTGTGACAGCTGTCAATCATAAAGACCCGATATGATTCTGGTATCGCTGTAATCTCACTCACCGACCCGAAGAATAAAGTTGTCTAATCACTTATACCGCACGAGGAGCGGCGTAAAAAATAAACTCTAGGGTTAGGGTTGCGTTAGGGTTGGGCTAAAGAGTTGTTTCAAAAGTAAAAAAAAAAAAAGATGACGATATGGCGACTAGTGTTGCGCGCAAGTGCTCGCTACTTGAGTTTGCATCGGGTGCTCAGTAATGCGCTGAGTATCGCGGGTGCTCGAGTGACATGCTCGAGTCCCTGCCCCATATGCTTCGTGGCCAAAAAAAACTCGCAGGGATTGCCTGCCATGCACGAGCGATCCCCACATGTTTTTTTGGGGTATCTAATAACCATGAAACATGCGAGCGGGGACTCGAGCATGTCACTCGAGCACACGCGATACATGGTGCATACCAGAGTAACCGATGCAAACTCAAGTAGCGAGCACTTGGGCTCAAGACTAATGACAACTTATTCAATATGATGACCTAATGTTATCAAATTCTGTATCATACCTCTGGATTCAAAATGTTCACTATACCCCTTGATAAAATCCCTGAGGGGTCTAGTTTCCAAAATGGTGTCACTTGTGGGGGGTTTCCACTGTTTAGGCATATCAGGGGCTCTCCAAACGCAACATGGCGTCCGCTAATTATTCATGCAAATTTTACATTCAAAAAGTCAAATGGCGCTCCTTCTCTTCCGTGCGCCCTAATAGTGTTTTTTTCCTCACGTATGGGGTATCTGCGTGCTCACGGGAAATTGCACAACAAATTTTGGGGTCCATTTTTTACTGTTACCCCTGCGAAAATAAAAACAATTGGGTCTAAAGTAACATTTTTGTGAAAAAAGTTAAATGTTAATTTTTTTCTTCCACATTCCAAAAATTCCTGTGAAGCACCTGAAGGGTTAATAAAGTTCTTGACTGTGTTTTTTTGCACTTTGAGGGGTGCAGTTTTTAGAATGGTGTCACTTTTGGGTATTTTCTGTCATAAAGACCCCTCAAAGTGACTTCAAATGTGATGTGGTCCCTAAAAGAATGGTTTTGTAAATTTTGTTTGAAAAATGAGAAATCGCTGGTCATCTTTTAACCCTTATAGCTCCCTAATAAAAAAAAAATTTGGTTCCAAAATTGTGCTAATATAAAGTAGATATGTGGGAAATGTTATTTATTAACTATTTTGTGTGACATATCTCTCTGATTTAAGGGCATAAAAATTAAAATTTTCACCAAATTTCCATTTTTTTCACAAATAAACGCAAGTGATATCGAAGAAATTTTACCACTATCATGAAGTACAATATGTTTCGAAAAAACATTCTCAGAATCAGGGGGATCCATTAAAGCGTTCCAGAGTAATTACCTCATAAAGTGACAGTGGTCAGAATTGGAAAAATTGGCCCGGTCATTAACGTGCAAACCACCCTCGGGGGTAAAGGGGTTAATGAAGCTGCCAGTTGAGGAGCTACGAGGCGTCGATTTCTCAAACTAGAGACTCTAATGTACTTGTCTTGTTGCTCAGTTGTGCAGAGAAGACTCCCACTTCTCTTTCTACTCTGGTTAGAGCCTGTTTGTGCTCTCCTCTGAAGGGAGTAGTACACACAGTTGTAGGAAATCTTAAGTTTCTTGGCAATGTCTCGCATGGAATAGCCTTCATTTCTAAGAACAATAGACTGTCGAGTTTCACATTAAAGTTCTCTTTTTCTGGCCATTTTGAGAGTTTCATAGAACACACAAATGTAATGCTCCAGATTCTCAACTAGCTCAAAGGAAGGTCAATTTTATAGCTTCTCAAATCAGCCAAACCGTTTTCAGCTGGGCTAACATATTTGTGCAAGGGTTTTCTAGGGTTTTCTAAACATCAATTAGCCTTCTTACACAGTTAGCAAACACAATGTACCATTAAAACACTGGAGTGGTGGTTGTTGGAGATGGGCCTCTATACACCTATGTAGATATTGCAATAAAAACAAGACATTTGCAGCTAGAATAGTCATTTACCACATTAACAATGTATAGAGTGCATTTCTGATTCATTTAATGTTAGCTTCATTGAAAAAAAATGTGCTTTTCTTTCAAAAATAATGACATTTCTAAATTACCCCAAACTTTTGAACAATAATGTATATTGGTAATGCGACTCACTCAGCTGCTCACAGAGGAAGACACAGGAACATTTCTTCTGCTGATTTAATTCACGGCATAAACCAGTGCAGGGTTCAACAAAATAAACATGGACTTTCTGGCAAAACCGGGAAACAAAAAGATGACATATATCACAGTCCATATGCCTGCGGGATGTGGGAATCCACCCGCTCAGGGTTCAGTTAACAAGAGTCCAGCACAGTTGCACATAAACACTTTTCTGGAGCTCCCTTGCCTCCAAGCACACAGACAGAGAATAAACTCAATAGCAGGCATTTAACTTGCCGAAACACATCCTGGGGGTGGAGATATGGTGAGTGGCCGTCCAGGCCATCTCTTACAGCCACTCACAAAAAAGCCCAACCCTGTCATGGCTGATTAACCTCTCTCAGCACATAACATGCTGGAAAGAAATTTCTGGGTTTTCACATGACGGAAGATAGCAATCTTTGTGATACACATCTCCCCTCACTTACATCACTAGTGACCCTGTCACATATTCCCCACCTCTGCCCAAATTCAAGGGTTTTGGCATCTTCAGACACCAAACAGGAAATTCTTGAGGGGGCATTTGCGTGCAACTTCCCGGATCTATGCTCTACGTGGAAATTGAAGTAGTGGAGGCCTAAGAACCACCTAGTCACCCAGGCGTTCTTACCCTTTTCTCTTAACCATCTCAGAGGTGCATGGTTTGACCCTACGGCCTAGTAGGTAATACTTCAGCGTATCAAGCGCATTCAACGTATCAGGTGAGGAAGCCAGCCAGACCAGATCAAGGTAACGATTTATTAAACATTACGCATTTCAGGGACGATCTGTCCCCTTTATCAGGTGAGTATAAAACATAGGCATCACTCAGCACTTTAAATAGACCAATACTGGTGTGATTAATCAGTTATATGCAAAACTCAAAACATGATTATAAAAAATATGCATACAAATAATCATATATAATCATATATGGGGACAAATCAATTAATAAAGAAAAAAAGAAATGATCACATCCCCTGCGGTCCCCCCCGATCAGAGAGCAAAGAATGGAGGCCATGATGTTTTGTCCTCATATATCACTGATCAAAGCTTTGTAATACTACTATTCAGTAGTGGAATTGAATCCTTGATTTGCAAATATTTAAAATCAGAGATACTGGATTAGCATGTATGCTCAATGCTAAAATTCAAACCTTCTGGGTGCAAAGTAGCTAATTTATATATCCAGAAGGATTCACTATTTAATTCTGTGTAAAAGACCAGAAATACTCTCTGCAGTGCTATATGCTCTAAATAGTAAGATGTAGATTTTCAGGATTCTTGATGGTATATTAAAAAATGTCTGAATAAGCTATGATTTGTTATTCCATTTTTTATGTTGTATCTATGGCTATTCATTCTGTTATGAATCGGTTGGATGGTCCGTCCCACGTATTGGAGACCACAACCACATTCCAACAAATAAATAACAAATTCAGGAACTGATTATTGTCAAAAACTTCTCTTGTCACTCTAGATTGAAAAATCCTGCAGCCATGTTTCAGCATAGTACAACAAAGTACAACAAAGGCATTTTGAGACACCCCACCCCCTGACGTTCAGGAATCAGTGAGGAGGTATTGCAAGATTCTTTCCTGCTACATATCCTACTAGAACCAATATGATTTTTTAGACTTCTGTTCCTTCTGAACACAATACTCAGCGTCTTGGGTATATTCACTGAAAGAACAGGATCATTACCCAAGATGAACCAATCATTTTTTAGTACAGTATATCCTCAAAAGTGTCCTGAAAATCTACATATTATTATAGAGCATATAGCAGAGAGTATTTCTGATCCTTTACAGAGATTAAATAATAGTGAATCTTTCTGGATATATAAATTAGCTACTTTGCACCCAGAAGGTATGAATATTAGCATTGAGCATACATGCTAATCCAGTATCACTGATTAAATACCTGCAAATCAAGGATTAAATTCCACTACCGAATAGTAGCATTATAAGGCTTTGCTCAGTGATATATGAGGATAAAACATCTTGGCCTCAATTCTTTGCTCTGCAGTCGGTGGGACCCCCAGGGGGAAAGGATCATACCGAGTCTGGTATTTTTTTTCCTTTTTTCTTTCTTAATTGATTTGTACATACATACATACATATACACATATATATTTATATGTGTATATTTTATAATCATGTTTTGTGTTTTGCATAAAACTGATTAATTAATTAATCAATCACACCAGTGCTGGTCTATTTAAAGTGCTGTGTGATGCCTATGTTTTATATTCACCTGACAAAGAGGACGAATCGTCCCTGAAACGTGTACTGAAACTATACCCATCATCCTTACATACAATGACACAAATCACTGGTTTATTGACCATTTAAAAAAAAAAAAAACTAAATAAGAAAAAATATATATATCTATTTCCTCTACCTATTTCTTCCAAAGAAGTCAGGTGAGAATGGACATTTTCATCTTTTCAAAACTCAGATCAGAACTTTTTTTTGTCTGTAAGGCAACTGGCTAAAGGAGGAGCCCGTCCGCTCCGTCCTCTTAAACCATTTTGTGTCATTTTAAAATGGAAGCAATAAGAAAGAAATAAACATCTGTTTTCTTTACAAGGGTGTTTTAGATAAATGGGTGGAGTAGCAGCGTGCATACACAACAGCTGCCCACTGTTTCTCATGACTGCATGGAAGTCTTATTGCTAGGACGCCGACCAATCAGGCACTTATCCCGTAGATGGGTCATAAGATGGTGTTCCTCTAATCCCTTAATGACTGCATAAATGGTCATGAAAGCTGTTGCGCAGGTATTAGGCTATGTGCCCACGTAGCGTTTTTGTAGCATTTTTGCGGCGTTTTTACGGCCGTGAAAATGCTTGCAAAACAGTCTGCCATGCAAAGCAATGTGAATTCGGATGTGCTGTGCACATGATGCGCTAATTTGCGCGCCGAATTCGCATTGCGTTGCAAAACGCAGCATGACCATTTCTACTGCGATTACGCTGCAAATTCGCGGCCATTGAGGAACATTGAAACGCAGCAAACCTGCAGGTATATGTGGATTTGCTGCGTTTCAATTAAATTCAATGGCCGCGAATTTGCAGCGTAATCGCGGTGTGTGTGGTACCCAGGATGAAGAGGAGACTACAACTCCTCTTCATCCCGGCTACCAAGCGGTGAAAAAAAGAAATAAAAAAGTTAAAAATAAACAAAACCTGTATATTCACCTCTCCGGCGGCCCCCGGTCTGCTCCCGGCCACGTCCTCTCTCCTTGCTGTCCCGCAGTGTACCGTCAGGACCTGCGGTGACGTCATTTAGTCACCTGATGGTCACGCGACCGCTGACGTCGGCGGTCAGGTGATGGTCGGGTAACCATCAGCTGACTAAATGACGTCACCGCAGGTCCTGACGGTACACTGCGGGACAGCAAGGAGAGAGGACGTGGCCGGGAGCAGACTGGAGGAGACCGGAGAGCAGCCCGGGGGCCGCTGTAGAGGTGAATATACAGGTTTTTTTTATTTTTAACGTTCTAATTAGTATTTTTTTTACTATAGATGCTGCATTTAAAGCATCTAAGTTGTTCACACATTATAAATCCATGCTGGTTGCATGGATTTATATTGTGTGATCGACTTGTCAAGCACTTTTCCAAGTGATGCTCAAAATCGCTTGGAAAACTGCTTGAAAAAACGCTTCTCTCTGGCAGAAAAAACGCATGTAAATCTGCTGCGTTTTTTTCTGCCAGAGAGAGACAAAAACGCTCTGCATCAAATCTGCTACGTGGGCACATAGCCTTAAGGGGGATAAAATATACTACATGAAACCTGCAGAGTTGCAATAGGGTAGGTGGAGTGTATGCTTACCATCGTGTCAGCCATAGCATTGTCCCATAGATGGAGTTCACACTGCAGGCTTCTCTATGGACTTATTACTTGTATAATCGTGGTTTATAATGTGCACTCTCTGCAATGTATAGCTGTACAGTTTGTAAGTGGTTAAACCACCTGTGATGTTGATGACACAATATACCATGCAATGCCTTGTTTATAGAAAGTTTCTAAAAACAAAATTGTGGAGGTCACCACAACTTTGTGGCTCTTTATCTCTTTGATGGAGTGCAGACTGGATGCTTTCATATCCTTGCGTCATAACAACAGGAATAGGGCAAAACCTGCTTTTGAATCTTATTTACACTGGAAAACTGCTGACCGAGGCTTTAAACACATTAAACAGATATGGAAATGTCTGATAAAATCAAATGTCGCTGTTGTGATTGTAATTGCACAAACCAAGATAAAATTCTTAATAGAAAATATTTCCAAATGGGTGTGTATAGCAAATGAAGGGCAAATAAAGGGTATGTTTGTAATGTTCTTTCTTGGGTTACAATGTTAGTCTTGTGGTGAATGATTTATACAAATATAGAACTATAAGAAAAGAATCTGAGTGTCCAAAACACATTTTAAGCCATTTTAGAGCAGGTTAGGATAACAGCTATAACTTTTTACCTACTGAACTATGAATGTGCTTTGTTACCTTCTTTAGTTACCAATAAAGCTTTCTTTTTCAGTAATTTTTTAGACATTTATTTATTCTTATTAATATTAGACTTAGAGTTTCTAAAATAGTAAAATAAATCATTCTAGTCACAAACTAACATTTATTTTTATCTTTTTATTTCCTGTTAGTTAACATTTGCTTTGATACCTTAAATGTACAGGTTATATTAATTGGAGTAATTCGAGCTCCGTCTTATCCCCTTAAGGCTGTGTGCCCGCGATGTGTTTTTTAAGCGTTTCCGCAGCGGCAAAAACACTGCAGAAACGCTTAAAAAATGCATGGTAGAAGGTCTGCCATGTTCCCCAATGATAATCAGCAGGTGCTGTGCACATGCTGCGGAAATTTCCGCAGCAGATTATCATTGCGGAAAAAAATGCAGCACTACCAATTTGGTGGAAGCGCTGCGTTTTTGCCGCCATTGACTTGCATTAGACCGCATGGATTACGCATCACTACATATGTAGATGCGCGTTCCATGCGTTCTAATGTGCGGATGGTACCCGGGTCTAGAGGAGAGGAGACTCTCCTCCGGACCCGGGTACCATAGAAAACTGTAAAAAAAAAGAATAAAATAAAAAATAAATATATACTTACCTTCCGGCGGCCCGCGGTGCGCTCCTCCTCTCATGCCGACAGTTCGCGATGCACTGAAGGACCTGCGCTGACATCATAGTCATGTGACTGGTCACGTGACGCTGACGTCAGCAGGTCCTTCAGTGTAGCGCAGCCGGAACAGAGGGAAACAAGACACCGGGAGCCATCGGAAGGTAAATATAGATTTCTTTTTTATTTTTTGACATTCTCTCGGGTCACACTATATAAAGCCGTTTGCATGGATTTATATAGTGTGACCATGTTGACAAGCACTTTCCAAGTGATGCTAAAATCGCCTGGAAAGCGCTTGTCAACCTGCATGCGGAAATGCAAGTGAAGAACGCATGTACAATCCGCATGCGTTTTTTTCTGCCAGGAAGATGCAGAAACGTTCAGGAAAAAATCCGGAGCATTTCTGCATCGTGGGCACATAACCTTAGGCAGATAATTATCAATTGTATGCGTGTAATGGGGCTTTACAGCTTCTAATCTTAAAAGGAACCTGTCATTTCCTATCTACTATCTACAATGCCCCCATTGCTTTGTTAGTGATGCAATGTGTATCACTAACAAGCTTTTTTCATTAAAATTGGTAGTCTTATGATGATTCTATAACATTTTATTACTTATATCCTACCTGCTTATTTTCAGTCATAGGGGTGTGATCCTCATATTCAGTCAGGGGCGGGCTCCGCATTCAGTCACTGCTGGCGCCACCCACGTATTTGAAATTTGCTCCCAGCGAGCGCCGATATTTGTGGGGCGCATGCGCGGTTTTACATGTCCGGCTTCGGGTCCCAGTGCGTGCACAGTGAGGCTGTATACTCTGCAGCTTCACTGCGCATGCGCTATGACCTGCTGCTCCCCACGCGTGTGAACTACACAGTCTCACTGCGCATGCGCGGGGAACAGCGGGTCATAGCGCATGCGCAGTGAAGCTGCGAAGTACACAGCCTCATTGCGCACGCACTGGGACCCGAAGCCGGACATGTAAAACTGCGCATGCGCCCCACAAATATCAGCGCTCGCCGGGAGCAAATTTCAAACACGTGGGTGGCGCCAGCAGTGACTGAATGCAGCGCCCGCCCCTGACTGAATATGAGGATAAGCTAAAACTGTGAGGATGAATGAGGTCAAATTCAGACATCCGTGAAAGGACTGTGATGTATGGACTGTCGACCGTAGGTCTCTCGACCCAAAGTCAACAGCCTTATATATCCCCTATGAAGCTGTTGAGTTCATGTCAGGAGACCCAAGATTGCACCAGATACAGTTGGTACATGGACAGTGTTTCTCGGATGTCTGAATTTAGCCTAAGGCCCCCTTCACATGTCTGTGTTTCCAGTACGTGTGGCGTCCATTTTCACACATACACACACACCTATTATAATCTATGGGGCTGCGTACATGTCCGTGTTTTTAAACGGACTTTGTGTCCATGTGACCCTCGCATACAAATGTCCATTTTTTTGCCATCTGTGTGATACGCACTGGAATAGAATGCAGAATAGAAATTAAAGATTTTTAGGTGTTAAAGATGTGCAAAGAAATTGTGACGGCTCTGTTGACAGATATCCGGGGGCCAGGGGCTCCTTCCCTGTCCCTAACGATAGGGGCACGCTAGCCTGCCCTGTTCCCTGGATTACTTCTGAAGGTGAAGACACCAGGCCGACGTACCTTGTCTGAGCTGAGCTCCTCAATCCGCCCTCAGCCTCTTCCCTTCCCCCACCCAAGAGGGGAGTAGCAGTGTATGGCAGTACACCAACCAGACTAACAAGGTGATACAAACACGGCTAAAGGAAAATACCAATCCTACAAATATATTCAAACAAACAACAGAGGTTAACACTGGGAAGTGGAGGATAGGGAACAAGACAAAATAGGATTAACACACAACCTAAACCACACAACAGTCTTAGCTTAAATACACCAAACGCCTTCTGAAGCAACTTTCCACCACATTCCTAGAACCATGCAGCTAGCTCTGGCAGTGACAGCTTGCCAAAGCCAAAAATATATAGGTGCGGGGAGTGGCTAACAGTGAACAGCTGAAAGCCTAAATGAAGGTAAGCTTCCAGGAGCTCACAACTGAGCAGATTAACCCCTGCACTGCTAAAAGAAACCTGCACCATTTAATATGAAGGTGAAAGGCTTCTAATGAGAGCAGGAGTGGGAGGTATCAGACGCTGCTGTCTCCTGGCTCCTCTCTGTCACGGTAAACCCTCGACTAATATAGATAGATAAATAGATATCTGTGAGATATATAATTAGTGCCTTGTGAGTGTAGCTTACTGTACGTATATTAAACTAATAAATAAATGGAAAAAAATGACATGGGGTCCCCCTCATTTTTGGTAACCAGCAAAGGTAAACAGACAGCTGTGAGCTGATATTATCAGGCTGGGACGGTCCATGGTTATTTTTCCCTTCAAAGCATAAAAATACTAGCCCGCAGTCACCCCAGAAGTGGAGCATCACATTATATTGCCCAATTCTGGTGCTTCGCCTTCGTTCTTACCAATTGCCCTGGTACGTTGGCAATCGGGGTAATGGGGTTTGGGGTGAAGTGTCCAAAAACACAGCTGACATCGAGCCCTGGTGTTAGTAATGGAGAGGTGTCCATCAGACACCCCCATTACTAACCCAGTAATCAAAAAAAAAAAATCTTCACACAAAAAAAGTACTTTATATAAACACTCCCCCATACTTTTCCTGGTTCAACACATTATTTAAAAAAAAAAAATCCCATGCAGGTCCGACGTACTTCACTGAATCCGACATAGTCCAAGCTGTAGCGCCGGCATCCCTACAAGCTCCCCTCCTCTCCTGGCAGGGACGCCGACTTACTCACCGCCGCGGCTCCCCTCCCTCTTAAAGGTAAAGTGCACACCGTCCTAAAGTGTCCCCAGCTAAAGGGTGGGAGACACTTATTATTTAATGTATCTCCACCTGATGGGAGGTGTCTAAGCAACGTTGTTAGTTAATTTTCTGCATGCTTGCTAGTTATCAGGTCCCCAGTTTCCTAGTACCTTCCATTCCCCCTCCTCCCTACATATATCAGTTTCCTAGTACCTGCCAGTTCCCGCTAGTGTCTGCCTGTACCTGCTCATACCCGGCTGTCCTTGCTTGTACCCACCTGTATACCAGCCTACATCTGCCTGTGCCAGTCTGTATATCAGCCGACCCAGCCTGAACCTGCCAGTTTGACCCTGGGTTCCTGCCGTGTCTGCCTGTACCAGCTGAACGTTCCCTTCTTGGCCTTTCCAGCTTCCTGTCCCTTGGGGGTCAGCTGCCGTGCATCAGAGGTCAGTCCTGGTGTAGTACCTAATTACGTCCTCCAGGCTCTGCTCGGATTGCGGCACAGTGGTTCCACCACTCCCGTTACACAAGCGAATCCATCGAATATTCCATACAAAGCCTATGGTGCCTCATTCTGAGGATCCATAGTCTTTGCAAACAGCCACTGCAGGCTCATGCTGCATGAGACCTGACAGCTTTCACCACTTTCTCACCCACTTCTGATTTTTGCTTTCAAATACTGAATGTGTGAATGTGGCCATAGGCAGGGTCTAACAGGCAATCTGCCTATGTAATATCATAGGTCTCATGCATTGCAATGCATAAAAACAGTGATCAGACTAATTAAAGTTAATGTCCCATAGAGGGACTAAGTAAAAAAGTACAACAAGTTAAGAAGATGATTGAAAAAATTATTAAAAAACAAACAAACCACAAAATAAAGAACAAAAAATATTACACCAATAAATACACAAATTCTGCCAGTGGTAAGTATGATGCCCAATCCTCCTGATTTTCGGAGATGAAACACCTGAGGTAGGTCTCCAAATTCTGATTGACACGCTTGGTCTGTCCATTCGACTGAGGGTGGAAGGCAGAGGAAAAGGACAGCTGCACACCCAGTCGAGAACAGAATGCCTTCCAGAACTTGGAAACAAACTGGGTCCCCCAATCTGACACCACATCGGAGGGAACTGCATGAAGCTTCACAATCTCATTTATGAACACCTGAGCAAGTGTCTTGGCATTTGGAAGTGCAGGTAATGCGACAAAGTGAACCATTTTACTGAACCTATCTACAACCACCAAAACCACCATTTTGCCTGCAGAAACCAGTAAGTCAGTAATAAAATCCATGGAAAAAGTGTGTCCATGGCCTACTATGGATAGGTAGCGAAAGAAGAGTACCAGACGGACAGGTATGCGAAACCTTAAAATGCGTGCAAATGCTACAAGCTGTTGTTCAATCACATCCCGATGCAACCCCGGCCACCAAAAACGACGAAAGAGGAGGTCCGTGGTTGCCTTACTACCTGGATGCCCAGCAAGCACAGAGTTATGATGTTCCTTAATTACTTTGCGGCACAGATTAGACCGTACAAATAACCTTCCTGAAGGGCAGGAAGCAGGGGCATCCCCCCTGAGCCTACAACACCTCACTCTCCAGTTCAGGATAAAGTGCTGAAATGACTACCCCTTTCTGTAATATCGGGGCAGGGTTCTCATGGTCACCACCACCAGGGAAGCTCCGGGACAAAGCATCAGCTCTGACATTTTTTTTGACCCCTGGATGAAAAGTGACAACAAAATTGAACCTAGTAAAAAACAGGGACCATCTGGCTTGCCTAGGGTTGAGAGATTTAGCTGACTGGAGATATTACTGACCATAAGAACCTGTCATAACAGTAATAGGATGGAAAGCACCCTCCAACCAATGTCGCCATTCCTCGGACACCAATTTGATCGCCAAAAGTTCCCTATTACCCACGTCATAATTTCTCTCAGCCGAAGACAATTTTTTTAGAAAAGAAGGCGAATGGACGCCATTTACCAGGGGACGGACCCTGAGACAACACAGCCCCAACCCCGACATATCAACCTCCACAATAAAGGGTTGTGAAACATCGGGTTGACTGAGTATAGGTGCAGTGGCAAAATGATTCTTTACGGAAGAAAAAGCCTGGAGGGAAGCATCCGACCATTTTAAAAAATCAGACCCCTTCTTAGTCATGTCAGTAAGGGGTTTCACGATTACCGAGTAATTTTGGATGAATTTCTGGTACAAATTTGTGAAGCCCAGAAAACGTTGTAGAGCCTTCAGGTTCTCGGGACGGTCCCAATCAAGGACTGCATGGATCATCTCCGGATCCATCCGAAAACCCGAAGATGACAACAAAAGTACCCCAAAAACTGCACCTCCTAAACAGCAAAAACACATTTTTCCAGTTTGGCATAAAGTTTGTTATCCCTTAATATCTGGAGCACCTGCTTAACATGCCCCCAATGTGTCTCCAAATCAGGTAAGTAAACCAAAATATCGTCGTCAAGATAGACCACCACAAACCTCCCCACCAAATGATGGAAAATATCATTTATGAAATGCTGGAATACCGCAGGCGCATTGGTCAAACCGAAAGGCATAACCAGACTCTCAAAATGTCCTTCCAGGGTATTGAATGCTGTTTTTCATTCGTCCCCTTCTCTGATTCTAACCAGATTGTAGGCTCCCCTTAAATCCAACTTGGAGAATACCTTAGCTCCTACAACCTGGCTGAGCAAATCAGGAATCAGAGGAAGAGGGTATGGATCACGGATGGTAATTTGATTTAATTCCTGGAAATATAAACAGGGATGTAGACCGCCATCTTTTTTCTTCACAAAGAAGTCTGCCACCATGGGCAAAGATGAGGGTCTGATATGTCTCTTCTCCAGACTTTCCGCAATGAAAGCCTTCATGGCTTGTCTCTCACGGGCCACAAAGATTATACAGTCTGGACTTTGGTAGTTTAGCTCCAGGGGGTCAGGTTAATAGGACAGTCATATGCACGATGAGGAGGCAAAACCAGACCGAAAAGCAGGTAATATTTCCGTAGAGACAGTAGCAAGGGATATATCTAAACTGTTCTCATGGCAGTAATCTCCCCATTCAATAATCTCCCCGGCTTGCCAATCCGCCAACGGATTATATTTAACAAGCCAAGGAATACCCAAAACAATCGGTGTGGGAAGATTGTCCAGAACATAGCAAGGGATTATTTCATAATGAACTGACCCCACCCTCAGTTTTACATTATGTAAAGTCTGAGTAAATGCTTTCTGTGCAAGTGGCGCCGAGTCGATGGCGAAGAAGGAAATAGGTTTAGCTAAAGCACAGCAAGCAAGACCATGATTTTTCACAAACTAAGCATCAACCATGCTGACTCCGGCTCCACTATCAACAAACACAGAAATTTTCTCAGTTTTGCTCTCTAGCACCACCTCTGCTGTTAGGACAAACCGGGAACTGCAGGTTGGCAACAAATGCACCCCTTGTTTATCCAACTCCAGACTACCAAGAGTTAATCAAGTCTCCTTTTGTTTAGGAATTGAAGGACAGGTTCCAACAAAATGTCCTTTTCCCACAAAAAAAACCCAAAACAAACATACGCCTTTTTTCTTGTGAATCTCCGGGGAAATGTATGATGCAGAGACACCCCCCAAGTGCATAGGTTCCTCCACCTCCCCCAGTACTGGTTCACCCCCAGACCACACCCCCGGCAGAGGTACATAACCCCGACAAGAAGGCTCTGGAGAAGGTGGTCTCACCCGTCTATCCCGAAGGCGTCTGTCAAGATGTGTGGCCAATGACATGGCAGCCTCCAAGGACTGAGGGGTTTCGTATACTGCCAAGGCATCTTTCAACCTTTCAGAAAGACCCTCACAAAATTGGTTTCTAAGGGCTAAGTCATTCCATTTAGAATCCGTTGACCATCTACGGAATTCAGAACTGTACGTCTCCATTGACCGATTCTCCTGCTGAAGGCGACATAGCCTAGACTCAGCCAAGGCGACTCAGTCAGGGTCATCATAGATGAGAGCCAGAGACCCGAAAAACCTCTCCACAGACTGGAGACAAACCGAGTCCTGCGATAAAGAAAACGCCCACGACTGAGTATCTCCCTGCAGTAGAGAGATCACAACTCCAACGCATTGCTCCTCATTTCCGGAGGAGTAAAGACGAAGTTTAAAATACAGTTTGCAGGTCTCCTTGAATACAAAAAACCTGTCCCTACCTCCTGAAAACCTGTCCGGGAGGGCAACCTTAGGTTCAGGCTGAACAAGCCTACCTGCAGAGACCCCCACATTGGCAACCTGTAGCAGCTGAACCTCACAGCGGAGGTCATTCACCTCCAGAGACAGACTGCGCAGTCGCTCTGTGAGCTCTGCAACTGAACTCATGCAAAGTAGAAAGGAAACAAAAAAAAAACACCCAAAAAAGAAACCAAAGTGTCCATTTTTTCTTTTTTTCCCCCAACTTTTCAAAATGTGCTCGGCCGGCGCTAATGTCACGCAAGGTGTGGGAAAGACTTAGTGCAACACAAAGGAAAGAGGGAAAGGGATCCCAGACTCTAGGGAAAGGGGGGACGGGAGACCTCCTAGGCTGGTCTAATATCACCCTGTGTCCACTAACGTCCCTGTATTGGCTCTTCACCAATCACCGCACGCGAACCTCGCCCTCTTTTTCCCTGCCGTTAGGCCCTGGATAGGGAAGGGAGGGGGATGAGTGCTAGTTGATCCCCACTGACTACTAAAGACAACAAGGGGGAACAAACAAAGGGAAGATAGCTTAGCTTTTAGTCGACTTCATAGAGATGAACACCTGTCCTCATAGCTCCAGAGAGGAAGACGTAATGCACTTGTTCCGAGTCTTCACAAAGGGTAATGTATCGCCGGAACCTCCTTCTAGCAGACAGCAGGTATTTGTAAACCCAGGCCAGGGTGTTAGCCAGAGGAAGGTAGCCGCTGTGTCCTATAGAAGCAGCCTCTAATAAGGTGTCTGCAATGCCAAATGATGAGATTTCCTGCAATCAACTGCAGGGCGACTGTCTGTCACTTCTTCAATGAATAACCTGGCACTCAAATGAATCGTTAATTCTTTTGCAATATGTATTTAATGAAAGGATTTTTTATATAGTACTGACAAGCAGACGTTTCGGTCACTAAGGACCTTGATCGGTGTACTATAGGAATGACAAACAAAAATAAGTATCACATAAATCACTGCATATACAGGATACAACATAAAATAAAACAAATTGTCATGAAAATTATAATTGTATATACAACAATTAGGAATTGGGTAAGGAGGGAGTTATGGATGGGAAGGAGGAAAAAGGGATTGAAATAGTAGCAAAAATAGAACCTACCAGAATATAGGTGGCAAATGCCTAGATAGTGCGGTAGCTGTGGATAAAATCAGAGTAAGAACGTGAAGGCGAGCGACCCAGGAGATGCCCAAGGGTCCAAGTAGAAGAAAAGAGGTACATACCTTTGAGGTATAGAGACCAAGTGAGGAGGTGTACAGGTAATAGAACACGGTGTCCACCGTTTGTTCAGAGTAGTCTAGGAGAGGGTGGAACGGTAGGGGTTTATGTAGGAAGTGGGTGGGTATTAGATTAACAGGGTGGCCAATCATCGGTGGCAATGGAGTAAGTGAGAGCGGTGGTGTGAGTCGCGCAGGACCTGCGCGACCGGAAGTAGCATCATTGTGAGGTTTGCCAGGTCCTGTTTAGCAGTCACTGGTCATGTGACTGGAAGTGACGCAAACGATGCGTTCCACCGGCGATCTGGTGCATTCCACCATATTGTAGAAGCGCTATAGTACCAGTTCTAAAGAGAAAGGCTTCAGAAATTGAAAGGTGGACCCAGATAAGAATGTAAGAGGGATGGGAATCAGGAGTGGGAACGCCATTAGGGTGGAATCTAAAAGACAAGAACTTAGTACGAATATATTGCAAGAAATAGTATATTTTTATGATAATAAACATTCATTAAGCCTTCAGACATGAAAAATACATTTAATCTATTATATTGATAATAATAGTCAAGAAAAAACAGAAAGCAAAACAAAAAGAAAACAAATGTTTCCATACCCTTCCATCATTATCAAACTGGCTGACAAAGGTGGGGCAATAGTCGTCATGAACAAGTCCTTCTATCTCGACGAGATTAAACGACAGTTGGACGATAGTTCGGTGTATCAAAAACTAACATATGACCCCACCTTGACGATTAGGGATTCCATCTCCAAGACCTTAGAATATCATTCCCTTAAAGGGACAATTGATCTTAAAAAATGCGAGTATTTAACCAAGAAATTCCTTATCACCCCAGTGTTCTATACACTCCCGAAAATTTACAAGAATCTAGAGAATCCTCCTGGATGACCGAATGTAGCTTCCACTGAATCAATTCTATCCCCATTGTCAATCTTTTTAGAAAAAATCTTGAACCCTTTAGTCAAGGAAACCACATCCTTTATTTTGGACACAGGTGCCTTTCTTGCCATTATCTGGGATATTGCACAGATTAATCCTGACTCCCTGTTGGTTACCCTCGACGTTAATAATCTCTATACTTCTATCGCCCATGACAAAGGTATTCATTGCGTCCAAAACTTGCTAGACAACTCACATCTTCTGACGACAGTCACCTTTGTCTCGATATTTTAACCTTGCTTCTAACAAAGAATTTCTTCCTATTTCAAGACACTTTCTTTCTACAAAAACAGGGTGCCGCCATGGGGTCAAACGTGGCCCCCCCATATGCAAATTGTTACATGTCCATATTTGAAGAGGAAGTTGTATATACTCATCCACTCTTCAAGACTTATTGCAAAACGTGGAAACGCTATATTGATGACATTTTTTGCATATGGGTTGGGCCTCCCGAGACCCTTATGGAATTTTTTGAGACTTTAAATTCCTCTTGGGATGGTCTCCGTTTCACCATTACTTTCAGTAAAGATTCCATAAATTTTCTGGATACTACCATCATTAAAGATGAATTGGGTCGCCTTTCATCCGACCTAAACGTGAAACCTACCGATAGGAATGGACTCTTACATTATACTAGTTTACATCTAAAATCAACCTTAACTTCTGTTCCCAAGTCACAATTTCATCACGTTAAACGCATAGTCAGAAATCCCTCCACCCAAAACCTGAGACTAAATGAGATGAAACAAAAATTTACCGATAGGATATCTGATGGGTAACCTCTATCTCGAGCATCGGAACCTGCTACCCAAGTTCATCAAACCTCTAATAACCGGATTCCTTTCGTACACACCTACCACCCCATAGCCTTTATACTCCATAGGAAAATTAGACAACATTGGAACATTCTTCAAACAGCCTATCCGACAGTCCCTGAATTCAATGCCCCTTTTCTACCTTGTTATAAAAGCGCTCCTAATATCCGAGATTGTCTTGTACGTGCTGACATTGGCACTACCAAAAGTGGACCTCGCTAAAGATTCTTGTCCACACCCAAAACAGGGACATTTCCATGCCTACAATGTTACCAATGTAACAATATAATTAGAGGAAACATCCTCTACCATCCACAATCGGGGAAACAATATCAAATCAAAGACTATTTTACTTTTAATTCTTCTTATGTGATTTATGTCATCAAATACCCATGTGGCCTCATTTATGTTGGCGAAACTACTCAATCAAAGACAGTATTTCCAAACATAAGTCCACCATTCGTTGTAAAAATCTCCTTCTACCCCTACCATCACACTTTACATTTGCGGGACATTCTGTCTCACAACTCAAATTCCAAGTTATTGAACACGTTGCTCCACCAAGACGTGGAGGGGACCGTATATATCTACTTAAATATAGGGAGGCATCCTTGTCTCCAAAAGGTTTAAATAGAGAATATGATCTCTGCTCATTTATTTGAGTACCCTGGATTTATTTATTGTCATTTATGTTTTCTTTTTGTTTTGCTTTCTGTTTTTTCTTTACTATTCTTATCAATATAATAGATTAAAAGTCTTTTTCATGTCTGAAGGCTTAATGAATGTTTATTATTATAAAAGTATACTATTTCTTGCAATATATTTATACTAAGTTCTTGTGTTTTAGATTCCACCGTAATGGCGTTCCCACTCCTGATTCCCATCCCTCTTGCATCCTTATCTGGGTCCACCTTTCAATTTCTGAAGCCTTTCTCTTTAGAACTGGTACTATAGCACTTCCACAATCCGGTGGAACGCATCGTTTGCATCACTTCCGGTCACATGACCGGCGACTGCTAAACAAAACCTGGAAAACGTCACAATGACGCTACTTCCGGTCACGCAGGTCCTGCGCGACTCACACCACTGCTCTCACTCAGGTCTAGTGCCCACGAAGAAGAAATGCTCCAGATTTTTTCTGCATCTCCCTGGCAGGAAAAACGCTTGAGGATTTTACATGCATTTTTCCTGCCAGGTAGAAACGTTTTTGCATGGATTTTCGCATGCGGGTTATCAAGTGCTTTTCCAAGTGATTTTAGCATCACTTGGAAAAGTGCTTGACAACTTGGTCACACTATATAAATCCATGCAACCGGCATGGATTTATATAGTGTGACCAAGTTAATAGTTAAAAAAAGAATAAAAATGGTAAAAAATAATAATAAAAAAAACATTATACTCACCTTCTGATGCCCCCCGGTCTTCTCTCCGAGGCGTTAGGTGTCTTGGGCCGCTCGCGGTGGTGTAAAAGGACCTTCCATGACGTCATTTACTCATGTGACAGGTCACGAGACTAAATGACGTCATGGAAGGTCCTTTTACACCATCGCGAGCCGCCGGGGAGCCAGGACGCACCGTACAGGAGACCGGAGGCCATCAGAAGGTGAGTATAATGTATATTTTTCATTTTAAATTCTTTTTAACAGGTAGTATGGTACCTGGGTCTGGAGGAGAGTCTCCTCTTCTCCAGACCCGGGTACCATCCGCACATTGAATCGCTTAATATCCGCATGTGGACATGTAGTCATGCGGATATTAAGCAATTCAATGCAAGTCAATGGCGGCAATTACGCTTACGTTTCTGCAAAAATAATGGACATGCTGCGGATTTTTCCGCAATGATAATCCGCAGCGGAAATTTCAGCAGCATGTGCACAGCACAGTCGGATTATCTAGGGGACCATGGGGCACGTATTACCAAGCATTTTTAAGCGTTTTCGCTGCGGAAATTCCACGGCAAAAATGCTTGAAAAACGCATAGTGGGCAAGCAGCCTCACTCCATTGCCATCAATGATTGGCCACCCTGTTAATCTAATACCCACCCACTTCCTACATAAACCCCTAAAGTTCCACCATCTCCTAGATTACTCTGAACTAACGGTGGACACTGTGTTCTATTACCTGTACACCTCCTTACTTGGTCTCTATACCTCATAGGTATGTACCTCTTTTCTTCTACTTGGACCCTTGGACATCTCCTGGGTAGGTTGCACTCACGTTCTTACTCTGATTTTTTCCACAGCATTTGCCTTACATATACCTTCCACCTATATTCTGGTAGGTTCTATTTTTGCTATTATTTCAATCCCTTTTTCCTCTTTCCCATCCATGACTCCCTCCTTACCCAATTCCCCATTGTTGTATATATAATTATAATTTTCATGACAATTTGTTTTATTTTATGCTGCATCCTGTATGCAGTGATGTGATACTTATTTTTGTTTATTTGTCACTCCTATAGTACACTGATGAAGGTCCTTAGTGACTGAAAAGTCTGCTTGCCTGTACTATATAAAAATCCTTTCATTAAATACATATTGCAAAAGAATTAACAAGTCATTTGAGTGCCAGGTTATTCATTGATGTAGCTATGGGCTTGAATCCTACTTTGGCATCTTCTTCACTCCAGGAGTGCGGTTATTTTTCTTTCTATGTATGTCACTTCTGACACACCTGTGACAGGGTCTCCCCATCTGGTTAATAATTAAAATTCAGTGAAGAACCTGTGGGTTGAAGATGCTCACCACACCTGTAGATAAATTCCTTGAGGGGTATAGTTTCCAAAATGGGGTTACTTGTGGTGGGTTTCCATTGTTTAGGCACGTCAGGGGCTCTGCAAACGCGACATGGCATCCTCTATCTATTCCAGACAAGTTTGCACTCCAAAAGTCAAATGGCGTTCCTTCCCTTCCTTGCCGTATGCCCAAACAGTAGATTTCTGCCACATATGGGATTTTGGCATACTCAGTAGAAATTGCACAACAAATTGTATGGTCCATTTTCTCCTGTTACCCTTGTGAAAATGAAAAATTTGCACCTAAAGCAACATTTTTATGGGAAAGTGTATTTTTCCATTTTCACAGCTCAACATTATACAATTCTGTGAAGCACCTGTGGGTTCAAGGTGCTCATCACACATCCAAATAAATTCCTTGAGGTTATAGTTACCAAAATGAGGTGACTTGTGGAGGGAGTTCCACCGTTTAGGCACATCAGGGGCTCTCCAAACGCGACATGCCGTCCGCTATCTATTTTAGACAATTTTGTGCTCCAAATCTCAAATCGTGGTCCTTCCCTTCCGAGCCCTGCTGTGCACCCAAACAGTAGTTTTCCACCACATATGGGGTATCTATATACTCAGGAGAAGTTGGACAGCAAGTTGTATGGTCCATTTTCTCCGGTTACCCTTGTGAAAATTAAAAATTTGTACCTAAAGCAAATTTTTGTGGGAAAAATTAAAACGTTCATTTTTTTCTTTCAAATAGTTTTAATTTTTGTGATGCATCTAAAGGGTTAATAAACTTCTTGAATGTGGTTTTGAGCACCTTGAGGGGTGCGGTTTTTAAAACGACATCACTTTTGGATATTTTCTGTCATATAGCCCATCAAAGTTACTTCAAATGTGATGTGGTCCCTAAAAAATAAATGTTGTAAATTTTGTTAGAAAAATGAAAAATTGCTGATAAACCTTTAACCCTTCTAACTTCCTAACCCACAAAAATTATATTTAAAAAATGATGCAGATGTAAAGTAGACATGTGGGAAATGTTATTTATTAACTCTTTTGTGTGGTATAATTATTACATTTAAGGACATAAAAGTTTGAAAAATGCAAACTTTTCACATTCTTTATTAAGTTTTCGATATTTTGATAAATAAACGTAAATCATATTGACCAAAATTTTCCACTAAAATTAAGTACAACATGTCTTGAAAAAACAAACTCTGAATCATTGGGATATGTTGGTGTGTTCCAGAGTTCTTACCTCATAAAAATGACATGCCAGATTTTAGAAATGAGGCTGAATCATTAACGTACAAAGTGGTTCGGTCCTTAAGGGGCTAAATAAAGTATTTCTTTTGTGTGTTTTTTTTTTTTGATTACTGGGTTAGTAATGGGGGTGTCTGATAGACACCTCTCCATTACTAACACCAGGACTTGATGTCAGATGTGATTTTGGACACTTCACAGCTGACATCAACCCCAGGCCCCATTAACCTGATTGCCAATGCACCAGGGCAATCGGGAAGAGAGAAGGCAAAGTGTCAGAATTGGCGCATATAATGTGATGCTCCAATTCTGGGGCGGCTGCAGGCTGGTATTTTTAGACTGGGAAGGGCCCAATAACCATGGACCTTTTCAGCCTGACAATATGAGCTCACAGATGTGACCCCACATCATTTTTCTCATTTATTTATTAGGTTAATACATGTACAGTAAGCTACACATGCAAGACATTAATCATATATCTCACGGATATCTATTTATCTATATCATCTATTTACCCCATATCTATCTATATCTTTTACACCTAAAAATGTTTCATTTTTATTCTGCATTATACTCCGGTATGTATATACAAATGGCACACGAATGGTACACACAGACAGCCAATAGAAAACCACATAGTAAAAACAGACCGTCTCAAACGTACATTTTTTTAAGTGAATGTGTGAAGAGGGCCAAAGAGAGTGATCAGCTACGTAAGATACTGACAACTCTTCATGATATTAGGACTTTCAATTGTTGACCATAAGAGGCATCTGGTTCAATGGCGGCTTAATAATTAAATGGGTTGTCCCATTTGCTAGGGGCTTGATGATCACTAGAATGCAGGTCCGAGCCCCCTAGAGAAATCGCTGGAGTTACAGGGAGTAATTAATCCCAATTTTGTTATTTTTAACCACCTTACTGTCAAACTGGAGAACCATTTAATAAATAAAATACAACATGAGAGGTCCTACATTCATACATACAGGATTGCAGTTCTGAGGTAGGGGATTTCTGAAAAGTGGGGTTTCCCTTGACCCCTGTCCCACCTGCACTGGCCACCTTGTGCAGGCAGAGAATGGGTGGAGAGGCAGCTTTGCATGTGTGCAGTTCCCCCTTTTCATTTTTATGGGTGTCATGAAAGTCTGGTCAGATCCCAGAGGTAGGTCCTGCATGAAATGTTTACGTCAGACCCCTGTAAGTGGGAATGTATCATATAGTGTTACCCTCCGTAAAATCGGGATATCCCTATCAGGGCCAGGACTCTGCCTATAGAAAAAATGTTGATAAGACAATAACACAGAGTTTAGCCACAGCCCAAACGCCATCCTGAACCTTCATCTGATTTACAGCCATCTTTGTGCTCCGTCGTCTTTTATGACAGTCATTTTATGAGTTTATGTGATGTTTCACACCAATATATGGCTTTTATCTGCTTATTAATTTTTATGGCATATGAATATAACAGTTTGAGGAAATGTAACATTTTTTATAGTAATGGTGAGACAGATTGTGCTTCTATGTGCCTCTTTTTATCACTTTGAGATATGAATTGTGAGACCTTTATGATAACCTGAAACAAAAGTTTGTACAGATATTATGAGGGAAAAAAAAGGAAATGATTTATAAGCATCGAAATAAAAACCAAGAATATCAACAAGTCCGGAATGGCATTTGTACAGAGCCATTCAAATACATTATGTAGCATGCAAAACTTTAATATATTATATATCCACACCACCATAAATAGGCTATGTGGCACCCCTGCTGCGCATTAGTGCCACAGATCCTAGAAGGGTGCATGGATGGATTCCTCCACAAGAGGCCCTCATAGCATACACACACCTCCACCTTCCACCTCAGACCACCAGAGGGAGCCCGATAGGGATATAAAAAGGGAAGGTGGAGCTAGGCAGTTCAGTCTAGTCCAGGGAACACAGCTAATAGTTCAGCAGTGGAGCACGAGGCTCCTGCAAGCTAGACTCAGGGAGCTCAGTTAGAGCCCAAGGAGTGCCGACGCCATAAGAGCGGTGAAGCGCGGCAAGCTGCCGCTAGTGTGTATAGCCTAGTGAGGGCCTCGAGCGCGGCCGAAGGCTAGAGGAGTGAGTAGCATTGGGGGCAGAGGAGCTGTACAAGCTCACCCCAGAAAACATATACCGGACACCGGGTCCACGTCTACAGGGCCGTATACCCCCCCCTGTAGAGACAACCAGAGACCCCTGGAAGACTTCAGGTCCTAGGATCACCCAAGAGCTGATACGTACCAGAGGCAGGAGTCACGGAGGCCCCGCAAGCTGGGAGCGTGTACTCCAAGAGAAGGCCCTACCACAAAGTCAGCAAGTGCAGGACAGAGACAAAGTTAGGCCTAGCTATAGGCAGGACAGAAACTTACCACACAAAGGCAAGAAACAGGAGGCCCTATACCCGCTCACTGGGGAGGATCCTGATATGCACCCTTCACCCTACAGTGCTCCGGAATGTGCCTGGATTTCCATCAGTAAAAGGTACTGAAGTGAACTGTGTGCTTGCCTATCCTTCTTCAGACCCGGCTGGGTCCCCTCTGTCCTGCATCCCTACATCCACGCTGCCCTCAGGCCTAGCTCCACCTGTGGGGAGCTATACCACCCAAGCTGCCTTTACATCGGCCTCAGTGGGCTGCCGCAGCACTGGTGAACCTCACCAGACACCACAGGTAGCGTCACGAACTTTCACATAATTATCCACCCTTTTAAAGAGAGGCCCAGGGTACGGGCCCAGGAGCCGACTACCGCGACGTCCCCAAGACCAGTCAACAAGGCCCGGGCGCCGAGTCATCTCCATCCCCTGGGCGCGTCAGCTACATAATACAAAATGATTTCCACCATGGCTACTTAATTAACTACTTTATATCCCGTTTGGCTACGATTGTGATAAGCACGATCTAAAGCATGCCCCCACCCAAAACTAACAAGATTTTATTTGTATTCGTTAAAAATATTTACTGTGAATGAGTAATGAACAATTGTGCTAAAATAAATATTTCTCATAGACTGACTGTATTTTTCTGTATTCACCATCATAAATAAGCCTATTATCCTCTTTTCTAAGTGTTGTATGAATAGCTTTAGAATAGGAAACTAGCTATCTGCCTGTATCGCCCAACTAGAGGTCATTAACAAGAATAAAAAATAGGAGTGGGGAGAAGATCCATTATCTGCTTCAGTGTGACATACTATTATATCATAAGAACTATACAATTCCTGTCCATTGCCTTGATAATCCGACATTATGATTTGTGCCTGCGCCATCACTTGCATGTACTGGCTGTATTAGCGGCAGGTCTAGTCGAAGGGATCTGAGATAACTCTAATCATGGCTGTTTAACTACTCAGTGACCCCCAATACGTCTTTTTACTGACCTGATATATAAAAAAAATAGCATCCTCTGACGGGTGAAAATGCCATAGCTGTCATCTGTACACTATGCTGACATTCTGCTGCACCAGACATGATTGGTGTTTGCACTGACCGTGCCGTTTAACCCCTTAGATGCTGCTGTCAATAGTGACTATGGCATCTATATGGTTAACAGAGTGTGGGGGCTCCTTTCACCCCATCAGCAACTGGAGATCATGATTGTATGGCCGTGATGTTTGCCATGGCAATCCATGGCCAAATAACGGTCTTTAAGTCTGCCGGCTATAGTGGCCTGTTCAGAAGTTACCAACATTTATGTGCAAAAATAAAATGTTTCATTCCTGTCATGTCACTTTGCATTAATTCCTGAAAACACCTGAAGGGTTAATAAACTACCTGAAAGCAGTTAAGAATATTTTGAGGGGCACTGTATTTAAATGGTATCACTTTTGGGGGTTTTCCAGTATATAGGAACCCCAAAGTCACTTCAAAGCTCAAAAGGTCCTTAAAAAAATAAGTTTTGTAAATTTCCTTCAAGACATGAAAAATTGTTGTTACACTTTTAGAGCCTTTTAACATCCTAACAAAATAAAAGAACATTTTAGAGATGATGCTGATGTAAAGCAGACATGAGGGAAATGTTATTTATTAACTATTTTGTGTGGTATGATTCTCCAGATAAAGGATTAATTTTGCTAATTTTAAAAAACGTTGTCAAATTTCTAATCTTTTTATAAATAAACGCAAAACATATTGACCTAAATTTACCATAAACATAAAGTACAATGTGTCATGAGAAAAAAATCTCTAAATCACTGGGATATGAAAAATTCCAGAGTTATTGCCACAAAAAGTGACACATTTGAAAAATTTGGCCTGGTCACAAATGGGGTTAATCCTATAGCCATGTAAGTAGTTTGAGATAAGGGGCTCCCTTTATCTTCAATAGCTCCAGTGGCAGACACAGACCAAAAAAGCCCCTGGGCAAGAACAATATGTGGGCCATTTAAACTCCAATAGAACATCAAAATGAAAAATTTCGCCTGCTTTGGAGGTTATAGTGGCCCCCTTACCTCTTGAGCCCCTGTGTGGCTGCCAGGTTGCACCATTATGTCCGGCCCTGAATTGCTCCACCCTCTGTAAAACATTAGTGGGATCAGGTGCTGATGGGTCTAAAAGTTACCAAGTCTGCCAACATGCTCCAACTACTGACGATGTGACATGTCAGAGTTACATAGACCAGTATCATTAGCACAGACTATTTCAAGTCCTCTAGTTGAAATACAATAAAAAGTAAAAAAAAAAAATAAAAATTACACCTAATTAGGATTGCTACGTCTATAACAACAGTAACCAAACTTTTTTGAGGTCGACATTATAAGAAAGGTACACTGACAGGTACAGCAGTGCCACTATAGCACTGTATGTGAATCAATAAAAGTAGAAGGCGTGATAATTGGGTGGGTCTAGGAGAGTATGAAAGCCCACCAGAACTATGTTGCCTAAAGATTCATGTAACCTATGAGCAGGCAGAGATTACAATTCTGTAGTGTTGAGCGAGCACTAAAATGTTCGGGTGCTCGAAGCTCGGGCCGAGCTCGCCGTGATACTCGGGTGCTCGACCCGAGCAACGAACCCAATGTTAGTCTATGGGAGACCCGAGCATTTTTGGGCAGGCACCCCCGGCAGTCTGTAGAAAGCCTAAAAAGTGCCCAAAACGATAGTGACAGTACTCAAAAGACATGGGGACAGCATGGGCATCGCCCCAGGAAGCATTTCTGACCCCCAGGTCACTGCTGTCAACAACGTGGTCAGAGGTATTAAGCCACTTTAACGGGCTCACAATAAAACGTTCAAAAACAAAACAAACGTTTTTCCTGTGAAATATGTTATGGAACATCCTTTCCAGGGTAAAGACTTGTGTACAGTATAAGGTAAAATAAATAACCAAAAACAAAAATACTCCTCCACACCTGGGGCTATGTTCACAAGTAGCATTTTTTATGCGTTTTTGCACTTTTGTATTGCTTTCAACCGTGACAAATGCATTCACCGGGAAATGTTATTTTAACATTTTACAATCTTATCTGGCCATGTGTTGTGTGACACATGCATACAGTGCTAAAAAGACATGGAAACAGCATGGGGAAGACCCCTGGAAGCATCTCTGACACCCAGGTCACTGCCTAAAAGTGTGCCCATCAGAAGTGATCCTTGCCGCATCAGAAGATGCAGACTTGCAACTATCCCAGTGCAAGTCCTTGTCCCAGGGCAGTGTTCAATTGTACCTCCCCCATTCCTTGCAATGCAAGTGCAAGTATGCAGCCTGCCACCCGCCCACCCCCAGGCTGCAATACCATACTACTAGCTTGCTTGCACTTGAAATGGGGCCTTTTAGTTTGGAGGAGGCCGAAGCTGGCCACTTCCTCATGGCTGCTTCGGCAGCGAGGTATCCATACTCAGTCCCCAGCTGCCCGGCGGCTGGGTGTCCACACACGGTCCCCAGCCACCTGGGGGCAGCCGGGTGTCCATAAACAGTCCCCAGCCGCCCCTATTTTTCCTTGAAACTTCCCCCACACTTTTCTTAGCCTGGCCTGCTTTAGGGCAGCATTGGACGAGTCCACCAGAGAACCAGACTCCTCCGGTGGGCCCTGGCTTCTCCATCAGGGGAGTTGAGAGTGCCAAGGTGAGGAGCATGATGATGATGATAGAAGTTAGCATCTGCTTTGTTTTCTTGGAATGCAAGCGCATGTACAGTACAGACCAAAAGTTTGAACACACATTCTCATTTAAAGATTTTTCTGTATTTTCATGACTTTGAAAATTG
This sequence comes from Phyllobates terribilis, assembly GCF_046119375.1. Lineage (NCBI taxonomy): Eukaryota > Metazoa > Chordata > Amphibia > Anura > Dendrobatidae > Phyllobates > Phyllobates terribilis. Next base: position 252,522,862 of record NW_027362767.1, on the reverse strand, counting down.
TACATTGACACTGAAGGCATCAAGACTATAAATTAACACATGTGGAATTATATACTTAACAAAAAAGTGTGAAACAACTGAAAATATGTCTTATGTTCTAGGTTCTTCAAAGTAGCCACCTTTTGCTTTGATGACTGCTTTGCACACTCTTGGCATTCTCTTGATGAGCTTCAAGAGGTAGTCACCGGAAATGATCTTCCAACAATCTTGAAGGAGTTCCCAGAGATGCTTAGCACTTGTTGACCCTTTTGCCTTCACTCTGCGGTCCAGCTCACCCCAAACCATCTCGACTGGGTTCAGGTCTGGTGACTGTGGAGGCCAGGTCATCTGGCGTAGCACCCCATCACTCTCCTTCTTGGTCAAATAGCCCTTACACAGCCTGGAGGTGTGTTTGGGGTCATTGTCCTGTTGAAAAATAAATGATGGTCCAACTAAACGCAAACTGGATGGAATAGCATACCGCTGCAAGATGCTGTGGTAGCCATGCTGGTTCAGTATGCCTTCAATTTTGAATAAATCCCCAACAGTGTCACTAGCAAAGCATCCCCACACCTCCTCCTCCATGCTCCACGGTGGGAACCAGGCATGTAGAGTCCATCCTTTCACCTTTTCTGCGTCGGACAAAGACATGGTGGTTGGAACCAAAGATCTCAAATTTGGACTCATCAGACCAAAGCACAGATTTTCACTGGTCTAATGCCCATTTCCTGTGTTCTTTAGCCCAAACAAGTCTCTTCTCCTTGTTGCCTGTCCTTAGCAGTGGTTTCCTAGCAGCTATTTTACCATGAAAGCCTGCTGCACAAAGTCTCCTCTTAACAGTTGTTGAAGAGATGTGTCTGCTGCTAGAACTCTGTGTGGCATTGACCTGGTCTCTAATCTTAGCTGCTGGTAACCTGCGATTTCTGAGGCTGGTGACTCGGATAAACTTATCATCAGAAGCAGAGGTGACTCTTGGTCTTCCTTTCCTGGGGCAGTCCTCATGTGAGCCAGTTTCTTTGTAGCGCTTGATGGTTTTTGCAACTGCACTTGGGGACACTTTCAAAGTTTTCCCAATTTTTCAGACTGACTGACCTTCATTTCTTAAAGTAATGATGGCCACTCGTTTTTCTTTACTTAGAATTTGTACTATGGCAAGAAAAAAGCAGCTAACAGTCTATTCAGTAGGACTATCAGCTGTGTATCCACCAGACTTCTTCACAACACAACTGATGGTCCCAACCCCATTTATAAGGCAAGAAATACCATTTATTAAACCTGACAGGGCACACCTGTGAAGTGAAAACCATTTCCGGTGACTACCTCTTGAAGCTCATCAAGAGAATGCCAAGAGTGTGCAAAGCAGTCATCAAAGCAAAAGGTGGCTACTTTGAAGAACCTAGAATATAAGACATATTTTCAGTTGTTTCACACTTTTTTGTTAAGTATATAATCCCACAAGTGTTAATTCATAGTTTTGATGCCTTCAGTGAGAATGTACAATTTTCATAGTCATGAAAATACAGAAAAATCTTTAAATGAGAAGATGTGTCCAAACTTTTGGTCTGTACTGTATGTAGTAGCGGCTAGGCCTGAGGTGGTCAGCGTTATGGCGCATATCCTACCTCTTCCGAGGATTGCTGGATGTTTTCCTGCTGCTATCCTAGTTCTATGACTCCCGTTAAAACAAAGCTTCAGGTGATGAATGATGGATGAGGTGGTGGCAAAGGAGAAAGAGCAGGAGGAACAGGGACCATTCACATCAATATCAGGCCAGTCAGCCACACATGTCTAGTAGGATATGTTTCTGTACCAAAAGGAGAGGTTCGGCTTCACAGTTATAGGGCATGCAGTGAGTGCAATGCCTACCAAAAATTTTGAGGCACTCCAGTGCCCCTTGGAAGTGACATGGAGGTCAGAGGGCCTTAACTAAACCGTTTTTTTTCCATTTATAGCAACTGGATCTCCTGTGCACTGTTGGCCTAAGCAGTGAATGGAAGGCATTCCAAAAATTATGAGGAACTGCAATGCCCCTTGAAACAGACGTGGATTACAGCATACTAAAAACCTTCTACCCATTATTGGGGAGTGGGTCTCCCTTAGTGTTCGCCTACGCATTGAAAAGCAAAAGCTGACTAAAATTAGGAGGAAATGCAATGCCCGTTGGAAGAATGGTGGAGTTCGCAGTGGAATAAAAAGACAATATCAATGCCCCTTGAAAAAGTGGTGGAGGTCGTAGTAGCTTAACAAGACGGTTTTAATGCCCCTTGGAAAAGTGGTGGAGGTCGCAGTGGAATAAAAAGACAATATCAATGCCCCTGGGAAAAGTGGTGGAGGTCGCATTAGCTTAACAAGACGGTTTTAATGCCACTTGGAAGAGACGTGGAGGTCGCAGTGGAATAAAAAGACAATATCAATGCCCCTGGGAAAAGTGGTGGAGGTCGCATTAGCTTAACAAGACAGTTTTAATGCCCCTTGAAAGAGCGGTGGAGGTCGCAGTAGCTTAACTAGACGGTTTTAATGCCCCTTGGAAGGGCGGTGGAGGTCGCAGTAGCTTAACTAGACGGTTTTAATGCCCCTTGGAAGGGTGGTGGAGGTCGCAGTAGCTTAACAAGACAGCTTTAATGCCCCTTGGAAAAGTGGTGGAGGTCGCAGTAGCTTAACAAGACAGTTTTAATGCCCCTTGGAAAAGTGGTGGAGGTCGCAGTAGCTTAACAAGACAGCTTTAATGCCCCTTGGAAAAGTGGTGGAGGTCGCAGTAGCTTAACAAGACAGTTTTAATGCCCCTTGGAAAAGTGGTGGAGGTCGCATTAGCTTAACAAGACGGTTTTAATGCCCCTTAGAAGAGACGTGGAGGTCGCAGTGGAATAAAAAGACAATATCAATGCCCCTGGGAAAAGTGGTGGAGGTCGCATTAGCTTAACAAGACGGTTTTAATGCCCCTTTGAAGAGCTGTGGAGGTGGCAGTAGCTTAACAAGACAGCTTTAATGCCCCTTGGAAAAGTGGTGGAGGTCGCAGTAGCTTAACAAGACAGCTTTAATGCCCCTTGGAAAAGTGGTGAAGGTCGCAGTAGCTTAATAAGACGGTTTTAATGCCCCTTGGAAAAGTGGTGGAGGTCGCATTAGCTTAACAAGACGGTTTTAATGCCCCTTGGAAGAGACGTGGAGGTTGCAGTAGCTTAACAAGACTGTTTAAATGCCCCTTGGAAGAGTGGTGGAGGTCGCAGTAGCTTAACAAGACGGTTTTAATGCCCCTTGGAGAAGTGGTGGAGGTCGCAGCAGCTTAACAAGACAGTTTTAATGCCCCTTGGAAGAGACGTGGAGGTCAGAGTGGTTTAACAAGACTGTTTTAATGCCCCTTACAAGAGCCATGCAGTAGAGCATATTAAAAACATTATTCCCATTATTGGGGAGTGGGTCTCCCATAGTCTTTTGCTTGGAAGGCAGAGGCAAAGCTGCCAAAAATTAGGACGGAGGTACTTGCAATGCTGGCAACACGGACCACGGTCACCCTGGTGGTATAGTGGTGGTGGAGGCTGAGGATAAGGAGAAGAGCAAAAAAAAGCCGAATTGAGGAAGCGTATACCCATGTGTGGGTGTGAAGCGGTGCATGGGACTACACCTCCCGAAATAACACAGTGGATTTGACTTTATTTTACTCTGCTGTCATTTGGTGGTGATGAGAAGTCTGAACCAATCCAGCCCTTGTTCATTTTGATAAGGGTCAGCTTGTCAGCATTGTCAGTTGACAGGCGAGTGCGCTTATCCGTTATAATTCCCCCAGCGGCACTAAAAACACGCTCCTATAACACGCTAGCGGCAGGGCAGGCCAGGACCTCCAAGGCGTACAGAGCGAGTTCATTCCAAGTGTCCAGCTTGGATACCCAATAATTAAAAAGCACAGAGGAATCACGGAGGACGTTGGTACGGTCGGCAAGGTACTCCCTCACCATCTTTTGAAACTTTATACTCCTTGTGAGAGTACCCTGCGCCTCAGGGCCTGTAAGCTTGGCGGGTCTCAGAAAACTGTCCCAGAATGTTGACAGTGTTCCCCTGCCTCTGCTGGATTGGAGTTGCGTCTCTCTTGCCTTGGTTGGTCAACGATCTGTGACCTCTGCCGCTAGCGTGTTCAGATGGGAATTTTTTTTAACAGTTCTGCAGCAAGGGCCTTCTAGTACTGCCACATTTTTGTAGACCTCTCCACCTCAGGAATAAGAAAGTGAAAGTTCTCCTTGTAGCGGGGGTCTAAAAGTGTCACCAACCAGTAATGACTGTCACCCAACATTTTGGCAACGCGAGGGTCACAGTTAAGGCAGCATAACATAAAGTCAGCCATGCGTGCCAGACTGGTAATGGGCAAGACTTCAGTGTCCTCACCAAGATGATGACTGACCATGCTCTCCTCCTCCTCCCCCCTGTCCTCAGGCCACCCACGCTGAACCGACTGTATGACAGTTGTACAGGTACTACCGTCTACAGCGCATGATACCAGCTCCTGTTCTTCTTCCTCCTCCTCTCCCTCATTGTCCCCCAAGGTACGTTGGGATGAGATGAGGCTAGGCTGTGTGTAATCGCCCATTACGGGTTCTTGATCCATCTCATCATACTCTGGCTGCAATGCCTCCTCTTTAATTCTCTGCAGAGAGCGTTGCAAAAGACAGACAAGTGGGATGCGGACACTAATGATAGCGTCATCGCCACTCACCATCTTGGTGGACTCCTCAAAGTTTGTCAGGATGGTACATATGTCAGACATCCAGGTTCACTCCTGAGGTCTTATGTGTGGAGTCTGACCTGAATATCGACGGCCTTATTGTAGCTGGTACTCCACAACTGCTCTCTTCTGCTCACAAATCCTTTGCAACATGTGGAGGGTAGAGTTCCAACGTGTGGGGACATCACACACCAGTCGGTGTGCCGAAAACTGCAAACGCTGCGGCAACACAGCAAGGGTGGCGGAAGCTGTAGCCGACTTGTGAAAATGAGCTGACAGGCGGCGTGGTTTGAAGAGCAGATCTGGCAACTCGGGGTACGATTTAAGAAACCGCTGAACCACGAGGTTAAGCACATGAGCCAGGCATGGTACGTGTGTGATCTCGCCTCACAGCCGCCACCAGGTTATGGCCATTGTCACACACGACCATGCCTGGATGTAGGTTCAGCGGTCTCAGCCACAGATCTGCCTGCTCTTTCACAGCTGTCCACAACTCACAAGCAGTGTGAGGTTTATCACCTAAAGCTTATGAGTTTCAGCACAGCCTGTTGCCGCTTGGCTGAGGCAGTACTGCAGTGCTTCCAGCTTGTAACTGATGTGGTGAAATCTGAGATGGAGGCTGAACATGAGGAGGAGGATGATGCGCAGGAGCTGTACACTGTGGGGGCAACTCTGACTGACATAGGGCCCGCAATCCTCGGTGTGGGGAGGATGTGTTCTGTCCCAAGGTCCGACTGGGTCCTGGCTTCCACTATGTTTACCCAGTGTGCCGTCAGGGAGATGTACCGCCCCTGGCCACAAGCACTTGTCCACGTGTCCGTTGTCAGGTGGACTCTCCCAGTAACTGCGTTGTTGAGGGCACAGCAAATGTTTTGGGACACGTGCTTGTGTAGTGCGGGGATGGCACACCGGGCAAAATAGTGTCGGATGGGGACCGAGTACCGAGGGACAGCCACCGCCATAAGGTTGCGGAAGGATTCCGTCTCCACCAGCCTAAAAGGCAGCATTTCCAACGCAAGCAGTCGTGAAATGTGCGAATTTAGGACTGTGGCCTCTGGGGCGTTGGCTGCGAATTTGCGCTTTCGTTCAAAGCTCTGGGATATGGACAATTGAACGCTGCGGTGGGACGTGGATGTGGACGTTGATGCTGTTTCTTGAGAAACTGCCATAACAAGTGAAGACTGAGAGGGGGCATCTTTGCATGCAGTATGGACAGGGGATTGCCTTGCACGCACAACAGGGGGTTCTATTACATGCACAACAGTGGAAGAAGCAGTGGTGACACCCGCTGACACTGGTCGTGGACCCTGGGGTACGCCCCACAAAGGCGGGTGCTTTGCTGCCATGTGCCTGATCATGCTGGTGGTGGTCAGGCTGGTAGTTTTGTCACCCCTGCTGATGCTGGCATGGCAGGTGGTACAAATGGCCTTTTTGAGGTTATCAGCAGAGTCTTTAAAAAAATTCCAGACTATGGAAGACCTATCGGTTGTACTGGCAACGTCCCTCGTGTTGGTGTTACGGGGAACTGTTGCCCGCCTTCTGTGTGCGGCCACCACACTGCTTCTTCCTGCCTGTTGGGGTACTCTGCCTCCCTCCCCCTGTGTGCTGCTGGCCTCGCTCTGGTGTCCTCCTGCCACGTTGGGTCAGTTACTAGATCATCCACCACCTCCTCCTCTTCCACTTGCGCACCACGATCCTCCTCCTCACTTCGTGGCAATTGTGTCTCGTCATCGTCCACCTCTTGTGAAAAATTGCCAGCGTTGACTTCCTCTGGCCGTGGCTGTTCAAATATTTGGGCATCGCTACATGGGATCTCCTCTTCCACCACTTCAAGTGGAGCAGGCGAGGGGCACAAGTATGGAAATGGACCAGTGAACAGCTCTTCAGAGTGTCCAAGTGTGGGATCAGTTGCTGTCTGACGACACTCTGCATGGTGGGGGGGAAGGAGCATCAGGGTGAGGAGGAGTATGCGGTCGAGACTCACGGCTACTAAAACTTGACAGACCGGAGGTGGTGGTGTCCAGGTAACTGGAAGTATTATTTGCTATCCAATTAATAACCTGTTCACACTGATCAGTTTGCAATACTGGTGTTGTAGTGTGCTTCCCTAGTAATTCGGTCAAGAAGTGGGAGCGAGAAGATGTGGCTGTTGGTTGTGGCACATTTTCACCTTGCCCACGGCCCCGTCCTCTACACGCACCATCACCAGAACGTCCAGTTCCACGTCCCTTGCCACGCGCCTTGCCCATTGTAAATGAAGTAAAATAGCTTACACTCGCACTATCAATGGAAAAAGAGTAATGAAAAGGAGATTAGAACCGTGGAAGAGGAAAACCACAGTTCTATTTGTCTGGCCTACACCAGACTCTTTTAAACAGATATATTGGTGTCTGACCAGTCAGAGAGACACTATTACTGTTTTTTTTTTTTAACGGCAAAAAATGCCAAAAACAGGATAATACAGAGATTTGACCCGTGGAACTGCAAAATCACAGTTATATTTTTCTGGCCTACACCAGACTCTCTTAAACAGATATATTGGTGTCTGAACAGTCACAGACACTCTCAATTTTTTTTGGGAGGGGGAAAAAATACCAAAAGGTTAATAAGACGGGTATTTGTACAGTCTGACTGAGGGAAAAAACAAAACAAAACAGGATTTAGATGAAAAAAATAATTTTTCCTGGCCCCTGAGACCAGGGTGATAAGTTTAGCAATTTTACCAATAGGAGCACACAGGACTGTAATGCATCGTTTGCTGGTATAACCACTGCGTCTCCTATACAGACAGCCTGCCTGCCTGATATCTGGGATGGATATTAGTCCTCAGAAGGACTGTTTGTTTGATTTGGCAGCCTTTAGAGACCCTACACTACCTATTTCGCACTATATATCTCTCCCTAACTCAGCAGCACTGACCCTACACTGGCTGATCCGGAGAGACTGTGTCCAAGATGGCGGCGCCCGGTTTTAAATACTCGAGGTGACGCTGTGCGGCCAGCCAATCACTGTAATGCCCACAAACAACATGGCTGCGGCATTACAGTGACTGGCTGGCAATCCCTGCATGTTCATTGGCTCTGTAAAGAGCGCCAAACATGCAGGACGGAGACCCGAGCTCCCGCCCGAGTAACCCGGAAATGCTCGGTGCTCGCCGAACATCCCGAGTAGCGTGATGCTCGGGGAGTAACTAGCAGTGTCGAGCATGCTCGCTCAACACTACAATTCTGGTATCGTACACTCACATTTGGGATGATGCGATTCCTTAGCTTAGCATTCACAATGTCAGAAATTCCTTGGACTGGCTGTGTCATTATTGGCTTGTAGCTCAGCTGTCATAAGTAGACTACTTCATCATCTCTTTCTGTGTTTTTTTTTTCCTGGCACCGATATGGGGAAGGAGGGCTATAAATTGTATTAGGTATCCAATGCTTGGTACATAAGCCGTATGATTACTAGCCACACCAATATAGAGGAATAAAATACCTTGTCTTCAGCTATTTGTCTCCTACCACAGATTAAAGTGGGGTGGAGACAAATTGTGGTGTGGTTAATTTATCACATTCATATCCACACAAGAACACGAGTAACCTGTATATGGCATCTCTGAAAAGAAGACTGGAAGCTGGAGCATTATGGAAATGAGGTGCCTGCAGCCGTCTGCTGGAGGTAAGCTCACTATTAGTTTTTACGTTTGCAGCTTGTACATATGCAGCTTGCTTTTTTTGTTGGTCACTTTTCTGCTGCTCAATCACTACAGTAATATCGCTTTACTCTGACATCCAGGAGTCTGGAATTACAGTAAAAATAGTCGTATACTGGGGTCAACAATGGATGTAACCTTCAGGATAGGTAGGGGTGGACCCAGACAGTGGAGGGTCCCTGTGCAAGAACTGTATTGGTGGTTTCTCTTATCCCATAGCTCATTATAAAGCACCTCATTATTTCTCTATAACAATCTACCAGTAATTGTGAGGTATGAAGTTTATTAGCTCTTCTTTACGTTACAGGCAATCTAATTGATAGCAGGAATCTGTTTTAAGATGATCTTGTACACCTAACCTATTGACCCCTTATGTAGCTGCACAGGTTGCACCAATGTTATGTCCACCCCTGAGGACATGGACATGTGGACATTGAGATCGTGGTGTTGCATTGCGACATTGCTTTTATTGCAACCTACAATGCAGGGGTGGACACAAATAGAAGAGGGCTCCTGAGCCAGAACAGTATTTGGATCTTTCGTAGTCCAATAATGTGTCTTTGACCAAACCTTCCTGCTGCACTGGAGGTGGATGTGGCCCTCTGACCTATTGGGCCCCTGTGCAGCTGTGCAGAGGTTGCACCAAAGACATGTCTGCCTCTGCTCCCACGGCTGAGCTACAGAGTCACAAGTGTTTCCAAATGTGTTGGATTTTCTGTCATTGGTTGCCATAGACCTAAATACAAGTCACATTCGTCTGTGTCTTGTCTGTGGTTTAATTTTATTTTGTTCTTTTAAAAGGAAAATTGCAATTTTAACCCCTAAAAGACGTGCCCATTTTTTGCCCTTTACAACAAAGCGATTTTTTTTGTTCTTACATTGTTAGATTTCAGGAGCCGTGGTACTTTTATTCTCTGATCTACAGAGTTGTATGAGTGCTTGTTTTCTTTGCAGGGTGAGTTACTGTATATCTGTCAGTAGCAACTATTATTAACTCTTTATAGGGAGACAGAGCAAAAGTCGGAAGTTCGCTTTTTTTTTAATGTTTTACACTTTTTACTAAAAACATGCTGCACGAGTTAGGTGTTCCCTTTATTCAGTAGGTCAGTAGATTAGGCCAATGTCAATATTCATATATATTTTATATTTTACTATTTGTACAATAAATACACTGTTTGAAAAATCTCATTTGCTTTTGTCACCATATACCGAGATCCATAATATTTACAATTTACTGACAGTGGCGCTCTATGAGGGTTTATTTTTAGCGTGACGAGATGTAGTTTGCAGTGGTACCATTTTCTGATACGTGTTATACTTTTTTAGAAGCGAAATGTTCAAGAGAAACTACAATTCTGGAACTTTTTTTATTATTCTTTTAACAGTTCATTATTCAGTGTGTGTTAGTTGACATTAACTTTATTCCATAGGTCGATACGATAATGACAATATTAATAGGGATCTTTTTATGCGTTACTGTTCTAAAAAATATTTTTTAATCATTTTTTGGGAATTCAACATATTCTAAGATCCATACAAAGATTTGTCTTCTTTTGGACAATACTATTTTGGTTAGAAGAGCCCCCCAAATTCAATCAGATGCATCCAGAGGTGAGCTTAACATATTGTTATTTCAGCTCTAAGTATTGATGTCCCCTGCAGCGCCACCACAGGGGAAACAAAGCATTACACAGTATTTACTGAAATCAAAGGCTGTCCATGTTAGGAATAAACGTACCAGATTCTCCAGAGAGCCGCTCTTTGTAGCTTCTCTCCATTCTGATCAGTGGACGAGGATCCTCAATGGTTGAGCCCCTCAATTAACTCAACATTTCCCAGTTAAGTTCTTAAAAATAGGTTGTCAAAGTTGTTAAGAAGTCAAGATGTTTTACACATGAATTTCCATGTAGTGAGTGTTCAGACCCCTTCCATACACAGAGTCTGGGTGCCTAAAGCGAGACTCTTTCCTTTTGGCAGAACTTAAATAACTGTGGTAGACGCATAACATTTTGGCAATAATCAGGTTACAGTTTTTTTTTGTTAAAATAATTTAGAAACAGAAAAACAATACAGGCAAAGAGTAACCCCTTCAAATAAATTCTTGGTTAGCATTGTGCACACACTGGCACTGTGGACGGGCAGATTAATGGCCACTACATGTGTTTGTGTCCAGCTTCAATCGCGCAGACAGCTGACTGACTGTAGCAGCCATGTCCCTAATTTTAGCATCACTTATATGCAACATGATAGTGGTTCCCCCAGATGACCTCCCTCGTCTTGTGACTCTTTTGTAGGGATGTGCAAGTGAGCCTGAACAGATATATCTATATTATGTCATGTTATGAGTCAAGGTGTCTCAAAGACAAATACCGTAAATTTAGGCGAAGATAATATCTGGTGAGAAGAGGTTTCTGACACTGTTAAAGTCTCATCTCCAAGGACACAACTGCCTATAACCGTCCAGGGCAATATTTAGATGGAAATTTTAACTTTATTAGGACTACAGTTGCAGTACCAAAGAATGGCCACTACCCCAGTGTGCGGAGCTGTGCTATTCTGCCTCTGTAAACTATGTACTACCGATGGCTGTGGGATCTGGCAACAGCTGATCAGTGGAGGTTCCAGGTGTTGAACCCCCACTAATGTGATATTGGTGGCCTATCCTAAGGATTGACCCTCAATATCTTAGTCCTGGACAACCCCTTTAAATTTTGCCTCTTCAGCAATCGCCGCACGCGTGCCTTACCCGGTCTTTCCCTGGCGTATGGCTAAGGCTAGGGATGGGAGGAGATGAGCACAAGTCGATCTCCACTAAACTCTATCGACAATAAGAGTAGACAAAAAGGGGGAGAATGCTTAACTTTAGACGACTCCAGAAAAATGTGAACTTGGCCTCAAGCTCCAGAGAGGACGAAGTACTGCTCTTGCTAAGCCTTCACAAGTAGAAATGAATATAGCCGGCACCTCCCTCTCAGACACACCAGGTATATATACACCCCTGGTCAGGGAGCTAATTACCAGAGGGAGGTTGCCGCTAGGTCCTAGAGACAGCTTCTCTTCTAAGAAGATGTCTGTAATGCCAAACGTATAGATCTCCTGCAACCAACTGCAGGGCAACTGTCACCTCTGATACACCCGTGACAGCTGCTGAGAATGAGGTCTTTTAAGCAAGCTTAAAAACCATTTCACCCAACGAGTGAGCGTTTTTTCTCATTCGTCGGCTGGTTGGTAGACCGTCTCCTAAGAACGCTCGCAGCAGATTATCATACTGTTTAAATGGGCCCTTAGTCTGCAGTACCTGCTAATGGAATGGATGGCACATTTGGGAAGGCTCAGGCCTCCATGATAGCACAACAGGTAGCCTTTCTGGGCAACTGGACAGGAAAAAAAAAACAACACAAAGTGGTTTTAAGCCTCCCCTCCCTCCCACTTTCCATTCCACGCCACCCTTAGTAGATTAAAATGAAACTATCAAAAAATAAACAAACGGAGTCACTAATTATCAGGTACAACATAAAATGGGAGGGAACGTAGCTGCGCTGCCATGGACACTTCTAAGAAAGTGGATTACTTATAAATCTAATACTTGCTTTCTCTATGATTGCATACCTGAGAGCTACCGAAGCAAATATAATTGGGGTGAGACAGAGACAGTGGGGCCCTGGGCAAAAGTTTAAAGTGGGCCGCAAATGCTAACAAATTGTATAATAACCCAGAAACATTTACGTTGCACTTACATGAGCTGAGTTCAGGCCGTTAAATGAGCGCGATCAACATTATTGAAGTCGTGCGGTGCTTATTTCTGCCTTTTTACACTGGCTGATGAAGAATAATGGGCACAGAACTATCACTAGTAGATCAATCTATCCCTATACAGTATTATGTTATCAGCAGCATATCTGCACTTTACACCGTTTGATGTGTCCCCGAGAACAATGATTTTTATTCTGCCATAAACAATACAATCACCCGATAAATGAGTAGCATTTTACTTGTTTGGCAAACTGCTCCAGGTCCCTGATATTTGAAGAGTGCCTTCTCCAAACTGCCATTTTGAGATCTCTCCACAGGTGTTCTATGGGATTCAGGTCTGGACTCATTGCTGGCCACCTTAGAAGTCTCCAGTGCTTTCTCTAAAACCATTTTATAGTGCTTTTGGAAGTGTGTTTTGGGTCATTGTCCTGCTGGAAGACCCATGACCTCTGAGGGAGACCCAGCTCTCTCACACTGGGCCCTACATTATGCTGCAAAATTTGTTGGTAGTCTTCAGACTTCATAATGCCATGCACACGGTCAAGCAGTCCAGTGCCAGAGGCAGCAAAGCAACCCCAAAACATCAGGGAACCTCCGCCATGTTTGACTGTAGGGACCGTGTTCTTTTCTTTGAATGCCTCTTTTTTTTTCCTGTACACTCTATTGTTGATGCTTTTTCCCAAAAAGCTCTACTTTTGTCTCATCTGACCAGAGAACATTCTGCCAAATGTTTTAGGCTTTCTCAGGTAAGTTTTGGCAAACTCCAGCCTGCCTTTTTTATGTCTCGGGGTAAGAAGTGGGGTCGTCCTGGGTATTCTACCATACAGTCCCTTTTCATTCAGACGTCGACGGATAGTACGGGTTGACACTGTTGTACCCTCGGACTGCAGGGCAGCTTGAACTTGTTTGGATGTTAGTCGAGGTTCTTTATCCACCATCTGCACAATCTTGCGTTGAATTCTCTCATCAATTTTTCTTTTCCATCCACATCTAGGGAGGTTAGCCACAGTGCCATGGGCTTTAAACTTCTTGATGACACTGCGCACGGAAGACACAGGAACATTCAGGTCTTTGGAGATGGACTTGTAGCCTTGAGATTGCTCATGCTTCCTCACAATTTGGTTTCTCAAGTCCTCAGACAGTTCTATGGTCTTCTTTCTTTTCTCCATGCTCAATGTGGTACACACAAGGACACAGGACAGAGGTTGAGTCAACTTTAATCCATGTTAACTGGCTGTTCTTGCCAACACCTGTTAGGTGCCACAGGTAAATTACAGGTGCTGTTAATTACATGAATTAGAGAAGCATCACATGATTTTTCAAAGGGTGCCAATACTTTTGTCCACCCCCTTTTTTAGGTTTGGTGTGGAATTATATCCAATTTGGCTTTAGGACAATTCTTTTTGTGTTATTTTCATTGAAGACAAATTAAATGAAGATAATAATACCAAAGAATTTGTGATTGCAATCATTTTCAGGAAGAAACTGAGTATTATCTGACAGAATTGCAGGGGTGCCAATACTTTTGGCCAGCACTGTATGTATATACAAACCTTTACACAGAGCACATACACACTCATTAGTACACGTAGAGCACATACACACACACATACACATACGTGTATACATAAAGCACATAAACATTTGATTTATAATATATATACAGTCACAACTGTGATGTTGCAGAGGGTCCTTAAGCAGTCTCAACATAGGAAATTCCATTTAAAATTGCAGAGCTATTATCAATGTAATTTCAGCTGTAGTCGCCGGGTGCATGGGGCATACATAGAAATCATGGTGACCCATAGCAAAAGTTCAAATTAAGCTCAACCCCCCCACACCCAAAAAAAAATAAAAACAATTATATAATATATATATATATATATATACACTGCTCAAAAAAATAAAGGGAACACTCAAATAACACATCCTAGATCTGAATGAATGAAATATTCTCATTGAATACTTTGTTCTGTACAAAGTTGAATGTGCGGACAACAAAATCACACAAAAATCATCAATGGAAATCAAATTTATTAACCAATAGAGGCCTGGATTTGGAGTCACCCCCAAAATTAAAGGGGAAAAATACACTACAGGCTGATCCAACTTTGATGTAATGTCCTTAAAACAAGTCAAAATGAGGCTCAGTATTGTGTGTGGCCTCCACATGCCTGTATGACCTCCCTGCAATGCCTGGGCATGCTCCTGATGAGGTTGCAGATGGTCTCCTGTGGGATCTCCTCCCAGACCTGGACTAAAGCATCCACCAACTCCTGGACAGTCTGTGGTGCAATGTGACGTTGTTGGATGGAGCGAGACATGATGTCCCAGATGTGCTCAATCGGATTCAGGTCTGGGGAACGGGCGGGCCAGTCCATAGCTTCAATGCATTCATCTTGAAGGAACTGCTGACACACTCCAGCCACATGAGGTCTGGCACCGTCTTGCATTAGGAGGAATCCAGGGTCAACCGCACCAGCATATGGCCTCACAAGGGGTCTGAGGATCTCATCTCGGTACCTAATGGCAGTCAGGCTACCTCTGGCGAGCACATGGAGGGCTGTGCGGCCCTCCAAAGAAATGCCACAGAACACCAGGATGGGCAAAGTCGCCACTCGCGCCCTGTGCTCTTCACAGATGAAAACAGGTTCACACTGAGCACATGTGACAGACGTGACAGAGTTTGGAGACGCCGTGGAGAGCGATCTGCTGCCTGCCACATCCTTCAGCATGACCGGTTTGGCAGTGGGTCAGTAATGGTGTGGGGTGGCATTTCTTTGGAGGGCCGCACAGCCCTCCATGTGCTCGCCAGAGGTAGCCTGACTGCCATTAGGTACCGAGATGAAGCTATGGATTGGCCCGCCCGTTCCCCAGACCTGAATCCGATTGAGCACATCTGGGACATCATGTCTCGCTCCATCCACCAACGTCACGTTGCACCACAGACTGTCCAGGAGTTGGCGGACGCTTTAGTCCAGGTCTGGGAGGAGATCCCACAGGAGACCATCCGCAACCTCATCAGGAGTATGCCCAGGCATTGTAGTGAGGTCACAGAGGCACATGGAGGCTACACACACAATACTGAGCCTCATTTTAACTTGTTTTAAGGACATTACATCAAAGTTGGATCAGCCTGTAGTGTGTTTTTCCACTTTGATATTGGGGGTGACTCCAAATCCAGGCCTCCATTGGTTAATAAATTTAATTTCCATTGATGATTTTTGTGTGATTTTGTTGTCAGCACAGACAACTTTGTACAGAACAAAGTATTCAATGAGAATATTTCATTCATTCAGATCTAGGATGTGTTATTTGAGTGCTCCCTTTATTTTTTTGTGCAGTGTATATATACATACACACAGGGTGGTCCAAAAGTAGGTGGACAGAAAATAATAACATTTATTTTGATTTATATATAAAATTATATTTACTAACACAAGCATAACATTGACAATTAAATTTTATTCTGAACAATAATACAAAGCCCTTAAATTTTATCAACGCAAGTGCTCAAACTGTTTTCCATTACAATTTGCACAGCTTTGAAGTCTGCCTCTTACGCTTCAACAAACTTTTTTGCACAAGTCTCTTTGTGTATTCATATCTTGAAATGCATCTCTTATGTAATTTTTCAAATCACTGACACTTTTTGGTTTTCGACTATAAAAGTTTGTCCTTGAGTACTCCCCAAAAGAAAAAATCCATTGCGGTCAAGTCTGGTGAACGTGCCGGCCAATCAAGTGGGCCTCTTCGGCCAATCCATTTATTAGGAAATGTTTCATCAAAATACTTGCGGACTACTCTTGAATAATGTGGAGGGGCCCCATCTTGTTGGAAATAAAGGTCATGTGAATTAGGTTGTTGCTGTAACTGAGAAACAACTTGATTCATTAGAATTTCGAGATACTTATCTCCTGTGACTGTTCCATCAAAAAATATTGGTCCTAAAACACCAAAACTTGAAATACCCCAAACATTGACACCAGGCTCATTTAGTTGTTGCTCTAATGTTAAATGCATGTTCTCATTATACCAGTAAATACAATTATGTCTGTTAATATGGCCGGATAATTTGAAAGAAGCTTCATCACTCCACATAATGTTATCTAAAATTACTGGATTTTCCTCAATTTCATTAAGCATAATCTCACTAAATTGCAGCCATCTGTCTGGATCATCCTTCAATAAACCATGAATTAGACGTGGACGATAAGTTTTCCACCCAATAGATTTCAGTATTCGCATGATAGAAGCTTGTGAAATTCCCAATTCCAAAGAGGCTACATACATATTTACACCATGTTTGATAAATTTCCCCCTTCATAACCTTATTACACTTTCTGTCCACCTACTTTTGGACCACCCTGTATATTCTGCAGGGGCACAGAAGAGCATAGACTACAATTTTGCAGCACTTACAAAGTGATTTTGGCCTTATTGAAGACCGTTAGTGTTCCCACACACTATAATGGCCCCACACTAGCATTCCAAATAGTATTCCAAATGTCTTCTTGCAACTGGAAGCCACACATAGAACCTTAGAAGAGATGGTGAAGTTTCTGGATATACAGCAAAACGGCTAGTGCGGGGCATCTCTGGGCAAAATTCTTCTATTGGTTACAGCGAGAAGTAGGGGGGAAGGCGGGGGAAGTCTCCCAATACACCACAGCATTACAGGAAGTACTTGCAGAGCTACAAAAGAAAGAGGCAGACGGAGTTGGTGGCATGGGATCGGTAGATGGGATATTATGAGAACAATTTATTCTGGGACTCCACAGTACTTCCCTGAGACAGATTCTGCATGAGCGAGTAAGAGTGCATTCGGCCTTAAGTTTTCGACAAATATTAGCAGAAGTGGTGGCCTGAAGCAAAGAAGACAGCTGTGTCTCCGAAGTGGTGCGTACAACAGTCGGGGGCGGAGGGAATGAAGAGACTCTGTTCAGGGTGGTGCAGGACCTGCAGAGTTCCCTGAATATTATGCAAGAAAAACTGACACAAATGGAAAAAAGGATGGGAGCTGGCTGTGTTACCAAGGTCCTCAATATCACCTGCCAGCGGTCCCCTGGCCTGACCCACTCTACCAGAGGTCCTAGCGTCCTTTACCGCGACCAGCCGATTGGATGTCAAGGGCACCTCCCACACGCAGACAAAAATAGGGTTGCACAGTGCTGGCAATGTGGAAGTGAAAGATACTTTGCTAGAGAGTGTCGGAGTGATTTGCAGGGATGTCCAGAGCCACCGTTAAACTTCCGGCCCCTGCAGTAGTGGGGCATACTGGGGGGGGGGTAGAAGGACAAACCATCCAGCACAACTCTGAACATCTGGTTGCAGGCCATCCCATCCTGCGAGCTGAGTTTGTAGGAATCCCAGTCGACAGTTTGGTGGATACCAGATCACAGGTGACGACTGTGCCCGAGTCATACTTCAACCGCTACTTCCAGGCAATGGCCAAGTCAGAGTGGGAGACGCTAATTCGGGTGACGGTGGCTAATCAGCAAACGATCCCAGTCATGGGGGTTGTGTGGATGAACGTGCGGTTATGTGGACAAGATGTGGGAAGAAAAGGCATCCTGTTGGTCCCCGAGCCATTCAAAGAAGATGTATAATGGGTATGAATATCCTGTGGGAGTTAGACCAGATCATGTTCACTAAATGGGGGCTACTGGAAACAGGCCACCCCGCATAAGCCCACTCAGAAAGCATTTCAACGGCTGATCCGCGTTTGTGGGACACAGAAGAGCGTCCCAATACACCAGTCTGTGGGAATTATCCGAGTGCGGGGAAGGGCATCCCTCACCCTCCCTCCTTGTCAGGAGACCATTCTCCCACTGCCCATGGGAACTTTCTGCAACCTTGAAGGTATGGAGATGGCTATTAAACTGGTGGGTCCAGGTGAAATAGACCAGAATGTCCTGGTGGCTCTGACACTGGCAGAGGTCCAAGAAGGGAGAGTACCCATCAGAGTCATGAATATGGGGCAGAGAGAAGTCCATTTGCCCCCGAGAATGGAACTGGCTCGGGTACCTACATCGAAGTGAAATGTTGAGTCCGAGAGAAATGACCCTGGCCCCAGTAGATGATGCAGTCTGGACAGATAACCTTTTGGTACTGCTTAGGGGGTAAGTCCCTGCTGAAACAGATGTTGAATTCAGGAGTGGTGCAGAGTAGTCAGAGCCCATGGGTAGCACCAGTTGTGCTCGTCAAGAAGAAGGACGGAACCCTTCATTTCTGTGTGGACTACAGGCGGTTGAACGCATGCACCGTGCGAGACTCATACCTCCTGCTCTGTATCAAATAGTCCTGGACGGCCCTGGGAAAAGCAAAGTACTTCTCTATTTTGGATTTACATAGCGGGTACTGGCAAGTACCGGTGGCAGAAAAGGACAATGCAAAGACAGTGTTCATACTCCCCATGGGACTGTTTGAATTTAATAGAATGCCATTCGGATTATCTAACGCGACGGGGACGTTCCAGCGATTCATGGAGAAGTGTTTGGGTGACCTAAACTTTGAAGCTACTCTGATATACCTGGATGACATCATAGTCTACTCTGCTACTTTTCAGGAACATCTGGACAGACTGGCAGGTGCTCGGATGATTTCGGGCCCATGGCCTGAAGATAAAGTCGAAGAAGTGTCATATATTCAAAAAAGAAATCGAGTACCTGGGCCACAAGTTGTCTCAGGATGGAATCTTGCCTTCCCAAGCTAAAGTAGCTGCGATACAACAATGGCCAGCACCTAGAACCCTAAGGGAGTTAAAGGCCTTCCTCGGATTGACGGGGTACTACCGGCGGTTCATCAAAGACTATGCGAAAATAGTGGGCTCTCTGCACGAACTGCTGAGAGGGACTGTTGGGGGACCAAGGAACCAGGGCATACCCTGGAACAGAAACAGGAGGAGGCCTTCCAGACACTGAAAGACGCCCTAACATCAGCCCCCATCTTAGCCTATGCAGATTTCGAACGGCCGATTCTCTTATACACAGATGGCAGTCTTCATGGACTAGGAGCAGTCCTTTCACAGATTCAAGACGGGCATGAGAGAGTCATCGCCTACGCCAATAGGTCCTTAGGGATATGGAGCGGAACCCCCACAACTACAGCTCCTTCCGGTTAGAACTCCTCATCCTAGTATGGGCCATGATGGAGAAATTCGCAGAGTACCTAATGGGAGCCAAGAACCAAGTGCGAACAGATAACCTGTTGGCCCATCTGGACACTGCCAAGCTGGGGGCCCTGGAGCAGAGTTGGGTTGCCCATCTCACAAAATTTGACTTCTCGATTCGCTACCGCTCTGCCACGGAGAATACCAATGTTAATGGATTGTCAACAGTAACCTTTGAGACTCCAGGAGAAGATCGTGATGAGCACCTAGAAGAAGAGGAGATCCCAGATTTCTGCAAATTCATACCCATCACAGTAGCGGCACAGTCAGGTGGGGAGGCTCGACCCCTACCCAAGTCACTGGGAAGAACTAACGGAGAATGGGGTCAAGTCCAAGATGAAGATGCAGGGTTGAAGCAAGTGAAAAGCTGGGTAGCCCAGGGAAAATGGCCTGACAAGGAAGAAAGAGCTGCCCTAGATCCCAAAACGAAGTCGGTAATACGACAGTGGGATAGATTGGAAGTTCGAGAAGCCATTCTATACCGCAAGTGGCAACAGCTTGCTGACTTAGAAGCAAGGTGGCAAGTAATAGTCCCTGGAAGAGTGGCACGAGAAATGGCCAAAGAAGCTCATGAGTTTGGAGCTCACTTTGGACCGGGGAAGACCTATAAGTGGCTGCTGCATTACGTATATTGCCCCCGCCTGGAGGAGACGGTCGAAGAAGCTTGCCGACAGTGCCGAATGTGTGACTTCACGAAAGAGAACGAACAGAACAGAGGGTACCCATGCAGACCAGAGAACCACTTGAAGTCTTGATGATAGATTACCTCCTTGTGGGACAATCGATTAGATGCCCGCAGTACTGCCTGGTCATGACCGACCACTTCTCCAAGTTTGCAGTGGTCACCCCGACTCGGGACCAGACGGCTGAGTCTGCTGCACGAGAAGTCTGTCAGGATTTCATCCGGGTCTATGGGTGTCCAAAGTGGATTCATTCATACCAAGGAACGTGCTTTCAGGGTAAAGTAATGGAGGAACTGTACCGACTGTATGGCATCGAAAGGTCCCGGACAACTCCATATCACCCTCAAGGGAATGGGGCCTGTGAGCACTTTAACCAGACTCTGCTTCAAATGTTGAGGACATTAGAAGAAGACAAGACACTTTGGCCTAATTAGGTACCTGAACTAGTCTGGACCTATAACAATCAGGTTCACATCACCACGCGTTATACCCGATACATGCTACTGTTTGGTAGAGCTGGCCGAAAAATCATTGAGATAGAATCTGGAATAGCCAGAAGATCTGGTTGAATGATCTACCACCCCCTGGGTGAAAGAGCATCGGCGACTACTTCAGACAATCCGCCGGCTAGCAGGCCAGCGGTTACAAGAGAAGACGCATAACAGCCTACCGCCAATTCGGGATGTCCTGCTCCAGCCTGGAGACAGAGTGCTGGTGCGTGAAAAACGCTAAAAGTGGAAGCTGAGCGGATGTTGGGAGGTGCAACCATACAAAGTGATCAAGAGAGTGTATCCCAACACTCCAGTGTACGAAGTGCAAGCTGAAAATGAGGAGTCTGGTCCGAAAACTATACACAGGAATATGTTATGGCCATGCCGCTCTGAAGATCCTACATCTGTCCCAAGAGTTACTCCTCCTGTTCCTTCATCAAGACCAGTTTTCCCGGACAGTGACTGTGTTGAAGACTGGTGGACCGTTCCTGAGTCCGCAGAAGGTCCCCAGTCCATGGGAGTTGACATTCCCGACACGGATGCGTTGCCAGCTCGTGGAGGGGAGGGACCCAAGACTCCAGCCAAACCTTCAGCTGAAGAGGACAGTCCTACGGCGGCTGTGCCCATGGAGGACAGTCAGGATCTCCGGAGATCCAGTAGGCCTAATGCAGGGGTTCCACCAGACAGGTACAATGCTGATTAGTTATTTGGTACTCATATGTATTGTGATGAGAGTGGTTCCGGTTATGTATACCGCTGCATAGAACCTTTATTCCTTTCATGATTATACAGTGAAGGCCGAGGACGGCCGTCTTTAAGTGGGGAGCCATGTAGGGGGTCAGCCCTACTGGACATTGATTGACACTACAGCTTTAAGAGACCATGCTTCCCTCTGGGTTTTCTGATTTTGGATTAGTCGCCTCCCCCTCCCTCTCGGGCATCTTGGTGTGTGCTGAGAGAAGGAGATGAACCAGGAAGCAGTGAGACCTTGAGTGTCTGTGTGTCTGTCTGAGGGAACAGAGAGATTCTTGCCGGTTTCCTGATAAGGAAAGACTATTAAAAAGAAACTGTTAATCTATGGAAAGATAAGAGTACGGACTTTGACAGTGTTGGCAACAAATCTTTCTAAAGAGTAGAGAAATTCATCCCTTTTTGAAGAGCGGTTTCCCTGAAGACTGGTCACCTGAGGTAACAGACGACACAGAGTGCCAGCCATTTCTCAACAGTGAAAGTGAAGCAAGATTAGCCTGCCTGCAGAGGGAAGAGATCCAATATACAGGAGAAAGGACTCAAGTGAATTTATTCAGCTCGGTTACACCAGGAACAAGCGGCGGCCGCCATCTGCATCTGATCTGCGCAATTGTGAGTGATTCACCAGTGGTGAACTGTGTTAGGGTTTAGTGTAGCTTTTTTTGGCTAGTACGCTGTAGCAGCGTGGCCCATTTAGCGGAAAGCCAGATAGAGAATTAGGTTAGAGTACTTTGTGAAACTTGATGTGTACTGTTTGTATTGAGCTTTCATTGCCATAGTTGGAGCATAGTTTTGTGCCTCACTTCAGCTATATCTTCCTATATACATGTTATTAATATTATCTTTGTAAATAATGTAATTCTCATTTCCCGGCATATAAACCCTTTGTACATAATAAAGCCAGAGTTTGTTTCTGCCTCCTAATCTGCTATGCCGTACTTGTGCCTTGCGGTGTTCTTTGGACACCGCTACAAAGGAGTCAGTATACAGTGTGGGGGATACTATGCAGAGTGGGGTCATTATACTGTGCATAGGAGAGCAACATACTGTGTAGAGGGGAGCTGTACAGGGGGAGACTCAAGACATTATTAAATGTTAAGTGGGCACTTATTGTTAGGCTGTGTGCCCATGATGCGTTTTTCAAGCGTTTTTGCTGCGGAATTTCCGCAGCGGAAACGCTTTTAAAACGCTTGGTAATCCATGCCCCATAGTCACCAATGAAAATCTGCATGTTCTGTGCATATGCTGCAGATTTTTCCGCAGTAGATTTGCTGTGCGGAAAAATCCGCAGCATGTCCATTATTTGTGCGTTTCCGCATGCGGATTTGACTACTCAATGCATTTGAAAAACGCATGCAAAAACTCGTGTAAAATCCGCAAGCATTTTTACTGCCAAGGACATGCAGAAACGCTGCGGAAATTTTATGCTTCAATTCTGCATCGTGGGCACATACCCTTATATAGGCATTCAGGTTATTGTGACTGTCAAAGCAGCACACAGAGGACATTATTACTTTCTACAGGGCAAAATGTGGGCACTGTTTTTCAGAGCACTTGCACAGGGCATTAATATATTCTAGCGGTTTGTTTTATCATCTAGAGGGCACACAGTACCACACAGTAGGTGCAGTAATAGTGACATCAGCAGGATAAGGGGTTTATGCAAGTTGGAAATAGATGAGGACAGTGCTGGAAATGTGAGAAGTCATATGTTTGTTGTAATCTCTGTAGACGAGTCACGGCTGGAAGAAGTTGTCATGTCTGTCTGGGCCAGATGGAAAAGACTGGAAAAATGAATGACTCCACCAGAAAGAACATCAGCTGTAAGTTACTATCTGTAACTGTATTATAATCTCTTACATGTTCCTCGGGACTGGTATCTACCACTATATGGTCACCATATGGTAGTAATATCAGTGTTAGTCTTTGTATAGAGATTTTTTTTTAGTAACAGTGCGATCATCTGCTGAGGTAATCCTTCATCCACCATAGTTGTTATCAGGGTTGCGCCACCATAGTTGTAATCAGGGTTGCGCCACCATAGTTGTAATCAGGGTTACCTCGTTATGGCCCACTCAGAAGTTTTGCCAACCCCCCCCCTTCCCCGAACCAAACCCCTAGCTACATCTCTGAGTGTGAGCTATTACAATATAAAATGTTTTTTTGACCTGAATGGGTAATATTGTAAAAAAAACAAACAAACCATGAAACCCCAAAATTTCACTTTTTATTTTGTCACACCACCACCAACAAAAAATGCAATTAAAAGCGATCAACATGTCAAAATGTATTATGTACCTTAATAAAATCTGCCGCTTAATGTGCAAAAAAAAAAGCCCTCACACAGC
Source organism: Phyllobates terribilis (assembly GCF_046119375.1). Taxonomy (NCBI): domain Eukaryota; kingdom Metazoa; phylum Chordata; class Amphibia; order Anura; family Dendrobatidae; genus Phyllobates; species Phyllobates terribilis. The sequence continues at coordinate 252,499,273 of NW_027362767.1, read as the reverse complement.
CCCATCGACAGAAAAACTAAAAAGTTATAAGACTCGGAAAATCGTGAGACAAGCCCAAACTGATTTTTTTAAACCACTGAAATACTTTAAAAAAACAAAACCTTCAGCAAGTTTGGCATCACCGTAATCGTACAGACCTGGAGAATCATGATACCAAGTAATTTTTACTGTACTATTAATGCCATAAAATGATGGTTGAATTTTGTACGTTTCTCAGTACATTATACGGTAACATTTATTATTTCAATGATAAACTACAACCCACAAAAAACAAGCCCTCATATGACTATGTCAACAAATAAATAAAATAAAAAAGTTATGACTCTTTGGAAAAAGGGAGGAAAAACACAGCAAAAAAACATATGCAAATTGCCTCTTCAGGGAAAAAGAGGACTTGTACTCTATAGCGCCACCTATTGGAAGCAGCAATCCTACAAGTCACAATCAACTCTTTAACGAGCCTTGCAATATGACTTAGGATAAAAGCCAAATGAGAATCTCAATTTGCAGACACGGTGTTTCCGGCTGTTGTCCCTCGTCAGTGCAAAGTATGAGAACTGATTTGGCTAGGTGAGAGGCTCTGGACTGAGGAATAAGGGGTAACGTTTCTCCTTATGGAGAGTGACACACCAGCTCTGGCGTGCCAATGTAAGGAGGCTTATTCGACATGCAATGCTCCTCTGGGAAATGTAATATGCAAATTGCCTCTTCAGAGAAAATGAGGACTAGTACTCTATAGTGCCACCTATTAGAAGCAGCAATCCTACAAGTCACAATCAACCCTTTAACGAGTCGTGCAATATGAGCAAAAAAACAAAAATTAACTTTGTCCTTAAGGGGTTCAAGAACGCAGATATTCAGGGGTTCTCGCTCAACCTAGTGTCAAAATGAGGTACTATACGATGAAACCTACACTTTATGGCCATGTTCCCATGTAGGGTACACACTGCATTATAATTCCGCTGCATTGTTTTTGTATCAGAAAATCTGCTGTCTTTATAAGATTTTGAGCAAAGTGGATGTGACTTCATGAACACCCATGCCCACTGTGGGTTTAAAGGCTCTGTTGAACTGTGTGTTTTTGGTGCATTTTTTGCTATAAGTTCCAAAAGATATGCAATTGCATATTAAGCGCATATTTCCTAATTTCTATAATGAAAAATGCATTGAAAAGAAACCTGCAAAACACAGTAATCAGAGTAGATGTTGTTGCTTGTTTTGAGGGAGTCCAACCTCTTGAGTTACCATTGACCCAAGTCATTCAAGAGTTAAAAATAAGGACAAACCTAAAAATGGAAGAAAGAAAAAGGAGACCCCTCCCAGCACTTCTCTGAGGTGGGGTCTACAGATGGACAGGAAAAACACTAAAAATGGAGAAGAATGGAAAGGTGGGAGGGAGGGAGGGAGGGAGGGGGCTTTAAACTTTTCGGTGTTAAGGCAATCTTAGGTGTGCTGTCATGCGACAGGGGAAAAAGACTTTCTGGGCACAGCTAGATAACCCAATGGATTGTCAGCGTTGCAGAAGATTCACTGTGGAGATGTCTTTTGTAATAAAAGATCCTTTTTTTTTTTTTAATTTCCAGTGATGCGTTTCATGGAGTAGTTCCCCTTCGTCAGACTCTTTATGTACAAAAGGAACTACTCCCTGAAATATGTCACTGGAAATTTAAATAAAGGAGAGAGTTTTAGTACAAAAGGCGTCTCCACATTGACTGTTCTGCAATTCTGACGATCCATTTGGTTATACTGCAGAGCCGAAAATATGTATTTTCTCCAAAGCCATAATTTTCTTCAAGCACTCTATAGGCATCTCTGTCACTACTAATCTCTGACAAGGGATCCTAGACTTGGACACCAGGCAGCACCACTCCTTACCTATATGTGATGTATATGAGATCTAACTACCTGAAAAAGGTGAGTGACCATGTGTTGACCCGGGTAGGGTAGATGACGCGCCCCTGGGCCTGTGCTGAGTAGCGTTGCGCACGCGGGGGCCTACCCGGAGCCGGATCTGAGAGGGGTAGTAGTTTCGTGGCGGTGACCCGGTCCGTGCCCAGGGAGTCAAACTGAGCGGCAGTATTTAGCAGTAGATGTTAGAATGTTCGACTACGCCACCCGTTGAATGCGGTCATGAGACCGCCGCTGCAGGGCAGACCGCTGAGGCCGGTGATACGGTTGTGCAGCGGGGATGGTATATGTTATGTTCTGCTACCAGAGCTAAGGAAAGAGAGGAGATCAGTCCCTACGATAGAACTCAGCTTAATCCCTACGATGTAACAGGGGACCTGATCCTGCGATCAGACCTGCTAAAGTCCTAAGCTAGTCTGTACGGAGACCTATAGATGTGGGGAAGGAATCCCTACAAGTACTAAGGACTGGGAGGAATATGGGACACCTCCTAACAGAAATAGTAGCAGACAGACGAACAAACAAAATATATAGAACATAGAGGTCAGTAGACCAAGCAAACTAACAGAGCAAGACACAGAGCACAGGCTAGCTAGAAAGTAGATATACAATGAAGTCCAGCAAAGCCAGAAGGGCGGAGCAGGCTTAAATAGGCCAAAAAGGTCATGTGACCAGCAAAGGAAAAAAAAAACTAAGAGCAAGGTTCTAACAGTACCCCCCCTTCTAAGAGGATCCTCCGGATCCCCTAGGACCAGGCTTATCAGGAAATCTCCTGTGAAACGCTCTGATAAGTCTGGACGCGGAAACATCATCCGACCTCACCCAAGAGTTATCCTCGGGTCCGAAACCTTTCCAGGCCACTAGATACTGCAAACTACCTCTATACAGTCTAGAGTTAAGGATGCGAGAAATTTCATATTCCCCGTCCTCCACCACCGGAGGAACAGAGGCAGAGGCGTCACAATCCGATACAACAGCTTTTTTCAACAGAGAGACATGAAATACCGGATTAATTCTCCAGGAGGTAGGAACCTCCAACCTAACAGCAGATTGGTTGACAACCTGAAGCACCTTAAAGGGCCCTTCAAACTTGGGACCCAATTTCTTAGAAGGAATCCTCAACCGCAGATTCCTAGAGGACAACCAAACCATGTCACCAACAGCGAACAAAACCTCCTGTCGTTTCCTATCAAAGTAGTCCTTAGATTTTCTGTTGGCCTCCTGAAGATTACCACGCACATCCGTCCAAACTCTCTCCAAATCACCGGAAAAATTCTCCTCCTCAGGCACGGCAGATCCCAACTTGGAGAACGACCCAAACGACGGATGTCTCCCAGAACAACAAAAAAAAGGCGAACAACCAGCAGAAGAAGATGTATGATTGTTCAGAGCAAATTCAGCAAGTGGCAGAAACTCAGACCACCCCTCTTGATTGTCTGTCACAAAACAACGCAAGAACTGCTCAACATCCTGGTTTTTCCTTTCTGTCTGGCCATTAGATTCAGGATGATATCCGGACGAGAACGATAAATGAACTCCCAACCTGTCACAAAAGGCACGCCAAAAACGAGCCACGAACTGAGGACCCCTATCAGAAACAATGTCAGTAGGAACGCCATGAAGTCTGACAATTTCCTTGACAAAGGCCTTAGCGAGAGTTTTAGCGCAGGGCAGTTTGACAAAGGGAACCAAGTGACACATCTTGCTAAAACGGTCCACGACCACCCAGATGACAGTAAAACCCTCAGAGGGGGGAAGGTCAGTTATAAAGTCCATAGCCAAATGTGTCCAAGGAGCACTGGGAACCTCCAAAGGACAAAGCAACCCCGCAGCAGGAGTATGTGAGGACTTAGATCTAGCACATATAGTACATTGACGCACCCACTTAATGACTTCCTTCTGCCATCCAGGCCACCAAAAACTGCGACCCACCAGTCTCTTGGTCTCAGAGATTCCGGGATGACCTGCCAACCGAGATTCGTGACACTCAACAAACAAATCTCTCCTAAAGGTCCCAGGCACACACAACCTCCCATGAGGAGTGTTAGAAGGGGCATTCTCCTGTGCTTTAAGAATCTCATTTTCCAAAACGGAGTCCAAAGCAGCTATCACAACACCTTCTTGTAAAATGTTCTCCTCTTTCTCAGCACCGACTATGGGAGAAAAACTGCGAGACAAGGCATCCGCCTTAACATTCTTAGTACCAGGGATGTAAGTAACGGAGAAATTAAACCGCGAGAAAAACAGTGCCCACCTAGCCTGACGGGCATTCAGGCGCTTGGCAGCATCAAGATATATCAGATTTTTATGATCCGTAAGAACCTGAACGGGAAATTCCGCACCTTCCAAGAAGTGGCGCCAGTGTTCAAATGCGAGTTTAATAGCCAATAATTCCCGATTACCAATATCGTAATTCAGTTCAGTCTCCGAAAATTTTTTTGAAAAAAAGGCACAGGGATGTAATCCATCCCCGTTATCCTGAGACAATACTGCGCCAACCCCCACAGAGGAAGCATCAACCTCAACCAAAAACGGCCTAGTAACATCAGGCTGCATAAGGATGGGAGCAGAGGTGAACCTCTCCTTGAGATACACAAAAGCTTCAATGGCCTCAGAAGACCACTGAACAGCATCAGCACCTTTCCTGGTGAGATCAGTCAGAGGTTTGACAATACTAGAAAATTTTTTTATGAATTTTCTGTAGTAATTGGCGAAACCCAAAAACCTCTGTATCGATTTCAACCCAATAGGCCTAGGCCATTCCTGCACAGCCTGAACCTTAACCAGATCCATCTCAAAACCTTTGCTGGAGATAATGTAGCCCAAAAAACTAATTCTCTGTACAGCGAACTCACATTTCTCCAGTTTAGCAAAAAGCGAATTGTCCATTAATAACTGTAATACCTCACGCACGCTCCGCCAATGAGACTCCAGATCCGGCGAATAAATCAAAATGTCATCCAAATACACAACCACATTTTTGCCGATCAAAGGTCTAAGGATGTCATTAATCAGATTCTGAAAAAATGCAGGAGCATTAGTAAGACCAAAAGGCATAACAAGATTCTCAAAATGACCCACAGGAGTGTTAAAAGCAGTCTTCCATTCGTCACCCTCCTTCATGCGCAACAGATTGTATGCCCCCTTAAGGTCAATTTTAGAGAACCACTTGGCCCCCATTAACTGGTTAAACAGATCAGGAATCAATGGCAGTGGGTAAGGATTGCGTACAGTAATTTTGTTAATCTCACGAAAATCCAGACAAGGACGTAAACCGCCGTCCTTTTTTTTTACAAAAAAAATCCAACCGCCACAGGAGACTTAGAGGGCCTAATGTGACCGGCGGCCAAACTTGTCTGTATGTATTCCTCCAAAGCCTTCCTCTCAGGAATAGTAAGGTTAAATAAACGACTTTTAGGAAGAGTCGCTCCAGGGACAAATTCAATAGAACAATCATAGTCTCTATGGGGAGGCAAAACCTGCGATTCCTTCTCAGAAAAAACTCTCCAAAAATCCTGAATAGGAACAGGCAATTCTCCCCTATCCAAAGCTGCAATACGCCCGTTACAACACTTGTTATAACATTTATGGCTCCAGGATTTAATTTCACTGGTAGACCAATCCAGTACAGGATTGTGAAATTTTAACCAGGGCAATCCCAATATTACTGGAGAAGGCAAGTTATTCAAAACTACCAAATCCAATTTCTCATGGTGAACACCATTAATAGTGAGAGGAAATTCACAGACCTTGAGAGTAATATTCTTCAAAGGGGAACCATCCACAGAAACCACAGCAATGGGGGATGATAAAGGTTCAGGTTTTAAATTGAGTCTTTCCACGAATCCCCCATCAATTACATTCAGAGTAGACCCGCAATCAACAAATACCCGAAATTCCATTAATTTTTTCTGAGCAATCGTGGAAGCAGCTAAAAATATACCCTTGGAATTTAAACAGGCAATACGGGCGTGACTGACCATTTTTTTTTCTTTCTTCATACGAAGCTCACAGCCTTTAATCAAATGACCAGATTTTCCGCAATAGAAACACAAGCCTTCAGAAAATCGAAGGTCTTTTTCTTGAGAGCGAGGTGTCACCGATCCAATCTCCATCGGTTCACCACTGTTAGTACACACATTCTCATAACCAGAAACTGACATAGCAGAGGATTTGCTCTCATTAACCCTTGCACGCAGTCTTCTATCCACCCGTATAGCTAATTGCATAGCCTGTTGCAAATCTTCAGGTGTAGGATAAGCAATTAGCAGGTCTTTAACCCTTTCACTGAGCCCAGCAAGAAATAGACTTTTCAGAGCAGAATCGTTCCACCCTGTTTGAGTAGACCAACGACGGAAATGAGTACAATATTTTTCCACATTACCTGATCCTTGTTTTAAACGTCTCAACTCAGTCTCAGCTGATGCGACACGGTCAGGATCATCATATAATAGTCCCAAAGCAGAAAAAAAACTATCCACTGATCTGAAGCATGTATCACTAGGTTGCAAAGAAAAGGCCCACTCCTGAGGCTCTTTGCGCAAAAGTGACATTATGAACCCTACGCGCTGGGATTCATCCCCAGAGGACTTAGGTCTCAAACGAAAATACAATAAGCAAGCATTTTTAAATGAAAAAAATTCTCGGTGTTCACCAAAAAATAAATCCGGCAAACATACCTTAGGCTCCAAGAAATGTGCTCCAGGACAGTTACTCACGTGCTGACGGAGCTCGGCCACCTCCAGAGAGAGTCCCTGCAGGCGATGAACCAAATCCTGAACCGACACCATGATGGAACAGAAAAATCTTTCCTTAGAGAATTTGCAGGCTGGACTTACTGTTATGTTCTGCTACCAGAGCTAAGGAAAGAGAGGAGATCAGTCCCTACGATAGAACTCAGCTTAATCCCTACGATGTATCAGGGGACCTGATCCTGCGATCAGACCTGCTAAAGTCCTAAGCTAGTCTGTACGGAGACCTATAGATGTGGGGAAGGAATCCCTACAAGTACTAAGGACTGGGAGGAATATGGGACACCTCCTAACAGAAATAGTAGCAGACAGACGAACAAACAAAATATATAGAACATAGAGGTCAGTAGACCAAGCAAACTAACAGAGCAAGACACAGAGCACAGGCTAGCTAGAAAGTAGATATACAATGAAGTCCATCAAAGCCAGGAGGGCGGAGCAGGCTTAAATAGGCCAACAAGGTCATGTGACCAGCAAAGGAAAAAAAAACTAAGAGCAAGGTTCTAACAGTATAACCCCCAACGGGAGGGGTATGGCCTCAGGGCAGCGGGCATGGATGATGAAACACTCAGAGACGGTGCGGTGTAGTTCAGGGTCTTTACTGGTGGCAAAGGTAGACCCTCCCGGAGTACTGGCTAGCGATCGGGGCCTGGTCAGTCCGTGAGCAGATGGAATCTCCCCTGGCCAGGTGGAGTTGTAGGCCTCCCCAACTAATCGTACTCTTCTGGCTACCTTGCTAGAGGCTGATAAAAGTAGCCCACGTCCCTGAGTGGACCGTGTGGTGCTCACCCATATGGCCGGTGACTCGGGGCCTTTTGGTAGCTTCCGCTCCACGTCGCGGTGCTGGTCCCTTGCGTGTGACCGTGCCTTCGGGTTTCTTGGCCAGAGGACCTGAAATCCCCTGCCGGGCGGTTTCTGCTGCTGGGTAAGGATTAGTCCCCACAGCCTCGGACTCCGGGTCCGGTAAGAATTCTTCAATCAGGGCGAGCTCTACAGCTTCCAGCCCTGACCTCTTTTAGCACTGCTCCCACTGAGCTCCTGATCTTTCTTTCCTATAGCTGCTCCACTACAGACCAGACTGTGTCTCTGTCTGTGTTCTCTGCTCTTTCTCTACTCACTAACCCTGCCTCAGCCCCAGCTTTATATAGGGGAAGTTCTTCCCCTCCCAGGACTGGGCAGGAGGTGTGGCATGCATAGGATGTCTGACCAGGAAACCTCCCACCTGCTCACAGACGTAATATTGCTATCACTGTGGAAACCAGACCCCTGGGGTGCCACATTCCCCCCTAGTGAAATTTAGTACTCCGGGACTAAACATATTTTTGTAAAACATAACAAGTAAAAACAGAAACAGTACAATAAAGAAACACACATTAGGATGGTCACGGCATGTCCGCAACCGGGTGCAGTCTTTGAAGAAAACAAAGGTGTCCATTTCACCAAGAGACCGGGAGCCGTAACCAGGTAGGGGTCTGCCCTACCCCGAGTCTTTAACAGTCTTAGTCCTTTCCTGGGTTACGCTCCAACATATGTACAAAGGATTCCGGATAATCCCTAAACGACACCTATAGAATAACTAAAAATACACAATTATTTACAAGTAACAGAAAACAGGTAAATACAAATAAACAGTCTAAACACTTAGATCCTCCAACGTACGGGCAACTGGCCTCTAGTGGCTCTAGTGGACCTACGGAGCTGACTGACTGGTCCTGAGCTACCAGGTGTAGGAGCTGTCAAAGGTAAACTGGGCAGCTGTCTACGGGCTCTTTGGCTCACTAGGGGTATGGCAGGCTCACTATAAGCAGAGGGTTGATCCTCCTGGTCTGCTTGTGTGGGGTCTTCTGCCTCCTGGACCGGCTGCTCTTCCAGCTCTACCTGTTTCTCCGTAGGCACTTGGGATGCTGGTTGGAGGAAGGTGAGGACGGGTACCACAACTGCGCCATTGACTTGAGTCCAAGACCGAGGGAAGTCTCCGAGCACAGTACTAACCATATCTTCCCTTTCCTCTGCGGGTCGAGGGTCTTCTTGTTCTTCTTCAGGGTCCCGTAGCTGTTCGGGACACTTCTTCAGGTGATCTCGGGAGACAATGGCTGTGGTTTCTCCTCCGTCCTTACTGATTATGCAGACTTTCGGGTTCTCATGGCTTGAGGGCAGTACGGTGTACGGGTCCTTCTCCCACTGGTCGTCCAACTTGTGGAGGCGTCTCTTCCTCTTCAAGACCTGCTCTCCAGGTACCAGGGGAACAGCGGGAGCATACTGGTTGTAAGTCTTCTCCTGTCTTTCTCTAGCTTGACAGAGACTTGGCTCCACGCTCTCCTGTACTTTCCGGTACTGCTGCTGCCTTTCTGTGTCCCAGTCTGCTTCTGGTGAAGTGTCCTCGGGTGTCAGGACTCCCATCTCCAGATCAACAGGAAGCTTACCAGGTCTTGCTCTCATTAGGTAAGCCGGGGTACAGTTGGTAGAACCTACCGGGATGTGGTTGTATAGGTCCACCAGATCAGGCAGTTTCTCAGGCCACAGACTGCGTTCCTCCAGGGGCAATGTTTTCAGAAGATCTATCACCACCTGGTTCATTTTCTCGCAGAGCCCATTGGTTTGCGGATAATAGGGTGTTGTTCTTATCTTCCGGCAGCCATACAGAGTACAGAACTCCTGGAAGACTTCCGCTTCAAAGGCAGGTCCCTGGTCCGTCAGCACCTGCTCCGGGTATCCGTGTGGACGGCAGAAGTGCTGCTGGAAGGCTCTAGCTGCTGTTTGAGCCGTTAAGTCCTTGACCGGGACCACCACCAGGAACCGGGAGTAATGATCTACGATTGTGAGGGCGTAGACATACCCAGATCTGCTTGGAGCCAGTTTCACATGGTCCAGGGCTACCAGTTCCAGTGGCTGTCGGGTGATGATGGGCTGCAAGGGAGTCTTCTGGCTGGCACGGTCCTTCCTTCTTAGGTGGCACGGTCCACAGTCTCTGCACCACCTCTCGATGGTTCCCCTCATGCCTACCCAGTGGAACCGCCCGCGTAGCAGGAACTCCAGCTTCTTCCATCCGAAGTGCCCAGCTCCGTCGTGGTATGCCTCCAGTACCATAGCCGCGTCTCTTCTTGGCACCACTACTTGCCAGATCAGTTCATGCGTCCGGGAGTTAACCATTCTGCGGCACAACTTCCCCTTGTAAAGGAACAGTCGACTCTTCTCAGCCCACAGTTGCTTGGTCTCCTCCGGAGCGTCTGGGTCAAGGCGGGCATCTGGCTGAGTCAGCATCTCCTTCACCAGTCGGACGGCGGGGTCACTATCTTGCGTTTCCGCCCAGTTGTAATGAGGTAAGGGGTTGAACGTAGCAGATTGCTTACCCCTTACACGGTGGGAATACTGGATAGTCCCATGCCGGTGGAACGCGGGAAGTTCAACCTCCTCCAGTTCCTCTGGATCTTCCCCCACGTCCGGTAGGTTTGGCATTCTGGACAAGGCATCCGCGTTGGTATTGGAGCGTCCTGCCCGGTATTTAATTGTGAACTCAAAGTTGGACAGGCGGGCCATCCATCTCTGCTCCAGGGCACCGAGTCTTGCTGTGTCCAGGTGTGTCAACGGGTTGTTATCCGTGTACACGGTGAACCGGGAAGAGGCGAGGTAGTGCTTAAAGCGTTCGGTGACTGCCCACACCACTGCCAGGAACTCTAGCTTGAATGAGCTGTAATTCTCAGGGTTTCTTTCGGTGGGTCGCAGATTTCGGCTGGCGTAAGCAATTACCCGTTCTTTCCCCTGCTGGATCTGGGACAGTATGGCTCCTAGCCCGATGTTACTTGCGTCGGTGTAGAGGATAAAGGGCTGGCTGTAATCCGGGTACGCCAGGATTTCATCCCCCGTGAGGGCCATCTTCAGCTGGCGGAAGGACTCTTCTTCCAGCTTCTCCCATCTGAAGGGTGGCTTCTGGTTCTTGGCCTTCCTGGACTGGCCTATCAGGAGGTCCTGCATAGGAGCTGCCTTTTTGGTGAAACCGGGAATGAATCTTCGGTAGTAGCCTACCAACCCGAGGAACTGCCGCACTTCCTTTACGCTGGAGGGGCTTGGCCATTCCTTAATTGCGGTGATCTTATCAGGGTCGGGAGCCACTCCGTCAGCACTCACCACGTGTCCCAGGTACTGCACCTTTGGTTTCAGGAGGTGACACTTGGAGGGTTTCACCTTTAGGCCGTAGTTTGCCAGGGCTTCGAACACTTCTGCCAGGTGTTTCAGGTGGTCCTCGTAGGTCTTGGAGTAGACGATGACATCGTCCAGGTATAACAGGACCGTCTCGAAGTTTCGGTGTCCCAGACAGCATTCCACCTTCCGAACGGCATGCAGGTAAACTCGCTAAGTCCCATCGGGGTGGTGAATGCGGTCTTCTCCCGGTCCGCCTCTGCTACAGGAACCTGCCAGTACCCGCTAGTGAGATCCAAAGTAGAGAAGAAGTTAGCGGATTTTAAAGCAGCCAAAGACTCCTCTATCCTTGGTAAGGGGTACGCATCTTTGTGTGTGATACGGTTGATTTTCCGGTAATCTACACACATTCTCATGGTGTTGTCTTTTTTTTTAACCAAGACTAGTGGAGCTGCCCAGGGGCTACAGCTATCCCTGATTACCCCAGCCTCCTTCATGTCTCTAAGCATCCCCTTGGCGTGTTGGTAGTGTGCAGGGGGTACGGGTCGGTATCTCTCCTTTATGGGAGGATGGTCTCCCGTGGGGATGTGGTGTTCTACCCCCTTTACTCGCCCGAAGTCTAACGGGTGTTTACTAAACACTCTCTCGTACTCTTGAACCACCCGATAGACTCCTTGTTTCTGGTGTGAGGGAGTGGAGTCAGTACCCAGATGTAGTTGCTGACACCAGTCCTCCATTGGTTTCTTAGAGCCGTTACCTTCCTCTGGTTGAGATGGAGGCAAGGGTTCCACGGCCTGTACAGAATTCTGGTTTATGGTGAACAATTTAGCTAGCGTGGCATACCGGGGCAGGTGTACTTCTCTCTTCCCGATGTTTATTATGCGAACGGGCACCCTCCCATGGCGTACATCAACCACCCCCCGTGCTGTCAGAATGGTGGGCCTACTGTCTGAGTAGACGGGTTCTACCATTGCTTGGTAGTCTCTACCTCTTAGACCAATAGCTGCCCGGCACCAAATCATCATTTCACTTTTTGGGGGCATGGCAATAGGGAAAGGGTCACACATTCTCACGCTTCCAATCTCACCACCGGAGAGTTCCACCTGTTGCCGTCGCATCAGTGCCCGGATCTCTTTTTGGAGCACTCGCTGCTGGCCGGAGCTGGCGTTCTTGGCAACCTGCTGTAAAATGAAAATCACCTCTGCAAGACAATTTTCAATCACATTAGTTCCTAGCGTTATCTTTGGGTGACTCTCGCGCTTGTCAATGTCTACAATGATCAGTCCCTGTGCTGCCAGTTCGACTCTACCGATTTTAATGGTCATCTCTTTGAATCCGATCTGTGGCACGGGTTGACCATTGCTGGCGATGATACTCAAGTCGTCGTCAGGGTAGCGGGTTATATCCGAGTCATTCCAGTACTGCTTGAAGAGCACGTACGGGATGGTGGTGACCTGTGACCCGGTGTCAAGTAGGGCACTCATAGGAATGCCATCCAGTACCACAGGCAAGACTGGACGTCCTCCCACATATTTGTCACGCCAGTTCGATGGGCCTGGTGATCTTATTCCTGGGGGTTGGCCCTCTACCCCAGGTTGTGCCAGTTTAAAGGACAGTACCTTGCCATATGTCCGGGTTGATTGCAGCGGCGGCAGATGGGTTGTCCGTCCTCGTTGTATCGGTCGCTGGGTCTTCCTCTGGCCGATGGGGTCCTCCTTGGTCGACGCCACGGGATGTCCTCCGGTCCGGATGCCAGCTGGATCTTCCCTGGAGCAGAAACCTGTAACGACTGCACAGTTCGGGTTAGCGCGGCAACGCTTTTAGCTAGCTCTTGGACCTGATGGTGCAGGTCTGGAGCCGGGTCATTGTTCAAAGCCTGCGCATCAGCCCCCACAGGCCCTGCCGACAAGGGCACCGCCTCCTGGTGGTAAGCGGTAGTAGGGCGCCTGTGGGTCACAACGCCACCCGGTGCCGGTTCTCGGAGCACCCGGATGGCTCTGTCCTTGAACTGTGCAAAGTCCAGATGAGGATCCTGTAAGGCCATTGCCCGCAACTGGGTTCGGTGGGCATTGCAATATAGTCCCTCTATAAATTGTTCGGTCAACAGCCTGTCCTCGTTTCCCACGCCGTCAGGGTCGGTCTGCTTAATGGCTCTCAGGGCCTCTTGTAGGTTTAAAGCATAGTCTCTTATATTCTCATGTGCTCGCTGTTTGCACCCGTAGAATCTAAGCTTAATCTCAGCTGAGGTGCGGGTATCAAAGGTGTCCTTCAGCCGGGTTAATATCCCTGCTACAGTCCTCCTCCCAGGTGGCCAGGACTTTACCTCCCTTTGGGCTGCCCCGGTTAGTTGGGCCACCAGGATGCTCACTTTTTGCTCTTCTGTGAGGGGGTACACCTGGAAGAGGCTATCCAGCTTTTCTCTAAAGTCATTCAGGGTATGTGACTCCCCTGAGTACTGGGGTAGCCAGGCTGCCCCCGGGATATAGGGCATAGTGAAAGGCATGACCGCAGCAGCGGTGGCGCTGGCGGTGGCTGCGGCAGTGAAGCTCTCCTCCGTATCCGACATCTTCCTCCCCCCTAGTGGACCGTGGCCTACCTTGCGATGATCCTCTTCCGTAGGCCGCGGCTCCGTAGTGGATCGTCAGGGTCGAGGACCTTCCGTCGCGCTCCTGTGACGTCGGCGTCTGCTGGGCTCCTTCCAGGACCTTACGCAACGTCCGGACGTGAGGCGGGGCTTCGGTTCTCGCGGGCTTTTCGGAGTCCACGCCCCTCTTCTTCCCGCGCGACGCCCTCAAGATGGCGCTCAATGGCGGGAAAACTCCACGGATGGCGGGAAGAAGGCAGAAGATGGCGTCCAACGGCGGGAAAACTCCACGGATGGCGGGAAGAAGGTAGAAGATGGCGTCGGATGGCGGGAATCTTCACCACAGGTAAGTTTAAAAGTCTCTTTTTCAGGCACGCAGTACCCGGTGGTTGCGGGCACGAAATCCTGCCGACTACGCCAAAAGATGACGCGCCCCTGGGCCTGTGCTGAGTAGCGTTGCGCACGCGGGGGCCTACCCGGAGCCGGATCTGAGAGGGGTAGTAGTTTCGTGGCGGTGACCCGGTCCGTGCCCAGGGAGTCAAACTGAGCGGCAGTATTTAGCAGTAGATGTTAGAATGTTCGACTACGCCACCCGTTGAATGCGGTCATGAGACCGCCGCTGCAGGGCAGACCGCTGAGGCCGGTGATACGGTTGTGCAGCGGGGATTGTATAACCCCCAACGGGAGGGGTATGGCCTCAGGGCAGCGGGCGTGGATGATGAAACACTCAGAGACGGTGCGGTGTAGTTCAGGGTCTTTACTGGTGGCAAAGGTAGACCCTCCCGGAGTACTGGCTAGCGATCGGGGCCTGGTCAGTCCGTGAGCAGATGGAATCTCCCCTGGCCAGGTGGAGTTGTAGGCGTCCCCAACTAATCGTACTCTTCTGGCTACCTTGCTAGAGGCTGATAAAAGTAGCCCACGTCCCTGAGTGTACCGTGTGGTGCTCACCCGTATGGCCGGTGACTCGGGGCCTTTTGGTAGCTTCCGCTCCACGTCGCGGTGCTGGTCCCTTGCGTGTGACCGTGCCTTCGGGTTTCTTGGCCGGAGGACCTGAAATCCCCTGCCGGGCGGTTTCTGCTGCTGGGTAAGGATTAGTCCCCACAGCCTCGGACTCCGGGTCCGGTAAGAATTCTTCAATCAGGGCGAGCTCTACAGCTTCCAGCCCTGACCTCTTTTAGCACTGCTCCCACTGAGCTCCTGATCTTTCTTTCCTATAGCTGCTCCACTACAGACCAGACTGTGTCTCTGTCTGTGTTCTCTGCTCTTTCTCTACTCACTAACCCTGCCTCAGCCCCAGCTTTATATAGGGGAAGTTCTTCCCCTCCCAGGACTGGGCAGGAGGTGTGGCATGCATAGGATGTCTGACCAGGAAACCTCCCACCTGCTCACAGACGTAATATTGCTATCACTGTGGAAACCAGACCCCTGGGGTGCCACATTGACAGTCCTCACTTTGAACGCAATATATCAAGTCTTGTCCTTTTTTTTTTTTGCTCCCTAACATTATGTATTAAATGATCACATTACAGCACTGTATAATATCACATTAAAGAGGTTGTTTAGTTAAAAGAAATTATCGTCTATTCAAGTGATCCAAGTTATCACATATGCTATACTGGTGGAGATACGCCCACTGGGCACCTTTATCTCCTTCAGTATGGAGAGGCAGTGTTTATGCACAATCACTGCTGTGCTTTGCTTTTTCCCGGCAGCTCCATAGAGAAATAATTGAGCTGCGGTCAGGAATGCACAGTTCAGTTTCATTCAGTGGGAGACAAAACCAGGAATGGTGATAAATACAGAATTGGTGACTTGTTTCTATTATACCTTTTCTCTGATTGTTCCTCATCTGGTTTTGGCTCCCACTCCTGAGAAAAAATACTGACCGAATACTGACATTGGAAATGTTATTTGTAACACTATGCATTCTATACTCATCACATCTTACACTAAACATTCCAAAAAAACGCAGGACATAGTTTACATTTTACATAACACAATACCCATAAAAGACGCATAACGTTATTCACATTAGGCCAGGGGCATACGTAGAAATCATGGGGCCCCATAGCAAAAGCCCAAATTGGGCCCCCCCCCCTATAAAAAAATAAATAAAATTCTGCAGCGTAAGTCTAATTGCAGTATATAGGCGCTTTCACAAAAGGGCATATCTCTCAACTTTTGACAGGGAAATGGACATGTCTTGTGGCATATACATAGTGAATGTGCCCATACTAAAGCCCTTTAGTGTTCTCATCCCTTTTTATTGCAGTATAGATTTAAATACACCAACACACTGTATTATATCCCCACTACAGTAAATTCCCCTACTGTAACACCCACACGCACAGTATGTTACTCCATAGTCCCCCCAGCAAAGTATGATGCTCTCACAAACACCCAGACAGTATGATGGCCCTGTATATACCCATACTGTATGATGGGCCCCCATATACCCACACTGTCATTTGCCGACACCGCATGCGTAGGAGAATTCTCCCACGCTGTCAGTGATGTGCATGAGGTGAGCTGAGTTCATTGGACATCTTCTCAGTGTCTCTGCGGCATGGCAAGCTGGATGGCAGCGTTCTGCTACGATCCAGCCTGCCATCTCAATGTAGCAGAGTTGGAACGTCGTGGGAACCATGGAAAGGTAAGGATGAGGTTTGTTAATTATTTTACTTTTATTGCAGGAGACATGGAATTCAGCTGGATTGGGAGTAATAGTAAGTAGAGTTTAATTTAGAATATTATAGTATTGTGTGTTTATTTCAATTAAAAGATTTTATTCTGGGTGTTGGTGTTTTTTTTTCACTTTCACTATGGGGTTAGTAATGGGGGCGTCTTATAGACACCTCCCCATTACTAACCTGGGCTTGATGTCAGCTGGCATTATAAAATGACATCAACCCCAGCCCTATTATCCCACTGCCACCACTACAGGGCAGTGGGAAGAGTGAGGCTAAGTGCCAGAATTGGCACATCCTATGGATGCGCCATTTCTGGGGCGGCTGAGGGCTGGTGTTTCTAGCCTGGGAGGGGGCCAATATTCATGGCACCCTTCCTGGGCTATTAATATCAGCCCCCAGCTGTCTGCCTAGCCTTTGCCGGCTATTAAAATAGGGGGACCCCACGTCATTTTTTTTGTAGTCACCCATTTTAATAGCTAGCAAAGGCTAGGTATTCATCTGGGGGCTGATATTAGTAGCCTGGGAAGCTCCGTGGGTATTACCCCCTTCCCAGCCTTCAAACATCTGCCCCAGCCGTCTGCTTAACCTCCGCTAGAGACTAAAATTACGGGGAACCCCACGCCAATTTTTTTTTTTTTTTTTAATAAATCCTTTATTTTAACACTAAATGACAAGTACAGTAACCAACACTATCACTGTACTTCATATATATGTGACTGACATGTTTCTATCTATCTAATCTATGTGTGATGCTCTATTCTTTCTGTTCTAAATTGTCGGGTACCGATGTTATAACTGTATGCCGCTGATGAATTGCCGGCTTTTCATGTTTCACTGAGCACGGTTCCCATCGATTTGGGCAGTCACTGTAATGCCACAACCAACATGGCTGCGGCATTACAGTGAGTGGCAGGCAATCCCTGCATGTTGATTGGAGCTCTAAATAGCGCCAAACATGCAGGACGGGGACCCGAGCTCCCGCTCGAGCATCGCGCAAGTACTCGGCAAGCTCCGAGCATCTCGAGTACGGAGATTCTCTGGCAAGTACCGAGCAGTGGCGAGCATGCTCGCTCATCACTAGTCCTCACCACAATTTGATGGTCCCCACAAGTCCCATCCACACTGATGAAAAAAATATATAAAAATGAATCACCTATCCCTGTTTCCCCAATGAGCTGCTCTATGCACCGTGTGAACGGAGGCGATGCACAGCAGACGTGATATAGTGACATCATGCTTGGTGCGCTGAGACACAGACTCATGGCTGAATGGTACAGCAGGGAGCCTTTAAGCATCTGGTCTCCTAAAGAGCTCAAAAGTGGCCACATGATCTGTCACTATTAGTGGTATGCCACTGGTACTAAGAGCTATTTTACACAGTGACATTTTTATGTACATACATATATAGTTAGTCTATATTACGTGTAGAGCTTCACTCATAAAGACAACCTTTGTCCATTTTCCCAAATATCAACATTGTGGATGAAATCCTCTAATCAGAAACTGGGATAATTTTAGGTTATGTTCACACATAGGGTTTTTGCAGCGTTTTTTATGCAAAATTTTCAGCTGCATTTTACAGTACCAGCAAAGTCTGAGATTTCAGAAATCTCATGTGCACAAATTGTTTTTTTTTCCCTGACTGTTTTGTCAAAGTGCTGTGTTTTTGTAAACTGCAGCATGTCACTTCTTTCAGCGTATTTCACACATAGAAAGCAATGGGTAGTGCAAAATAACAGCAAAAAAGGCAGGTATGATGTTTAGCTGTGTTTTTGGTGCAAAAACCTGAGGAAGTTGAATCATGTTTTTTACGCACTAAACTTTAGCAGCAAGCACAAGAAACAAATGTACCCTGACAAAAACACAGGAAAAAAACTCTGCAAAACCTTCTTTTTTGACGCTGCTTCTTTACTGCCAAGAAAGCAGGATTTGCCTGCGGAAAAATATGCAGCAAAAACGCAACGTGTGAACATAGCCTAAGGGTTTGTAACCTGTGAAGATTGTGCAAAGCACATCTCTCCTCCACTCCACTGTGTTAGTACTCAGCACATCAGCTGGCTGTGAAGAACAGACTGGCCTGTCAAGAATTTATGGTTTATATATGTTATAAATGTAAGCGCTGAGATATGCAATCATTGAATATATGACATTTCAACTTCATTACTGCTATATAGAATATACTTATAAAATGAAGGTACTTAGCGCATAAATTGGCTAATTCATGAGAGCCCACCAGCCATGACAAGCCGTCATAGAAATACTGATCAAAAATACTGATATGTGAATCTGATGTGGCCTAAGGCTGATGGGAGGGAATTGGCCAGATATGGAGAAAGTCACCACCTCCAATAGTATATGATCTCCTCCCACCAGCCTAAGGCCTCAATCACAAGTGCAATATTCGCATAAGAGTGCTATCCATGGTCTTCAAGGATAGCACTCGTACTTGTGATAGTCTATGGGGCCATTCACATGTCCGTGATTTTAGAGACATGTCCGTGATTTTGATCCAAGCGCCAGATCACACTTGGCTATGCAAGTAAATGTGTTTGTGAAATAAAAAAACGGACTGCACTCTGATGACATCTCAGTGCAGTCGATTTTCACGGTCTGTAAGAATGGAGAAGGTGGAGAATTGTTTTATTTTTTTTTATTTTTCCAGATACGAGAAAAACGGATGACACTCAGGCCACACTTTGATTAAAGTCTGATCAGAATAATCTGTCCATTTTTCTTGTATGTGGAAAAATGAAAAGTGTGAATGAGGCCCAAGGCTGATTTTTATTAGTAGTGGATCCTACCTGCCCTTTAAATTTGGTTAGGTCCTATGAAAGAATGGTACATCTTGTCGTTGTTGATGGTCTCCCATGAATTGGAAAATTTATGCCCCAAGTACCTTCATTTTGCATATCTCTGCGCTTACAGAGGCGACTATTCTTTGTTTATTATGCAGTCTCAAGAAAAATGCACACCAGGATGCAGCTGGCCCCCTTTTGTTAGAAGGAGGTAACACAGGTGCAGAATGCTGATGAACAATCACTCTCATCCACTCTCACTTGAGGAGCGACTGCCTAGCAGCACTAAAACTGCACACAGATGAAACTTGCAGTAGGGTGCAATTCACACACTCGCGGCACCGTGCCTAGTCAGCATCCTATTACACGCCACTACTATTTGATTAGGCGGGATGCCCGGCACCCTATCCCTGCATCGCAGAGGTGCAAAGCCCCCATTCACAAGGTCACCATTAAGGGTATGTGCCCACGTAGCGTTTTACAAGCTTATATGCTGCGGAATTTCCGCAGCGTAAACGCTTGGTAATCCGTCCCCCATGGTCCCCAATGAGAATCCGCAATTTCAATGCCCATGCTGTGGATTTTTCCACAGCATTTTTGATGCACTCAAAAATCCGCAGCATGTCCATTAATTTTGCGTTTACGCATGCGGAATTGCCATGTCAATGCAATAAAAAACGCAAGGCAATTCCGCATGTCCCAAACGCTTCTAAAACGCGCGAAAAACGCTTGCCAAATTCCGTAAGCGGTTTTCCGGGAGAGGACATGCGGAAATGAAGCAGAAATTTTCTGCTTCATTTCTGCAACATGGGCACATAGCCTTATAGGCCTGGCAGCGGCCTGGCAGATAAAAAAGTGCAAAAATATCATATCTGGTATTAGTTAATATTTTGGCCAAAAAACGTAAGCTTGCAACCCATCGTCAAGGGTCCTCACGATTTTGCAAGTCCCTACTCTATCATTAAAAACTAACAGCATAGCCAGAACAATAAACAGAATTTTTGAAAAAAAATCCAAAGTCAAATTAGAAAATAGCAAAAGGCAATGGTACTCACCAGCCAAGGTTTCAAGAAAAATGCACACCGGGACGCAGCTGGCCCCCTTTTGTTAGAAGGAGGTAACACAGGTGCAGAATGCTGATGAACAATCACTCTCACCCACTCTCACTGGAGCTTACGTATTTAGGCCAAAATATAAACTAATACCTCATACGATATTTTTGCACTTTTTTATCTGCCAGGCCGCAGCCAGGCCCATTAATGGTGACCTTGTGAGTTGGGGCTTTTGCACCTGTTAGCAGAGGATTAATCCGCGTGACATCCAGAGTTTAGAACACAGAATGTAGGTTTATTCATATCCAGCATAGGCACAGCATGGAGTCTGGTGTTACTGCAGCATGAGGAGATCAAAGACATATAAAACAACAATACAGGAAGAGAAGGAGGGGGCATCCTGTCTGTGGGAGGTTTTTTTTTTTTAGAACACAACTTTGTTAACAACCACACAATATGCACAACATATGAAACAGCACAGTAGTTGTTGCAATACACATACAGATTAATATGTATTATTCCAACACCCCCACTCAACAACTACTTATCCTCTTAGTCCCATTGTGGTTCTCAATTCTTGGAACCTAGCTCGTGGCAATGGCTTTGTCATAATGTCAGCTACCATCTTATCAGTTTCACAATAGACAAACTGAATTATCCCACTATCTATCAAATCACATAGATGATGATGTCTGACGTCAATGTGCTTGGTTCTAGCACTGATCTTTTCACTGCATGCAAGTTTAATGCATCCTTGGTTGTCCTCATAAATCACCGTCGGCTGAGTTGTCGGTTTGCCAAGATCGTCCATCAATTGTCTTAGCCAAACAACCTCCTGGCTTGCATAGGCTGTGGACACATACTCCACTTCTGTAGATGACAAGGCAACAGACACTTGTTTCCTACTAGACCAGGAGATTGAACTTTCTCCAACTTTAAACAAGTATCCACTTGTGGATTTACGATCACGCGAATCACCAGCCCAATCCGCATCTACATAGCCGGTAAGTTCTAGATCTCCTGCTGCAGATAGTTTTAAATTTACATCTTGCGTTTCTTTCAAATATCGGAGAAGTCTCTTAACAGCATTCCAGTCTCTTTGGCGCGGTTTTTCCACATATCTGCAAAGGATTCCAACTGTTGTTGTGATATCCGATCGAGTCATAGTTGATATGTATAGAAGTGCCCCCACTGCCTGACGATATTTCTCATTGTTAGGCAACAGGTCATCTTCTCCTTCCAGCTTCAGGTAGGATGGTTCCATTGGGGTTGATATACCTTTGGCCTCTGACATTTTAAACTGATTCAGAATCAAATTAATTTTTGCACTTTGGTTTAGAAGAAAACTTCCATCTTCCTCTCTGTATATTTTGTGTATAAGCACGGATCCGCTTGACCTCTTTTAAATCCTGCTTCCAACGAGACTTTATTCATCTTGGTGTTCCATGCTCTTGCTGATTGCTTAAGACCATAGAGAGATTTTTGTAGTTTGCAAACAAGATTCTCTTCACCTCTTTTTACATAACCTTCAGGTTGAGTCATGTATAAGTCCTCCTCAATGTCACCATTTAAAAAGGCAGTTTTTATATCCAAATGTCTGACATACATCTTTTGTACAGCAGCTACAGCTAACAAAGCTGTGAACGTGGTCTGTTTAGCGACTGGAGCAAATGTAGCATCATAATCTTCGCCATACTTTTGAGAATATCCTTTTGCGACCAACCTTGCTTTGAATCTGTGGACTTTACCTTCAAAGTCATATTTGGTTTTGAAGACCCACTTGCACTTGATTGCCTTTTTGCCCTGTGGTAGCTTGGTGAGTTTCCAAGTTTGGAGTTGATGAAGCGATTTGATTTCCTCATTAGCGGCATCGATCCACTTTGTTCTTTCATGGACAGGTAGTGCTTGCATTTCATCCCATGACTGCGGCTCTGATTCAGGTAGTGTCTTGACAATGTAGGATAGACGTTTAGCTGGTATACCTTTGTTTGATCTTGACGATCTCCTGATTTCAGATTCACCTGATTTTTCTGTTGTTCCTTCATTAGTTGAAGAATCCAGCCAGACCTCTACATCCTCCTTGTTGCTGTCTTGTAATTGTGACTTCAGCTGGACTACTGGCGTGATGTCACAAAACTTGGGTGATACAAAGTTCTCATCAATCACTACATCTCTACTTATTGTGATCTTGTTTGTTTCTGGGTGTAGAATCCTATAACCTTTCTGGGTTTCGCTGTAGCCTACCAGGATACCTTCCTTAGCGTGAGATTCCCACTTACTTCGCTTTTCTTTGGGAACATGTACAAATGCTTTACTTCCGAATATTCTTATGTGATGTAGTTTTGGCTTTCTGCTATTCCATTGCTCAAATGGAGTTTTCTCTGTAGCTTTACCTGGTAGTCTGTTCTGAAGATAGCAAGCTGTCATGATTGCTTCACCCCAATATGCTGTGGGCAGATTTGCATCAAATAACATGCTTCTTCCACTTTCACATAGTGTTCGGTTCCTTCTTTCCGCGACACCATTTTGCTCTGGGTTGTACGGTACAGTGGTCTGAAATAGGATTCCATTTTTCTTTAAAATGCTCTGTGTCTCATTACTTGTATATTCAGTCCCATTATCTGCACGTAGAATCTTTGGCATTCTTCCAAATTTATTATATACTTCAGCTAGGTATATTTCAAGTTTCTCTGGAACTTCCTTCTTGCTGTGAAGCAGGTGGACAACTGTATATCTTGAATGATCATCAATAAATGTGAGAAAATATCTCTTCTTCCCTGGAGTCAGAGTGCTCATTAGACCACAGACATCTGTGTGTATTAAATCTAGTGGCTGTGCTGTTGTTGTACTAATTTTCTTAGGAAAAGCTTTCCTAGACATTTTCCCTTTGATGCAGCTAGTACACTTCATTGTCTGGTTACATAGATCAATTGTAATATCCTCAGCTAGTTGCTTTTGGACTAACTTTCTTATTGCTTCTGGGTCTCTATGTGCCAGACGCCTATGCCACACATGAATACAGTTTTTATGCTCTTCTTGTTGCGCTGTATACACACACTCTTTGCATTTCAGCTGATAAAGTTCATCTGTGATGTTTCCCTCTGCTAGTGTGTGACCTTCCTTTGAGATAATGCAGCTATCATGCTTAAATGTAACTTCATTTCCTTGTTTTGTGAGTTTCTTCACAGATAGTAGATTACTTTCAAGACTAGGCACATACAGCACATCCTTTACTGGGATCTTTCTGCTTTGTTTTGGTGAGATTTGACAATCAATATAACCATCTCCTATGCCTTCTGAAGTCATGTACTGACCATTAGCCATAATCACTTTCTCGGATTTACTTTGGTCAAGCTTAGAAAAGAAGTCTCTGTTATTAGTCATGTGACTAGTTGCTCCAGAGTCTATACACCATGCATGCTTTGATGTATTTGCACTGACAGTAAATGCAGTTTCAGTATTCACAGAATCATTTTCTACAGATACAGCACTTTTAACCCTTTGATGACTGCTTTGCTTTTTCAGCTGATTCATTCTAGCTTTCCAGACTCTGCAGTCAGCTTTCAAATGTCCTGATTTCTTGCAAACAAAACATTCACGTGTTTCTTTTATGTGCTTCCTGATATCAGTTAGGTTTTGTGTCTGTAAAGCAGATTCTGTGTTGCATTTCCTACTGTTCACACCTTCTGCCTTTCGCTTATATTCATCTATGAGCTTCCCCCTGACATTCTCCAGTGTAAGCTCATCATCTGGACGCGCATCTAGTGCGGTTACAAGCGTATCATAGCTCTCTGGAAGGCCACTAAGCAGTAATGCGGCCACATGAAAGTCCTTTAGATCTTCCCCAATGCCTCTCAGACGTTCTACAACTTCCAGAACACTTCTTATGTAATCCTGCGTATCCTGACCTTTCTGTAGCTTAGACTGGTACAGCTTTCTCATAAGATAGAGCTTATTGCTTAAATTTATCCTCTCATGTACCTTTTGCAACTGCTCCCACATTTCCTTTGCAGTATTACATTTACACACATGCACAATCTGGTCATCATCTATACTGAGTGATATGGTACTTTGTGCTTTCTGATCCATCTCTGTCCACTCCTGTGGCACTGGGTCAGGTTTAAACTCCTGTGTGTATTTCCACGTACCTTCTCTTATCAGCAGCATTTTCACTTTGAATTTCCAGGATTGATAATTCTGGTTAGTGAGACTTGGCACTGTAAATTTCATGGAGCTGCTGCTGGTGGCCATCTTTGCTTCTTCTCAGTTTGCTGTTTTTCTTTCTTTTCTTTCCTCTGTGTTCTGGGGATCTGTGACTCTGGGACTCTGGGGACTCTGGTACATCTGGGCCCATAACCTGTTAGCAGAGGATTAATCCGCATGACATCCAGAGTTTAGAACACATAATGTAGGTTTATTCATATCCAGCATAGGCACAGCATGGAGTCTGGTGTTACTGCAGCATGAGGAGATCAAAGACATATAAAACAACAATACAGGAAGAGAAGGAGGGGGCATCCAGTCTGTGTGAGGTTTTTTTTTTTTTTAGAACACAACTTTGTTAACAACCTCACAATATGCACAACATATGAAACAGCACAGTAGTTGTTGCAATACACATACAGATTAATATGTATTATTCCAACAGCACCTCTGCGATGCAAGGATAGGGTGCCCGGCATCCCGCCTAATTGAATAGTAGGGGCGTGTAATAGGATGCTGACTAGGCACGGTGCCGCGAGTGTGTGAATTGCACCCTACTGCAAGTTTCATCTGTGTGCAGTTTTAGTGCTAGGCAGTCGCTCCTCCAGTGAGAGTGGGTGAGAGTGATTGTTCATCAGCATTCTGCACCTGTGTTACCTAATTCTAACAAAAGGGGACCGGCTACGTCCTGGTGTGCATTTTTCTTGAAACTTGTCTGGTGAGTACCATTGCCTTTTGCCATTTTCTAATTTGACTTTGGAATTTTTTTAAAAAAATTCTGTTTATTGTTCTGGCTATGCTGTTTGTTATTATGCAGTTACAGCAGCAGCCCCTGTTCACACTTATTTTATTCTGTCTGGAGAGGATATACATACATACACACACAGAGGGGTTGTCCAAGATTGGGATGAAAGTCGGCAATAGCTCTATATGACTGCGGTCATCTGAATCCTCACATTGCATGCTGTCAGGATTCTCCGATGCCAGTGGCAAGAACAGCTGGTCATGTGGCTACACGTATGTGACGTGCCCCCTGGGCCGTGGGGTACTTGGTGCCGGGCAGGTCGTTGCTAGGGGAGATGTCACAGTGGCGGTGACCCGGTCCTTGACCCAGGGCGGTCATTCAAAAGGGGATTTTTATAGGGAATTATAGTTTATATACAAAGCTTGTGACGCCACCTGTGGTATGAGGCTAAAGGGAGCCGCCGCTGCGGAGCAGGTCCTCTGAAGCTGATGTTACTGCAGCAGGGATGGTGTGGCTCTCCACAGGTAGAGCTTAGCTCCAGGGCAGTGTAGATGTTATAGGTTGTGCTGGGCGTTGTAGTGCAGGGGATGATGGTGCAGGCAATAATCACAGAGACAGTGGGGTGCAGTCTTCAGAGTTTACTCACAGTTGTTA
The DNA here is from genome assembly GCF_046119375.1 of Phyllobates terribilis. Classification (NCBI taxonomy): domain Eukaryota; kingdom Metazoa; phylum Chordata; class Amphibia; order Anura; family Dendrobatidae; genus Phyllobates; species Phyllobates terribilis. The sequence goes on along the minus strand of NW_027362767.1, from coordinate 252,473,754 downwards.
AGTTCCTCAGGTTACAGGTTCCGGACCACAACCTCCCACGTCGTGCTGCGTTCACCAGGCAGGATTTCAGCAATCCCTCAGGTAATTCAAGAGTGCCTGACAGGACGACCCCTTTCTATGTGCCTTCCTCAGTCGTCTTCCTGCGCTGGCTCTTGCCCTCCTGCCCTGCGCCTCGCAATCAGTGTCCCAATCCAGTAGCCTCGGGTCTTGTCGGGCGACCTGCAGTCTCCTGGACCCTATGTGGCCACCTTTTCGGCTATATAGTTGCGGATGTGGCCACTGCACCTTGCAAGTACAGCAGCCTCCGGTTCCTATCTGAGCCTTGTAGTTCTCCACTAGTTTAGGGGCCGGTCCCTTCTGCGGCTCGATCCCTCCACCGCCTGGCAGATTTGGGCGTACGGGTGGCCTCCAGCACTGCTCGTACCCCTGGGATCCCTTCTGTGCCTGGAGCCTTTCTCCTGCTCCCTCTCCTCTTCCTTCAGTCCTGGCCCTCTCACTAGGCCCACCTCCGGAGCAGAGCTCATGCAGAGCCTCTGCTCCCCTCACTTTCCTCCTCTGACTGACTTGTCTTTCTAAGATGGTTCCCCCTTTTATATCACTCCCTCACAAGTGCTCCCCTGATCTACATCCTCCATCCACACCCACTACATGGTTCCCCCTCACTAGGTTCCCCTCCACTCCAGCCAGGGACCAGGGACTATGCTCTCCCGTAGGAGCAATCTCGCCCTGCCCTACTGAAGTGGATGTGTTGGATGCAGGTGTTAGGCTCCTGAGCAGCACTCTATTCTTACCTGAGAGTGGGATACCACACCTCTGGGTGAGATACAGTTCCTCTGTGCGACTGAACCCGCAGGGGCACCACATATGTGCTTTGCATATATGTGGTCACGTGCCAATTAGACGTACTCGGCCTTACTCAGTTTCCTTGTATTGATCGAGGACGAGAAGGTCTCGTCACAGTGTGACTGGAAGCATGCAAATCACATACTTGTGGTCGCATGACATGCTCTCGCTGCCGGCATCGGAGAATCCTCACAGCGTGTGATGCGTGTGCTGTGAGGATTCAGAAGGCTGCTGTCATATGGATTGATTGCAGACTTTCATCTCAAACCTGGACAACCCTTTAAGAGTACGTTCCCACTTTCAGGATTTGCTGCGGTTTTGACGCTGCAGAATTTTTTTTACTTATTATGTAAATTAGTGGACACGCATTTTACGTTTTTTTACACATGCAGATTTTCCTCATCTAAGCAAGTCTATGAGGAAAGTCCACATGCGGACCCACAAGAGAAATTGACATGCTGCGGTCCTGAAAGACGCGCCGCATGTCAATTTTCGCAGGTGATCTGCAGGTGCACGGAGACGCAGAGTGAATATGGGATTTCTAGAAATCCATCCACTATGCTGTAACAACTTGCCGCTGCGTTTATGCAGCGTCAAAACTGCAGCAAATCCTAAACGTGAGAGCGTGCCCTTAGCGTGTTTATGCAGCGTCAAACCCGCAGCGGCCAGATGTTACAGCATAGTGGATTTCTAGAAATCCTATGCCCACTATGTGTATCTTGGCACCTGCGGCTCACCAGCGGACACTGACATGCAGAGCATCTTTCCAGACCGCACCATGTCAATTTCTCCAGCTGGTCCGCATGTGGACTTTCCCCATAGAACTAACCTCTATGAGGAAAGTCCGCAGGTGTAAAAAAAAATAAATGGCGCCGCTCATTTGCAAGTCGGGGCCACAGGCTAGTAAGCATCATGGGCACATACAGTGTGGCTAGCTGCAGCAAATATACTGGTGGTTAGTGATGGTCTACTGTCAGATGTACTCTCTCTGACAGCTGTGTCTTTTGCACTGCTGTGCACTCTTCAGCCTTTCCATTCCTCCTTCAGTTAGGCTATGTGCCCACGATGCAGAAATGCTGCATATTTTTTCCTCTTCTCCCTGGCAGGAATACGCATGCAGTTTTTACATGCGTTTTTCCCGCCAGGTAGAAGCGCTTGTCAAGCGTTTTTGCATGCACTTCTGCATGCGGGTTATCAAGCGCTTTTCTAAGCAATTTTAGCATCACTTGGAAAAGTGCTTGACAACTTGTTCACACTATATAAATCCATGCAACCGGCATGGATTTATAGTAGTGTGACCAAGTTAGTTAAAAAAAAAAAGAATAAGAATGGTTAAAAAAATAAAATAAAAATTATACTCGCCTTCCGATGTCCTCCCGGTGTTTTCTCTGCTGCGTCCGGTGTCTTGGGTGGCTCGCGGTGGTGTGAAGGACCTGCGGTGACGTCATTGAGTCAGGTTGATGTCATGGCAGGTCCTTCACAACACCGCGACCCATACAGCAGACCAGACAGAGGGGAGAAAACACCGGGAGGACATCGGAAGGGAAGTATAATCTTTATTCTTTATTTAAATTTTTTTTTTACAGTTTCTATGGTACGAAGGTCTGGATGAGAGTCTCCTCTTCTCCAGACCTGGGTACCATCCGCACATTGAACCGTGTGATATCCGCTTGTGCAGATGCAGTGATGCGGATGTCACGCGGTCCAATGCAAGTCAATGGCGGCGATTACGCTGCGTGTCCACAAAATTAATGGACATGCTGTGTATTTTTCTGCAATGATAATCCGCAGCGGAAATTTCATTATCATTGGGGACCATGGGGCACTTATTACCAAGCGTTTTCGCTATGGAAATTCCGCGGCAAAAACGCTTGAAAAACGCATAGTGGGCACGCAGCCTTAGGCTGTGTGCCCACGTAGTGTTTTTCAAGCGTTTTTGATGCGGAATTTCCGCAGCGGAAACGCTTGTAAAACGCTTGGTAACCCGCACCCCATGGTCCCCAATGGGATTCCGCAAGTTCTATGCACATGCTGCGGATTTTTCCGCAGCGTTTATGCTGCGTTCAAAAATCCGCAGCATGTCAATTAATTTTGCGTTTCCGCAAGCAGAATTGCCTTTGTCCAATGCATAAAAAACGCAAGGCAATTCCGCATGTGGAAAACGCGTGATAAACGCGCGAAAAATGCGCGATAAACGCGTGCGGAATTCCGCATGCGTTTTTCCGGGAGAGGACTTGCAGAAATGAAGCAGAAATTTTCTGCTTCATTTATGCAACGTGGGCACATAGCCTTAGGGTATGTGCCCACGATGCAGATTTGAAGCAGAAATTTCCTGAGAGTTTTTCCCTCTCCCTGGCAGAAAAAAATGCATGCGGATTTTACATGCGTTTTTTACGCGTTTTTACATGTGTTTTTTCAAGCCATTTTGAGCATCACTCAAATGCATTTGGAAAAGGGCCTGACAATATAAGTTGCTCACACAATATAAATCCATGCAACTGGCATGGATTTATATTGTGTGACCAACTTATGAGGAGAGTTCTGCTTTCAAATAGTGCATCTATAGTAAAAAAAAAAAAAAAAAAGAATTGAAAAGTAAAAAGAAAAAAAAAACCTTATACTCACCACTAGTGTTGAGCCACCCCCGTAGTGTTCGGGTTTGGTTCGGTTCGTCGAACACCGGGATGTTCGAGGAACTGTTCGTCGAACTGTTCGTCGAACACCTTAGAACACCGTCGAACACCGTTAAAACCAATGGCAGGCAAACAAAAACACATAGAAACACATAGAAAACACCTGCAAAGGTGTCCAAAAGCTGACAAACTGCTCAGAAGACACTCTCTTTAAAAAAGCCGGCCGGCAAATTCAGCAGCGGCATACACCGGTACCCGACAATTTAGACAAGAAGGAATAGAGCATCACACATAGATTAGATAGATAGAAACATGTCAGTCACACATATAAGAAGCACAGTGACAGTGTTGGTTACTGCACTTGTCATTTAGTGTAAAGGATTTATTAAAAAAAATAATAGTGTTTTCATGCACCGTCTCTTTAAAAAAGCCGGCCGGCAATTCAGCATCTGTACCCGACAATTTAGAACAGAAAGAATAGAGCTTCACACATAGATTAGATAGATAGAAACATGTCAGTCACATATATAATAAGTACAGTGATAGTGTTGCTTACTGTACTTGTCATTTAGTGTAAAGGATTTATTTAAAAAAATAATAGTGTTTTCATGCACTGTCTCTTTAAAAAAGCCGGCCGGCAATTCAGCAGCGGTACCCGACAATTTAGAACAGAAAGAATAGAGAATCACACATAGATTAGATAGATAGAAACATGTCAGTCACATATATATGAAGTACAGTGACAGTGTTGGTTACTGCACTTGTCATTTAGTATTAAAATAAAGGATTTATTATTAAAAAAATTGGCGTGGGGTTCCCCTTAATTTTAGGCTCTAGCGGAGGTTAAGCAGACGGCTGGGGCAGATGTTTGAAACCTGGGAAGGGGGTAATACCCACGGAGCTTCCCAGGCTACTAATATCAGCCCCCAGCTGAATACATAGCCTTTACTAGCTATTAAAATGGGGGACCCCCCAAAAAAAATGACGTGGGGTCCCCCCTAATTTAATAGCTAGCAAAGGCTAGGCAGACAGCTGGGGGCTGATATTAATAGCCCAGGAAGGGAGCCATGAATATTGGCCCCCTCCCAGGCTAGAAACACCAGCCGTCAGCCGCCCCAGAAATGGCGCATTCATAGGATGCGCCAATTCTGGCACTTAGCCTCGCTCTTCCACGCTGCCCTGGTGCGGTGGCAGGGGGTAATAGGGTTGGGGTTGATGTCAGCTTATAATGCCAGCTGACATCAAGCCCAGGTTAGTAATGGAGAGGCGTCTATAAGACACCCCCATTACTAACCCCATAGTCAAAGTTAAAAAAAACACAAACACCCAGAATAAAGTCCTTTAATTGAAATAAAGACACAATCCTTTATTGTTCTAAATTAAACCATACTTACCATCACGCCCATTCCAGCTGAAGCCAACGATCTCCTGCAATAAAAGAAAAATAATAAAGCAACCTCATCCTTACCTTTCCATGGTTCCCACGACAGCTTCAGCTCTGCTACATCGAGATGACAGGCTGGACCGCAGCAGAACGCTGCCATCCAGCCTGTCATCCCGCAGACACTGAGAAGCGCAGGCTTGCTTGCGCTGCTCAGCGTCTCTCTGTGACGACATCCAGATGAGCCGAGTTCATGTCCAATGAACTCGGCTCACCTCATGCACGTCACTGACAGCGTGGGAAAATTCTCACGCTGAAGCGCTGATTGCAGGAGAATTTTCCCACGCTGTCAGTGACGTGCAGGAGGTGAGCTGAGTTCATTGGACATGAGCTCACCTCATGCACATCACTGACAGCGTGGGAGAATTCTCCTGCACTCAGCACTTCAGCGTGAGAATTTTCCCACGCTGTCAGTGACGTGCATGAGGTGAGCCGAGTTCATTGGACATGACCTCGGCTCATCTGGATGCCGTCACAGCGAGACAGTGAGGAGCGCAAGCATGCCTGCGCTTCTCAGTGTCTGCGGGATGACAGACTGGATGGCAGCGTTCTGCTGCGGTCCAGCCATTCATCTCGATGTAGCAGAGCTGAAGCTGTCGTGGGAACCATGGAAAGGTAAGGATGAGGTTGGTTTATTATTTTTCTTTTATTGCAGGAGATCGTTGGCTTCAGCTGGAATGGGTGTGATGGTAAGTATGGTTTAATTTAGAACAATAAAGAATTGTGTCTTTATTTCAATTAAAGGACTTTATTCTGGGTGTTGTGTTTTTTTTAAATACTTTACTAGAAATTCATGGCGGTCATGTCTAATACTGGCGTGACCCCATGAATTTTGGGCTTGGGGCCAGCTGATAATACCAAGCTGGCCCTAACCCCTTTATTACCCAGTGAGCCACCGCACCAGGGCCCTGGATGAGTTGGGTACAGCGCCAGAAGATGGCGCTTCTATGAACGCGCCATTTTCCGGGGTGGCTGCGGACTGCAATTTGTAGCGGGGGGGGGACCCAGAAAGCTTGGGCCTCCCTGCGCTGCAGATTCCAGCCCCCAGCTGCCTAGTTGGACCTGGCTGGACACAAAAATAGGGCGAAGCCCCACGTACTTTTTTTTTAATTATTTCATGAAATTCATGAAATAATTAAGAAAAAAAGGCCTTCCCTATATTGTTGTGTCCGGCCAGGTACAAATAGGCAGCTGGTGGTTGGGGGCAGCCCGTTCCTGCCTGCTGTACCTGGCTGGACACAAATATAGTGCGAAGCCCCACTTCAATTTTTTTTAATTATTTCATGAAATTCATGAAATAATTAAGAAAAAAAGGGCTTCCCTATATTGTTGTGTCCGGCCAGGTACAAATAGGCAGCTGGTGGATGGGGGCAGCCCGTTCCTGCCTGCTGTACCTGGCTGGACACAAATATAGTGCGAAGCCCCTGTAACATACCTGGCGGCGTCCTTGCATGGTGGTCCATCTCCCACTGTGCAAGAGAGCGCACTTGATCTCCTGTCCAGAATGTCTCTCTGGCTTCCCTCCATGCTGTCTGCTTGTGTCTGTTTCTGCTGCTTAAGGGCGGCGCCCGATCACTTCCTGCTTTTTGTACCTGCTGTGGGTCACACCCCTTGTGCGTCCTCAGCCTATTGCTGTCTGACACTTGGTATATAGCTCAGCAGCTCCCTTCTATCCCTGCCTGAGCATATGTGTTTCTTTCAGTGTGTGCTTGCACTCTGAAGTTGCCAGGTCCCGTTCCTGTTTCCCTGTCCGCCTTTCCTGGAGGCTGTATTTCCAGGCCTGTCTGAACTGTGTCCTGTATTTCTCCTGCCTTGCGGTGTCAGCTCCCGTGTCTGAACTGTGTCCTGTTTGTCTCCTGCTTTACGGTATTAGTTCCCGTGTCTGAACTAAGTCCTGTATGTCTCCTGCTTTACGGTATTAGTTCCCGTGTCTGAACTAAGTCCTGTATTTCTCCTGCCTTGCGGTGTCAGCTCCCGTGTCTGAACTGTGTCCTGTATGTCTCCTGCTTTGCGGTATTAGTTCCCGTGTCTGAACTTAGTCTTTTCTGTGTTCTCTTGTCTGTCCTGTCTGAACACGCTCCTAGCCTGTTCCTCCCGCCTTCTAGGGGCCGATTACCTAGACCCGCTCCTGTATCCCGCTGCAGTGTCGGTCTCCTCCGTACACTCAGTTCCAGTCTGAACTCTCTCCTATCCTTTACCTGTTTTGTCTATGTCCATTCCCTTCCTTTTCCTGCAGAGTCTGAACTCGTACCTAACTCCTGCCAGTTGTCTCTGTACTTCCGTTTGTGAGTTTGTGGTCCACTCGCTACTTCACTGCAAGTACCCTGTGGGTGTCTGGCTCTGTCTTTCCCTTCCTGTCTGTTCCGTGTGAACAGAGTCCTGTCCTGCCCTGCTTCTGCCCGCTGCTCCGGCAGTCCTGTCCTGTCCTGCCCTGCTTCTGCCCGCTGCTCCGGCAGTCCTGTCCTGCCCTGCTTCTGCCCGCTGCTCCGGCAGTCCTGTCCTGCCCTGCCTGTACCCCTCTGCCTGTATTGTTCCTGAGTCCCAGTGTGTACTGGGCCCTATCCTGCCTGTATTGTTCCTGAGTCCCAGTGTGTACTGGGCCCTATCCTGCCTGTATTGTTCCTGAGTCCCGGTGTGTACTGGGTTCTATCCCGCCTGTGTTCCTACCTGCTAGTGCCTCCTGTCTGCACTCTAGCTGTGCTTGCCTTTACCCCCCTGCCTGCATACCCGCCTGCCTGCATACCAGTCGTGCCTGCCTATACCCACCAGTCTGTGTGCCAGCCTACCAGCCTGTTCCTGTATTCCCCTGTGTGGGTCAACAGCCGTGTCCGGGGTCTGTCCTGGAGTAGCACCTGGTCCCTCTGCTCGGTTCCTCCTTGGTGCACTGGCGTCGTATGCCGTCGTGCGACCCTGGTCGGATCGGGTGAATACTTAGTCACGCCCCTCCAGGCATTCACTCTCCGGCACGGTCCAGTGGAATCACTATCAATCCCATGCACACGCCGCTTAGCCCGGGCGTGTGCATAACAGCATGCTCAGGCCATGGTTCCCGTTGAGCCCCACGGCCTTCGCTCTTTGAGAAGTTTTTCCAGCGAATATATGCATTAAAATAAATAAATAAATTTTTTCCCCCTTAGCTGAGTTCCAGGCGAATTACGCACCGTCCAGATGGATCTATCAGCTCTCGTTCCTGCGGATCCGCCACGTTACTATGGGGATCCAAGACAGTGTCGTGCATTTGTGGAGCAATGCATGCTACACTTTAAGGCCTACCCTCTTTATTTTCCTTCCGATTGGGCTAAAGTGGCCTTTATGATGTCTTACCTGGCGGGGGATGCCTTGGAATGGATCAACCCCCTATATGAGACACAGGATCCGATCCTCCGGGACCTAATGGCCTTCCTGGTGGCCTTTCTAATGGTCTTCGATGATCCTAACCCGGAGGCTCCTGCTGAAGCTTCACTTCCCAATATCCCGGAGCAGCCCCAATGGGTAATGTGTGTGGGTAGCGTAATAGTTCTCCAGCCCAATGAGACTACTGCCCACCCAGAATCCTCACAGGGTGACTACGCTTTCCGGAATACTTCTCCCAACCTCAAGAGGCAGTCCAGACGTGCTAGACTTAGAGGCAAGCAGTCACGCCTGGGTCTGTCCTCCCTGAGACCTCCTGAACCCTTCGGGGTGCTACCTGGTAACGAAAGGACAGAGACTCTCCTATACTCTGTACCTGATACCTCGCTCGCTTCGTCCAGTGAGTCCAACCTAGTGTACTCCGAAGCAGAGGTTACTCCCGAGTCTCTACACCCCTCCGACCAGGCGGAGGACCTCCAGTTGTGTTTAGAACCCTTCGGGGTGCCACCTGGTGGTGAATGGACAGAGACTTTCCTATTTCCTGTACCTGATACCTCGCCTGCTTCCTCCAGTGAGTCCGACCTAGTGTTCTCCGAAGCAGAAGTTACTCCCGAGTCTCTACACCCCTCCGACCAGGCGGAGGACCTCCAGTTGTGTTTAGAACCCTTCGGGGTGCCACCTGGTGGTGAATGGACAGAGACTTTCCTATTTCCTGTACCTGATACCTCGCCTGCTTCCTCCAGTGAGTCCGACCTAGTGTTCTCCGAAGCAGAAGTTACTCCCGAGTCTCTACACCCCTCCGACCAGGCGGAGGACCTCCAGTTGTGTTTAGAACCCTTCGGGGTGCCACCTGGTGGTGAATGGACAGAGACTTTCCTATTTCCTGTACCTGATACCTCGCCGGCTTCCTCCAGTGAGTCCGACCTAGTGTACTCTGAAGCAGATGTTTTCTCTGAGCCTCTGTACTCTTCTGACCCGGCGGAGGACCTCCAGTTGTTTCCTGAATCCTCCGGGATACCACCAGATAACAAAGAGACAGTGACTTTTCCTCATTATGTACCTGATAACCCGTCTATTTTTTCCTGTGAGCTTGACAAGATGTACCTCGAAGCAGAGATTACCCTCAAGTCTCTGTCCCCCTCCAACCCAGTGAACGACTGGTCCTCGAATTCCCTGCGGAAGATTCTGGCAGGCCTGAAGAAGAGGGGGCGTAAGGGGGGAGGTACTGTAACATACCTGGCGGCGTCCTTGCATGGTGGTCCATCTCCCACTGTGCAAGAGAGCGCACTTGATCTCCTGTCCAGAATGTCTCTCTGGCTTCCCTCCATGCTGTCTGCTTGTGTCTGTTTCTGCTGCTTAAGGGCGGCGCCCGATCACTTCCTGCTTTTTGTACCTGCTGTGGGTCACACCCCTTGTGCGTCCTCAGCCTATTGCTGTCTGACACTTGGTATATAGCTCAGCAGCTCCCTTCTATCCCTGCCTGAGCATATGTGTTTCTTTCAGTGTGTGCTTGCACTCTGAAGTTGCCAGGTCCCGTTCCTGTTTCCCTGTCCGCCTTTCCTGGAGGCTGTATTTCCAGGCCTGTCTGAACTGTGTCCTGTATTTCTCCTGCCTTGCGGTGTCAGCTCCCGTGTCTGAACTGTGTCCTGTTTGTCTCCTGCTTTACGGTATTAGTTCCCGTGTCTGAACTAAGTCCTGTATGTCTCCTGCTTTACGGTATTAGTTCCCGTGTCTGAACTAAGTCCTGTATTTCTCCTGCCTTGCGGTGTCAGCTCCCGTGTCTGAACTGTGTCCTGTATGTCTCCTGCTTTGCGGTATTAGTTCCCGTGTCTGAACTTAGTCTTTTCTGTGTTCTCTTGTCTGTCCTGTCTGAACACGCTCCTAGCCTGTTCCTCCCGCCTTCTAGGGGCCGATTACCTAGACCCGCTCCTGTATCCCGCTGCAGTGTCGGTCTCCTCCGTACACTCAGTTCCAGTCTGAACTCTCTCCTATCCTTTACCTGTTTTGTCTATGTCCATTCCCTTCCTTTTCCTGCAGAGTCTGAACTCGTACCTAACTCCTGCCAGTTGTCTCTGTACTTCCGTTTGTGAGTTTGTGGTCCACTCGCTACTTCACTGCAAGTACCCTGTGGGTGTCTGGCTCTGTCTTTCCCTTCCTGTCTGTTCCGTGTGAACAGAGTCCTGTCCTGCCCTGCTTCTGCCCGCTGCTCCGGCAGTCCTGTCCTGCCCTGCTTCTGCCCGCTGCTCCGGCAGTCCTGTCCTGCCCTGCTTCTGCCCGCTGCTCCGGCAGTCCTGTCCTGCCCTGCCTGTACCCCTCTGCCTGTATTGTTCCTGAGTCCCAGTGTGTACTGGGCCCTATCCTGCCTGTATTGTTCCTGAGTCCCAGTGTGTACTGGGCCCTATCCTGCCTGTATTGTTCCTGAGTCCCGGTGTGTACTGGGTTCTATCCCGCCTGTGTTCCTACCTGCTAGTGCCTCCTGTCTGCACTCTAGCTGTGCTTGCCTTTACCCCCCTGCCTGCATACCCGCCTGCCTGCATACCAGTCGTGCCTGCCTATACCCACCAGTCTGTGTGCCAGCCTACCAGCCTGTTCCTGTATTCCCCTGTGTGGGTCAACAGCCGTGTCCGGGGTCTGTCCTGGAGTAGCACCTGGTCCCTCTGCTCGGTTCCTCCTTGGTGCACTGGCGTCGTATGCCGTCGTGCGACCCTGGTCGGATCGGGTGAATACTTAGTCACGCCCCTCCAGGCATTCACTCTCCGGCACGGTCCAGTGGAATCACTATCAATCCCATGCACACGCCGCTTAGCCCGGGCGTGTGCATAACAGCCCCACTTCAATTTTTTTTAATTATTTCATGAAATTCATGAAATAATTAAGAAAAAAAGGGCTTCCCTATATTGTTGTGTCCGGCCAGGTACAAATAGGCAGCTGGTGGATGGGGGCAGCCCGTTCCTGCCTGCTGTACCTGGCTGGACACAAATATAGTGCGAAGCCCCACTTCAATTTTTTTAAATTATTTCAGGAAATTCATGAAATAATTTAAAAAAAATTGACGTGGGGCTTCGCACTATATTTGTGTCCAGCCAGGTACAGCAGGCAGGAACGGGCTGCCCCCAACCACCAGCTGCCTATTTGTACCTGGCCGGACACAACAATATAGGGAAGCCCTTTTTTTCTTAATTATTTCATGAAATAATTTAAAGAAAATTGACGTGGGGCTTCGCCCTGTTTTTGTGTCCAGCCAGGTACAACTAGGCAGCTGGGGGCTGGAATCCGCAGCGCAGGGAGGCCCAAGCTTTCTGGGCCACCCCCGCTGCAAATTGCAGTCCGCAGCCACCCCGGAAAATGGCGCGTTCATAGAAGCGCCATCTTCTGGCGCTGTACCCAACTCATCCAGGGCCCTGATGCGGTGGCTCACTGGGTAATAAAGGGGTTAGGGCCAGCTTGGCATTATCAGCTGGCCCTAAGCCCGAAATTCATGGGGTCACGCCAATATTAGACATGACCACCATGAATTTCTAGTAAAGTATTTAAAAAAAACACAACACCCAGAAAAAAGTCCTTTAATTGAAATAAACACACAATTCTTTATTGTTCTAAATTAAACCATACTTACCATCACGCCCATTCCAGCTGAAGCCAACGATCTCCTGAAATAAAAGAAAAATAATAAAGCAACATCATCCTTACCTTTCCATGGTTCCCATGACAGCTTCAGCTCTGCTACATCGAGATGACAGGCTGGACCGCAGCAGAACGCTGCCATCCAGCCTGTCATCCCGCAGACACTGAGAAGCGCAGGCTTGCTTGCGCTCCACAGTGTCTCTCTGTGAGGGCATCCAGATGAGCCGAGTTCATGTCCAATGAACTCGGCTCACCTCATGCACGTCACTGACAGCGTGGGAAAATTCTCCTGCACTCAGCGCTTCAGCGTGGGAGAATTCTCACACTGAAGCGCTGAGTGCAGGAGAATTCTCCCACGCTGTCAGTGACGTGCAGGAGGTGAGCTGAGTTCATTGGACATGAGCTCACCTTATGCACGTCACTGACAGCGTGGGAAAATTCTCCTGCACTCAGCGCTTCAGCGGGAGAATTCTCACGCTGAAGCGCTGAGTGCAGGAGAATTCTCCCACGCTGTCAGTGACGTGCAGGAGGTGAGCTGAGTTCATTGGACATGAGCTCACCTTATGCACGTCACTGACAGCGTGGGAGAATTCTCCTGCTCTCACCGCTTCAGCTTGAGAATTTTCCCACGCTGTCAGTGACGTGCATGAGGTGAGCCGAGTTCATTGGACATGAACTCGGCTCATCTGGATGTCGTCACAGAGAGACGCTGAGCAGCGCAAGCAAGCCTGCGCTTCTCAGTGTCTGCGGGATGAGAGGCTGGATGGCAGCGTTCTGCTGCGGTCCAGCCTGTCATCTCGATGTAGCAGAGCTGAAGCTGTCGTGGGAACCATGGAAAGGTAAGGATGAGGTTGCTTTATTATTTTTCTTTTATTGCAGGAGATCGTTGGCTTCAGCTGGAATGGGCGTGACGGTAAGTATGGTTTAATTTAGAACAATAAAGGATTGTGTCTTTATTTCAATTAAAGGACTTTATTCTGGGTGTTTGTGTTTTTTTTAACTTTGACTATGGGGTTAGTAATGGGGGTGTCTTATAGACGCCTCTCCATTACTAACCTGGGCTTGATGTCAGCTGGCATTATAAGCTGACATCAACCCCAACCCTATTACCCCCTGCCACCGCACCAGGGCAGCGTGGAAGAGCGAGGCTAAGTGCCAGAATTGGCGCATCCTATGAATGCGCCATTTCTGGGGCGGCTGACGGCTGGTGTTTCTAGCCTGGGAGGGGGCCAATATTCATGGCTCCCTTCCTGGGCTATTAATATCAGCCCCCAGCTGTCTGCCTAGCCTTTGCTAGCTATTAAATTAGGGGGGACCCCACGTCATTTTTTTGGGGGGGTCCCCCATTTTAATAGCTAGTAAAGGCTATGTATTCAGCTGGGGGCTGATATTAGTAGCCTGGGAAGCTCCGTGGGTATTACCCCCTTCCCAGGCTTCAAACATCTGCCCCAGCCGTCTGCTTAACCTCCGCTAGAGCCTAAAATTAAGGGGAACCCCACGCCAATTTTTTTAATAATAAATCCTTTATTTTAATACTAAATGACAAGTACAGTAACCAACACTATCACTGTACTTCATATATATGTGACTGACATGTTTCTATCTATCTAATCTATGTGTGAAGCTCTATTCTGTCTGTTATAAATTGTCGGGTACCGCTGCTGAATTGCCGGCCGGCTTTTTTAAAGAGACAGTGCATGAAAACACTATTATTTTTTTTGATAAATCCTTTACGCTAAATGACAAGTACAGTAAGCAACACTGTCACTGTACTTCGTATATATGTGGCTGACATGTTTCTATCTATCTAATCTATGTATGATGCTCTATTCTGTCTGTTATAAATTGTCGGGTACCGCTGCTGAATTGCCGGCCGGCTTTTTTAAAGAGACAGTGCATGAAAACACTATTATTTTTTTAAATAAATCCTTTACACTAAATGACAAGTACAGTAATCAACACTGTCACTGCACTTCTTATATATGTGACTGACATGTTTCTATCTATCTAATCTATGTGTGATTCTCTATTCTTTCTATTCTAAATTGTCGGGTACCGCTGCTGAATTGCCGGCCGGCTTTTTTAAAGAGACGGTGCATGAAAACACTATTATTTTTTTTGATAAATCCTTTACGCTAAATGACAAGTACAGTAAGCAGCACTTTCACTGTACTTCGTATATATGTGGCTGACATGTTTATATCTATCTAATCTATGTGTGAAGCTCTATTCTTTCGGTTCTAAATTGTCGGGTACAGGTGTATGCCGCTGCTGAATTGCCGGCTTTTCATGTTTCACTGTGAGCACTGTTCCCATCGATTTGGGCAATCACTGTAATGCCACAACCACCATGGCTGTGGCATTACAGTGAGTGGCAGACAATCCCTGCATGATTGGTGCTCTAAATAGCGCCAGACATGCAGGACACGCTTTTGGTGCACGAACAGTTATCGAACATAACCTCGAACAGCCGAATTTTTTGCAAATCGTTCGGGTTCGTCGAACAACTCGAACACCGCCCAAAACAGCTCGAATTTGAGATTGGCGAACAGTTCTAGTCGAACACCGCTCATCTCTACTCACCACTCCGGCGGCCCCCGGTCTCCTCCCGGCGGCGATTCTCTCTCCTCTGCGGCCCGCTGTGTCCTGCCAGGACCTGCAGTGACGTCATTTATCAGATGTTGGTCACGTGACCATCAGCTGACCGATTAAATATTGGTTAATAATATTTAATTTCTGGAAAACTTCTTTAGGAGAGCTTAACAAAAACATTCACAGGACCAATGTCAGTGGCCATGTTGGTAGTTCATGGCTGCCGGACCAGAGACCTGCTTGCCTCTTCCTATGTGTTGGCACCCCCAGCACCTCATGTACTTTAGCAGCCCTGGTGCCAAGGGATAGGTGACAACTTCTAGACCAGATGTGATTCGACCATTGAAACACCCACCAATGGCTACAGCACTGTTTGACCAGCCGCTCAAGTCTTGGCCGAAGACAGTTGCAAAATTATTATAAACTTTATTGAGATCAATACTCTCTCCCCTGTCTTATAGTATCTACTCTCATTCTGTCTCCCAAATTTACCAGAACTGTTTCTGAAAAATCAGGTCAGTCCCAGTAAATCCAGGTATGGTTGTGTATTCTATGGACAGGGGAGGGAACCTTTAGTGAATATTCGCGATTTGGTTTTTATATGTAAAATATGTGAAAGAAATAATGGTCAGAATGTAAAATACACTGATCATTTCCTTCTAAAATATTTGGTTGAATTTCTTCATAAATAACAGAGGTCACAGCAAGGGGTGTGCATGCTATGCATTTTTCTACCCTCCTCGAACCACCAGGTAAATTAACTGCTTAGGTACTGTGCATTTTTAGTCTTTGATATATTTAGCAAAGAATATCTCACATAATGTACTAGGAGCCAAAATATATAATTACCTGTAATGTATGTGGTTCCAGGGTATAAACTCCATGTCTCTGTGCAGTATGGTGGCAATCGTAAAACTTTCCACCTGACGTGCCCCTCTGGCATCTTACCTCCTTGGAGACAACAGGTTCACATTAATTCCTATGTTTCTTTTCGATTCGGCGGCCTACAAGATATTCCAGACATACAGTGATTACGTCCCTCTCTGCTGTCGATTATTTCGTCCACCAGTTATGTTTCTTTGCTTCTCTAATGCTCCTCATATTTCAGGATCCACACAACATTACCGTCCCATTATTTCATTTTAAACTGATGCTAAATATTTTATGCTTTCTGACTTCCAGGTCTAATGTGTAATTGCTTTATTTCCAGAGATTCATTGCTAGATGATAAACAGATAAAAGTCCTTACAGGGTTATGTAGGATAAAAAAACAAAACTGTTTTTTTATCAGAAACAGTAACACTCTTGGTATTGGACTGTGATATTGCAGCTTTTCCTACTAAATGTAATACCAGACACAGTACATTTCTGCACAAAAAGTAAAAAAAAACAACAACAAAAAAACAGACAAAAACTGTAGGAAAATAACATTTTTGCCAAGGTGGTCAGTACATAGGTAAAAAAAACATTAGGGGCACGTTGACAGTCCTCATTAGTGTAACTTGTTGCCCAAGACAGTGTCATCGTACATGACCCATCAGGAGTGGCAGCCCACATGATCCCACAACAGTGCTAGTCATCATGCCCTCATGACAGTGTCAGGCACTGTGCTCCCATGACTCAGCCTAACATCATGACTCTATCACAGTACCAGCCACCTTGCCACAATTACAGCCAGTCACTCACAACACAATACGGCTTTCTACTTCCAGCACGCGGTTGCAGGCTGTGACAAATCATTGGTAATTTCCTTTTCCTGTACAGCACAGAGGAAAACTTTTTCAGCAAAAGCAATCTCATATCATCAGTTTATGAAGGGGCGGAAGCAAATCACCTACCTGGAGCTCTGTATTTACCTGCACATCGATGGAAAAAAATCCATAGAAGAAATATACACTGCTCAAAAAAATAATGGGAACAGTCAAATAACACATCCTAGATCTGAATGTATGAAATATTCTCATTGAATACTTTGTTCTGTACAAAGTTGAATGTGCTGACAACAAAATCACACAAAAATCATCAATGGAAATCAAATTTATTAACCAATGGAGGTCTGGATTTGGAGTCACCCCCAAAATTAAAGTGGAAAAACACACTACAGGCTGATGCAACTTTGATGTAATGTCCTTAAAACAAGTCAAAATGAGGCTCAGTATTGTGTGTGGCCTCCACGTGCCTGTATGACCTCCCTACAACGCCTGGGCATGCTCCTGATGAGGTTGCGGATGGTCTCCTGTGGGATCTCCTCCCAGACCTGGACTAAAGCATCCGCCAACTCCTGGACAGTCTGTGGTGCAACGTGACGTTGTTGGATGGAGCGAGACATGATGTCCCAGATGTGCTCAATCGGATTCAGGTCTGAGGAACGGGTGGGCCAGTCCATAGCTTCAATGCCTTCATCTTGCAGGAACTGCTGACACACTCCAGCCACATGATGTCTGGCATTGTCCTGCTTTAGGAGGAACCCAGGGCCAACCGCACCAGCATATGGTCTCACAAGGGGTCTGAGGATCTCATCTCGTTACCTAATGGCAGTCAGGCTACCTCTGGCGAGCACATGGAGGGCTGTGCGGCCCTCCAAAGAAATGCCACCCCTCACCATTACTGACCCACTGCCAAATCGGTCATGCTGAAGGATGTTGCAGGCAGCAGATCACTCTCCACGGCGTCTCCAGACTCCGTCACGTGTGTCACATGTGCTCAGTGTGAACCTGCTTTCATCTGTGAAGAGCACAGGGCGCCAGTGGCGACTTTGCCAATCCTGGTGTTCTGTGGCAAATGCCAAGCGTCCTGCACGGTGTTGGACTGTGAGCACAACCCTCATCTGTGGACGTCGGGCCCTCATACCACCCTCATGGAGTTGGTTTCTAACCGTTTGTGCAGACACACGCACATTTGTGGCCTGCTGGTGGTCATTTTGCAGGGCTCTGGCAGTGCTCCTCCTGTTCCTCCTTACACAAAGGCGGAGGTAGCAGTCCAGATGCTTGGTTGTTGCCCTCCTACGGCCCCCTCCACGTCTCCTGGTGTACTGGCCTGTCTCCTGGTAGCGCCTCTAGCCTCTGGACACTACGCTGACAGACATAGCAAACCTTCTTGCCACAGCTCGCATTGATGTGCCATCCTGGATGAGCTGCACTACCTGACCAACTTCTGTGGGTTGTAGAGTCCATCTCATGCTACTGTGGCGCCCCTGCGGGTTCAGTCGCCACAGAGGTACTGCATCTCGCCCTCAGGTGCGGCATCTCACTCTCAGGTAAGGATGGAGTACTGCCCGGGACCCTAACACCTGCATCCAACACTACACTACTCCAGACCAGCAGGAGGGGAAAGATGCGCTGCTCCTCTGCTGAACCCTGTCCCTGGCTGGAGTGGGGGGAACCATGTAGTGGGTGTGGGTGGAGGAAGAAGTTCAGGGGAGCTCAGTAAGAAGTGATATAAAATGGGATGTAACCATCTAGAAGGGTTCCAGTCAGAGAAGAAGTGAGAGAGAGTCAGAGGAAGAGTTGGGAGCAGGAGTTCTGCTCAGGGAAGCGCGGGCCTGAGTGAGGAGGCCCAAGAGAAGGAGAGAAGGAAGGAACGGGAGCAGAGAGAAGGCTCCAGGAGTGAAGAAAGGATCCCACGGGTAAGGGCAGTGCTGGAGGCCACCTGTACGCCCGAATCTACCAGGCGGTTGAGGGATCGGGTCGCAGAGGGGACCGGCCCCTAACTAGTGAGAATTGCAATATTCAACTAGGTAACCGGAAAGTGCAGCATTTCAGGTGCTGCAGCCCAAAGCCACATCTAACTCCCCAAAAAGGTGGCCATAGAGGACACAGGGGACAGAGAAGACGTCGCCCGACAAGGTCCGCGGTCACTGGATTGGGACACTGGGTGTGAGGTGCAGGGAGACGGCCAGAAGGAACACACAGAAGGACGTCCCGTTATGTACTCCGGAGGTACCTGAGGGTTGGCTGAGCCCCTGCCCGGTGAATGCAGCACGACGTGGGAAGTTATGATCTGCAGTTGTAACCAGGAGCAAAGTAAGAACTGTGAGTAAATCCAGAAAACTGCACCCCACTGTCTCTGTGAATTATTACTGCTGCGCCATCACCCCCAGCACTACACTGCACCACAACCGCTACCTCAATATCTACAACATCTACACTGCCCTGGAGATAAGCTCTACCTGTGGAGAGCTAAACTAACTCTGCTGCATTAATAGCTCCAGAGGACCTGCTCCACACCGGCGGCTCCCTTTAGCCGCATACCACAGGTGGCGTCACGAACTGTATATAAGAACTTTAATTCCCCTGTAAATTTCCCCTTTTATTGACCGCCCTGGGTCACGGACCGGGTCACCGCCACTGTGACATCTCCCCTAACAACGACCGGCCCGGCACAGAGTACCCCACGGCCCAGGGGGCGCATCACTACCATGAGTGTGAAAGCACAACCAACATTCAAAAGTGACTAAGACATCAGCCATAAAGCATTGGTACTGAGATGTGGTCTGTGGTCCCCACCTGCAGAACCACTCCTTTAT
This sequence comes from Phyllobates terribilis, assembly GCF_046119375.1. Taxonomy (NCBI): domain Eukaryota; kingdom Metazoa; phylum Chordata; class Amphibia; order Anura; family Dendrobatidae; genus Phyllobates; species Phyllobates terribilis. The sequence continues at coordinate 252,454,745 of NW_027362767.1, read as the reverse complement.
TGAGGGTGTCTTGATAATCGCCAATAATTTCCATCTATTTTCTATTCCATTTGCACAACAGCATGTGAAATTGATTGTCAATCAGTGTTGCTTCCTAAGTGGACAGTTTGATTTCACAGAAGTTTGATTTACTTGGAGTTATATTCTGTTGTTTAAGTGTTCCCTTTATTTTTTTGAGCAGTGTATTAAAGATCAGATCGAACCCTCAGTTTATTAAATTATCATCATTCTTCAAACGAAAGGCAATTCCTCCATAGGAAGACAGAAAAGCTTCCTTCTTCACTGATAGACCAGAGACCTAAAGCCAACATCGAAGGGAATTTCTGGTATAACAAAGATCTCGAAATAAAAACCATAATCTGGTGTTTTTTTTATGTTAGTTTCCTCTTTGTTGGGGCAGGTATAGCCAGATAGCATCCTGGGAGAATTTTCATAGGTAGTGAATGATAACATTGTAGTATGTTATACTGGTCCTCTTTATTTGCTTTGCCATGAATGATAATAGTAACAATAAGGAGACTAGAATAGAAGAAGATCACCCTAACAGAATGACAGGTAAGTTTAGGTCGCAAATCCAGGTAGGAGCATCACAGAGCTAGGGATAGCGGCAGTATGGCGGAGTTGGAGCATTCTTCCGGTTCTCTTCGATCACCCATTGTGCCATTCAGTGGGTAACTGCAAGTCTGTAGGATGCGGCTATGCTGCTTCTTGCTTTCATGTGTAATCGGTAAAACACAGCTCCCTGTTCATATAGAGCATTTTCTCCATTTCATTTTGCTGTGGGACAACAATTTTATTTACTTTTGCCATCATTTCTGGTTTTGGTGTATCTAACAATTATGTACGGTGTAGTCTATTTTAGGGTTCTCTGCTTTTTTTGTATATTTCAGACTATTTGTTAATTATATATTTGAATAAAGATATACCTTTTATGAGACTTTATGGCACTAGTTTATTATTGGTATTGAGTTCTAAGATGATGCGTCTCTGTATGTTATTGGACACATGCTAATTTTTTTGTGGATAGTAATAGTTAAAACACAGCTGCCTATCCATATGGAGCATTTTCATTTGCTATGGGACAATAATTTTATTTACTCTTGCCATCACTTTTGGTTTTGGTGTACCCAACAATTATGTAAAAGGAAAATAAAAGACAAAAACTGTTAAGCGCATATATGATGGTGGTGCAAAATTCATGTGTTACCTTCAGATTTTGCAGAAAATTTTGCTGCAGAATTCAACCTTTAATACCAAGAGAGAGGGAGGATCAAGGTCCCAAACCATATCTATATGTCATATATAACGCCTCCAAAGGCATAATCAGAGCAAAAATCAAATATTTAAAATAAAAACATGCTCAGTCCTGGTTGATCAATAAAGTTTCAAATTATCTACTAATGATGTTATGGAAGTTATGGTAAAATGCTCAGCTTCTTTTTATTTTAAGAATTCAACCTTTTGCCATGCACACTAAAGAGCAATTCAATCCGATGCAAATGAAATTAATTTCAAGTTTTTAAGAATTGCTGGAACCTGATGAATTTGAACAACTTGCAATTTGATTTGTGCAATTTGCAATTTTACACATTGCATTAAAGATCATAAACCAGACAAGGTATGACCGGGTGTGCTTCCCCAAAATGCCTTACAGCTATCACCACATCACAGAGAATCGGCACAGAGAATCATGCACAGGCAATCTGGAGGAGCCTGTATAAAAGCAGAAGAAGGAAATGCTGCAGCCATTATGTGGTGAATATGGATAGTGAGAGGAAGTCGCAGCTCACAGCTTAGCCATAGAGAGTGTGAGAAAAAGCCATAAAACTATAAAAAAGGGTGGATGATGACACAGCAGTAAAGAATGGTTTCTATCTGTTTAGCCATAGCCATATACGTTGAGGCAACTTAGACATTACTACAGCTGCTTTTACTTTAAAGAGCTTGAAATCAGCTACTTACCATCCTAGGAGAGCTCAGAGTGTTACACACATCTTTTCAGGGCAATGAGAGGCTTTTCAGTATTTTTAATTAGTGACGAATTGATTTAGCAGAAATCAAAATTTGGGGGAAAAAATTTAAGGAAGCTGATGAATTCGAAGTTCAAATGATGCGATCATCTCTAAAAATAGAGACATGCTTATTTCCAAGCAAAATATTCCTACAACATTTTGCTAAAATCTGTATAATGCTGCAAATAAGCAGCAAGTGCGTAATATGTGCATATACCAATAGGGCTCTTGAAAACTTACCAGATTTGTAGTAGATTTTTTTGCAGCAAAATCATATGTTTAATGTGCATATTATTGGTGATTAATACTGCAAAGGGTGAAATCCAAAATGAAACTCTGCACAAAAAAATTGTGTAAGTTTTATATATTTTTTTATTTAATCCCCTGCGTATTATGCCGTGGATTTCCTGCTGGCTAATCCACATGGAAGGTTCATAGCAAATACTATATGTGCATTTATCTTAAATCAAATTATATGAGTAGTTTCACAGAGATTTACAGCATGAAACCAAAGGGAGATGCACAATAATAGGCCTCCCCAAGAGACATTTATGTTTATTGGCTACTAAGCCGCACTCAAAAAAACAACAGCTAAATTCTGTATGCGGTCAGAGTTTAATTTTCTTCACTGACAGCTGCTTCCACTTTTGGGCACCTAACCAGGGACTTCTCACCCACAAAAAACAAAGCTGAAAAAGTCATGTGTTCCCAGCTAAATATAGGAGATCAGGGGGAGATCATGAAGAGGTTTGAGTGGGACTGGAGCTTCATCCCAGGTGCCAAAATTGGAACTAGTGGGACATCCAAGTCCAAGTAGGGGCCGATACTTCGAGAAGTGATTTTAGTATGTGAAGTATAATCTCTTAAGTATAAAAGTCAATATTCACTGGTACATAGTTTTCTTGCCAAATACATATGAAACTTTTAACTGTTAATTGATGCATCTCTGCTCGATGAAATGAATAATTCAGGAATTTCTTTTCAGCAGATATCCAATCTGGGAGCCATTAAGATTATGACTTCACTAAAACGAGCCTTCACGGTGGTCTGCTTCCTGGTATCAATCTGCTTAATACTATTTATCAAGACCTATTCATGGAAGAGGATTGATTACAGTCTCTTCATTTTGTCGGAATACAACATCAGCTCCATAGCCCAGGACACCATCACACCACTCAAAGGCAACAAAACTTTCATCATTGCTCCTTACTACGACAACCGAGAAGAAAACCTTGTCAGAGTTTTAGGAATCGTGCATCAGGCAAAAGTGAAAAAACTCAGCTGTTATTTTTCTTGCTATGGGCAGAAAGATTTGGTTCTAACCGAGGCAAAGATAGATATCCACGAAGATCACTTTGGCTTTCCTTTTGGCTTAGCTGATATTAAATGTTACGAGCCGCCACAATGTCAAGCAAACCATATGTATCTTGATGAGCCTTCAGGCGGAGGTGTGTCATCTCTGCCCAGGTTTGAAATCAGAAATCGGAAAAGGGAGGAATTTACAGCAAATTTTACAGTCTGCATTTCCACCATGTATGGAAATTATGGCAACACTTTACAGTTCATTCAGACCATTGAGATGTATAAATTGCTAGGGGCACAACGGGTTACAATTTATCTGAAAAACTGCAGCCAGCAGGTGGAAAAAATCTTGGACTACTACAGCAAGGAAGGCACTGTCGAAGTTGTACCATGGCCCATTGAAAAGTTTTTACGGCCATCTAAAAAGTGGCGTCAAGATGACAAGGACGACAAAGACCTTGGCTACTATGGGCAAATATCAACTCTAAATGACTGCCTTTATAAAAATATGTACAGAAGCAAGTACGTGTTGCTCAATGACGTGGACGAGATCATTTTACCATTTGAGAATATGACATGGGACAGCATGATGGAAAAGCTTCAACGAGAAAACCCGGATGTAGGCGTTTTCTTATTTGAAAGCCACAATTTCCCTCAAACTGCAGTCACTGATGAAAACTTTCCTGATACATCATCATGGAAAGATGTCCCTGGATTCAACTTACTGAGCCACGTCCATAGAGAACCCAACAGACCGCACGTATTCAATGCTAGGAAGATGATCGTGGATCCAAGAAAAGTTGTCCAGACTTCTGTTCACTCAGTTTTAAAAAATTATGGGAAGACCCTAAATGTTCCCCTAAGGACTGCCCTTGTTCATCACTGCAGAGGGCCTCATCAACCAGGACTCAACAAGTCACTACTAATTGATGATCAGACAATTTGGAAATTTAATGTTTCATTGATTAGAAATGTTAATCAAGTGCTAAACCAAACAGCTTTCCAGTAGAAAACAGAAACATAACTGAAAAAACTATTTTCACCCAAGACCAAAAAAACTCCGTAAATCTGAGGCTGTTACTTGGGCTCAAAGAGTTACAAATTCTATTTAGCAATATTTTAAACTGGTCATACACAGTAGTTGTATATTGGACAAATCCGCTAACTTCAAAGAGAATGGGTGACTATGTGGTATGGAAACTTTTCAAATTTCCCAGCTAATCATGGTCTCGAGAAGATAAGTGGCCATCAGAGGTGTTTGGCAGCAACAAACTGTATGCCGTCCATCCATATTAGATGGCAGATCATTCAGGCGGCAGCAATCTCCATAATTTCTCCCATACTCAGGAGTGCTCACTTGGCCAAGCACTCCTGTGTTCTCTATCAAAGAGCCATCACCAGACATTTCTGGCGGCAGCTTATCTCCTGGAGACAATACAGTAGTCAGTCCCAAACAGGAGAATATTTCCCAGACAATAAATTGTTCGGTGCTCCCGCACACACCAGATTATCGGCTGAATATGTCAATATCTGTGGGTTCAGCTAACATTAGTCTAATCGGACAACCCTTTCTGAATCACTATGTTTCCCTCCAGCAAAATAATAACACTTACTCACCTCTGATGCCATTCCAGCAGTGTTGGCACTGGTTCGCTCAGGACTCACTTTAGATAATCAGCTCTGGACTCTTCCCTCTTTCAGATGTAACTGACAACCGAAGACTGTGAGAGCAGCTGCAGCTCTCATTTCCTCTGGATGTCAAATACATCTGAAAGAGAGGATAGTTAAGACAGCCCAGCCCTGGGATCGCGTGACATAATGTTACACAATCCCCGGGAGAGCCATTGCCAACATTGCAGGAATGGCAGCGGCACTCGAGGTGAGTATAAGTGTTATTGTTTTACAAGGAGGACACATAAGAATTCAGAAGGGGTTGTCTGAGTAGTGGACAAATCCTTTAAGTGGAAGTGCACTTTGAAATGTTAAAGTTACTTCCAATGTTTGAAGTTTTTCTAATTCCTGTACTTATAGTTTATTTGCTTATAGTTTATAAGATTTTTTTTTTCTTTAAATGTTTTATAATATATTTTGGATACAAAAAATGGGAAAATGCAGTCCTGATATATTGTAAAAGGTAGGTTCCTGGTTAATAATCAAGCCTTAAAAAATCCCAAAATCATATAAATTATATATTTGAAAATGAAAAGACAACTTACACATCTTATCCCATCGTTCAACCTTTTGTAAGTCAGTCTACTAGTTTCATTTTTATAAAAAAAAAAAAGAAAGGTTGACGCTGCCCTGCTTTTACCTCCATTAAGACATGATATATTTGCTGTGGTCACGTAAATAAGATTGAGGTAAAATTAAAAAAAAAAAAAAAAGGCAGTGGTATGGCTATACATCTGGATTTGCTGACAGACCTACATCAGCAAAATAGATGAGGTATTAACAAATCTCACCTACATACTGATCAATAAAATATGAAGAAGAAATTGAGCTGCTTTGTGGATATGCAAGTATGTTAATTTGTTGCAAATTTTCACCATAGATTTCACTTTTTCAACTGCATAGAGTGAAATCTGCATAATTTCCACATCCACAGCAAAATCTGCAACATATCCGCTTGTACCACGTGGATTTTGATGCTGATTTTCTGCGTACGAAAGAGGAAAATTAGTGCATTTGGCCATGGAGGATTTGCAGGATACCTGCAGTAGAATATACATGTGATACATGCAGATTTGGTTGCGCATTTGCTGCAAATTTCTACTTATCCATTGCAAAAGGTGAAATCTGCAATCAAAGAAAAGTTGCAGATTTCAAAATCCACTCCACAGGTCGATTCCACATTGAAAATTTCCACGATATGTAGATTAGTTTTAAAATTGCATTTACTTAGGTGATAATCTATTATATGGCAGATTTTCACCATATAAATACACAGAAAATCCATAACAATACACTACATGTGCATTTATCCTCTGAGGACTATGGGTAAAGGAGAAGAATGATTTGTTCACGTGTCCTGGTTGTATTTATGGATTATACGAATGTAGCACAGATCTCCCCATATGCAGCTCCATTCTTATAAATTGTGGACACAGACATAGCAGGTATACAACGAGTACTTGTTAGAAAAATTAACACTTCAGATACACAACACCATTAGTCACCTTGGATGAAGTGGATTTCTCCTATAAATAAATGGGCTAATGCAAACACTTTCCTCTTCCACATGAGACAAAATGTCCCGTGTAAGAGATTATTGCATCATCTATGAAAAATAGTGTAAATGAAAGACACGTACTTCACAATGGAACAATAATTGAGAAAGAAAAGACTCATTACTAATGGTGCAAATTGTGCAAACCTCATACACCAAAGAGCAGAGATCACTTTCCCTTTAGCCCATAATATACCTTCTCAAACCTCAATGTAACAAATAAGAATCTGAGAACGTTGTGCCTGCCTAACAATAACGCTGATACATGTATGACTGGAGGATTTGGTCGACAGCAATAAATAGCAATGGATGAGAGCCGGACGTATACGTGAGATGGACTCAGGTAAGGATGAGCAAATTTACAGACATTTTAATTCTGCAGATGTGCTCAAATTAATAAGGGAAGTTCAAATTGCATTGAAATTATTTGATGTGAATCACATAAGCATTGTTACACTCAGAGCGCCAGAGAATAATAAACATAAAATAAAAACTATATACAGTGGGGAAAATAAGTATTTGATACACTGTTGATTTTGCAAGTCTTACCACCTACTAAGAATGGAGAGACAGAATCTAAAAATAAAAACAAAAAAAAATTACATTGTATGATTTTTAACCCCTTAAGGACCCTGGGATTTTCCATTTTTGCATTTTCGTTTTTTGCTCCCCTTGTTCCCATAGCCATAGCATTTTTTATTTTTTGGTCAATATGGCCGTGAGGGCTTAATTTTTGCGGGACGAGTTGTACTTTTGAACGACATTACTGGTTTTACCATATCGTGTACGGGAAAACGGGAAACAAAATTCCAAGTGCGGTGAAATTGCAAAAAAAGTGCAATACCACAGATTTTTTTTTTTTTTTTTTTTAACCACGTTCACTAAATGCTAAAACTGACCTGCCATTCTTATTCTCCAGGTAATTACGAGTTCGTAGATACCAAACATGTATAGGTTCTTTATTATTTAAGTGGTGAAAAAAAAATCCAAAGTTTGCTAAAAAAAAAAAAAAAAAAAATGGTGCCATTTTCCAAGACCCGTAGCGTCTCCATTTTTCGGGATCTGGGGCCGGATGAGAGTTTATTTTTTGCGCGCCGAGCTGAAGGTTTTATTGTTACCATTTTGGGGTATATCCAATGTTTTGATCGCCCGTTATTGCAATGTTGCTGCGACAAAAAAACCCTAATTCTGGCGTTTTAGAAATTATTTTTCTCGTTACGCCGTTTACCGATCGGATTAATTATTTTTTTATATTGATCGGGCGATTCTGAACGCGGCGATACCAAATATGTGTATGTGTTTTTTTTAATTATTTTATTTTGAATGGGGCGAAAGGGGGGTGACTTACTCTTTTTGCTTGCTTCCATAGTCTCCATAGGAGACTAGAAGCAGCAACTGTCCGATCGCCTCTGCTACATAGAGGTGATGAGCAGATCACCTCTATGTAGCAGAAATGCTCCTGTGCTATGAGCGCCGACCACTAGGTGGCGCTCATAGCGATCACTACACAACAACCACTGGGGTCTGCTGCAGACACAGGGTTGTCATGCCCATCCATCAGTGACCCGCGACCACGTGACTGGGTCACCGATGGGCGGGGTAAGTGATGCGTTTCCGGCGCGGCGCTGTTAAATGCCGCTGTCAGAGATTGACAGCGGCATTTAAAATTTAACAGCCGCAGGTGGATCGAGATTTCACCCGCGGCTGTTGCGGGCACATGTCAGCTGTATAAATCAGCTGACATGTGCCCAGTTCAGTGTGGGCTCAGCGCAGGAGCCCGCGCTGAACAGGGGGTGACAGCCTGGTGCGTACTATTACGCCCCAGGCTGTAAAGGAATTAAATAATTAAATTGCATTTTATTGCATGAAATAAGTATTTGATCACCTACCCAACCAGCAAGAATTTTGGCTCTCACAGACCTGTGTTAGTGACTCGCCCCCTGGGCCGTGGGGCACCCGGAACCGGGCTTCAGTGCAATGATGGGGGTAGTAGTGGCAACCCGATCCCGTGGCTCAGGGTGGTCAGACCAAATACTGTGGCAGTCTATTTGTAGAGTTATGAATGTCCGACTACGCCACCCGTAGATTGCGGTTAGGGATGACCGCCGCTGCAAGGCAGACCGCTGAGGCTGGTGTTGGTGTGCAGCACAGGGATAGGATAACTCCCCACGGGAAGAGTGTAGCCTCAGGGCAATGCAGGTGGATGCTGGGGGTGATGGTGCAGGCGCAGCATAAATCACACAGAGTCCAATGGTGCATTTCAGGCCTTTTACTCACGGTTGTTATCCAAGTCACTTCCGTCGGCAAGGACTGCCTGAGCCGTGCTGCGTCCACCAGGTGAGGGGCTTGGTCAACCCCCAGGCAATTCAGGAGTATGGCACAGGACCCCCTTCTATCCTTTCTCTGGCCTCTCGTGCCCCACCAGTGACCACGCTTCTGTCCAGCTGCCTGGGGCCTTCTCTGGTGAAACTTGGCGCCAGTTTCCCTGACCCTATGTGGTGCCTTCCTAGCGGGTGTAGCAAGGGGTCGCACCAATAGATGATCACGACCTCCGGTTTTTGGCTGAGGGATGATTTACCTCCACCAACTTGGGAATCCGGTACCCTTCCACGACCTGACCCTTCACCCGATATAACGCGGGCTTGCAACGGTTACTGTCCGTTCTGCTCTCTTAGGGTCCCTTCTGCCTTCTTGTTTCTGGAGCCTTTCTACTCCTCGGTCTCTTTCTCTTTCCTTCCTTCTCCTTCTCCTCTTCTCCTCTCTGGTCCCGGCCTTCTCCCCAGGCCTGCCTCGTGGAGCTGAGCTTAGGCTGAGCCACAACTTCCTGTCAGCTCTCTCTGGCTGAACTACTTCTCTGAACTGACCACAGATCCAAGATGGTGCCCACCTTTTATCTGCTTCTCTGTCCCTGAGCTCAGGTGACCTGCACCCAATGAGCTCCTTCCTATGCTCCAGAAACCGTCCCCTTCTGCTCCTACACCACTGGGTTCTCTCCCCCCTCCCCCCAGGGACATGGTCAGTTGTGCCTGCAATTATATGGGAGCACCGTCGAGCTGTCCCCCGGAAATGGGGAGTGTGTATGTGCGTGTATGCAGCTAACTGAGCCCTGGTCCACACTCCATCCTTACCTGGGAGTGGAATATCACACCTCTGGTTGAGGTGCAATACCCCTGTAGCAACCGAACCCTCGGGGCGCTACATTAGTTTTTAGTTTTTTTCAAGAAGCCCTCCTACTCTGCACTCATTATCTGTATTAATTGCATCTGTTTTAACTCGTTACCTGTATAAAAGACACCTGTCCACACACTCAATTAATCACACTCCAACCTCTTCACCATAGCCAAGACCAAAGAGCTGTCTAAAGACACCAGGGACAAAATTGCAGACCTGCACAAGGCTGGGATGGGCTACAGGACAATAGGCAAGCAGCTTTGTGAGAAGGCAACAACTGTTGGCACAATTATTAGAAAATAGAAGAAACACAAGATGACTGTCAATCTTTCTTGGCCTGGGGCTCCATGCAGGATCTCTCTTCGTGGGGTAAGGATGATTCTAAGAAGGGTCAGGAATCAGCCCACAACTCTACGGGAGGACCTGGTCAATGACCTGAAGAGAGCTGGGACCACAGTCTCAAACATTACCATTGATAACACTCTACATAGTCATGGATTAAAATCCTGAGTGCACGCAAGGTCCCCCAGCTCTCTCCAGCATATGTCCAGACCAGTTTGAAGTTTGCCAATGACCATCTTGAAGATCCAGAGGAGGCATGGGAGAAGGTCATGTGGTCAGATAAGACCAAAACACAACTTTTTGGTATCAACTCCACTCACGGTGTTTGGAGGAAGAGGAAGGATGAGTACAACCCCAAGAATTTCATCCCAACTGTGAAGCATGGTGGGGGAAACATCATACATTTGGGGGTGCTTTTCTGCAAAGGGGATGGGATGACTGCACTGTATTGAAGGGAGGATGGGTGGGGTCATGTATCGTTATATTTTGGGCAACAACCTCCTACCTTCAGTAAGAGCATTGAAGATGGGTTATGACTGGGTCTTCCAGCGTGACAATGAACTGAAACACACAGCCAGGGCAACTAAGGAGTGGCTCCATAAGAAGCATTTCAAGGCCCTGGAGTGGCCTATCCAGTCTCCAGACCTGAATCCAATAGAAAATCTTTTGGAAGGAGCTGAAACTCAATGTTGCCTAGTGACAGCCCGAAACCTGAAAGATCTGGAAAAGATCTGTAATGAGGAGTGGGCCAAAATCCCTGCTTCACTGTGTGCAAACTTGGTATAGAACTACAGGAAACGTCTGACCTTTGTAATTGCAATCAAAGATTTCTGTACTAAATATTAAGTTATTATTTATTATTATAGTGCCATTTATTCCATGGCGCTTTACATGTGAAAAAGGGTATACATAATAAAAAACAAGTACAATAATCTTGAACAATACAAGTCACCGACTGGTACAGGAGGAGCGAGGACTCTGCCCGCGCACAATCTACAAGGGATGGGTGGGGATACAGTAGGTAAGGGTCATGGTCATGCAGTAGTATGGTGGAGCGGTGGTTACTGTAGGTTGTAGGCTTGTTGGAAGAGGTGGGTCTTCAGGTTCATATTAAAGGTTTCCACGGTAGGCGAGAGTCTGATATGTTGGGGTAGAGAGTTCTAGATTAGGGGGGATGCACAGGAGAAATCTTATATGCAATTATGGGAAGAGGAGATAAGAGGGGAGTAGAGAAGGAGATCTTGTGAGGATCGGAGGTTGCGTGTAGTTAAGTACCGGGAGGCTAGGTCACAAATGTATACAGGAGACAGGTTGTGGATGGCTTTGTATGCCATGGTTAGGGTTTTGAACTGGAGTCTCTGGGTAATGGGGAGCCAGTGAAGGGATTGACAGAGAGGGAGAGGCCGGGGGAATAGAGGGGGGACAGATGAATTAGTTGGGCAGCAAAGTTTAGGATAGGTTGGAAGGGAGGCCACAGAGAAGGAGTTTGCAGTAGTCGAGGTGGGAGATGATGAGGGCATGCACTAGGGTTTTTGTAGATTCTTGAGTATGTAATGCATGGATCCGGGAAATATATTTGAGTTGGAGTCGGTAGGAAGTGGAAAGGGCTTGGATATGTGGTTTGAAGGAGAGATCAGAGTCCAGGGTTACCTCGAGGCAGCAAGCTTGTGTGATTGGGAAGAGTGAGCAGCCATTAACTTAAAGTGATCCGTTGGGGGTGTTGAGTGAGCAGGGAGAAAGATGATTAATTCTGTTTTGTCCATGTTAAGTTTTAGAAATCTAGCAGAAAGGAAGGCTGAAATAGCAGGCAGACATTGTGGGATTCTGGTTAGTAGGGAGGTGATATCGGGCCCAGAGAGGTAGATCAGTGTGTCATCAACATAGAGATGATACTGAAAGCTGTGGGACTCTATGAGCTGTCCAAAGACCAGGTGTAAATAGAGAAAAGCAGTGGCCCTAGGACTGAACCTTGTGGGACACTGACAGATCGTGAGCAAGGTGAGGAGGTGGTGTGTGAGTGGGATATACTGAATGTCCTATCTGTTAGGTATTATGAGATCCAAGATAGGGCCAACAGATGAGAGAATCTGTAGTAATAGGTAATAGTCCACTGTGTCAAAAGCAGAGGACAGGTCCAGGAGGAGGACAGAGTAGTGTCGCTTGGATTTGGCGGTTAGTAGGTCATTGGTGACTTTAGTCAGGGCAGTTTCATTGGAATGGTGTAGTCGGAAGCCAGATTGTAAGCGGTCAAAGAGGGAGCAGGCGGAGAGGTGGGAGGACAGTTCTAGATGGATGTGTTGTTACAGTAGTTTTGAGGCATAGGAGAGAAGTGATAGCTAGACAGGAAGGATGGGTCAAGGGAGGGCTTTTTGAAGATGGGTGTGATTAAGGCATGCTTAACCTCTTTACGCCCGAAGGTGGTGTGTACATTAATGACTAGGCCAATTTTTACAATTCTGACCAGTGTCACTTCGTGAGGTAATAACTCTGGAACGCTTCAACGGATCCCCTTTATTCTAAGAATGTTTTTTCCTTGACATATTGTACTTCATGATAGTGATAGTATTTCTTCGATATAACTTGTGTTACTTTGTGTAAAAATCGGAAATTTAGCAAAAATGTAGAAAATGTTGCAATTTTCAAGCTTTGAATTTTCATGCCCTTAAATCAGAGAGATTTGTCACACAAAATAGTTAATAAATAACATTTCCCACATGTCTACTTTACATCAGCACAATTTTGGAACCAAATTTTTTTTTGATTAGGAAGTTATAAGGGTTAAAAGTTGAACAGCGATATCTCATTTTTCCAACAAAAATTTACAAAACCATTTTTTTTAGAGACCACATCACTTTTGAAGTGACTTTGAGGGGCCTTTATGACAGAAAATACCCAAAAGTGACACCATTCTAAAAACTGCACCCCTCAAGGTGCTCAAAACCACATTCAAGATGTTTATTAACTTCAGGTGCTTCACAGGAATTCTTGGCAGGTGGAAGACGACAATGAACATTTAACTTTTTTTCACAAAAATATTATTTAGACCCAATTTTTTTTTATTTTCACAAGGGTAAAAGGAAAAAATGGACCAAAAAATGTGTTGTGCAATTTCCCCTGAGCACGCAGATACCCCATATGTGGGGGAAAACCACTGTTTGGGTACACGGCAGGGCTCGGAAGGGAAGGAGCACCAATTGACTTTCTGAATGTAAAATTTGTTTGAATAATTAGCGAACACCATGTCACGTTTGGAGAGCCCCTGATGTGCCTAAACAGTGGAAACCGCCCACAACTAATCCCTTTTTGGAAACTAGACCCCTCAAGGAACTTCTCTAGATGTGCGGTGAGCACCCTGAACCCCCAGGTGATTCACAGAAGTTTATTACGTAGAGCCGTGAAAATAAGAAAATCAAATCTTTTTCTACAAAAATTATCTTTTAGTCCCAAATTTTTTATTTTCACAAGGGTAATAGGAGAAAATGGATCCCAAAAACTGTTGTGCAATTTCTCCTGAATACTTGATATGTGGGGAAAATACACTGGGCGCACGGCAGGGATCAGAAGGTAAGGAACACTGTGTGACTTTTTGAACGCATAATTGTCTGGAATTGTAGCGGACGCCATGTCGCATTTGGAGAGCCCCTGATGCACCTAAACAGTGGAAACCCCCCACAAGTGACCCCATTTTGGAAACTAGACCCCTCAAGGATTTTATCAAGGGGTATAGTGAACATTTTGAACCCACAGGTATGACACAGAATTTGATAAAATTAGGTCATCATATTGAATAAGTTGTCATTAGTCTTGAGCGCAAGTACTCGCTACTTGAGTTTGCATCGAGTATTCGGGTATGCACCATGGATTGCAGGTGTTCGAGTGACATGCTTGAATCCCAGCCCCGCATGTTTAAAGGTTGTTAGACACCCAAATAAAACATGCGGGGATCGCTCGTGCATGGCAGGCAATCCCTGCGAGTTTTTTTGGCTGTATAACATATGAGGCGGAACATACAGGGCAGAGACTCGAGCACATCACTCCAGCACCCGCGATACTTGGTGCATACCTGAGCACCCGATGCAAACTCAAGTAGCAAGCACTTGTCCTCAACACTAGTTGCCATATCATCGTCATTTTTTTTCTTTACTTTTGAAAAAATCCCAACCCCAACACAACCCTAGCACAACTCTAACCCTAGCACAACCTTAACCCTAACACAACCCTAACACAGCCCTAACCCTAACCCTAGCACAACCCAAACCCTAGCACAACCCTAACCCTAACCCTAGCACACCCTAACCCTAACACAGCCCTAAACCTAAAACAGCCCTAACCCTAGCACAACCCTAACCCTAGCACAACCCTAACCCTAGCACAACCCTAACCCTAGCACAACCCTAACCCTAGCACAACCCTAACCCTAGCACAACCCTAACCCGGATGTCATCATGATGACATCGGGTCACCATGGCAACGATTGGGACCCCGCGCACACAGGGAGTAGATGCACACACAGTGCTGCTCAAAAGAAGGGAGGGTAACGGAGGGTGGAAGTGGAATTGGGGTGAAGGAGCAGTTATCTGACAGGATAAAACCAACTCCTCTGCCATGCTTGCAAATGGGGGGGGAGTGAGGAGGAGGGTTGAAAGATGGAATCCACTATACGAAAGTGCAGCTGAAGAGGCTGAGTCAGAGGGGGTGAGCCAGGTTTCGGTGATGCCGAGGAAGGAAAGTTTGTTAGTAATGAAAAGATCATGGATGTATGAAACTTTGTTACAGACAGAGCGAGCGATCCATAGACCTCCTGTTAGTGGTACTGGGGAAGCGAGAGCTGGGTGGATGGGTATATGGTTAGAGAGGTTACGTAAAGTTGTGGTAGATAGTGGACAGGAGGTAGAAGTGACTGTAGGGATGTGGTGAGGAGGACCAGGATTTGGGGAGATATCGCAGGCAGTGAGGAGGAGCAGAGAAAGTGTTAGTAGGTGGGAGCAGGAGAGGGCATGTGGTGGCTGTCTATGTTTGGAGACACAAGATTGAATGTTGAGGAATAGTCCTGAGGATGAGGGCGAGATGGATGATGAGGATGGAGGGAGAGATGACTAGTTCCTTACTAGGTATAGGGATTAGGGGGTTTGTAAAAAGTGATGGATTATAGGGGTGAGAGTAAATACAAACAGAAAAATTGTTTACAGTGACTATGTATCCAGTTCCCTTCAGTTCCCTTCTGGTATAATTTATATTTATATACAGGGCCGGCGTCAGCACCTGGGCAAGTGCTGGGGCCCTGAGCAGGTGGGGGGCCAACTCGCGGTCGGGCACCCCGCCGGGCTATGGGCGGAGGAGAGCAGTGCTAGTGCCCGCTCTTCTCCCCCGCTTGCTCAGGGCCCGAGCAGCTGGATACTTACCGCTCCCCGTGCCTCCGCAGATCCGCTGTCGTCCTGCAGAGCGCTCCCTGTGACGTCTCAGGTTAGAGGGTGCGGTGACGTCTTTCCACCGCGCTCTCACCTGAGCCATCACAGGCAGCACAGAGCGAGACTACGCCAATGTGGGTGAGGGGTCCGGGCCTGAGCAGTGGCAGCAGGTGAGGAGAAGTGAGGTGAGTATTTAATTTTTTTTTTTAATGTATGGAGGCATGGGGCATTATATGGGGGGGGGGGGGTGACATCTTGCATGGTGCATTATATGGGGGGGTGACATCCTGCATGGGGCATTTTAAAGAGAGGGGGGTGATATCCTACATGGGGAATTATATGGTGGGGGAAAGGGACATCCTGCATGGAGCATTATACTGGGGGGGAAAGGGACATCCTGCATGGAGCATTATATGGGGGGGAAAGGGACATCCTGCATGGAGCATTATATGGGGGGGAAAGGGACATCCTGCATGGGGCATTATATGGGGGGGAAGGAACATCCTGCATGGGGCATTATATGGGGGGGAGGGACATCCTGCATGGGGCATTATATGGGGGGGAACAAGTGACATCCTGCATGGGGCATTATATGGGGGGGAACAAGTGAACACCTGCATGGGGCATTATATAGGGGGAAAAGTGACATCCTGCATGGGGCATTATATGGGGGGGGGACAAGTGACATCCTGCATGGAGCATTATAAGGGGGGAACAGCCTGCATAGGGCATTATGTGTGGGGAACAGCCTGCATGGAGCATTATATGGGGGCCAGTATCCTGTATGGAGCGTTATATGGGGGCTAGTATTCCGTATGGAGCGTTATATGGGGGCCAATATTCCGTATGGAGCATTTTATGGGGGCCAGTATACTGTGTGGAGCGATTCGCTGGTTTTTGAGCTATTGTGGAATTTACAATAGATATCACTCGTGTAATGTAAGAAGTGAAATATTCAGCATTGTACTATACCTATATTGCTCTGCAGTGTCTGTGCATCATGAATCGTGGTATGTGTTAAAGGGGCCCAATGAGACTCTTTCGTCCGGGGCCCAGAAAACCTGGCGCCAGCCCTGTTTATATGACTCGACCCCTGGGCCGTGGGGCACTCGGAACCGGGCTTCAGGGCAACGCTGGGAGTAGTAGTGGCGACCCGGTCCCGTGGCTCAGGGTGGTCAGACCAGCGGCAGTCTTTTATATGTTTTAGGTAATGTCCGACTACGCCACCCATGGATTGCGGCTATCATGAGCCGCCGCTGCAAGGCAGTCCCCTGAGGCTGATGGTGTGTGCAGCTGAGTTAGTGTAACTCCCCACGGGAAGAGTGTAGCCTCAGTGCAATGTAGTAGATGGTGGGGGTGATGGTGCAGGGAGTCCCAGTACCGTTAGTGCTGGCGAAGTAAGAAGTACAAAGAGAACGTATTGCAGTCCAGGGTCTTTTACTCACAGTTCGTATACTCCAAGCCACTTCTGTACAGGTAGTGACTGCCCAAGCCGTGCTGCGTCCACCAGGTGAGGGGCTCGGTCAACCCCCAGGCAATTCCGGAGTATGGCACAGGACTCCCTTCTATCCTTCCTCTGGCTCGTGCCCCACCAGTGACCAAGCTTTTGTCCAGCTGCCGCGGATCTATGCGGGTAAACGTGGGCCCTGTTTCCCGCTATCCTATATGGTGCCTTCCTAGCAAGGTTTAGCAGGGGGTCGCACCAAGTGATGATCACGACCTCCAGTTCTTGGCTGAGGGATTATTTACCTCCACCAAATTGGGATCCGGTACCCTTTTCTTGCCTGACCCGTCATCCGTAATCTCCTGGGTCCTTAGGGTCCCTTCTGCCTTCTTGTTTCTGAGCCCTTCTACACTTTGGGGTACTTCTCTTCCTTTTCCATTCCTTTCTGTTTCTGTTCCTTTCTCCTGGCTCCGGCCTTCACCCTAGGCCTGCCTTTGAGCAGAGCTCCTACAGAGCCTCCGCTCCCTGTCTTCTCCTCTCACTGACTGAACTTCTCCTTTCTCTTTCTCTCCCAGAACTAAGATGGTGCCCACCTTTTATACCTTCCCCCAGAGTGTGAGCTCAGGTGACCAGCAACCAATGAGCTCCTACCTATGCTACAGAAACCGTCCCCTTCGGCTCCTACATCACTGGGTATTCCTCCCCACTCCCCACTCCAGCCAGGGACATAGTCTGTCGTGCCTGCATTACTATATAAATGGGAGCACCGTTGAGCTGTCCCCCGGAAATCGGGTGTGTGTGATGCATGCAGCTAACTCACTCCCGGTCCATACTCCATCCTTACCTGGGAGTGGAATACCACACCTCTGGCAGAGGTGCAATACCCCTGTAGCGGCCGAGCCCTCGGGGCGCTACATATACACTTACGATGATACACTTAAGGCAATGGACACAGACTAAAGTCTATGCAGACTCCTTAGTCATAGAAATTTCTGTTTTTCTATTATATCAAATACTTATTTCATGCAATAAATGCAAATTATGTAAAAGTCATACAATGTGATTTTCTGGATTTTGTTTTAGATTCTGTCTCTCACAGTTGAAGTGACCTACAATAAAAATTACAGACCTCCATTTTTTGTAGGTGGGAAAACTTGCAAGAACAGCAGTGTATCAAATATTTATTTTCCCCACTGTACATAGTTTTTATTTTATCTGTTTATTATTCTCTGGCGTCTCTGAGCATAACAATGCTCATGTGATTCACATCAAATAATTTCAGTGCAGTTTGAACTTCCCGTAATTTGAGTACATTTGTGGAATTAAAATGTCTGTAAATTTCCCCACTGTAGAATATATATATATATATATATATATATATATATATGTAACGGGTCTGGGAGGCAGAACCTCTGGGCTACTATACAAGGGAGCGGTCCTTGTAAGGGAGCGGGTGGCGACCAGGCAGGCAGTCACAGCAGGAGACCGGGACAGTCTCTGGGTGTACGGGCAGGAGGTCACGGCAAGTGATCAGGGCAGTCTCTGGAAGAATGGGCTGGAGGTCACGGCAAGTGACCGGGGCAGTCTCTGGAAGAACGGGCTGGAGGTCACGGCAAGTGACCGGGGCAGTCTCTAGGTAAGGGGTAGGTACGACCTGTGATGGCTGAACCTCCAGGTAGGCTAGCAAGGCAGATGGAGGATGTGTGCTCCCAGGTGAGCAAGCGAGAGTCTCTGGAATAGCAGGTGGTCACAGCACGTGACGGCAGAGCCTCCAGGTAGGCAAGCAGGCAGGTAGCGGAGAAGCGCTCCCAGGTGAGCGGGCAAGAGTCTGGAATAGCTGGTGGTCACAGCACGTGACAGCGGAGCCTCCGGGCAGGCAAGCAGGCAGGTAGCGGAGAAGCGCTCCCAGGTGAGCGGGCAAGCTGGTCCATAGACAGACTGACCGGAGTTGTAAGGCAGACCGTCGGACCTCAGGCAAGCAGGCAGGTAGCTGATGTGCGCTCCCAGGTGAGCGGGCAAGTTGGTCCTTAGACAGACTGACCGGAGTTGTAAGGCAGACCGTCGGACCTCAGGCAGGCAGGCAGGTAACAGGAAATCAGGCAGGATTAGGACAGCAAGCTGGCAGGAATCTGGCAGGTAACTGGCAGGTAACTGGCAACGGGACCTGAGGGCTGAAGCAGAGTAGAACGGTGCAACAACATTGCTCGGGCACCTCCATTTTGGAGGAGGTGCCTTATATATGGTAAAGTCCTCCGGCCATTGGCCGGGGACTCCTTAGGACGGCGCGCGCGGCCCCTTTAAGAGGGAGGGAGGGCGCGCGCCCTAAGCACAGTGGCCGGGAAGGAGCGTGCGCTGCCAGCAGAGCGGGAGAGGGACGCCGGGCACGGAGCAGAGCGGTGAGGGGAACAGCGTCCCTGCCTAGCAGAGGGCAGGGACGCCGGCACTACAGTACCCCCCCCTTTAGGCCCCCCCTTTTTTAGGCCAGATAGAAATTTAGCTAGGATGAGAGGGGCATGGATGTTCTCCCGGGGCTCCCACGTTCTCTCCTCAGGACCAAACCCCTTCCAATCTACCAGAAAAAAGGTCTTTCCTCTTACCCTTTTGGTGGCAAGAATGTTCTCTACCTCAAACTCGTCCTCAGCAGAAACCGGAGCAGGAGGCGTACCTGTAGACTTGGAAAAAGAGTTAAGCACCACGGGTTTGAGGAGAGATACATGGAAGGAGTTAGGGATCCGTAAGTTGGCCGGGAGTTTCAATTTATAGGCCACCGGGTTGATCTGACTGATGACCTCCAGAGGACCGATGAACCGAGGCCCTAACTTGTAAGAAGGTATCTTGAGTCGAACATATTTAGATGAGAGCCAGACTTTATCTCCTGGACGAAATTGTGGAGGATCCAGGCGTTTTTTGTCAGCGTGTCTTTTCATACGCTCGGATGACAGAAGGAGTGCGGACCGGGTACTCTCCCATATGGAGGAAAATTTGCTAACGAGAGATTCCGCAGCCGGGTTGTCCACAGAGGTGGAGACAGGAAAAGGAATCCGAGGATGCTGACCAAAGACTACAAAAAACGGGGATTTGGAGGAGGATTCGCTCTCGTGATTATTATAAGAGAACTCGGCCCATGGTAGGAGATCCACCCAGTCAGAATGGTGGGCATTAACGAAGTGCCGGAGGTAACTGGTCAGGTTCTGATTGATCCGCTCCACTTGACCATTGGACTGTGGGTGGTAAGCGGAAGAGAAGTCCAGGGTGACGTCTAGTAGTTTACAAGTGGCTCTCCAGAAACGTGAGGTGAACTGTACCCCACGATCCGACACGATGTGGAGGGGCAGGCCATGAAGACGGAAGATGTGGCGGATAAAGTCTTTAGCCAGCTCGGGTGCAGACGGAAGGCCTGGCAGGGGAATAAAGTGAGCCATCTTGGAAAAGCGGTCAGCGACCACCCAAATGACCGTACAACCGGCAGAGACGGGGAGATCAGTTATAAAGTCCATTGCTATATGCTGCCAGGGGGCAGCAGGTACAGGAAGCGGAAGGAGGCGTCCGGCTGGCAGATGTCTCGGGACTTTGTTGCGGGCGCAGGACACACAGGCAGAAACAAAGTCTATTATGTCCTTGTGCAGGGTAGGCCACCAATAGTGCCGGGCAATAAGCTGGAGGGTCTTTTTCTGACCGGCGTGGCCAGCTAGTTTAGACGAATGGCCCCAGTGTAGGATCTTCTCCCGATCAGGTACTGAAACAAACGTCTTACCGGGAGGGAGACGATTTAGACTCACGGGAGCCACCTGCATTACTCTGGCGGGATCGATGATATGTTTAGGTTCTTCCTCGAGATCGGACACCAGAAAGGATCGGGACAAGGCGTCTGCTTTGACGTTTTTGTCAGCCGGGCGAAAATGAAGAACAAAATCAAAGCGAGCAAAAAACAAGGACTACCGGGCTTGGCGCGGGTTAAGTCTCTGGGCATGCTGGAGGTAAGCCAAGTTCTTGTGGTCAGTGTAAATTATTACCGGATGAAGAGCCCCCTCGAGTAGGTAACGCCACTCCTCCAACGCCAGCTTGATGGCCAATAACTCTCGGTCTCCTATGGAATAGTTGCGCTCAGAAGAGGAGAAGAGTTTGGAGAAGAAGCCACAAGTTACCATTCTCCCGGAAGATGATTTTTGAGTAAGTACCGCTCCGGCTCCAGAGGAGGAGGCGTCAACTTCCAGGAAGAACTGCTTGTTGCCGTCCGGGCGATGCAGCACCGGGGCGGAAGAGAAGGCCTGTTTTAGGGAAAGAAAGGCCTCCTCTGCTTCGGGCGGCCACTCTTTGGGATTAGTACCCTTACGGGTGAGCGCGTAAATTGGGGCAGTCCGGGAAGAGAAGTGCGGGATGAAGAGGCGGTAATAGTTGGCGAAGCCCAGGAACCGTTGAATAGCCTTCAACCCCTCTGGTCGGGGCCATTTCTCGATGGCAGACAGTTTCTCAGGATCCATTTGTAGGCCGGTCTGAGAGATAATGTAGCCCAGAAACGGAAGCGAGGTCTGCTCAAAGAGGCACTTCTCATATTTAGCGTAGAGATGGTTCTGCCTGAGCCTGAGCAGGACCTGACGAACATCCCTCCGGTGAGTCTGGAGATCCGGAGAGAAGACCAAGATGTCGTCCAGGTACACCACTACGCAGGAGTAGAGAAGGTCCCGGAAGATGTCATTGACCAACTCTTGAAAGACGGCAGGAGCGTTACAGAGGCCAAAGGGCATTACCAGATATTCATAGTGGCCGTCCCGGGTGTTGAATGCAGTCTTCCATTCATCCCCCTGACGGATACGAACCAGGTTGTACGCCCCACGGAGGTCCAGTTTGGTGAAGATTCTAGCCCCCCTCAGACGATCAAATAACTCCAGAATGAGCGGAAGGGGGTACTTATTCTTCACCGTGATCTGGTTAAGGCATCTATAGTCTATACAGGGACGGAGAGAGCCGTCCTTCTTTTTGACGAAAAAGAAGCCTGCTCCCGCCGGGGAGGTAGATTTCCGGATGAATCCCCTGGCCAGATTCTCCTCAATATATTCGGACATCGACCGGGTCTCAGCAGCGGATAATGGATAAATACGCCCACGGGGAGGAGAAGTACCAGGTAACAGGTCGATAGGGCAGTCGTATGGTCTATGAGGGGGTAGTGTCTCTGCCTCCTTTTTATTAAAGACATCAGCATAAGACCAATAAGGAATCGGAAGTCCAGGTAGATTAGCTGGGGTAGGAGAAGGACGGACGGGATGAACGGGAACCAGACAGGTCTTATGGCAGCCCTGTCCCCAGCGAAGGACTTCTCCGGTCTGCCAGTCAAGAACGGGTGCATGTTTCTGGAGCCAAGGTAGGCCTAGCAAGAGGGCGTGAGAGAGTCCAGGCAGAACATGGAAGGAGATACTTTCAGAATGCAGCATTCCCACCTGCAGAGTAATGGATTCGGTGATGAGTTGGATGGGGCGTGGTAAGAGCCCCCCATCCACGGCAGCAACAGACAAGGGTACAGCCAGAGGTTTGGTGGGGATGCGGTATTTCTCTACCAGGGACTGTGAAATAAGATTCCCGGCTGCTCCAGAGTCCAGTTGGGCTAGTTCGAAATAACGGTTCTCCCCGTAGACGATTGAAACTGACAACAGCAGGGATGGAGAGGATTTATTCTTGTCTAGGTGGACCTCTCTGAGCGAACCTAGACACAGGCGTTTCCCGACCTCTCCGGGCAGGCACGGATCCGGTGCTCCTTACTGCCACAGTAGAAGCAGGTCCCCTCGGCACGGCGTAAGTCCTGACGGGTCTTGACCATCTTGGTCTGGTCGACCTGCATAGGCTCAGGAGGGTGTACCTGGTTAGAGACAGAAGGAGTGACGGGTTTCTGAAAAGTAGGAGCTAGACGTGGTAACCTCCTCTCACGGGTGACCTCTCTGGCACGCTCCTGGAACCGTAGGTCAATCCGGGTGGCAAGAGTTATTAAGTCATCGAGAGTGGTAGGAATGTCCCGACCGGCAAGTTCATCTTTAATACGGCCGGACAGACCCTCCCAGAAGACGGAAACCAGAGCGTCGTTATCCCAGGCCAGCTCCGAGGCAAGGGTACGGAACCGTATGGCATATTGGCCCACGGTGAGACTTTCCTGACGGAGGCGTAGCAACCATGATGCGGATGAGGTCTTCCGTCCGGGTTCGTCGAAGACTTTCCGGAAAGCCGTGAGAAAAGCAGGCAAGTTGGACACCAGGGGGTCTCCTCTCTCCCATAGAGGATTTAGCCAGGCCAGGGCCTCCCCGGTGAGATGGGACATGATGAATGCAATTTTGGCTCGGTCGGAGTTAAACTGGTGGGACAATAGTTCAAAGTGCAGGGTGCACTGATTTATGAAGCCCCGAGCCTGGGCTGAGTCGCCTCCGAAGCGAGGAGGTGCAGAAAGCCGAGGTCCGGGGTAGGATATCATGGTGTTAGTGGACAGCGGAGCTGCCGGATTGCGAGACATGGCACTGGCGGAGGTTGTTGGTGGAACAGTCAGAGTGTCCAGGCGAGTATTGACATTCCGCAGGTGACCCAGGATGGACTCCTGTTGGGACCTTTGACGGGACAGTTCATGACACAGGTCCGAGAGCGAGGGAGCTTGGGTGCCACCAGGTTCCATGGCCCGAGCAAACTGTAACGGGTCTGGGAGGCGGAACCTCTGGGCTACTATACAAGGGAGCGGTCCTTGTAAGGGAGCGGGTGGCGACCAGGCAGGCAGTCACAGCAGGTGACCGGGACAGTCTCTGGGTGTACGGGCAGGAGGTCACGGCAAGTGATCAGGGCAGTCTCTGGAAGAACGGGCTGGAGGTCACGGCAAGTGACCGGGGCAGTCTCTGGAAGAACGGGCTGGAGGTCACGGCAAGTGACCGGGGCAGTCTCTAGGTAAGGGGTAGGTACGACCTGTGATGGCTGAACCTCCAGGTAGGCTAGCAAGGCAGATGGAGGATGTGTGCTCCCAGGTGAGCAAGCGAGAGTCTCTGGAATAGCAGGTGGTCACAGCACGTGACGGCGGAGCCTCCAGGTAGGCAAGCAGGCAGGTAGCGGAGAAGCGCTCCCAGGTGAGCGGGCAAGAGTCTGGAATAGCTGGTGGTCACAGCACGTGACAGCGGAGCCTCCGGGCAGGCAAGCAGGCAGGTAGCGGAGAAGCGCTCCCAGGTGAGCGGGCAAGCTGGTCCATAGACAGACTGACCGGAGTTGTAAGGCAGACCGTCGGACCTCAGGCAAGCAGGCAGGTAGCTGATGTGCGCTCCCAGGTGAGCGGGCAAGTTGGTCCTTAGACAGACTGACCGGAGTTGTAAGGCAGACCGTCGGACCTCAGGCAGGCAGGCAGGTAACAGGAAATCAGGCAGGATTAGGACAGCAAGCTGGCAGGAATCTGGCAGGTAACTGGCAGGTAACTGGCAACGGGACCTGAGGGCTGAAGCAGAGTAGAACGGTGCAACAACATTGCTCGGGCACCTCCATTTTGGAGGAGGTGCCTTATATATGGTAAAGTCCTCCGGCCATTGGCCGGGGACTCCTTAGGACGGCGCGCGCGGCCCCTTTAAGAGGGAGGGAGGGCGCGCGCGCGCGCCCTAAGCACAGTGGCCGGGAAGGAGCGCGCGCTGCCAGCAGAGCGGGAGAGGGACGCCGGGCACGGAGCAGAGCGGTGAGGGGAACAGCGTCCCTGCCTAGCAGAGGGCAGGGACGCCGGCACTACAATATATATATATAATCCATATCCACCAAGTTTTCACCTGTCCTACTGTGCAGCCGGACATGTGAGGGCTATGTAAATATGTTTTTTTTTTTTTAGTATCGCATCTTTTAATGTGAAAGGTATAAAAGTCCCCAAAAGAGAATGCTCTTCTCTAAAAGACCATTACTCTAAAAAACCCATATACTCCTATCACTAAAAATAAAACATATACCAGATGGAATAAGACCACTTCACCAATTAAAAAAAATAAAGGAGTCTCCATTGATATTTGCAGAAAACATCCTTAATGGTAAAAGGGATTTATCTATGACAATGATGGAAGATTTCTCTTCCTGAAATGCATGATCCGGAATACATTATATACATAGGCGGATTATAATGAGGGCAATCTGGGCCAGGGGCATATCCAGGGGATGTGGGGCAGGCGGGGCATGTGCCCCGGGCGCAGCCGGCAGGGAGGCGCAGTCAGACCACCAAATGTGGCAGTCCGATGTGTCTTCCCTGGCGGCTGCATTCTGCCGCCCCCTTGACCGGGATTCGGCCGTTCAGTGAGTGGGCATCAAGCTGACAGCCCGCTCAGAGAAGCTGTGGCGTGCTGGCTCCCAGCATTGTACTTGCGTCTTGCAGACGCGAGTACAATTGAAGCTCTGACCGTCGCTTACAGGACATCAGCAGCGTGATCAGGTCATGTGATCGCGCTGCTGACGTCACTAGCCGGCGCCCACAGGAGGGAAGAGCAACAGTGGTAAGTGCTCCTGTGGAACTGAAGATTCAGACCGGGGGGGGGGGGGACCTATATATTAGTTGTGCAGGGGGGGTAATTATTGTGCAGGGGGGTTATTATTGTGCAGGGGGCATAGTTATTATTTGTGCAGGGGGGTATTTATTGTGCAGGGGGTATTTATTGTGCAGGGAGGGTAATTTTGCAGGGCGCTATTAATTCTGCAGAGGGGCTATTTATTATTGTGCATGGGGGCTATTAATTGTGCTGGGGGTCTATTTAATAATAGTACAGGGTACTATTTATTAATTGTGCAGGGGGCTATTAATTATGCAGGGGGGAATTTATTAATTGTGCAGGGGGGAATTTATTGTGCAGGGGGCATATTTATTAATTGTGCAGGGGGCTATTAATTGTGCAGAGGGCAGATTTAATCTGTGGGGAGCGAGTGTGGGGAGTGGGTGCAGACACATTATTTATAGCGAGGGGGAAAATGTGTGTGGACACAGTATGGGGAGTTTGGTGGGATGTGTGAGGAGGAAATATTAGGAGGTAGGGGAAACATGTAAGGAGACTACTAAGGGGAATAGTGTGAGAAGAGAGTATGGGGAAAGAAAAGTGTGAGTGGGCACAAAATAGAGTCTGAGTAGTGGGTGGGCGATAGCATTGGGGGGGGGGGGGGACAGTGTAAGGTCACAGCCAGGAGGGAATAGTATGCTAAGGAGGGAGAATGTGATGAGGGGGGAGTGTGATGAGGGGGTAACAGTATAGAGACTGAGCGCTATAGGGGGGACACAGTGTGAGAACAGTGTGAAGAGGGGGCCAAGTATGGAAAGGATGTACCATAAGAGGGACAGTGTGGGGGGCATATTTTGTGCAGGGAATATAGTGAGGGGCAATTATTTATTCAGGGGATCAGCGTAGGGCAGATATTTATATTCAGGAGGATTATAATGACACTGCTCTCTTTCAGGGCATCGAGTGGGGATGTGCTGCAGAGGACCAGAGAAGATGGAAGTCTGCAAAGATGGCTGGGGATGAGAAAACTCATCATGGCGCCTGGACAAGATGAAGAAAAGAAAGAGAACGACTCCAGAGACAACGTCATCGATAAGGTTCATGGATGTAAATGTTTTTTATGATGGTGAAATTTTTTTTATTGTTATTAATGTTAGGAGCATTAAAGATGTTGTCCACGTTTATGATGAGTTTGCAGTAATTCTATGTGACTGCAGACTTCTGAATTATCACAGTGCGCACTGCACGCTCTCAGGATTCTCTCATGCCGGCGATTTGTATACATGCAGTCACGTGCCAACTAGACATGCATGGCCTCACTCAATGAAAATGAATTGAGATAGGCAGGACACGACTAGTCGGAATGTGGCCAGAAGTATACAAATCGCATACTTCTGGTGACATGACCATCCACTGTTGCACGGCAAGGGAGAATCCTAAAAGTGTGCAGTGCATGCGCTGTGAGAATTCAGAAGCCTGAAGTCACATACAGTGACTGCAGACTTTCATCTCAAACCTGGACAAGCCCATTAATTATAAAGTGAAGCCCTGTAGCATGCCAATTCTAACAGTGTGTAATATACTCACTGTCAGGATTCAGCTCTGCTTGCTGGTTCCATTAGTCATCACATGGCCATTTCACTCATATGAGATTTTCATACTTACGGTCAAGTGACAATGAGCTTTTCTTCCAGCTTCCCTCAGAGAGAATTAGGAAGAGCAGCTCGTCGGCATGTGACTAAGGCCACGGCCCCACTATCAGTATTTGGTCAGTATTTTTTCTCAGGAGTGGGAGCCAAAACCAGGTGAGGAGCAATCAGAGAAAAGGTATAATAGAAACAAGTCACCAATTTTGCATTTATCACCCACTCCTGGTGTTGGCTCCCACTCCTGAGAAAAAATACTGACCGAATACTGACCAAATACTGATAGTGAGGCCGTGGCCATAGTGTGCAAATCGCATATGTGCTGGGGAAGGAGCGGAGGGGGGGAGCCAAACTGAATTCTTGCCCTGGGTGCTAGAAGACCTAGATACACCTCTGATCTGGGCTACCACCTGGGACCCAAGTCCCAAGATTGCCCACATTATAATGCTTTGTGCACCACAATCGGTGGCACACATTTTCAGGCTAGGAGCTTTCCGGGAGGTCTATTGCCGGCAATACAGAATGGCAGGGCAGCTTTAGGGGAGCTTGCTTCACCTGTTCTGTAACGTGCCGGTGCGTTGACATCATTGAGCCAGCATGTACGTGCTGACATAACAAGTGGAGCCCCGTGTACAGGAGCAGAGCCATGGGGGAATGGGAGCGAGGTGATTATGTGTTGTTTTTTTAAATATGTGTATGGGATGTGTGCCTGTATGTAGGAGGCTATGTGAGGGCTCTTACTGTATATGAGCTGTAAGGTGGTGGTGTTCACACCGTGCAGTAACTGAGGCAGTGACCCAAGCAAGTCCAACATAAGCAGCTTTTATTCAGCACTTAAGGGTAACACAGAAAGTCCTCCGGTTTGCAGCCGGGTTAACATCAGTCCATAACAACGGTTGCTGTGGGCAATGGCTGTCAGAGCCTGACGGGTGCAGAGCCTTCCCAGGCGGAGGTTCAGCTACACACAGGCCCGCCAAGCTTTCCTGCTATGTTCCTAGCATGTCCCAAAACTGAACAACACTAATCCTTAATGCAGGGTTTTTAAAGGACCTGTGGCAAGAGCCACTGGAATACCCGGGTTGGAGGGAGGAGGCCGCCTCACTGCCTTCCTGTAGCTTCCTCCAAGAAATGAAGGCCCTGCCGGGTTTTACTAATTTGCCTTAGCAAGATAACCTGACCAGGTCAATGCTCACCTTCATTCCTGCATTGCAGTCGCAGGTGAGTTTGTGACTGCAATGCACTCCAATGGATTTAATAGGTCTCTGTACACATTCTGGGGGATATATAACGTCCCTCGTATACGATCCCGGTCACTGCCTCACATATCCCCCCCACCTCTGTTCAAACTTGTGGGGTTGAACATTTGACACCATACAGGGTGCCCGGGACAGGGCATCCACGTTTGCCTGTGACTTCCCAGCGCGATGTTCTACAGAGAAACTGAAAATTTGCAGTGACAGGAGCCACCTGATGACTCGCGCATTCCTCTCCTTGGCGTTCCTCATCCATACCAAGGGTGAGTGGTCCGTCACCAAGCGGAACTGACGCCTGAGTAAATAATAATATAGCAATTCCAAGGCCCACTTAATAGCCAAACACTCCTCTACGACGCTATAGTTTTTCTCTGCCGGGATAAGCTTTCTACTCAAGTAGGTGACTGGGTGCTCTTCACCATTCACTTTATGTGACAATACCCGCCCCGAGGCCTACCTCCGAGGCATCTGTCTGTACAATGAAGGATTCCTTGAAGTTGGGGCTGATGAGGACTTGCTGTCCACAGGGCCAATTTCATGGACTGAAAGGCTTCTTCTGCCAGAGGGTTCCACCAAACCATTACCGATTTTTTTTCCTTTCAAGAGATCGGTCAGGGCCGCCGTTCTCCCCGCAAAATTAGGTATAAACCAGCGGTAATACCCAAGAATGCCAAGGAACGCCCTCATCTGTTTTGTACTTAATGGTTTAGGCCAGTTTTTAATGGCCTCAACTTTATTGATTTGGGGCTTGATAACTCCTTGGCCAATTACATACCCCAAATTTCGGGCTTCCTCTAGCCCTATCGCACATTTTTTTGGGGTTTGCCGTTAACCCCGTGGCTCTGAGAGAATCCAGCACCGCTTGTACCTGGGATAAGTGCGTACGCCAGTCGGTGCTAAAGATGATAATATCATCTAGATAAGCGGATGCGTACTCCTGATGAGACTTGAGCACTATGTCCATCAGCCTCTGGAATGTAGCCGGGGCCCTATGTAACCTAAAAGGTAAGACCACATAGACTTGATAAACAGACTTGATAAACGAGGAGGAGGTGTTGCATTGTATGTTAGAAAAGCGTATATCTGCACAGAGATTGAAGCTTCAGAGACTGGGAGTTCTGTGGAAACTGTTTGGGTAAGAATACAAGGAGAGAACAACGGAAAGGACACCATTGTAGGCATTTACTACAGGCCACCTGGGCAAGCTGAAGATATGGATGAACTCTTTATGTATCAAATGACCAAGTTCTCCAAAAAATATGACGTAGTGGTCATGGGAGATTTCAACTATCCAGACATTTGTTGGGAATCTCTCTCAAGTAAAACTAACAGGTCAAGCAAATTCTTATCCTCTCTTGCTGACAACTTTATCTTCCAAAAGGTAGGGGAGAAAACAAGGGGATCTGCTACTTTGGATCTAATCCTTATAAACAGGGAGGAAATGGTTGAGGAGGTAAAGGTGGCTGGGACCCTAGGAGGCAGCGATCATGCTATTATAGAATTTTGGATAACTAGAGGAGGAAGACATGTGAAGACTCAAACTTCAAGGTTAGATTTTAGAAAGGCAGATTTTAAGAGACTCAGAAAGAGAATAGGAGGGATCCAATGGCTGGATGTCCTTAAGGACAAAAATGTCCAGGAAGGATGGGAAATTTTTAAAAATGAGATTCTCAAAGCACAATCGTTAACAATCCCGAAAAGTAGGAAGAATGGGAAGCATTTAAGGAAACCAGGATGGATGAACACAGAACTTAAACACATGCTAAAAAGAAAGAAAGAAATGTTTATTAAATGGAAAGAGGGAGGCATATCTAAAGAAGATTATAATGCAGTCTGCAGATCCTGCAGGGCACGTATCAGGTTAGCTAAAGCTGACAATGAATTAAGGCTTGCAAGAGATGTCAAAAGCAATAAAAAAGGATTTTGGGGGTATGTCAAAAGTAAAAGAAAAGTCAAAGATGCTATAGGATTTTTACAGGATGAAAATGGAGAAATGGTAAGAGAGGATGTTGAGAAGGCCGAACTTTTTAATTCCTATTTTGCATCTGTTTTCTCTCAGAAAGAAAATGTAACATCAACTGATCTTCACTGTCCTTTTAAAGGAATAGAGGAATCCAAGTTATCAGTAAACAGAAAGATTGTGAGGGAATATTTAGCTAACATAAATGAGTTCAAGTCTCCAGGTCCAGATGAATTACACCCCAGAGTACTGAAGGAGATTGTAGAAGAAATTTTAGAACCACTCTCCATAATCTTTGAACATTCTTGGAGAACAGGAGAAGTCCCAGAAGACTGGAGAAGAGCAAATGTTGTTCCTATCTTCAAAAAGGGGAAGAAGGTGGACCCAGGGAACTATAGGCCGGTGAGTCTGACTTCTATACCAGGAAAGATCTTTGAACAAATTATTAAACAACATGTATGTAAGTACATGGATAAGAATGAAGTGATTAACCAGAGTCAGCATGGGTTTGTAACTAACAAGTCATGTCAGACTAACTTAATTTCCTTCTATGACAGAATCACTGACTGGGTGGATCAGGGAAATGCTGTAGATATAGTATATCTTGACTTCAGCAAAGCATTTGACAAAGTATCTCACATCATCCTTATTGAAAAAATGACCAAGTATGCAATGGACCAGGCAACTGTTAGGTGGATTCATAACTGGCTTAGTGATCGGACTCAAAGGGTGGTTGTAAATGGCTTCACATCCAGCTGGATGAATGTCTCAAGTGGGGTACCACAGGGCTCCGTCCTGGGACCTGTATTGTTCAACATCTTTATCAATGATTTAGATGAAGGAATTGAGGGTAAACTGATTAAATTTGCTGATGACACAAAGCTAGGAGGGATAGCTAATACTAGAGAAGAGAGAGAGAGGATTCAAAAAGACCTAAATAAACTGGAGCAGTGGGCAGCAACCAACAGAATGGTTTTTAACCGGGAAAAATGCAAAGTACTACATCTGGGCAATAAAAATGAAAAAAGCATATACAGAATGGGAGGAATAGAGCTAAGCAACAGTACATGTGAAAAAGACTTAGGTATACTAATAGATCATAGACTGAACATGAGTCAACAGTGTGATGCAGCAGCAAAAAAGGCAAATACAATTCTGGGATGTATTAACAGAAGCATACAGTCTAGATCACGTGAAGTCATTATCGGTCTTTACTCCTCTTTGGTCAGACCTCATCTGGAATACTGTGTACAGTTTTGGGCACCACATTTTAAAAAAGACATCGACAAACTGGAGCAAGTTCAGAGAAGAGCGACCAGAATGGTGACTGGTCTGCAAACCATGTCCTATGAGGAACGGTTGCAGGATTTGGGAATGTTTAGCTTGCAAAAAAGAAGACTGAGAGGAGACTTAATAGCTGTCTACAAATATGTCAAGGGCTGTCACATTGTAGAAGGATCATCTTTATTCTCATTTGCACAAGGAAAGACTAGAAGCAATGGGATGAAACTAAATGGGAGGAGACACAGATTAGATATTAGAAAAAACTTTTTGACAGTTAGGGTGATTAATGAGTGGAACAGGCTGCCACGAGAGGTGGTGAGTTCCCCTTCAATGGACGTCTTCAAACAGAGGCTGGACAGACATCTGTCTGAGATGATCTAGTGAATCCTGCTTTGAGCAGGGGGTTGGACCAGATGACCCAGGAGGTCCCTTCCAACTCTACCATTCTATGATTCTATGATATAGACCCACTGGAGTTATGAAGGCGGTCTTTTTCTTTGCCGATTTCGTGAGAGGTACCTGCCAGAAACCCTTGGTGAGTTCGAGCGTGGTAAAGTACTGGGACTGCCCCAGTCTCTCAATCAGCTCATCCACCCTGGGCATTGGATAAAGATCAAACTTCGACATTTCCTTTAATTTCCGGAAATAGTTACAGAAGAGCAACGATCCGTCTGGTTTTGGGATCAGTATGATGGGGCTAGCCCACTCACTCCGTGATTCCTCAATGATGCCTAACTGGAGCATTTGTTTTACCTCAGCCATGATGGCTTGCCTCCGGGCTTCGGGTACCCGGTATGGTCTCATTCATATCCTTACCCCAGGTTCGGTGACAATGTTGGAGAACCGTAGTCCTACCCGGTAGCTCTGAGAACACGTCGGTATTCCGTCTGCTGCACCAGCGAGCGAGCCTCCCATCGCTGCTGTTTAGTGTGAGCATCACTTATCCTGACCTCTCCCCCGGACGCATTCCTGGCTGAAGGTAGAGAACTCTCTGGCGATATGCCCGGAGTGACGCCTGTAACTAAACACTCTCGATCTTTCCAAGGTTTTAGCAGGTTTACATGATAAAGCTGCTCAGGTTTCCTCCTTCCGGGCTGATACACCCGGTAATTTACCTCCTCCACCTTTTCTCGAACCTCATATGGCCATTAGCTTACTCTCGGCAGTGGGTACAAGTACTAACACCCGATCGCCCTTGTTAAAAGACCTGACCATGGCTCTTTTATTATATGTACGCTTCTGTGCAGCCTGGGGATCTCACGATGGGCATTACCGCCGCGATCCGGTCCTGCATACTAGCCACATGTTCAATTATACTCCTATGTGGAGTTGGCTCTTGTTCCTACGTCTCTTTGGCTACGTCCAACAGACCCCTAGGGTATCTGCCGTACAATAACTCAAAGGCTGAGAACCCTGTGGAAGCCTGGGTTACCTCACGAATGGCGAACATCAAATAGGGTAGCAACATGTCCCAAACCCTTCCGTCCTTAGAAACCATCTTTTTTAACATGGACTTGAGGGTTTTATTGAACAGTTCTACGAGCCCGTCGGTTTGAGGGTGGTACACAGAGGTGCGCAATTGTTTTATTTTTAGCAGTTTGCACAGTTCCCTCGTCACCTTGGACATAAAAGGGGTCCCTTGATCCGTCAGGATCTCCTTAGGTAGCCCAAGGCGACAGAACATGGCAAACAGCTCCCGTGAAATCAGTTTCGCCGAGGGGTGGTGCAGCGGTACAGCCTCCGGGTACCGGGTGGCATAGTCGACGACCACAAGAATATGTTGGTGGCCACGAGCGGATTTTACAATGGGTCCTACCAAGTCCATTGCAATCCATTCAAAGGGTACCTCTATCACTGGCAGAGGTACCAATGGGCTACGGGGTGTGGTCAGTTGACATTCTGGGCAGGATTCGCAGTACTTTTGGACCTCCGCGTAAATCCCAGGCCAAAAGAACTGCTGCAAGATACGTTCTTGCATCTTTTTAACCCCTAAAGGTCCACCCAGCAGCTGTGTGTGTGCGCCATCTCCAAAACCACCGTACGGTACGACTGGAGTACCACTAACTGTTCCACGACCTCGTCCCTGATTTTTTCTACCTTTTATAGAGCAACTCACCATTGACTACCATGCGTGGAAATACAGTATCTGCACCGGGCTGTTGAGCTAACACCCATTCCCGAACCCGAGACAGGGTGGGATCCTGTAGCTGAGCTGTCCCAAACGTGTCCCGGGACACTTCCAGCTCGGGGATCGATGGGGTCTCCTCGACTTCTCCTGCCAGCACCTCTAGGGGAGACCTATCGAGGTTACACTCTGTCCCAAGGTTGGACACCCCTACGGCAGGTACCCCTGACTAGGGTTCGTCTGGTACAGCGCCTGTAACAAATTTTACCGGGGGAAAGTGGATTTTGTTTTTCCATTTTTTCCAGTCCAGAACAAGGGCAAGTCTCTTCCCAACACAGTTCCATAGAGAAGAGTTTTCATCACCCCCACCACATGTTTTATGTCGCCACATGGCGTGGACAAAACTACCTCTGTGGTCGGGTACTCTCGGAGGTCCCCATGGATACACACAATCCCACCTGTCCATCCACTGGGGTTGTCTCCATCCACCAGCGACCCATGTACCAAAGTCACTAGGCTCCCCGAGTCTAGGAGGGCCTCCGTGGGGTACCCATTAACCAGTACCTGGCACAGTTGAGGTTCACTGTCCGAGGGGTCGGCACTCGTAGTGCAGATGGTCTGGGCGTACATTGAGACCCGGCGGTTATACCCGTAGTTCATGGGTTCCGTAGTCAGGGGGCAGTTAGCAACCACATGTCCCGGCCCCTGACACTGCCAGTACCTAATGGTGGAGGTACTGTTAGGTCTTATGACAGTTTGAGAGGGAACCCGTCTCCTGCCACTCTCACTCCGGAGTGCCCCTTCTGCACGGGTACGGTGCTGACTGTCCTCAGCAGAGGGACGCGACCCCTTTCCCGGTTCCTGGGTTGGCAGGGATCGGTGTGACAGCCGCGAGGGGGCAGAGTCCCGTATAAAGTCCTGAGTGGCCGAGTAGCGCTCGATCAGGCTGACCACCTGGTCGAGGGTGCCGGGGTCCCCTTGCTCCACCCAACGTTGGATAGCGGCCGGCAGAGTCCTCACCAGCCGGTCGACAACCACCTTCTCCACCATCTGGGCTGGAGCCACCTCTTTACTAGATGCAAAAGGTCATAAGCCTGAGACTGGGCGGCTCGGGTTTCCACTTAGGCCCATGTAAATACGCGCTGAGCCCTCACATATGTATTGACCCCCAGTCGGGCAAGAATCTCACCTTTTGAGCCTCTGGTAGTCCTGGGCGTCCTCCCGACTGAGGTCGAAGTAGGCCTCCTGGGCATCCCCGACCAAAAACGGAGCCACCACTTCCGCCCACTGGCCGGCTGGTAGGTTTTCCAGCTCTGCTGTACGTTCGTAGATGGACAGGAAGGCTTCCACGTCGTCCTCCGGTCCCATCTTCCTCAATGCTGAGCGAACCTTGTCCCGGGCCTCTCGACGTTCTGGGGCTGGTGCCGTCGGCGCCTCCCACAGGGCTGTGAGCAGCTGCACGATCAGCTCATTGGTGTACTGCTGCTTGAACTGCTCCTGTTGCTGCCACCACGTGAGGACCAATTGCCTTAACATCTCGTCAATTTTGTCCACGGGGTTGGGCTAAAAGGTGGCCGGCCGGATTGTGGTCATGCAGCTGCCGGTGGGGTATGCCTCAGTCACAATGCCCGCTTTCTCCACCAAGCTGTAAGGCGGAGGTGCTCACACTGTGCAGTAACTGAGGCAGTGACCCAATAAAGTCCAACATAAGCAGCTTTTATTCAGCACTCACGGGTAAACCAGAAAGTCCTCCAGTTCACAGCCGGGTTAACATCAGTCCATAACAATGGTTGCCATGGGCAACGGCCGCGCCGGGACGTTCAGAGTCTGACAGGTGCAGAGCCTTCCCAGGCGTAGGTTCAGCTACACACAGGCCCGCCAAGCTTTCCTGCTATGTTCCTAGCAGGTCCCATAACTGTACAACACTAATCCTTAATGCAGGGTTTTTAAAAGGACCTGTGCCAAGAGCCACTGGAAAATCCGGGTTGGAGGGAGGAAGCCGCCCCACTGCCTTCCTGTAGCCTCCTCCAAGAAATGAAGGCTGCAATGCACTCCAATGGATTTAATAGATCTCTGTACACATTCTGGGGGATATATAACGTCCCTCGTATACAATCCCGGTCACTGCTTCACAGAGGCTATGTGGGGGCTCATCCTCTATGTAGGAGGAAATGTGAGAGCTCATACTGTATATAGAGGGCTGTGTGAGGGCTCTTACTGTATATAGAAGGCTATGTGAGGGCTCTTACTGTATATAGAAGGCTATGTGAGGGCTCTTTCTGTATAAAGGAGGTTGTGTGTGGGCTCATCCTGTATATATAGGATATATGAGAGCTCATACTATATATAGGAGGCTATGTAAGGGCCCATACTGTAAATAGGAGGCTATATAGGGGCTCATACTGTATATAGGGCTCATAGTGTACACAAGGGGTTGTGTGGGGGCTCATCGTGTATATATGGCTGTCTGTGCTGGGTCCCGGTGGTTGTCATGGTGACCCGATGTCGTCATGACATCCGGGTCACCAGACAGCAGGAAGTTACTTTGATCATGTGCAGTACACGATCAAAGTAACTTCTGCCTGTGCAGCGCTGACAGACTGTATTGCATAGAGATGCTGCTGCATCACTATGCCATACAAAATGTAAGAGTAAAAGAGAAGTATCAGAAAGTGAACAATTTTTTAAAAAATATATATATAAAAAAAATGAAAAAAAATAATCCCCCCCCCAAAAAATAAATAAATAAATATATATATATATATATATATATACACATATATATATATATATATATATATATATATACACACACATACTGTACTCATAAATAAATATTATGAAAAAAACAAAACCCCATAAAAAGTACACACAGAACGACTTGACCTATAAAACTGTCCCACTAATTAACCTCTTTTCTGAACACGGTAATAAAAAAAAAAAACTAAGCAAAAAACTATGCTTTATCATCATACCGCCAAACAAAAAAGTGGAATAAAACGCGATCAAGAAGACGAATGTAAAAAAAATGGTACTGCTGAAAACATCATCTTGTCCCGCAAAAAAAACAAGCTGCCATACAGCTCCATCAGCCGAAAAATAAAAACGTTATAGCTGTCAGAATAAAGTGATACAAACATTTTTTTTTCTATAAAATAGCTTTTATTGTGCAAAATAAGCGCCAAAACATAAAAAAAAACTATATAAATGTGGAACGCTGTAAACATACTGACCCAAAAAATAAAGCTACCTTATCAATTTTACTCCACACAGAACGGATAAAAAAAACACAAAAAAAAATTCCTGAATTGTTGGTTTTTGTTTATTCTGCTTCCCAAAAAATCGGAATAGAAAATGATCAAAAAACGTCACGTGCCCGAAAATGGTGCCAATAAAAACGTCAATTTGTGCAGCAAAAAACAAGCTGTCATATGACTCTGTCGCCAGAATATGGAAAAATTATAGCTCTCAAAATATGGCGATGCAAAAACTAGTCTTTGCAACAAAAAAAAAGTTTTTTTAGTGTGTGACAGCTGTCAATCATAAAAACCAGTTATGAATCTGGTATTGTTGTAATCACAAAGTCGTCTAATCATCTATACTGCACAAGGAACGGTGTAAAAAATAAACTCTAGGGTTAGGCTTGTGCTAGGGTTAGGGTTGTGTTGGGATTTTTTTCAAAACGAAAGAAAAAAAATGATGACGGTATGGTGACTAGTGTTGAGCGCAAGCGCTCGCTACTTGAGTTTGCATTGGGTGCTCGGGTATGGACCAAGTATTGTGGGTGCTCGAATAATGTGCTCGAGTCTCCACCCCATATGTTTTGCGGCTGTTATACAGCCAAAAAAAACTCACGGGGATTGCCTGCCATGCACGAGTGATCCCCGCATGTTTCTTTGGGGTGTCTACTAACCATTAAACATCCGAGCATCCAAAATACATGGTGCATATGACGCCCCCCTGGGCCGTGGGGTACCCGGTGCTGGACAGGTAGATGCTGGGGGAATGTCATAGTGGCGGTGACCCTGTCCATGACCCAGGGTGGTCAATAAAAGGGGTATTGGATAGGGGATTTATAGTGTTTTTATAGAGTTCGTGACGCCACCTGTGGAATGCGGCTAAAGGGAGCCGCCGCTGCGGAGCAGTCCTCTGAAGCTGATGTTACTGCAGCAGGGATGGTGTGGCTCTCCACAGGAAGAGCTAGTTCCAGGGCAGTATAGATGTTGCAGGTTGTGCTGGGTGTTGTGGTGCAGGGGTTGATGGCGCAGCAAGAAACACAGAGACAAGGAAGTGCAGTCCCAGGGTCTTTACTAGTGCTGATTAGACAAGCTGGGACTAGAGTACTGGCTAGAAGTGGAAGTCCGGGCAGCCTGCAAGCAAACAAAGAATCCTCCTTGCCAGGTGAAGTTGGAGGCCTTCCCTTTCCACTAACCTCTTTGGCCCTGCTGCTTGTAGCTGTGCGGTGGCCCTCGTCCCTGAGTGCGGCGTTTCTGTGCTCACCCGTATGGCAGGCAGCTCGGGCCTTGCTGGTGCGTCGCTCCCATGTGGTGGTGCTGGACCCTGCAGTGCTGCTGAGCCTCCGGGCGTCTGATGGGGCCAGGAGACCTGCAGTCTCCTGCCCTCCGGTTTCTGCGGCTGGGCCTTCAGTGCCCCACAGCCTCGGACTACGGTGTCCGGTTCTTCTGAGCGGTACTTCCCCAGCTCCTCTCTCTTCGACGACCTCGCTTCAACTCCTCACATTAAGACTAACTAACCCCGCCCCCAGATCCCAGTTGCCAAGGGGAGTGGCTCCCCTTGCTGGTCTGGAGCCAGGAAAGTGTTGCATGTTTAGTATACCTGACTAGGGGACCCCTGCTTGCTTCCAGGCATGGCATTACCTCTTTTGAGGGAGGCAATGCCACTGTGGCAACCAGACCCCTGGGGTACCACACATACCCGAGTACCCGATACAAACTCAGGTAGCGAGCACTTGCGCTCAAGACTAATGACAACTTATTCAATATGACGACCTAATGTTATCAAATTCTGTGTCGTACCTCTGGGTTCAAAATATTCACTATACCCCTTGATAAAATCCTTGAGGGGTCTAGTTTCCAAAATGGGGTCACTTGTGGGGGGTTTCCACTGTTTAGGCGCATCAGGGGCTCTCCAAATGTGACATGGCGTCCGCCCTCAGTTTCAGCCAATTTTGCATTCAAAAAGTCACACAGTCCTCCTTCCCTTCTGAACCCTGCCATGTGCCCAAACAGTGCATTTTCCCCACATATGGGGTATCGGCGTACTCGGGAGAAATTGCACAACATTTTTGAGGTCCATTTTCTCCTCTTAACCTTGCAAAAATAAAACCATTGGGGCTCAAAGATCATTTTTGTGGAAAAAGTTAGATTTTTTTTTTTACGGCTCAAGTGGGGGGTTTCCACTGTTTAGGCACATCAGGGGCTGCCCAAACGCGACATGGCGTCCGCTAATTATTCAAACTAATTATACATTCAAAAAGTCACACAGTGCTTCTTCTCTTCCGAACCCTGCCGTGCGCCCAAACAGTGTTTTTTTCCCCATATATGGGGTATCTGCGTGCTCAGGAGAAATTGCACAACAGATTTTGGAGTCCATTATGTCTTGTTACCCTTGCAAAAGTAAAAAAAAATTGGTCTAAAGTAACATTTTTTGTGAAAAAAGTTGAATGTTCTTTTTTTTCTTCCACATTCCAAAAATTCCTTTGAAGCACCTGAAGGGTTAATAAACTTCTTCAATGTGGTTTGAGCACCTTGAGGGGTGCAGTTTTTAAAATGGTGTCACTTTTGGGTATTTTCTGTCATAAACGCCCCTCAAAGTCAATTCAAATGTGATGTGGTGCCTAAAAAATGGTTTTGTAAATTGTGTTGGAAAAATGAGAAATTGCTGGTCAACTTTTAACCCTTATAACATCCTAACAAAAAAAATTTTGGTTCCAAAATTGTGCTGATGTAAAGTAGACATGTGGGAAATGTTATTTCTTAACTATTTTGTGTGACAAATCTCTCTGACTTAAGCGCATGAAAATTCAAAGTTTGAAAATTGCAACATTTTCTAAATTTTCGCCAAATATCCAATTTTTACACAAAGTAATGCAACTCATATCGGAGAAATTTTACCACTACCATGAATTACAATATGTCACGAAAAAACAACCTCAGAATTAGTGGGATCCGTTGAAGCGTTCCAGAGTTATTACCTCAAAGTGACTGGTCAGAATGGTAAAAATTGGCCTGGTCATTAACATGCAAACCACCTTCAGGGGTAAAGAGGTTAATATTAACATATTAATTATAATTATTATTTTGTATTAATTCAATCACTTAATATTGAGCTGAATTAAGTATGCTGATATGTCACTATATACCTATGAGCCCACACACAGCCACCTTATCTACAGCATGAGCCCTCATTAAAGCCTCCCTATATACAGTAAGAGCCCCCACATAGCTTCCCTAGATACAGTATGAGCCCCACATAGCCAGCGTTGATTGGGAGCAGGGCGCACGTGTCATAAGAACCACACAAGTGCCCCGGAAACGCGAGTGCTGACACTGCTGGAACGGGGCCTGCACAGTAGGCAAGTATAGGAGTTGTTATTTTATTGGGCCAAACATGCAGATTGAGAAGGGGTTGTCTTAGTAGTGGACAACCCCTTTAATGATATACAGTACAGACCAAAAGTTTGGACACACCTTCTCATTTAAAGATTTTTCTGTATTTTCATGACTTTGAAAATTGTACATTCACACTGAATGCATCAAAACTATGAATTAACACATGTGGAATTATATACTTAACAAAAAAGTATGAAACAACTGAAAATATGTCTTATATTCTAGGTTCTTCAAAGTAGCCACCTTTTGCTTTGATGACTGCTTTGCACTCTCTTGGCATTCTCTTGATGAGCTTCAAGAGGTAGTTACCAGAAATGGTTTTCACTTCACAGGTGTGCCCTGTCAGGTTCAATAAGTGGGATTTCTTGCCTTATAAATGGGGTTGGGACCATCAGTTGTGTTGTGCAGAAGTCTGGTGGATACACAGCTGATAGTCCTACTGAATAGACTGTTAGAATTTGTATTATGGCAAGAAAAAAGCAGCTAAGTAAAGAAAAACGAGTGGCCATCATTACTTTAAGAAATGAAGGTCAGTCAGTGTGAAAAATTGGGAAAACTTTAAAAGTGTCCCCAAGTGCAGTTGCAAAAACCATCAAGCGCTACAAAGAAACTGGCTCACATGAGGACCGCCCCAGGAAAGGAAGACCAAGAGTCACCTCTGCTTCTGAGGATAAGTTTATCTGAGTCACCAGCCTCAGAAATCGCAGGTTAATAGCAGCTCAGATTAGAGACCAGGTCAATGCCACACAGAGTTCTAGCAGCAGACACATCTCTACAACAACTGTTAAGAGGAGACTTTGTGCAGCAGGCCTTCATGGTAAAATAGCTGCTAGGAAACCACTGCTAAGGACAGGCAACAAGCAGAAGAGACTTGTTTGGGTTAAAGAACACAAGGAATGGACATTAGACCAGTGGAAATCTGTGCTTTGGTCTGATGAGTCCAAATTTGAGATCTTTGGTTCCAACCACCGTGTCTTTGTGCGACGCAGAAAAGGTGAATGGATGGACTCTACATGCCTGGCTCCCACCGTGAAGCATGGAGGAGGAGGTGTGATGGTGTGGGGGTGCTTTGCTGGTGACACTGTTGGGGATTTATTCAAAATTGAAGGCATACTGAGCCAGCATGGCTACCACAGCATCTTGCAGCGGCATGTTATTCCATCCGGTTTGCGTTGAGTTGGACCATCATTTATTTTTCAACAGGACAATAACCCCAAACACACCTCCAGGCTGTGTAAGGGCTATTTGACCAAGAAGGAGAGTGATGGGGTGCTACGCCAGATGATCTGGCCTCCACAGTCACCAGACCTGAACCCAATCAAGATGGTTTGGGGTGAGCTGGACCACAGAGTGAAGGCAAAAGGGCCAACAAGTGCTAAGCACCTCTGGGAACTCCTTCAAGATTGTTGGAAGACCATTTCCGGTGACTACCTCTTGAAGCTCATCAAGAGAATGCCAAGAGTGTGCAAAGCAGTCATCAAAGCAAAAGGTGGCTACTTTGAAGAACCTAGAATATAAGACATATTTTCAGTTGTTTCACACTTTTTTGTTAATTATATAATTCCACATGTGTTAATTCATAGTTTTGATGCCTTCAGTGTGAATGTATAATTTTCATAGTCATGAAAATACAGAAAAATCTTTAAATGAGAAGGTGTGTCCAAGCTTTTGGTCTGTACTGTATGTCACTCCATTATTTGGGAGGCACAAAGATGTACAGAGAGGACTCT
This sequence comes from Phyllobates terribilis, assembly GCF_046119375.1. Taxonomy (NCBI): domain Eukaryota; kingdom Metazoa; phylum Chordata; class Amphibia; order Anura; family Dendrobatidae; genus Phyllobates; species Phyllobates terribilis. The sequence goes on along the minus strand of NW_027362767.1, from coordinate 252,412,742 downwards.
TCATTGAATTAGGCTTTAGAAAAAAAAAAAAAAAAACAGAAAAAAACAACTAATGAAACAAATTAAAACTCTGGAAGAGTAACACAAAATAAAACAAACCCCCAAAATAAAAAAAAGTTCTCTTTGGACTAAGAATAGTGATGAGTGAACATGCTCGTCACTGCTCGGTACTTGCCCGAGCATCACGGTGCTCGACAAGGATTTCCAGGTTGCTCAGGGGAGAGCTTGGGTCCCCGCCCTGCATGTGTGGCGCCCCTGAGGGTTCAGTCACCACAGAGGTACTGCATCTCAACCAGAGGTGTGGTATCTCACCCTCAGGTAAGGAAGGAGTACAGCTCAGGACCCTAATACCTGCATCCAACACATACCCGCAGCGGGGGCAGGGCGAGATTGCTCCTATGGGAGAGCACAGTCCCAGGTTCCCTAGCTGGCGGGAGGGGACTATGTAGTGGGTGTGGGTGGAGAAGGTAGCTTAGGGGAGCACATGACAGAGAGAGTATAAATAGGAAACCATCTTAGTTCAGTGTGTCCAGTCAGAGGAGGAGAAGTGACAGGAGCAGAGGCTCTGTATGAGCTCTGCTCCAGAGGCAGGCCTAGCCAGGACTGAAGTAGAAGGAGAAAGGAGAGGGAGCAGGAAGGCTCCAGGAGAAGAAGGGATCCCAGGGGTACGGGCAGTGCTGGAGGCCACCCGTACGCCTGAGTCTGCCGGGAGGTGGAGGGGTCAGGCCACATACAGGGAACCGGATCCCTCAACTAGTGAAAGATTGCAAGTCTTAGCTAGAAACCGGAGGCTGCAGTACTTTAAGTCCTGTAGCCACAAGTCCACGCCAGTCTCACCGAGAAGGTAGCCACATAGGACCCAGGGGACGGAATATACGTCGCCCGCCAAGGCCCGCGGGTACCGGATTGCAGTCACTAGGTGTGAGGTGCAGGGAAGAGGCCAGAGACAGGACACAGAAGAGGGTCCTGCTAAGTGCTCCAGAGCTATCTGGGGGTAGACTGAGCCCCTCACTGAGTACGCACAGCACGACGGGGGAGATTGCTCTGGTACCTGTAATCTGGGCTGCAACAACTGTGAGTAAAGACCCTGGGACTGCACTATCTTGTCTCTGTGTTCCTTGCTGCGCCATCCCTCACTGCACTACAACGCCCAGCACAACCACCAACATCCACACACTGCCCTGAAGCTCAGTCTTCCTGTGGGGAGTAATAATACCCTTGCTGCAATACCACCAGCTTCAGAGGACTGCTCCGCAGCGGCGGCCCCCTTTAGCCGCATTCCACAGGTGGCGTAGTCGGACTCTTTAATAAAACCCATACATATAAAATTCCCCTTGGATTGACCGCCCTGGGTCACGGACCGGGTCACCGCCACTGTGACTACAACCCCCAGCATCTACTGGCCCGACACCGGGTACCCCACGGCCAAGTGGGCGCGTCAACTTTGGCGTAGTCGGCAGGATACGTAACCCACCCGTTATCATCAGGTATTGTTCGCCTAAAGACAGTTTTACTGTACTGAATGTGGCGCCCGCCCCAGAAGAATGGGCGCCATTATGTGCGCGACCAGAAACAACAATACCGAACCTCCCATCGTGGGCCGGGTTCCAGAATGGCGCCAAAAACGGAGCCCGCCCCAAACAGCAGTGATTATGTATATGGATGTGTCCATCGATGTGGGGGGTCTGCCCCTGATAGTGACTGACAGCAGGCTGCCATGGAACTGCCCCCGAAAGGGGAGAGGAGAAAAGAAAACTGGGAGACAGGGTGTGGTCTGGACCAGTTCAGGCAGATCGCACCCGGGAGAGGATATGGAGCATAGCAGCACCAGAGCCCCTGCCAGCAGCCTGCTGCAGCCGAAGCACCCTATACCCTGAAGGAACTAGTGGCCAAGCTCCCCCGGGAGGATACTGAATTCCTCCGCTTCATCATGGAAGACCTGGGCCGGAGAATGGCAAGGGCCCAGCGGGACGCCATCGAGGAATGGAGAAGAGAGATGGAGCAGAGAATGGCGATCCGGCAGCCAACAACGCTGCCCAGCACCGGCAGTTCCCCGGCCTCCGGGGACCGAGACCAGCGTCAGGAGGCAGCATGTGACGTGGGAGCGACCGCAGGAGCAGGTAGGAGGAGTCTCCCTGTCCCAGGCGCTGCAAGCGCCGACCTGCTCCTGGGCCCCCTGGTGGAACCGCTTACCCCGGGCGAAGCCGCTGCCAGCTCACCCCACTCACACCAGAGCAGCCCTGTACCTCCGAGCGCGTCCGTCCTAGACGCCCTCCAGACCACAGAACCGTCACCTCCGGGCACCCGCGACGCCGGCCTGCTCCTTGGCCCTCTCCAAGAACCGCCCCCTCCGACACCCGCATGGGTGTACGGGCGTCACCCATGGGACTGGTCCGCGGAAGTAGAGGACCAGCGGCCCTCGCTCCTAGCCGCTCCGCAGCCCACCGCCGTCGACCCGAAGTCGGAAGACAAGGCCCAATTTGAATGGGATCACTCTGGGGAAGACCTGATGGGGTTTACCCAGGAGTCAAGGGCAGCGGCGGCTCGCAGGAAGGAGTTCTGCCGCAAAGAACTGGCCCAGCTAGAAAATGAGCGCAAATTGCAGCGCGTGCGGTGGGAGAAGTTAGAGGCCAGAAACATGGAGGAGAAGGCCCGAGCTCGCAAGGACAGGCAAGCAGCTCGTGGTCCCAGAGTCACCGGGACCGTAGTCAAATTCAATTTGGAAGCAGGATGGGGGTTCATCCGGGACCCGCTGTCCGACACGGATCTCTTTGTAAACAGGAGAGATGTGGAATCTCATTTACAGGAAGGACACCCAGATCGGGACCTGTATCCAGGGGACATCGTGTCCTATACAAGGCATCGAGGCGAAAGGGGCTGGTATGCCCTGAACGTCCACCGGGTGGAGACAACGAGCCACTTTCTACCCTACAGTGCTGAAGACCCGGCTGGGTCAGCCTGCGGTGGACCAGAGCTTCCCCGGAGGGAGCACCCTTACTGAAGCACAGTAAGTGGGACTGAACTGTTACTGTAAATAGTTAGCCGTCAGGGTGCAGAAAAAGTTGTGTGCCGGTTTTTGAAGATATATATACCAGTTGATCCAGTTACCCGTAAGGGTATAGAGACATTAGGGCAGACGACAGTGATCTCCCTACAAACTTTCCATTGTAAATAGTTGCACTTCTTAAAGTGCCCCCTATTGGTTTTATATTACTGCAACTTATGACCTCAGAACAAAAACTCGTTGGAGGTGGCCGAAGACGTGGTCCAACACCTGGATCATCTATGCCCTGCAGCCACCCCAGGGCCTCCGTTGAGGGTTTTGGACGGGTCCCTCATGTTCGTGTTTACCAGTTTGCACCTTACAGAAAAATGGACACCTGGTTGCAGATTGCACTGTGACCAGTTGACAAAAGTTTTATATGAAGAATGTGATGCCAAGAAAAATGTTTTGATATGATAAATGCTTGATATGATAAAAATGTTTTATATGTGAAAGATGTGTTTATACCAGTGAAAAGAGTTTTATAATGTCTTATATATGAGAAGAAAGTGTTATAATATTTCTGAAAGAGAAAACGTACCAGTAACGTTAAAGAAAAAGAGTCTCCCATAAAGGGAAGAAATGTTATGTTTATAATCTTCTATGTGAACGCGTTCAAAAATTTTGCATGTCCTCTAAAATACTTTGTCTTTTACTCTGTTCCAGCCCGCGGACGTGCTGTGTTTTACCAGGGGGGTGTGTGGCGCCCCTGAGGGTTCAGTCGCCACAGAGGTGCTGCATCTCACCCAGAGGTGTGGTATCTCACCCTCAGGTAAGGAAGGAGTACAGCTCAGGACCCTAACACCTGCATCCAACACATACCCGCAGCAGGGGCAGGGCGAGATTGCTCCTATGGGAGAGCACAGTCCCAGGTTCCCTAGCTGGCGGGAGGGGACTATGTAGTGGGTGTGGGTGGAGAAGGTAGCTTAGGGGAGCACATGACAGAGAGAGTATAAATAGGAAACCATCTTAGTTCAGTGTGTCCAGTCAGAGGAGGAGAAGTTACAGGAGCAGAGGCTCTGTATGAGCTCTGCTCCAGAGGCAGGCCTAGCCAGTGAGGCCCAGGACTGAAGGAGAAGGAGAAAGGAGAGGGAGCAGGAAGGCTCCAGGAGAAGAAGGGATCCCAGGGGTACGGGCAGTGCTGGAGGCCAACTGTACGCCCGAATCTGCCGGGAGGTGGAGGGGTCAGGCCACATACAAGGAACCGGATCCCTCAACTAGTGAAAGATTGCAAGTCTTAGCTAGAAACCGGAGGCTGCAGTACTTTAAGTCCTGTAGCCACAAGTCCACGCCAGTCTCACCGAGAAGGTAGCCACATAGGACCCAGGGGACGGAATATACGTCGCCCGCCAAGGCCCGCGGGTACCGGATTGGAGTCACTAGGTGTGAGGTGCAGGGAAGAGGCCAGAGAAAGGACACAGAAGAGGGTCCGGCTAAGTACTCCGGGGCTATCTGGGGGTGGACTGAGCCCCTTACTGAGTACGCACAGCACGACGGGGGAGATTGCTCTGGTACCTGTAATCTGGGCTGCAACAACTGTGAGTAAAGACCCTGGGACTGCACTATCTTGTCTCTGTGTTCCTAGCTGCGCCATCCCTCACTGCACTACAGCACCCAGCACAAGCACCAACATCCACACACTGCCCTGAAGCTAACTCTTCCTATGGGGAGTAATAATACCCTTGCTGCAATACCACCAGCTTCAGAGGACTGTTCCGCAGCAGCGGCTCCCTTTAGCCGCATTCCACAGGTGGCGTAGTCGGACTCTTTAATAAAACCCATACATATAAAATTCCCCTTGGATTGACCGCCCTGGGTCATGGACCGGGTCACCGCCACTGTGACTACAACCCCCAGCATCTACCCCACGGCCCAGGGGGCGCGTCACATGTTTAGTGCTCTTTAGAGAGCCAATGAACATCCAGGGATTGCTTGCCACGCACTGTAATGCCGTAGCCATGTTGGTTGTGGGCATTACAGTGATTGGCTGGCCGCACAGCTTCATCAGGTCTATGTAAGACCTGGCGCCACTCTGCTCGTCACAGTCTACCCCGGAACCAGGCAGAGTAGGGAGAGCTGCTGCTGAGTCAGGGAGATATTTGCTTGTTTATAGTTAAAGTATTCCACAGCATATCTATATATCCATCTGAACTAACAGTCCTCCTGAAGACTAATCTAGCTGCATATATTCAGTGGTGATAGCAGGAGTTAGGCAGGCAGGCAGTGTATGTAGCAGACTGCAGTGCATATAGTGCAAGAGGGTCCATAGCACATTCCTGCTGCTGCTGTTCTCACATATATTTGTAGACATAGCCCCATATATCACATATATCAGGGGCCAGGTCAATTTTTTTTATCTTAATCCTGGTTATTTGCGTAAAAAGCAATCCAGAGTACACCATTTTTTTTCTTCATTTGCTTGTTAGAACTGCAGAATACAGCCAGATCTGTTCCATACTTCAGCAATAAAAATCCAGAAATTTGAACTGAACGTGGAAAATATTGGCCTCCTTTTCCATTCTGTTGCAGTGTCCGTCACTAATCACACTAGGTCTCTGTGAAAAATAGTATTAGTAAATTACAAGTCTGCTATTTAAAACCGTGGTTCTCTGCCAGACATATCACATATAACAACATTCCAAAATCAGCCATTTCTGCCTTCCATTTCGTTGCAGCGTGTCGGTCAAGCTATTCACCCTAGGTCTCTGTAAAGAATATTATTAGTACATTACAGGCCTGTTATTTAAAACCGTGGTTCTCTGTCAGACGTATCACATATAACTGCATTCCAAAATCAGCCATTTCTCAAGAACGGGGAAAATATTGTTCTCCGTTTAAAATGGGCAAGGTGCGGGGCAAGGGACAGGGAAGTGGACGTGATGGTGATGGTGCATGCAGAGGCCGAGGACGTGGCCAAGCTGAAATTGTGCCACAACAAACACCAACATCTTGTCGCTCGACCTTCGTGTCCCAATTACTATGGGACCGCAGCATACCACTATGGAACCCAAAGCAGTGTCAAAAGGTTGTTGGTTGGATAGCAGATAATGCTTCAAGTCACTTAGCCACTACCACCACCCTGTCTCCCACACGGTCAAGTCTCAGTAGAAGTGAGTCTGGACAGCATATTCCTCACCCTGATCCTCCTTCCTCCCACCATGCCGAGTGCCCAGAGACAACTGATCCCACACTTGGGCACTCAGAAGAGCTGTTCACTTTTCCATTTGTAGATTCGGGCCTCTCGCCCGGCCAGCTTCAAGCGAGTCAAGAGGAGAATGCGTGTAGCGATGTCCAAATATTTGAGCAGCCACTGTCACATGAAGGCAACGGTGGGAAAGTGCAATTTCTGTCACAAGAAGTGGATGATGATGATGAGACACAATTGCCAGAAAGTCAGGAGGAAGACCAGGGTGCGGAAGTGGAAGACCAGGTGGTGGATGATATAGTAACTGACCCAACCTGGCAGGGGGACATGCAGAGCGAGGACAGGAGCACACAGGGGGAGGGAAGCGTAGCACCACAAATGGAAAGATGAAGCAGTGTGGTGGCCGCAGACACAAGGCGGGAACGCGTTCCCAGTAACGCCAACACGCCGAAAGTTGCCAGTACAACTGTTAGGTCTTCCCAAGTCTGATTGTTTTTAAAGACTCTGCAGATAACCCCAAAAAGGCCATTTGCACCACCTGCCAGGCTAGCATCAGCAGGGGTAGCAAAACTAGCAGCCTGACCACCACCAGCATGATCAGGCACATGGCAGCAAAGCACCCGACTAAGTGGGCCGAACGCCAGGGTCCAGAAACACAATCGCAAATATGCAGCCAACGCCCCACAGGCCACACTACTAAATTCATACATTTCGCTAATGCTTGACCTCCAAATGTTGCCTTTTAGGCTCATGGAGACGGAAGCTTTCTGCAACCTGATGGCAGCGGCCATCCCTCGGTACTTGGTCCCCAGCCGCCACTATTTCTCCTGGTGCGCCGTCCCCGCATTACACGAGCACGTGTCCCACATTAGCCATACCCTCAACAACGCAATTACTGGGAAAGTCCACCTAACCACTGACACGTGGACAAGTGCTTGTGGGCAGGGACGGTACATCTCGCTGACGGCGCACTGGGTTAATATAGTGGAAGCCGGGACCCAGTTGGACCTTGGGACGGAACATGTCCTCCCGAAGCTGAGGATTGCAGGCCCTGGGTCAATCAGGGTTGCCCCCACATTCAACAGCTCCTGCACCACCTCCTCCTCTTCAGCCTCCATCTCTGAAATGACCACGTCAGTCACAAGCTGGAAGCACAGCCTCGGCCAAGTGGCAACAGGCTGTGCTGAAGCTAATGTGCTTAGGTGACAAACCACACAACACTGAAGAGTTGTGGACAGCTCTGAAAGAGCAGGAAGATCTGTGGCTGACACCGCTGAACCTACAGCCAGGCATGGTTGTGTGTGACAATGGCCGGAACCTGGTGGCGGCTCTGAAGCGAGGTGTGCTCACACACGTACCATGCCTGGCCCATGTGCTTAACCTTGTAGTTCAGAGGTTTCTCAAAACCGACCCAGATCTGCCGGATCTGCTTGTCAAACTACGCTGCAAGTGTGCTCAGCTACAGCTTCCGCCCCCTTGTCGTTCTTCAGCAGTGTTTGAAGCTTCCAGCTCACTGACTGGTGTGCGATGTCCCCACGCGTTGGAACTCTACATTGGAGATGTTGGGAAGGATTTGTGAGCAGAAGAGGGCAGTTGTTGACTACCAGCATCAACAAGGCAGTCGGTATTCAGTTCACACTCCACACATAAGACCTCAGGAGTGGACATGGATGTCAGACATCTGTACCATCCTCCAAAACTTTGAGGACACCACCAAGAGAGTGAGTGGCGATGATGCCATAATTAGCGTCACCATCCCGCTTCTCTGTCTTCTGAAACACTCTCTGCTCACAATTAGAGAGCGTGCGTTTGGGGCTGGGGCTGGGCTGGGGACCTGGCGCAGACCTTTGCAAGCATGGGTATGATTGTCTTTTGCTTTTGATTTGATTTCCATTAACTATAGATGGAGTCCCTTTCTATACTTATGCTGATAGTTAGCACCAATATGATTACTATATGGGCTCTCCACCTATAGCTGTCTTTCATTTACTTTTTACATCAGTAAAAGCATTGCTGCATGAAGTATCTACGTAATTACTAATCTGTTGGTGCATTATGTTGGGCATACTAGTACTTATTTAGCATACTACCATGTTTAATTCATGCAGCTGATTTAAATAACCTATGCATGTGTACTGTGTCTGGGTGTTCCAGCCTCGCACTGGGCTACTCATCTTCACATCTCGATATTGAATGACCTTAAATATTTATTCAATTTTTTAATGAAATGAATTAATAAAATTATATGTTTTTTAGCTCATACTCAGTGTTCTCCTCCTCTTTTCACAATTAGAGAGGATGCATTGCAGGCGAAGCACGATGAGATGGAGCAAGGAACCGTACAGGGTGATTACACACAGCCCAGCCTCATCTCATCCCAACGTGGATTGGGTGACAATGAGGAAGAGGAGGAAGAGGAGAAGGAGGAGGAAGAACAGGAGCTAGTTTCCTGCGCTATAGACAGTACTAGTTGCACAACTGTCATACCGTCTGTTCAGCGTGGATGGTCTAAGGACAGGCAGGAGGAGGAGGAGAGCATGGTCAGTCGTCTTCTTGGTGATGACACGGAAGTCTTGCCTTTTTGCAGTCTGGCACACATGGCTGAGTTTATGTTACGCTGCCTTTCCTGTGACCCTCGCGTTGTCCAAATTTTTGGTGACAGTCATTACTGGTTGGTGACACTTCTAGAACCAGGCTACAAGGAGAACTTTTTGTCTCTTATTCCCACGCAGGAAAGGCTTAATAAAATGGAACAGTACCAGAATGCCCTTGTTGCGGAATTATTAAAAAAAATCCCATCAGAAAACGCTGGTGGCAGAGGTCACAGTTCGTTCTACAACCAAGGAGTACAGGCGAGAGAGACACAAATGCAATCCAGCAGATGCAGGGGAACACTGTCAAAGTTCTGGGACAGTTTTCTCAGACTCTCCCATCGCGCAGGCCCTGAGGCGCGGGGTACTCTCACAAGGAGGGAAAAGTTTCGGAAGATAGTGAGAGAATACCTTGCTGACCGTACCAACATCCTCCGTGATTCTTCTGTGCCTTATAATTATTGGGTATCCAAGCTGGACACGTGGAGGCCAGGATGGATATATGGGGGGCAGACTGGACACATGGTGGGCTAGGACGGATATATGGGAGGGGGCAGGCTGGACACATGGAGGCCAGGACTGATATATGGAGGGGCAGGCTGGACACATGGAGGCCAGGATGGATATGTGGGAGGGGCAGGCTGGACACATGGAGGCCAGGATGGATATGTGGGAGGGGCAGGCTGGACACATGGAGGCCAGGATGGATATGTGGGAAGGGCAGGCTGGACACATGGGGGGCTAGGACGGATATATGGGAGGGGGCAGGTTGGACACATGGAGGCCAGGATGGATATGTGGGGGTGCAAGCTGGACACATGGGGGGCTAGGATGGGTATATGGGAGGGGGCAGGTTCGATACACGTTGGCTAGGATAAATATATGGAGGGGTCATCCTGGACATATGGGAGCCAGAAGGGACATATGGGGGGGTTGTCAGGATGGATATATGCAGGGGGGGGCAGGATGGATATATGGGGGTGCCAGGCTGGACAAGGGACTTAACTAGTGTTTGGGGGCCAGATTGAGGAACATACTTTATTAGTTTATGGTGGCGAGTGGGGAACAGTATTACTTTAGAGTCCAATTAGGGACATTATTACTTCTGTAATATAATTTACTTTTTAAGAAACTGTTTTCCATGGGATGGGACAAAAGGGGGGTCCTGTTACTATGCAGGGCGGCACTGTCGCTTTTTTTCTTCAACTGGTGTAGTGTAGAAGTCAGGGGGGAAAAGTGGGAATGTGCTCTAGAAGAGATCAGTTATTGATAACTGTGTTATTTTCTGCAGAGATGATTCCTGGCTGGAAGAAGTGATGGTCGTCTGTGCCAGATGAAGAAGAAAAGCGAAGATGAAGGACTTCATCTAGAGACGTCACTGGTGAGTCAGTGTATTACATGTACACTTACACTACACAAGAGGTCAAAATTGTTGGTACCCCTCGTTTAATGAAAGAAAAACCCACAATGGTCACAGAAATAACTTGAATCTGACAAAAGTAATAATAAATTACAAATCTATGAAAATGAACAAATGAAAGTCAGACATTGCTTTTCAACCCTGCTTACACAGAATTTTAAACTCATGAAATAGGCCTGGACAGAAATGATGGAACTCTTAACTTAATATTTTGTTGAACAACCTTTTGAGGCAATCACTGCAATCAAACGATTTCTGTAACTGTCAATGAGACTTCTGCACCTCTCAACAGGTATTTTGGCCCAATCCTCATGAGCAAACTGCTCCAGTTGTCTCGTGTTTGAAGGTTGCCTTTTCCAGATGGCATGTTTCAGCTCTTTCCAAAGATGCTCAATAGGATTTAGGGCTCATAGAAGACCACTTCAGAATAGTCCAATTTTTTCCTCTTAGCCATTCTTGGGTGTTTTTAGCTGTGTGTTTTGGGTCATTATCCTGTTGCAAGACCCATGACCTGTGACCGAGACCAAGCTTTCTGACACTGGGCAGCACATTTCTCTCTAGAGTCCCTTGATAGTCTTGAGATTTCATTGTACCCTGCATAGATTCAAGACACACTGTGCCAGATGCAGCAAAACAGCCCCAGAACATAACAGAGCCTCCTCCATGTTTCACAGTAAGGACAGTGTTCTTTTCTTGATAGGCTTCATTTTTCCGTCTGTGAACATAGAGCTGATGTGCCTTGCCAAAAACTTCCATTTTTGTCTCATCTGTCCATAGGACATTCTCCCATAAGCTTTGTGGCTTGTCAACATGTAGTATGGCAAATTCCAGTCTGGCTTTTTTAGGATTTTTTTTCAACAATGGTGTTCTCCTTAGACGTCTCCCATGAAGTCCACTTTGGATCAAACAACGACGGATGGTGCGATCTGACACTGATGTTCCTTGAGCTTGAAGTACACTTTTAATCTCTTTAGAAATTATACTGGGCTCTTTTGTTACTATTCGTATTATCCGTCTCTTTGATTTGTTATCAATTTCCAGGGGGGTTAGCTGTGTGCAACTGTAGTCACAGGAACATCAATTTGCTTGGAGATGGTCTTATAACCTTTACCTTTAACATGCTTGTCTAGAATTTTCTTTCTAATCTCCTGAGACAACTTTCCTTTGCTTCCTCTGGTCCATGTTGAGTGTGGTACACACCATGTCACCAAACAGCACAGTGAGTATCTGTAGCCCTATATAAAGGCCCACTGACTGATTACAAGATTGTAGACACCCGTGATGCTAATAGCAAAAAAATAGCAAAACTCTGAAATCAAAGGCATGAGATAAAAGCAGTTAAAACATAAAACAGCTGCTTTTGCAGACAATGCACTTTTTACACTTCCCAATCCATGGCAAACAAAACACTACTCAAGGAGATTAAAATATTTATAATTTTAAATCAAATTTCAAAATAAAATACTCAAACTCATGCCTATTAAACTCTTAGTGAACGAGTCAATTTTGACCTTAATAACCAAGCCAAATTTTTAAAATCTGTCACGCAAAGTGTGGGAAAGACTTAGTGCAACACAAAGGGAAGAGGGAAAGGGGGGAAGTGGAGACCTACTAGGTTGATCTAGCGTCACCCTGTCTCCCCTAACGTCCCTGTATTGGCTCTTCACCAATCGCCGCACGCGTACCTCGCCCTGTCTTTCCCTGGCGTTTGGCTCAGGCTAGGGAAGGGAGGAGATGAGCACTAGTCCATCTCCACTAAACACTATAGACAACAAGGAAGGACAAACAGGGGGAAATAGCTTAGTTTTAGATGACTCCAGACAAATGCGCACGCATCCTCAAGCTCCAGAGAGGACAAAGTACTGCTCTTGCTAAAGCCTTCCCAGGTAGTAATGAATATCGCCGGCACCTCCCTCTAGAACACACCAGGTATTTATACACCCAAGCTAGGAAGTTAATTAGCCAGAGGAGGTAGCAGCTGGGTCCTAGAGACAGCCTCTAAGAAGATGTCTGTAATGTCAAATGTAGAGATCACCTGCAACCAACTGCAGGGCGACTGTCTGTCAATTCTGACACACCTGTGACAGTACCCCCCGGACACTCAGGACTGGTTTTCTCAGGAGAAGAGCTAACCAATCTGGAAGCGTTCACCTCTGACGCTGAAACCCACATCCTCTCATCTGGACCATAGTCTTTCCAGTGCACCAAGTATTGTAGAGAACAATGTTGGAGACGAGAATCTACAATCCTCGAAATCTGGAACTCCAGATTTCCATCAACCATTACTGGGGGCGGTGGTAGAGGTGAGGGCTCAAGAGATTCCACATACTTTTTGAGTAAGGACCTATGGAACACGTTGTGGACCTTAAGGGCCTGAGGAAGTTCAAGACGCTGCTGGGTTAATAACGGCGGTTATTTTACCAAACAAAGTCATTCACATTCAGGTCTGGACCTGGCAAGCGTTTTCTGTCAGCCATACGTTTATACCTGTCTCCCATGATCTTTATATTACTCAGAACGCCTTGCCATACTGAGGAAAGCGACAAAGCAAACCGTTCCTCCTCAGGAACTCCTGAAGCTCCTCTCCCACGAAAGGTACCAAACTGTGGGTGATAACCGTATGCACCGAAGAACAGTGACCTGCCAGTGGATTCTTGACGATGATTATTAATGGCAAATTCTGCCAGTGGTAGGTGGGATGCCCAATCCTCCTGATTTTCGGAAAAGAAACACCTGGGGTAGGTCTCCAAATTCTGATTGACACGCTCGGTCTGTCCATTCGACTGAGGGTGGAAGGCAGAGGAAAAGGACAGCTGCACCCCCAGTCGAGAACAGAATGCCTTCCAGAACTTGGAAACAAACTGGGTCCCTCGATCTGACACCACATTGGAGGGAACCCCGTGAAGCTTCACAATCTCATTTATGAACCCTGAGCAAGTGTCTTGGCATTCGGAAGTGCAGACAATGCAACGAAATTAACCATTTTACTGAACCTATCTACTACCACCAAAACCGCTTTGCCTGCAGAAACCGGTAGGTCAGTAATAAAATCCATGTGTCCATGGCCTGCTAGGGATAAGTAAAGGAAGAAGAGTACCAGACGGACGAGTATGCGAAACCTTAGAATGCGCACAAAAGCAGCTACGTGTTCAATCACATCCCGAAGCAACCCCGGCCACCAAAAACGACGAGAGAGGAGGTCCGCGGTTGCCTTACCACCTGGATGCCTAGCAACACAGAGTTATGATATTACTTAATTACTTTGCGGCACAGATCAGATTGTACAAATAACCTTCCTGAAGGGCAGGAGGCAGGGTCGCCCCCCTGAGCCTCAAGACCTCACCCTACAGTTCAGGAAACAGTGCCGAATGACTACACCTTTCAGTAATATCGGGGCAGGGTTCTCATGATCACCACTACCAAGGAAGCTCCAGGACAAGGCATCAGCCTTGAAATGTTTGACCCCTGGACCGAAAGGGACAACAAAATTGAACCTAGTAAAAAACAAGGACCATCTGGCTTGCCTAGGGTTGAGACATTTAGCTGACTGGAGATATGACAGGTTCTTATGGTCAGTAATAACAGTAATAGGATGGACAGCCTCCTCCAACCAATGTCGCCATTCTTCGAATGCCAATTTGATCGCCCAAAGTTCCCTATTACCCACATCATAATTTCTCTTAGTCGAAAACAATTTTTTAGAAAAGAAGACGCACGGGCATCATTTACCAGGGGATGGATCCTGAGTCAATACAGTCCCAACCCCGACATCTGACGCATCAACCTCCAAAATAAAGGGTTGGGAAACATCGGGTTGACTGAGTATAGGTGCAGTGGCAAAATGATTCTTTAAGGAAGAAAAAGCCTAGAGAGAGGCATCCGACCATTTGGAAAAATCAGGCCCTTCTTAGTCATGTCAGTAAGGGGTTTCACAATAACAGAATAATTTTGGATGAATTTAAGGTAAAAATTAGTAAAGCCCAAAAAACGTTGTAGAGCCTTCAGATTCTCGGGACGTTCCCAATCAAGGACTGCATGGATCTTCTCCGGATCCATCCAAAAACCTGAAGATGCCAACAAGTACCCCAAAAACTGCACCTCCTGAACAGCGAAAACACATTTTTCCAGTTTGGCATATAGTTTGTTATCCCTTAATATCTGGAGCACATGCTTAACATGCTCCCAATGTGTCTTAGAATCAGGTGAGTAAACCAAAATATCGTCCAGATAGACCATCACAAACCTCCCCACCAAAGGGTGTAAAATATCCATTTATGAAATGCTGGAATACCGCAGGTGCATTGGTCAAACTAAAAGACATAATTAGACTCTCAAAATGTCCTTCCGGGGTATTGAACGCTGTTTTCCACTCATCCTCCTCTCGGATTCTAACCAGATTGTAGGCTCCCCTTAAAGGGAATCTGTCACGTCCTAGCTGCCCTCTAGACTGCCCCCATAGGGTTGCTAGTGATGCAATGTGCATCACTAACAAGCTGTTTTCATGAAAATTGGTGCAGCTATAATGATTTTATAACATTTAACATACTTAGATCCTACCTGCATTTTCAGTCATAGGGGCGTGCTTGTCATATTCAGTCATGGGCGGGTGCAGTATTCACTCACTGCTGGCGCCGCCCATGTATTTGAATCCTGCTCCCGGCAAGCGCGGATATTGTGGGACGCAGGCGCACTTGTATATGTCCGGACGCCTTGTATATGTCCTGCGCAGTAAGGCTGTGTGATTACCAGCTTCACTGTGCATGCCCAGGGAAGATAGCGTGTCATAGCGCATGCGCAGTGCAACTGTGTAGTTCGCAGCTGCACTGCGCTATGACAATATATTACCCGCGCAAGTGCAGTGAGGCTGTGTGATTACCAGCTTCACTGCGCATGCACTATGAAGCGCTATATTCCCCGCGCATGCACAGTGAAGCTGGTAATCACACAATTTTCATGAAAACAGCTTGTTAGTGATGCACATTGCATCACTAACAACGCTATGGGGGCAGTCTAGAGGGCAGCTAGGACGTCACAGGTATTCTCAAACTCTAGCACCACCTCTGGTGAGCTGACAGGACAAACCGGGAACTGGAGGTTGGTAACAAATGAACCCCTTGTTTATCCAACTCCAGACTACCAACAGTTAATCGAGTCTCCTTTTGTTTATGAATTGAAGGACAGGTCCCAACAAAGTGTCCATTTTTTCCACAAAAAAACATACGCTTTTTTCCTGTGAATCTCCGTGGGGATGTATGATGTAGAGACACCCCCTAATTGCATGGGTTTCTCCACCTCCCCCAGTACTGGTTCACCCCCAGACCGCTTCCAAGGCACAGGTACACA
Source organism: Phyllobates terribilis (assembly GCF_046119375.1). Lineage (NCBI taxonomy): Eukaryota > Metazoa > Chordata > Amphibia > Anura > Dendrobatidae > Phyllobates > Phyllobates terribilis. The sequence continues at coordinate 252,397,200 of NW_027362767.1, read as the reverse complement.
ACCCCGACAAGAAGGCCCCGGAGAAGGTGGTCTCACCCGTCTATCCCATAGGCGTCTATCAAGACGTATGGCCAACGATATGGCAGCCTCCAAGGACTGAGGGGTTTCATATACTGCCAAGGCATTTTTCAACCTTTCATTAAGCCCCTCACAAAATTTACTTGTAAGGGCTGAGTCATTCCATTTGGAATCCGTTGCCCATCTATAGAATTTCGAACTGTATGTCTCCATTGACAGATCCCCCTGCTGAAGGTGACGTAGACTCAGCCAAGGCGACTTGGTTAGGGTCATCATAGATTAGGGCCAGAGCCCCGAAAAACCCCTCCACAGACTGGAGACAAACCGAGTCCTGCGGTAACGAAAACGCCCACGACTGAGGATCTCCCTGCAATAGAGAGATCACAATACCAACCCGTTGCTCCTCATTTCTGGAGGAGTTAGGAAGAAGTTTAAAATACAATTTACATGCCTCCTTAAATACAAAAAACTTGTCCCTACCTCCTGAAAACCTGTCCGGGAGGGCAACCTTGGGTTCAGGCTGGACAGGCCTACCTGCAGAGACCCCCAAATTTGCGACCTGTAACCGCTGATGCTGCTAATGAACCTCACAGCGGAAGTCATTCACCTCCAGAGACAAACGACGGAACTGCATAGCGAGCTCTGCAACTGAACCCATACCAAGGGAGAAAGGAAAAAAATAAAAAGGTCCATGCCCAAAAACACACAGAGAAAAAGAAAAAAACAAAGTGTCAGTCTTTTTTTTTTTTTTCCTTTTCAAAATGCGCTCGCAAAGTGTGGGAAAGACTTCGTGCAACAAAAAGGGAAGAGGGAGCCCAGACTCTAGGAAAAGGGGGGGGGGGGGGAGTGGAGACCTACTAGGTTGATCTAGCATCACCCTGTCTCCCTTAACGTCCCTGTATTGGCTGTTCTCCAATCGCCGCATGCGTACCTCGCCCTGTCTTTCCCTGGTGTTTAGCTCAGGCTAGGGAAGGGAGGAGATGAGCACTAGTCGATCTGCACTAAACCCTATTGACAACAAGGAAGGACAAACAGGGGGAAAATATCGGAATTTTGGTAAAAAAATTTAAAAACTTGCAATTTTTATATCCTTAAACCATTAATAAATAACATTTCCCATATGTCAACTTTACATCTGCATCATTTTTCAAACATCATTTTATTTTGTTAGGATGTTAGAAAGGTTAAACGTTTAGCAGCAATATCTAATTTTTTCAAGACATTTTGAAAACTTGTTTCTTTAGGGACCTATTCAGATTTGTGTTCAATCTGTTTTTAATAAAGGGCAACTTTTATAGATAATAAAACTATGAGATAGCAATGAAAGCTTCAAACATACAGTGGGGAAAATAAGTATTTGATACACTGCCGATTTTGCAAGTTTTCTTTCATGCAATAAAATGCAAATTAATTATGTAAAAATCATATAATGTGATATTCTGGATTTTTTTTCAAGATTCCGTCTCTCACAGTTGAGGTGTACATACGATAAAAATTATAGACCTCTCCATTCTTTGTAGGTGGGAAAACTTACAAGATCAACAGTGTATCAAATACATATTTTACCCACTGTAAAGGCCACACAGAACCATCATAAAATGAAGAAGCTTACAGTGAAAGAATCAATCATAAGAAAAACATTCACTGGATACAGTATGCTTCTATAAAGACAATAATAAAAAAAAGAAAAAAAAGAAGAAGGAGGGAGTAACAAGGAAGAAAGATAGAGAAGGGAGCTGGCTCGGACTGGCCTAGCGGAGAAGCGGTGAATCACCCGCTAGGCCAGTTACTGCCTTTACTGACGTATGGGGCCCAGTGAGCAGAGGGGCCCGGAATGGTCCCCCCTCTTCTGCTCACCGGGCCCCAGTGGGGCCCATGGACACATGTTCAGTTGAAATCTATTGCTGTGCAGGAAGCTTCCCGCACGGCAATAGTTAACAGCCGCCAGCCAATCAAAGGCCAGCAGCAGACATTAGTGCGCAGTCGTGCCACTGTACCGCAGCAAGGTAAAGAGAAACTTTTTTTTAATCTTTTTACTTTTTTGTAAAGCAGCACTATGAGGGCAGAACGGAGAGACAAACGGGGGGCAGGACAGAGAGACAAACGGGGGGCAGGACAGAGAGACAAACGGGGGGCAGGACAGAGAGACAAACGGGGGGCAGGACAGAGAGACAAACGAGGGCAGGACAGAGAGACAAACGAGGGCAGGACAGAGAGACAAACGAGGGCAGGACAGAGAGACAAACGAGGGCAGGACAGAGAGACAAACGAGGGCAGGACAGAGAGACAAACGAGGGCAGGACAGAGAGACAAAAGGGGGCAGGACAGAGAGACAAACGGGGGGCAGGACAGAGAGACAAACGGGGGGCAGGACAGAGAGACAAACGAGGGCAGGACAGAGAGACAAACGAGGGCAGGACAGAGAGACGAACGGGGACAGGACGGAGACAAATGGGGACAGGACGGAGACAAATGGGGACAGGATGGAGACAAATGGGGACAGGATGGAGACAAATGGGGACAGGATGGAGACAAATGGGGACAGGATGGAGACAAATGGGGACAGGATGGAGACAAATGGGGACAGGATGGAGACAAATGGGGACAGGATGGAGACAAATGGGGACAGGATGGTGTGGTGGTATTTGTGCCATGTATGTGGTATTATTTGGTCACTATGTGGTGGTAACGTGTGATCTGGTCATGGTGTAGCAGTATATGTTCCTTGTATGTGGTATTATTTGGTCACTATGTGATGGTAATATGTGGTCAGGTCATGGTGTGGTGTATTTGTTCCTTGTATGTGGTATTAGTCACTATGTGGTGGTAATATGTGATCTGGTCATTGGGCAACAGTATTTGTTCCTTGTATGTGGGATTATTCGGTCAGTATGTGGTGGTAATATGTGGTTTGGTCATTGTGTGGTGTATTTGTTCCTTGTATGTGGTATTATTCGGTCACTATGTGGTGATAAGATGTGGTCTGGACATGGTGTGGCGGCATTTGTTCCTGGTATGTGGCATTATTCGATCACTATGTGGTGGTAATATGTGGTCCGGCCATGGTGTGACGGTATTTGTTCCTTGTATGAGATATTATTGGTCATTTTAAAAAATGTATATGAAACATTCCCTTAAAGAAAAATAAATAAAATATACCTAAAAAGAATATTGGGTGTTATAAGAAATATTTAGAGTAAGCTCCGGCCAAAAGTGTTACCTTGTTGCGGTGGCGGCTTAAAAAAACATTTTGGCCAAAACAAAAATTGCTGGCTATGTACGTGATGTAGTGTTCTATGGGAACTGTTATTGTGTGATTGGTGAGGACGTGGTGCAGAAAGTGGAGTTTTTCCAAGAGTGGGCAGTGGGACTGTGGAAGGTTTGAGGGGAGGAGGCGGAGCTGGGGTGGAGCCTGGGCAGTATCTCAATGGGGCCTCATCTATATAGAATCTCATTTATACTACCCCTGTAATGTGACATCGCTGTGTATATTACCCCTGTACTGTGACATCATTGTGTATATTACCCCTGTACTGTGACATCACTGTGTATACTACCCCTGTACTGTGACATCACTATGTATATTACCCCTGTACTGTGACATCACTATGTATATTACCCCTGTACTGTGACATCACTATGTATACTACCCCTCTAGTGACGCGGCTTCAGTGGCGTGGCTGACTAGTGGGTGCGACCTAGTTCAATAGAGGTGTCTGGATACGTTCTTCACAGGGGTCACAGTGGTGATTGTTATGAATTTAATATGAAAGAGTTTGTTAATACAAAAAACTATACTATAAAGCTATAGAGATAATATTTTGGTGTACTGTGTTACTATACCCATGATAAATTTACCATCACCGGGGTCTGGCTGCAGAGACCACCCTCTGATCCCAAGAATGTGGGTCCAAAATGCTCCCTTGAGCGTTAGTGTGTGTATGCATCCATCACTCCTATAGATAATGTATAGCAGTGGTGGTCCATGCTCAATACCACTCCAGTCACACAGGGGACTTTGGGACCCCCATTTTTGGGATCAGTGGGGGGGGTCTCCCTATTCAGACCCCAATGATCATACATTTGCCACTTATCCTGTGGATAGATAATATAGTGTATGGGAAACTCATTTTCAAGGAGCAGCAGGTATAACAAGAGGGATGTGCATGTACCACAATGGTAAGATGACTGCATCAGGGCCGGCTCCAGGTTTTTGTGGGCCCCGTGCGAAAAAGTCTCAGTGGGCTCCTTTAACACATACCACGATTCATGATGCACAGATACCGAAGATTATATATATATATATATATATATATATATATATACACATATATATATATATATATATATATATATATATATATATATATATATATATATATATATATATATATATAGTACAATGCAAAGATTTCACTTCTTACATTACATGAGTGATATCAATTGTAAATTCCACAATAGCTCAGAAACCAGCGAATCGCTCCATACAGTATACTGGCCCCCATAAAATGCTCCATACAGGATACTGGTCCCCATATAACGCTCCATACAGAATACTGGCCCCCATATAACGCTCCATACAGAATACTGGTTCCCATGGGTGTACCCACCATGGGGCAGGGGGGGGGGGGGACAGCTGCCCCCCCCCCAAGAAGCAGGCACGCAAGCCGCACACCAGGGCCGGTGTCAGCACCCGGCGCAATGCCGGGGCCCTGAGCAGGCGGGGGGGGGCCCTCACCGTCAGCGCCCGCTCCCCCCCACTTTCTCAGGACCCCGGCACCCGACGCAATACTTACCTCTCCCCGTGCCTCCGCAGCAGCTCCTGCATCCTCCGCGGCTGCTGCACTGTGACGTCTCAGGTCAGAGGGCGCGGTGACGTCTTTACACCGCGCTCTCTCCTGAGCAGTCACAGCGCAGAGCGGGATGAGGCCGGCGACACTGGAGTCCGGAGCAGCGGCAGCAGGTGAGACGTGAGGTGAGTATTTGATTTTTTTTTTATTATATGGAGGCCTGTGGCAATATAAGGGAGGGGGGAGAGGTGGGGGTGTGTGACATCCTGCATGGGGCATTATAGGGGGGGTGACATCCTGCATGGGGCATTATAAGGGGGGTGTGTGTGTGACATCCTGCATGGGGCATTATAAGGGGGGGGTGACATCCTGCATGGGGCATTATAAGGGGGGGGTGACATCCTGCATGAGGCATTATAAGGGAGGGGGGGTGTGACATCCTGCATGGGCATTATAAGGGAGGGGGTGTGTGTGTGACATCCTGCATGGGGCATTATAAGGGAGGGGGTGTGCGACATCCTGCATGGGGCATTATAAGGAAGGGGGGGTGTCATCCTGCATGGGGCATTATAAGGTGGGGTGACATCCTACATGGGGCATTATATGGGGGGGGAACAGCCTGCATGGGGCATTATGTGTGGGGTGGGGGGGACAGCCTGCATGAGGCATTATGTGTGGGGAACAGCCTGCATGGAGCGTTATATGGGGGCCAGTATTCTGCATGGAGAGTTATATGGGGGCCAGTATCCAGCATGGAGCGCTATATGGGGGCCAGTATCCTGCATGGAGCATTATATGGGGGCCAGTATCCTGCATGGAGCGTTATATGGAGGCCAGTATCCTGCATGGAGTGTTATATGGGGGCCAGTATTCCGTATGGAGTGTTATATGGGGGCCAGTATCCTGTATGGAGTGTTATATGAGGGTCAGTATTTCGTATGGAGAGTTATATGGGGGCCAGTATTCCGTATGGAGCATTTTATGGGGGCTAGTATTCTGTATGGAGCATTATATGGGAGACAGTATCCTGTATGGAGTGTTATATGGAGGCCAGTATTCTGTATGGAGCGTTATATGGGGGCCAGTATAATGTATGGAGCGTTATATGGGAGCCAGTATTCTGTATGGAGCATTATATGGGGGTCAGTATTCTGTATGGAGCGCTATATGGGGGCCAGTATCCTGTATAGGGCATTTATGGTGGGGGGGAACAGCCCCACGCAAGCTGTTCCCCCCACATAATGCTCCATGCAGGCTGTTCCCATACATATAGGATGTCACTCCCCCTTATAATGCCCCATGCAGGATGACACCCCCCCCCCTTCCTTATAATGCCCCATGCAGGATGACACCCCCCCCCCCTTCCTTATAATGCCCCATGCAGGATGTCACCCCCCCCCTTATAATGAGCCTTGCAGGATGTCACCCCCCCCTTATAATGCCCCATGGCCCCATGAAGGATGTCACACACCCCCACCTCAACCCCCTCCCTTATACTGCCACAGGCCTCCATACAATAAAAAAAAAATTCAAATACTCACCTCTCATCTCACCTGCTGCCGCTCCTCCGGACTCCAACGTCGCCGGCCTCATCCCGCTCTGTGCTGTGACTGCTCAGGAGAGAGCGCGGTGTAAAGACGTCACCGCGCCCTCTGACCTGAGACGTCACAGTGCAGCAGCCGCGGAGGATGCAGGAGCTGCTGCGGAGGCACGGGGAGGGGTAAGTATTGTGCCGGGTGCAGGGGCCCTGAGCAAGAGGGGGGGAGCGGGCGCTGACACCACTCTCCTCCGCTCACGGGTTCCATAGCGCGCGGGGTGCCCGACGGTGAGGGCCCCCCCCTGCCTGCTCAGGGCCCTGGCATTTGCCAGGGTGCTGACGCCGGCCCAGGACTGCACCAAACGCCTTAGTAAATCTGCAGCGATCTTCTGTAATGTATTGTAAGGCGGCGGTATTCACACCATGCAGTAACTGATGCAGTGACCCAAGGAAGTCCAACATAAGCAGCTTTTAGTCAGCAACGTACGGGTAAACAGAAAGTCCTCCGGCTGCCAGCAGAGTTAACATAAGTCCATGAACAATGGTTGCTGGGGGCAACAGCTGCGCCGGGCCGCTTAGAGCCCGATGGGTGCAGAGCCTTCCCAGGCGTGGGTTCAGCTACTCACAAGCCCGCTGGGCTTTCCTGCTATGCTCCTAGCAGGTCCCACACTGAACAACACTAATCCTTAGTGCAGGGGTTTTAAAGGACCTGTGGCAAGAGCCACTGGAAAACCCGGGTTGGAAGGAAGAGGCCGCCCCACTGCCTTCCTGTAGCCTCCTCCAAGAAATGAAGGCCTTGCCTGTTTTTAGCCAGATAGCCTGACCAGGTCAATGCTCACCTTCATTCCTGCATTGCAGATGCAGCTGTGCCTGTGACTGCAATGCACTCCAAAGGGTTTAATAGGTCTCTGTACACATTCTGGGGGATATATAAACGTCCTTCGTATACGATCCCAGTCACTGCCTCACAGTATATTTACATTTATGACAATCGTCAGGCCAGCAATTTATTTATTTATTATGATAATGCCCCGTCTCATGCTGCACATAACACATCTGCATCTCTGGCTGCTATGGGCATAAAAGGGGACAAACTTATGGTGTGGCACCCATGCTCCCCTGACCTCAACCCCATTGAGAACCTCTGGAGCATCATCAAAAGGAGTGTCTATGATGGCGGGAGGCAGTTCACATCTAAGCAACAGCTCTGGGAGGGTATTCTGTCCTCATGCAAAACAATTAAAGCAGAAACCATCCAAAACCTGACAAATTCAATGGATGAGAGAGTTCAGAAGCTCCTTTCGAACAAGGGGTCCTATGTGCAAAAGTAACATCACCTAGAATAAAGTTTTGAGCTGAAAACTGTTTGATTTCAGTTTGTAATAACCTGCTAATGCTTATAATTTCAAAAATGACCATTTTTTTGTTCTTTATTACAATGAAAAGGTTGAAAACTCTGCTGTGCATAATAATTTGGAACATGCATTGAGTGCAGTTTGAGTTTTTTATTTTTTTAAAAATATCCTGTTATCATAGGCAGTTTGTACAAAAACCTTTCAATTGTACTCTAATAGTTATTTGACTGGAAAATTACAATGACTGCAATTCATATAGGTAATTTGGGAAAATCTGAGAAAATATTATTTGCATAATAATTTGGAACACAGTGTATAAGGCTGTGTGCCCACGATGCGTTTTTTTAAGTGTTTCTGCAGCGGCAAAAACGCTGCAGAAACGCTTAAAAAACGCATGGTAGAAGGCTGCCATGTTCCCCAATGATAATCCGCATGTGCTGTGCACATGCTGCAGAAGTTTCCGCTGCGGATTATCATTGCGGTAAAAAAGCAGGACTACCAATTATTTTGCAGAAGTGCTGCGTTTTCGCCGCCATTGACTTGCATTAGACCGCATGGATTACGCCTCACTGCATATGTAGATGCGCATACCATGCGTTCCAATGTGCGGATGGTACCCAGGTCTAGAAAGAGGAGACTCTCCTCCGGACCCGGGTATCATAGAAAACTGTAAAAAAAATAATAAAATAAAAAATAAATATATACTTACCTTCTGACGGCCCCGGCTCTCCTTCTCTTCACTTGCCGGCAGTTCGCGATGGACTGAAGGACCTGCGCTGACGTCATAGTCATGTGACGGGTCACGCGACGCTGACGTCGGCAGGTCCTTCAGTGTAGCGCGATCTGCCGGCAGCCGGGAAGGTGAAGCAAGACTCCGGGGGCCATCGAAAGGTAAGTATAGATTTATTTTTTATTTTTTGACATTCTCTCGGGTCACACTATATAAATCCATGCTGTTTGCATGGATTTATATAGTGTGACCAAGTTGACAAGCACTTTCCAAGTGATGCTAAAATCGCTTGGAAAGTGCTTGTCAACCCACATGCGGAAATGCATGTGAAGAACGCTTCACATCCGCATGTCCCTGGCAGGAAAACGCATGTACAATCCGCATGCGTTTTTTTCTGCCAGGGAGATGCAGAAAAGCTCAGGAAAAAATCCTGAGCATTTCTGCATCGTGGGCACATAGCCTAAGGCTGTGTGCCCACAATGCGTTTTTTAAGCATTTCCGCAGTGGCAAAAACGCTGCAGAAACGCTTAAAAAACGCATGGCAAAAGGCCTGCCATGTTCCCCAATGATGATCCGCATGTGCTGTGCACATGCTGCGGAAATTTCCGCTGCGGAAAAAAATGCAGCACTACCAATTATTTTGCGGAAGTGCTGCATTTTCGCTGCCATTGACTTGCATTGAAAAGCATGGAATCCGCATTACTGCATCTGTAGATGAGCATTCCATGCGTTTCAATGTGCGGATGGTACCCAGGTGTGGAGGACAGGAGACTCTCCTCTGGACCCGGGTACCATAGAACCTGTAAAAAAAAGAATAAAATAAAAAATAAATATTATATTTACCTTCTGACGGCCCCCGCTGCGCTTGTCCTCCCTTGCCGGCAGCTCGTGATGGACTAAAGGACCTGCGCTGATGTCATAGTCATGTGATGGCAGGTTCTTCAGTGTAGTGCACTGCGAGCTGCCGGCAAGCCAGGACGGAGCGAAGCAAGACTCCGGGGGCCATCGGAAGGTAAGTATAGGTTTTTTTTTTAAACATTCTTTAAAGGTCACACTATATAAATCCATGCCGTTTGCATGGATTTATATAGTGTGACCAAGTTGACAAGCACTTTCCAAGTGATGTTAAAATCGCTTGGAAAGAGCTGGTCAACCCGCATGCGGAAATGCATGTGAAGAACGTTTCACATCCGCATGTCTCTGGCAGGAAAAACGCATGTATAATCCACATGCGTTTTTTCTGCCAGGGAGATGCAGAAACACTCAGGAAAAAATCCTGAGCTTTTCTGCATCGTGGGCACATAGCCTAAGAGCATCCAGCAACTAGAGGGGTTAACACAGTCACAGGACACAGGGAGTGGTTAGCAGAGCCCCAGGGGATGATGGGGAACTTGTTTACTATTCTGGCTGAATCCAAAGGGAGAAGTAGTGTGTGTGATCTGTATCTCACAGAAGTGCAGGAAAGAGAACATGATTCAAGTCCAGGGTGAAGCTCAATACAGGTCAGATATCATGCACTGTTAGTTCAGAAAGTCTACCATTGGGCAGGAAGATAAGGACTGGAATGAATTGTGTCACAGGGATCATCTCCCTCATCAACCCCCCCCCCCCATCTCAATGCAGGATAAAGAATGCTGTGTACTACTGTGCCTTTGTGAAGGAAAAGCCTGTTGTTGTGGGTGCATAGAAGTTTGCTGCTAAGAGATGTGATCTGTGCTGTACTGTGCTACCAAGAAAGACTGTTTATTAATGTCCCTTTGCAAGAAGAAGCTATTAATGTTATTGAAGGGTGCGATCATAAGGGGTGCACATAGTGTGAGGTGCATGCACGTGTCCTCTTCAGCAAAGTGTCCTATTCGACAAGTGTCTGACAGTCATTTCAATGGCAACTGACTAATGTCCATCCATCTCTTCTATCTTCACATAGGTATAACATCTCTGCTGTGTTTCTCATCTGCGGAATTTTCATCTGCTGAATTTTTATCTTGAAACAATTTTTGGTATAACATCTCTGCTGTGTTTCTCATCTGCTGAATTTTCATCTTGAAACAATTTTTGGTATAATGTCTATGCTTGCTGTATTTGTGCTATGTTATCTGTTGCATTGTATTCAATATTTACTGATATATGTCTGTCCTTCCATCATTGTAAACTCTATGTGACAGAAGGTGTCATACTGTGTTAGGAATAGAGTCTTTGATCAACTCTCCACCCCCTGGTGAGCTGAGCAGCTTCTAATTTATCCACAAGCAGCACCCACAATCCCTCTCACCTGATGCTATAGTCCTTCCTATATATCTAGATGCATCATAAGGGGTGCATGCACATGTCCTCTTCAGCAAAGTGTCCTTTTCGACAAGTGTCTGATAGTCATTTCAATGGCAGTCATTCAGGGCAGGAGTAAACGCACACTTTGTACTCTCTTCTAACTATGTACTTTATTCCTGCGTCCATATGCCTGTTTGCTTTTTTTCATCCACATTCACTGCCCCATCCCCACTCCTCCACATCTGCCCCTCTCTCCTGCCCTTTCACATGTACAGCTCCCATGCTCTTTTTAATTTTTTGAAAAATCTCACTTATCTTATCTAAAGATATTGCACAAGAAACCATGTCACAAATCCAAAAACTATCTGCTCTTTCTCTTTTTACTACTACTACTCACTTCAGGGGATATCTCTCCTAACCCCAGTCCACACTCCGCCAATCTCAACCCCTCCCCCATTTCACATCAAAACCCTGCTAACCTTATTAACATCAGTTGTACTCCTTCATCTCCCTCCTTCAATTGTGCATTGTGGAATTCACGGTCTGTATGTAACAAGCTTTCTTTCCGGCACAATTACTTTCTGAAGAACTCTCTCAATCTGCTGGCCCTCTCTGAAACCTGGATCCAGGATTCTAACACTGTCTCCCCTGCCGCTATTTCTCATGGCGGCTTGCATTTTTACCATTCCCCGAGACCTGCGAACAGACTTGGTGGTGGAGTCGGCTTACGCATGTCCCCACAATGCACCTTTCAGGTCATCCCCCCAGTTCCATCACTCTCCTAACCTTCTTTTGAGATCCACACCATCAGACTCTTCCATACCCTCTCCCTCAGAGTAGGGGTCGTATACCGTCCCCCAGGCTCACCCACCCAGTTCCTTGACCATTTTTCTGCCTGGCTGCCGCACTTCATGTCCTCAGATTTACCAACCCTTATCCTGGGAGACTTCAATATCCCCATAAACAGCCCCACCTCCTCATCCACATCCCAGCTTCTATCTTTAACCACTTCTCTTGGCCTCTCACAGCTTTCAACCTCTGAGACACACAAAGACGGAAACACCCTTGATTTGGTCTTTGTCCGGCTTTGTTCAATCCCCTACCTAGATAACTCCCCTCTTCCCCTCTCTGATCATAACATTCTCTCCTTCACGCTCACAAATCCTCGCCTGCCCCAGCACACAACTATGTATCACACATTCAGAAATCTACAAGCCATTAACCCTCATACACTTACAGAGTCCCTTCACTCATCACTGTCCCCAATCTCCTCTTTTTCCTGTCCTGATCTGGCTGTAAATCATTACAATGACACTCTCAGAAGCACCCTGGACCAAGTAGTGCCCCTCACCCTCAGAGCCTCTAAACACAGAGTAAAACAGCCCTGGCTCACACCGCAAACCCGACTTCTCCAGCGATGCTCTAGGAGTGCCGAATGTCTACGGAGGAAAACTCGCACACTAGAAAACTTTATCCACTATAAATTTATGTTAAAAACCTACACCACGTGCAGAATTATCAGGCAAATGCGTATTTTGATCACTTTGATACTTTTTATACATGTTGTCCTACTCCAAGCTGCATAGGCTTGAGAGCCAACTACCAATTAAGTAAATCTGGTGATGTGCATCTCTGTAATGAGGAGGGGTGTTGACTAATGACATCAACACCCTATATGAGGTGTGCTTAATTATTAGGCAACTTCCTTTCCTTTGGCAAAATGGGTCAGAAGAGAGATTTGACGGGCCCTGAAAAGTCCAAAATTGTGAGATGTCTTGCAGAGGGATGCAGCAGTCTTGAAATTTCCAAACTTTTGAAGCATGATCACCGAACAATCAAGCGCTTCATGGCAAATAGCCAACAGGGTCGCAAGAAGCGTGTTGGCCAAAAAAGGCACAAAATAACTGCCCATGAATTGAGGAAAATCAAGCGTGAAGCTGCCAAGATGCCATTCACCACCAGTTTTACCATATTTCAGAGCTGCAACATTACTGGAGTATCAAAAAGCACAAGGTGTGCGATACTCAGGGACATGGCCAAGGTAAGGAAGGCTGAAAAACGACCACCTTTGAACAAGAAACATAAGATAAAAGTCAAGAATGGGCCAAGAAATATCTTAAGACTGATTTTTCAAAGGTTTTATGGACTGATGAAATGAGAGTGACTCTTGATGGGCCAGATGGATAGCCAGAGGCTGGATCAATAAAGGGCAGAGAGCTCCACTCCGACTCAGACGCCAGCAAGGTGGAGGTGGGGTACTGGTATGGGTTGGTATCATCAAAGATGAACTTGTGGGACCTTTTCGGGTTGAGGATGGAGTGAAGCTCAACTCCCAGACCTACTGCCAGTTTCTGGAAGACAACTTCTTCAAGCAGTGGTACAGGAAGACGTCGGTATCGTTCAAGAAAAACATGATTTTCATGCAGGACAATGCTCCATCACAAGCATCCAACTACTCCACAGCGTGGCTGGCCAGTAAAGGTCTAAAAGAAGAAAAAATAATGACATGGCCCCCTTGTTCACCTGATCTGAACCCCATAGAGAACCTGTGGTCCATCATAAAATGTGAGATCTACAGGGAGGGAAAACAGTACACCTCTCGGAACAGTGTCTGGGAGGCTGTGGTGGCTGCTGCACGCAATGTTGATCGAAAACAGATCAAGCAACTGACAGAATCTATGGATAGAAGGCTGTTGAGTGTCATAAAGAAAGGTGGCTATACTGATCACTAATACTTTTGGTTTTTGTTTTTGCATGTCAGAAATGTTTATTTCTAAATTTTGTGCACGGATATTGGTTTACCTGGTGAAAATAAACAAGTGAGATGGGATTATATTTGGTTTTTATTAAGTTGCCTAATAATTCTGCACAGTAATATTTACCTGCACAAACAGATATCCTCCTAAGATAGCCAAATCTAAAAAAAAACACTCCAACTTCCAAAAATATTAAGCTTGGATATTTATGAGTCTTTTGGGTTGATTGAGAACATAGTTGTTGATCAATAATAAAAATAATCCTCTAAAATACAACTTGCCTAATAATTCTGCACACAGTGTATAGCTCTGACCTTCACCTCGCCAAACAGTCCTACTTCATCACCCTGATCTTCTCACTATCCAACAACCCCAAAAAACTCTTCGACATCTTTCACTCCCTCCTCAGTCCTAAAGCGCAGGTCCCCATCACGGACATTTGCGCTGAGGACTTGGCCTCCTACTTCACAGAGAAAATAGACACCATCCATCAGGAAATCAGTTCCCAGACACCAAGTCCCGTGACTCCAATTCCTCCCCACATCTCCTCTGGATCACTCTCCACATTTGACTCAAGAAGTTATCTCTAGGCTCCTCTCTTCTTCTCATCCCACTAAATGCACCACTGACCCCATCACATCTACTCCAGTCTCTCTCTTCAGTTGTCACTGCTCACCTAACTAAAATCTTCAACCTCTCCCTCTCTTCTGGTATCTTCCCCTCCTCCTTCAAACACTCCATCATTACTCCGTTATTAAAAAAGCCCTCTCTTGACCCTTCCAGCACAAACAACTACAGACCAGTCTCCAATCTCCTCTTCATCTCTAAACTCTTGGAGCGCCTGGTCTACTGCCGCCTTTCCCGTTACCTCTCCATTCACGCTCTTCTAGACCCATCACAGTCCGGCTTCCGCCCCCTACATTCTACAGAAACAGCACTCAAAGTAATCAATGACCTTCGGACAGCAAAAAGTAATGGTGACTACTCTCTGCTCATTCTTCTTGACCTCTCTGCAGCTTTTGACACCGTTGACCACCACCTCCTACTCTCTATGCTCCACTCAATCGGCATAAAAGACACTGCTCTCTCCTGGTTCTCTTCCTATCTGACCGCTCTTTCAGTGTATCGTCCGCTGGCTCCACTTCTTCCCCCCTTCCTCTCACTATTGGGATTCCTCAGGGTTTAGTCCTTGGCCGTCTTCTCTTCTCTCTCTACACAGCCCCAATTGGACAGACCATCAGCAAATTTGGCTTTCAGTACCATCTTTATGCTGATGACACACAACTATACACCTCATCCCCTGACCTTACCCCCACTGTACTACAGAACACCAGTGACTGTCCGGCCACAGTTTCCAACATTATTTCCACTCTCTATCTGAAACGCAACCTTACCAAAACTGAACTTCTTCTGCTCCCTCCATCTACTCACCTCCCTAAATCTGACATCTCCCTCTCAGTGTGTGGCACCACAATAACATAGAGTCAGCAGGAGCGCTGTCTGGGCGTTGTGTTTGATACCAATCTTTCCTTCACCTCCCATATACAATCTCTTGCCTGCTCTTGTCGCTTGCACCTGAAGAACATCTCTAGAATCCGCTCCTGTCCCACCTTGGAAACAACAAAAACCTTCACTGTTGCCCTGATCCCCTCCCGCCTTGACTACTGTAACTCTTTATTAACTGGCCTACCCCTCACTCGAATTTCCCCTCTCCAGTCCATCCTTAATGCTGCAGTCTGGGTCATCTATCTGGCTAATCGTTACTCAGACACTTCCGTTCTATGCCAGTCATTGCACTGGCTGCCCATGAATTACAGGATCCAATTTAAATAGCTTGTTCTCACCCATAAAGCTCTCCACAGTGCGGCACCCCCCTACAGCTCTTCCCTCATTTCTGTTTATTGGCCTATCCGTTTTCTACGCTCCGCAAGCGTCTTTCGACTAACACCCGCACTAATCCGTACCTCCCACTCCCGAGCTGCACCTATTCTTTGGATTGCTCTTCCCCAAGAAATTAGGATGAACCACAACTTACACAGTTTTAGGCACTCACTAAAAACACACCTGTTTAGGGTGGCCTATCACGTTCTCTAATCAAAGTCATTTTTATATTTTTAGAGCCCAATCATTATTTCTCCAAACATAAGTCTCCACCAAACTCCACCGCACCCAAAAGCATTACAGATACTGGCTGGTGACGAGCTTGTGCAGCTTTTATCTATCCCTCATCCCCTCAAGATGGCTGGACCTTCATTGTAAATAAGCCCCTGTACTTTGTGTCACCCCCACCTCATTGTAGATTGTAAGCTCTTACGAGCAGGGTCGTCATTATGTTTGCTTTAGTTAATTGTATTATCTTTAGTTATGTTACTTATGACTGTTGTATATGAACCTCTGAATTGTAAAGCGCTGCGGAATATGTTGGCGCAATATAAATAAAGATTATTATTATATTGAAGCCTGTTGCTTTAAGAGACTAATATTTTGGACTGTCTGTGCTGTTGCATTAAACTCTACTGTTCAACTGTGATGAGGACTCTGTCAAGTGTGTCTGGTCAGCAATTGAATCCATCCTGTGCCTGAGAGAGCTGCAGTATATGGTCGCCCTGAGTAACAGTTCCCCCAGGATTCCAAAGAATTCATAAAACCTGTCTCGCTCCTATTTGAACCTAGCGGGGTGCACGTAACATTGGTGTCCCGTACGGGAATCTTGAGCAAGAATTAGCGTGTAGAGGGCGAAGAGGCAAAGTGACTGAAAAATGCAGCAGCACAGCACCTCAAATCAACTCTGCTACACCAGTTAAAGGGTACCAGCCCTAAAGAAAACGCACTAGCAGCAATAGATGTGGAAATACAAATGGACAGAATCAGTGAGCTGCTTCTTCAGTTAACCTGTGAAGAATTTAGAGCAGTAGCAGAACACATAAGGATGTCAGAAGAACAGATCTCTAAAACACGCAGCCGCAGAAAACTTTTAGCCGCCATTAATACATAGATGGAAGAGCTGGGGGAGAAAGGAGCTGAAGACATCATGGGAACGTTCCTCCAGGAGCTAATACAGTTTCTAATCGGGTTGAAGTTGGAAGATGGAGGGGCGGTGCCAATTACCAAGAGCGGGAATCTCCCTTCGCAGACAGAACTACAGGAATTGAAAGAATATATTTATATCGTGGTGAGACTATTTCACATTCACTACATTCATGTAGTGCGTATAATATGAGCATGTTTGCAATTTATTGGGTATGTTGAGAATTTTATAGATATTTTTCACTATGTCCGCTAATTCTATATGCTACATGTGAACCATAGGTTTCTCATTGAGTATTATCTAAACATATGTATATTTGTATTGTTTGGTGTATGCGGTCAGTGGTATATATGGCCATTGGTATCTGCATACAGTATATGATCAGTGATATGTGTGCTTATTGGTATTTGCCATTTCATTATACGCTGTGGCTTCTCTTTCCTTATTTGCAATTTGTCACGATGGAGGGGGAATGCTGGTGAGGAAATGGCAGATACGGGCAGGGTGAGCAGGGAAAGCTAGTCTGTCCCTAGACTGGAAACCCTGAATAGCCCTGACCCCGAAAGTATCTCTGATGGTGAGAAGGTTCCGGTCTCCACCCTAAGCCCTAACTCCTCCACAAACCCTGAGCTAATCCCCCTCACCTCCCTCCACTGAAAAAGGTACAGCAACTTCAAAGGAAAGGACTTCAGTGGACAAACGAACAGGTCAGCACAGCACGGCTTCCAGGTATAGAGTGCAACTCTATCAGCAACACCACCTGGTGGAAGGAGAGGCTACTTAAAGGCTAGGAGGAGGAGACTCACACATTAACTCACATCCACCAGGACACGGCAATAGAACTGGCATTAACACAGTTAAAGTTACAGCTGCATCTAGAATAGACTGCAGATACACAGACCTAGACAGAGCGTGACAGTACCCCCTCTTTTGAGAGAGGCCTCCGGACTCGAAACCGGACGCGTCCGGGAAAAGGTCCACATTTCCAGAGTGACGAGATATGAAAAACGTTATGGGTTTCCAACACTAGGGGTAGTTCGAGTTGGTATAACACAGCGTTATAAATGGCCGATATCCTAAATGGACCAATAACCCCGGAGCTAGGACCCTCAGCAGCACGCCTCCATCTGATGTGCTTGGACAACACCCACACATACTTGTTCACTCTCAGGTCTGGACCGGCATGTTTATTTCCACATCTGCGGTTACAGTCAGAGGAAACACACTCAGAATGGCAAAAAGCAGCAGTGTCCCCCCGGGGCCCAGTGCTCCCTCCCCTGGAGAGCACAGTAGAAAGCTCAGTCCCTCCCCGGGCCCTCCTCTTGGAACGACGCATAGACCCACCATTAATCTGAAGCGCAGTCCGGACTCCACCCCCTTTTCCAGGCTCAATACCTATCACATCTGGCAGTGGGGTAAGAGTTGATGCAACCAGTACAGTAGAAATAGTTAAAAAACCAGACAATGTGAACTGAGGTCTAAGATGGCAGACATACAAGAAACAGAGGCATGTTCACACTAGCAAAAAAGAAAAAAAGCAGCAAGACAAAAATATATCTCATACCCTACCATAATTATATATAAATGTAAAGCAAAGTTGCATAATAAATATAGGGTACTTAGTGAACTATTTTTGATCAAAAAAAGTATACAAGCCGTCCCACCAGCGGCAAGGTGACCCTAAATTGGGACGGTACCTATACTGCCTATATTAAAAACCTTACTGTATATCAAAGTTGAAGTAATGCATATAAAAGGGTAGACAAATAGGACCGGGTCCCAACTCCAGACCACCTAGGCCCGTGGTAAGCTACATATATACCAATCAGCTCAACAAAGGGCATGCCACACCCCCAAATTGCACAGAATGCAAACAAGTCAAAAAACCAGACAATGTGAACTGAGGTCTAAGATGGCAGACATACAAGAAACAGAGGCATGTTCACACTAGCAAAAAAGAAAAAAAGCAGCAAGACAAAAATATATCTCATACCCTACCATAATTATATATAAATGTAAAGCAAAGTTGCATAATAAATATAGGGTACTTAGTGAACTATTTTTGATCAAAAAAAGTATACAAGCCGTCCCACCAGCGGCAAGGTGACCCTAAATTGGGACGGTACCTATACTGCCTATATTAAAAACCTTACTGTATATCAAAGTTGAAGTAATGCATATAAAAGGGTAGACAAATAGGACCGGGTCCCAACTCCAGACCACCTAGGCCCGTGGTAAGCTACATATATACCAATCAGCTCAACAAAGGGCATGCCACACCCCCAAATTGCACAGAATGCAAACAAGTCAAAAAACCAGACAATGTGAACTGAGGTCTAAGATGGCAGACATACAAGAAACAGAGGCATGTTCACACTAGCAAAAAAGAAAAAAAGCAGCAAGACAAAAATATATCTCATACCCTACCATAATTATATATAAATGTAAAGCAAAGTTGCATAATAAATATAGGGTACTTAGTGAACTATTTTTGATCAAAAAAAGTATACAAGCCGTCCCACCAGCGGCAAGGTGACCCTAAATTGGGACGGTACCTATACTGCCTATATTAAAAACCTTACTGTATATCAAAGTTGAAGTAATGCATATAAAAGGGTAGACAAATAGGACCGGGTCCCAACTCCAGACCACCTAGGCCCGTGGTAAGCTACATATATACCAATCAGCTCAACAAAGGGCATGCCACACCCCCAAATTGCACAGAATGCAAACAAGTCAAAAAACCAGACAATGTGAACTGAGGTCTAAGATGGCAGACATACAAGAAACAGAGGCATGTTCACACTAGCAAAAAAGAAAAAAAGCAGCAAGACAAAAATATATCTCATACCCTACCACTACTTTTTTTGATCAAAAATAGTTCACTAAGTACCCTATATTTATTATGCAACTTTGCTTTACATTTATATATAATTATGGTAGGGTATGAGATATATTTTTGTCTTGCTGCTTTTTTTCTTTTTTGCTAGTGTGAACATGCCTCTGTTTCTTGTATGTCTGCCATCTTAGACCTCAGTTCACATTGTCTGGTTTTTTGACTTGTTTGCATTCTGTGCAATTTGGGGGTGTGGCATGCCCTTTGTTGAGCTGATTGGTATATATGTAGCTTACCACGGGCCTAGGTGGTCTGGAGTTGGGACCCGGTCCTATTTGTCTACCCTTTTATATGCATTACTTCAACTTTGATATACAGTAAGGTTTTTAATATAGGCAGTATAGGTACCGTCCCAATTTAGGGTCACCTTGCCGCTGGTGGGACGGCTTGTATACTTTTTTTGATCAAAAATAGTTCACTAAGTACCCTATATTTATTATGCAACTTTGCTTTACATTTATATATAATTATGGTAGGGTATGAGATATATTTTTGTCTTGCTGCTTTTTTTCTTTTTTGCTAGTGTGAACATGCCTCTGTTTCTTGTATGTCTGCCATCTTAGACCTCAGTTCACATTGTCTGGTTTTTTGACTTGTTTGCATTCTGTGCAATTTGGGGGTGTGGCATGCCCTTTGTTGAGCTGATTGGTATATATGTAGCTTACCACGGGCCTAGGTGGTCTGGAGTTGGGACCCGGTCCTATTTGTCTACCCTTTTATATGCATTACTTCAACTTTGATATACAGTAAGGTTTTTAATATAGGCAGTATAGGTACCGTCCCAATTTAGGGTCACCTTGCCGCTGGTGGGACGGCTTGTATACTTTTTTTGATCAAAAATAGTTCACTAAGTACCCTATATTTATTATGCAACTTTGCTTTACATTTATATATAATTATGGTAGGGTATGAGATATATTTTTGTCTTGCTGCTTTTTTTCTTTTTTGCTAGTGTGAACATGCCTCTGTTTCTTGTATGTCTGCCATCTTAGACCTCAGTTCACATTGTCTGGTTTTTTGACTTGTTTGCATTCTGTGCAATTTGGGGGTGTGGCATGCCCTTTGTTGAGCTGATTGGTATATATGTAGCTTACCACGGGCCTAGGTGGTCTGGAGTTGGGACCCGGTCCTATTTGTCTACCCTTTTATATGCATTACTTCAACTTTGATATACAGTAAGGTTTTTAATATAGGCAGTATAGGTACCGTCCCAATTTAGGGTCACCTTGCCGCTGGTGGGACGGCTTGTATACTTTTTTTGATCAAAAATAGTTCACTAAGTACCCTATATTTATTATGCAACTTTGCTTTACATTTATATATAATTATGGTAGGGTATGAGATATATTTTTGTCTTGCTGCTTTTTTTCTTTTTTGCTAGTGTGAACATGCCTCTGTTTCTTGTATGTCTGCCATCTTAGACCTCAGTTCACATTGTCTGGTTTTTTGACTTGTTTGCATTCTGTGCAATTTGGGGGTGTGGCATGCCCTTTGTTGAGCTGATTGGTATATATGTAGCTTACCACGGGCCTAGGTGGTCTGGAGTTGGGACCCGGTCCTATTTGTCTACCCTTTTATATGCATTACTTCAACTTTGATATACAGTAAGGTTTTTAATATAGGCAGTATAGGTACCGTCCCAATTTAGGGTCACCTTGCCGCTGGTGGGACGGCTTGTATACTTTTTTTGATCAAAAATAGTTCACTAAGTACCCTATATTTATTATGCAACTTTGCTTTACATTTATATATAATTATGGTAGGGTATGAGATATATTTTTGTCTTGCTGCTTTTTTTCTTTTTTGCTAGTGTGAACATGCCTCTGTTTCTTGTATGTCTGCCATCTTAGACCTCAGTTCACATTGTCTGGTTTTTTGACTTGTTTGCATTCTGTGCAATTTGGGGGTGTGGCATGCCCTTTGTTGAGCTGATTGGTATATATGTAGCTTACCACGGGCCTAGGTGGTCTGGAGTTGGGACCCGGTCCTATTTGTCTACCCTTTTATATGCATTACTTCAACTTTGATATACAGTAAGGTTTTTAATATAGGCAGTATAGGTACCGTCCCAATTTAGGGTCACCTTGCCGCTGGTGGGACGGCTTGTATACTTTTTTTGATCAAAAATAGTTCACTAAGTACCCTATATTTATTATGCAACTTTGCTTTACATTTATATATAATTATGGTAGGGTATGAGATATATTTTTGTCTTGCTGCTTTTTTTCTTTTTTGCTAGTGTGAACATGCCTCTGTTTCTTGTATGTCTGCCATCTTAGACCTCAGTTCACATTGTCTGGTTTTTTGACTTGTTTGCATTCTGTGCAATTTGGGGGTGTGGCATGCCCTTTGTTGAGCTGATTGGTATATATGTAGCTTACCACGGGCCTAGGTGGTCTGGAGTTGGGACCCGGTCCTATTTGTCTACCCTTTTATATGCATTACTTCAACTTTGATATACAGTAAGGTTTTTAATATAGGCAGTATAGGTACCGTCCCAATTTAGGGTCACCTTGCCGCTGGTGGGACGGCTTGTATACTTTTTTTGATCAAAAATAGTTCACTAAGTACCCTATATTTATTATGCAACTTTGCTTTACATTTATATATAATTATGGTAGGGTATGAGATATATTTTTGTCTTGCTGCTTTTTTTCTTTTTTGCTAGTGTGAACATGCCTCTGTTTCTTGTATGTCTGCCATCTTAGACCTCAGTTCACATTGTCTGGTTTTTTGACTTGTTTGCATTCTGTGCAATTTGGGGGTGTGGCATGCCCTTTGTTGAGCTGATTGGTATATATGTAGCTTACCACGGGCCTAGGTGGTCTGGAGTTGGGACCCGGTCCTATTTGTCTACCCTTTTATATGCATTACTTCAACTTTGATATACAGTAAGGTTTTTAATATAGGCAGTATAGGTACCGTCCCAATTTAGGGTCACCTTGCCGCTGGTGGGACGGCTTGTATACTTTTTTTGATCAAAAATAGTTCACTAAGTACCCTATATTTATTATGCAACTTTGCTTTACATTTATATATAATTATGGTAGGGTATGAGATATATTTTTGTCTTGCTGCTTTTTTTCTTTTTTGCTAGTGTGAACATGCCTCTGTTTCTTGTATGTCTGCCATCTTAGACCTCAGTTCACATTGTCTGGTTTTTTGACTTGTTTGCATTCTGTGCAATTTGGGGGTGTGGCATGCCCTTTGTTGAGCTGATTGGTATATATGTAGCTTACCACGGGCCTAGGTGGTCTGGAGTTGGGACCCGGTCCTATTTGTCTACCCTTTTATATGCATTACTTCAACTTTGATATACAGTAAGGTTTTTAATATAGGCAGTATAGGTACCGTCCCAATTTAGGGTCACCTTGCCGCTGGTGGGACGGCTTGTATACTTTTTTTGATCAAAAATAGTTCACTAAGTACCCTATATTTATTATGCAACTTTGCTTTACATTTATATATAATTATGGCAGGGTATGAGATATATTTTTGTCTTGCTGCTTTTTTTCTTTTTTGCTAGTGTGAACATGCCTCTGTTTCTTGTATGTCTGCCATCTTAGACCTCAGTTCACATTGTCTGGTTTTTTGACTTGTTTGCATTCTGTGCAATTTGGGGGTGTGGCATGCCCTTTGTTGAGCTGATTGGTATATATGTAGCTTACCACGGGCCTAGGTGGTCTGGAGTTGGGACCCGGTCCTATTTGTCTACCCTTTTATATGCATTACTTCAACTTTGATATACAGTAAGGTTTTTAATATAGGCAGTATAGGTACCGTCCCAATTTAGGGTCACCTTGCCGCTGGTGGGACGGCTTGTATACTTTTTTTGATCAAAAATAGTTCACTAAGTACCCTATATTTATTATGCAACTTTGCTTTACATTTATATATAATTATGGTAGGGTATGAGATATATTTTTGTCTTGCTGCTTTTTTTCTTTTTTGCTAGTGTGAACATGCCTCTGTTTCTTGTATGTCTGCCATCTTAGACCTCAGTTCACATTGTCTGGTTTTTTGACTTGTTTGCATTCTGTGCAATTTGGGGGTGTGGCATGCCCTTTGTTGAGCTGATTGGTATATATGTAGCTTACCACGGGCCTAGGTGGTCTGGAGTTGGGACCCGGTCCTATTTGTCTACCCTTTTATATGCATTACTTCAACTTTGATATACAGTAAGGTTTTTAATATAGGCAGTATAGGTACCGTCCCAATTTAGGGTCACCTTGCCGCTGGTGGGACGGCTTGTATACTTTTTTTGATCAAAAATAGTTCACTAAGTACCCTATATTTATTATGCAACTTTGCTTTACATTTATATATAATTATGGTAGGGTATGAGATATATTTTTGTCTTGCTGCTTTTTTTCTTTTTTGCTAGTGTGAACATGCCTCTGTTTCTTGTATGTCTGCCATCTTAGACCTCAGTTCACATTGTCTGGTTTTTTGACTTGTTTGCATTCTGTGCAATTTGGGGGTGTGGCATGCCCTTTGTTGAGCTGATTGGTATATATGTAGCTTACCACGGGCCTAGGTGGTCTGGAGTTGGGACCCGGTCCTATTTGTCTACCCTTTTATATGCATTACTTCAACTTTGATATACAGTAAGGTTTTTAATATAGGCAGTATAGGTACCGTCCCAATTTAGGGTCACCTTGCCGCTGGTGGGACGGCTTGTATACTTTTTTTGATCAAAAATAGTTCACTAAGTACCCTATATTTATTATGCAACTTTGCTTTACATTTATATATAATTATGGTAGGGTATGAGATATATTTTTGTCTTGCTGCTTTTTTTCTTTTTTGCTAGTGTGAACATGCCTCTGTTTCTTGTATGTCTGCCATCTTAGACCTCAGTTCACATTGTCTGGTTTTTTGACTTGTTTGCATTCTGTGCAATTTGGGGGTGTGGCATGCCCTTTGTTGAGCTGATTGGTATATATGTAGCTTACCACGGGCCTAGGTGGTCTGGAGTTGGGACCCGGTCCTATTTGTCTACCCTTTTATATGCATTACTTCAACTTTGATATACAGTAAGGTTTTTAATATAGGCAGTATAGGTACCGTCCCAATTTAGGGTCACCTTGCCGCTGGTGGGACGGCTTGTATACTTTTTTTGATCAAAAATAGTTCACTAAGTACCCTATATTTATTATGCAACTTTGCTTTACATTTATATATAATTATGGTAGGGTATGAGATATATTTTTGTCTTGCTGCTTTTTTTCTTTTTTGCTAGTGTGAACATGCCTCTGTTTCTTGTATGTCTGCCATCTTAGACCTCAGTTCACATTGTCTGGTTTTTTGACTTGTTTGCATTCTGTGCAATTTGGGGGTGTGGCATGCCCTTTGTTGAGCTGATTGGTATATATGTAGCTTACCACGGGCCTAGGTGGTCTGGAGTTGGGACCCGGTCCTATTTGTCTACCCTTTTATATGCATTACTTCAACTTTGATATACAGTAAGGTTTTTAATATAGGCAGTATAGGTACCGTCCCAATTTAGGGTCACCTTGCCGCTGGTGGGACGGCTTGTATACTTTTTTTGATCAAAAATAGTTCACTAAGTACCCTATATTTATTATGCAACTTTGCTTTACATTTATATATAATTATGGTAGGGTATGAGATATATTTTTGTCTTGCTGCTTTTTTTCTTTTTTGCTAGTGTGAACATGCCTCTGTTTCTTGTATGTCTGCCATCTTAGACCTCAGTTCACATTGTCTGGTTTTTTGACTTGTTTGCATTCTGTGCAATTTGGGGGTGTGGCATGCCCTTTGTTGAGCTGATTGGTATATATGTAGCTTACCACGGGCCTAGGTGGTCTGGAGTTGGGACCCGGTCCTATTTGTCTACCCTTTTATATGCATTACTTCAACTTTGATATACAGTAAGGTTTTTAATATAGGCAGTATAGGTACCGTCCCAATTTAGGGTCACCTTGCCGCTGGTGGGACGGCTTGTATACTTTTTTTGATCAAAAATAGTTCACTAAGTACCCTATATTTATTATGCAACTTTGCTTTACATTTATATATAATTATGGTAGGGTATGAGATATATTTTTGTCTTGCTGCTTTTTTTCTTTTTTGCTAGTGTGAACATGCCTCTGTTTCTTGTATGTCTGCCATCTTAGACCTCAGTTCACATTGTCTGGTTTTTTGACTTGTTTGCATTCTGTGCAATTTGGGGGTGTGGCATGCCCTTTGTTGAGCTGATTGGTATATATGTAGCTTACCACGGGCCTAGGTGGTCTGGAGTTGGGACCCGGTCCTATTTGTCTACCCTTTTATATGCATTACTTCAACTTTGATATACAGTAAGGTTTTTAATATAGGCAGTATAGGTACCGTCCCAATTTAGGGTCACCTTGCCGCTGGTGGGACGGCTTGTATACTTTTTTTGATCAAAAATAGTTCACTAAGTACCCTATATTTATTATGCAACTTTGCTTTACATTTATATATAATTATGGTAGGGTATGAGATATATTTTTGTCTTGCTGCTTTTTTTCTTTTTTGCTAGTGTGAACATGCCTCTGTTTCTTGTATGTCTGCCATCTTAGACCTCAGTTCACATTGTCTGGTTTTTTGACTTGTTTGCATTCTGTGCAATTTGGGGGTGTGGCATGCCCTTTGTTGAGCTGATTGGTATATATGTAGCTTACCACGGGCCTAGGTGGTCTGGAGTTGGGACCCGGTCCTATTTGTCTACCCTTTTATATGCATTACTTCAACTTTGATATACAGTAAGGTTTTTAATATAGGCAGTATAGGCACCGTCCCAATTTAGGGTCACCTTGCCGCTGGTGGGACGGCTTGTATACTTTTTTTGATCAAAAATAGTTCACTAAGTACCCTATATTTATTATGCAACTTTGCTTTACATTTATATATAATTATGGTAGGGTATGAGATATATTTTTGTCTTGCTGCTTTTTTTCTTTTTTGCTAGTGTGAACATGCCTCTGTTTCTTGTATGTCTGCCATCTTAGACCTCAGTTCACATTGTCTGGTTTTTTGACTTGTTTGCATTCTGTGCAATTTGGGGGTGTGGCATGCCCTTTGTTGAGCTGATTGGTATATATGTAGCTTACCACGGGCCTAGGTGGTCTGGAGTTGGGACCCGGTCCTATTTGTCTACCCTTTTATATGCATTACTTCAACTTTGATATACAGTAAGGTTTTTAATATAGGCAGTATAGGTACCGTCCCAATTTAGGGTCACCTTGCCGCTGGTGGGACGGCTTGTATACTTTTTTTGATCAAAAATAGTTCACTAAGTACCCTATATTTATTATGCAACTTTGCTTTACATTTATATATAATTATGGTAGGGTATGAGATATATTTTTGTCTTGCTGCTTTTTTTCTTTTTTGCTAGTGTGAACATGCCTCTGTTTCTTGTATGTCTGCCATCTTAGACCTCAGTTCACATTGTCTGGTTTTTTGACTTGTTTGCATTCTGTGCAATTTGGGGGTGTGGCATGCCCTTTGTTGAGCTGATTGGTATATATGTAGCTTACCACGGGCCTAGGTGGTCTGGAGTTGGGACCCGGTCCTATTTGTCTACCCTTTTATATGCATTACTTCAACTTTGATATACAGTAAGGTTTTTAATATAGGCAGTATAGGTACCATCCCAATTTAGGGTCACCTTGCCGCTGGTGGGACGGCTTGTATACTTTTTTTGATCAAAAATAGTTCACTAAGTACCCTATATTTATTATGCAACTTTGCTTTACATTTATATATAATTATGGTAGGGTATGAGATATATTTTTGTCTTGCTGCTTTTTTTCTTTTTTGCTAGTAGAAATAGTTGTAGCTAGGTAATTACTCACACAGAAAGCCCCCCAACTTACAACTTTTCTGGCCCTCCAGTCAACAACCGGGTTGTGTTTCTCCAGCCAGGGAAGGCCCAATACAATGCGAGTGGGCAGGTTCTCCAAGAGGTGACAGGACAGGAGCTCCTGGTAGACGTTTCCTATGCTCAGGACCACATTACGCACCACTTGGGAGAGGACCTTCTGGTTGAGAGGAACTGAGTCGATCGAAGCGATGGGAATGGGTCTCGCTAAAGCACTGATGGCGAAACTATGAACCCCAGCAAAACGAGAATCCATCAAATTGAGACAAGCTCCGCAATCGACCAGTACTGGTACAGTCTAGGTTTTACCACCCACCACAACCTCGGCAGATAGTGTGAACGGAGACCTAGTGAGGAAGGAAATATAAACCGTTTGGTCGTCTACTCCTGAACGACCCGAGGTAGGCGGCTTCTGAGACTGCGTGGTTGTCTTGGAGCGAAGGGAACAAACCTTAATAAAATGGTCAGATTTTCCACAGAAAAAACAAGCTCCACCCACTTGAGGAACAGTAGCCACAGGAGGTTTAACACGAAAACCTACTACCTGCAACTACATGGGTTCATCGGGTATAGTCTCCTCAGCAGGGATAGGAATAGGAGACAAAGTAGGTCTCGGTCTCTCCCTCAGGCGTCTGTCAACCCGTATGGCTAGGGACATCGCAGCCTCCAATGACTCAAGTGCAGTGTACTGAACCAGAGTGCCTTGCAGTCTAGCTGACAAACCCAAGCTGAACTGACTCCTGAGGGTTGGGTCTTTCCACTGGGTGTCAGTCGCCCATCTCCGAAACTCCAAGCAGTACTTCTCAACTGCCCGTATTCCCTGCTTGAGTTCATGGAGATTAGAAACAGCAAAGGTCACCCTATCAGGTTCACCATATACCTGAGCCAGGGCAGCAAAAAACCCATCCACCGACCGCAGCGATGATGAGTAGGCCGGAAGGGAGAAGACCCAGGTCTGGGAGTCCCCCTTAAGAAGAGAGACTATAATCCCCACCCGCTGTTCCTCACTTCCAGATGAACGGGGCCGGAGCCTTGAATAAAGCTTACAGGCTTCACAGAAAACCAAAAATTTGTCTCGTCCCCCAGAAAACCTATCTGGAAGAGAGACCTTGGGTTTTGGCACGGCCTGAGCATGAGCTGACGCCAGGTAACCCACAACTTGCTGCAGCTGTTGCAGTACCAGAGTTCGCAGACCAGCTACCTCTTCAGAGATGGTCTGCATCAGGCGAGAAAATGCATCAGCTGAGGCAGTCTGAGACATAATGACTCAAGGAAAATAGTAAGGCTGCTGATAATGTCACGGTGTAGGGGGAATGCAGGTGAAAAAAATGGCAGATATGTGGCACCCCAGGAGTCCGGTTGCCACAGTGGCATTGCCTCCCTCACAAGGGGGTGATGACATGCCTGGAAGCAAGGAGGGGTCCACAAATCAGATTTTGCTAGCATGCAACACTTTCCTGGCTCCAGACAAGCAAGGGGAGCTCCTCCCCTTAGCAACTGGGATCTGGAGGCGGGGTTATTAAGTGTGAGGAGAGCAGAGAGGAGTTGAAGTCAGGACGTCGACAAGGAAAGACCTAGGGAGTGGAGCTGCACGGCAGTTCACCCCAGAGGAAAGAGCAGAAGAACCGGACACCGGAGTCCGAGGTTGTGGGGCACCGAAAGCCCAGCAGCAGAAACCGGAGGGCAGGAGACTGCAGGTCTCCTGGCCCCATCAGACGCCCGGAGGCTCAGCAGCACGATAGGGCCCAGCACCACCACGTGGGAGCGACACTCCAGGAAGGCCTAAGCTGCCTGCCATACGGGTGAGCACAAAGACATTTTACTCAGGGACGAGGATCGCAGCATAGCTATAGGCAGCAGGGCCAAAGAGGTAGCGCAAAGGGAAGGCCTCCAACTTCACCTGGCGAGGTGGATCCCCAACTTGCTTCCAGGCCGTCCGTACCTCTACTACCAGCTAGTACCCGTGCCCCGGTCTGCCTAACCACCGCAAGTAAAGATAAGCGGAAACCGCCATTAAGTTGTGGACTGATTATTAACTGTGCCATCCCCTGCACTACACTGCACAGCAACATCTATAACATCACCACTTACCGCCCTAGAGCCTAAGCTCTGCCTGTGGAGAGCTGAACCAACTCTGCTGCATTAACAACAGCTCCAGAGGACCTGCTCCGCAGCGACGGCTCCCTTTAGCCGCATACCACAGGTGGCGTCACGAACAGTATAGAAGAACTTTAATTCCCCTGTAAATATGCCCCTTTGGATTGACCGTCCTGGGTCATGGACCGGGTCACAGCCACTGTGATATCTCCCCTAGCAATGACCAGCCCAGCACAGAGTACCCCACGGCCCAGGGGGCGCGTCAACTTGGCGTCACAAACAGGATTCACGAAGCCCGGTATAACCGGGTCCTGTGTGCCATAGACTGTACTGAACTGTGTTATCACGTCATTTGCAGTGAGCCGAGGGGACGCAGGAGGCTCCGATCCGGAACCGCCGGGTAAGAGATCTGATGCGCCCCCGGGGCCGTGGGGTGCTCGGCAGCCGGGCCTCTTATGGATGCCGGTGGGGGATATCACGGTGGCTGGCCGGGTCCGTGACCCAGGGCGGTCAATAAAAAGGGGAATTAATTATAGGGGATTTGGAAAGTTTGTGACGACACCTGTGGAATGCGGCTAGGGGGTGCCGCCCCTGCGGAGCAGTCCTCTGGAGCTGGTGTTACGGCAGCAGGGATGGTGTGGCTCTCCACAGGTAGAGCTAGCTCCAGGGCAGTGTAGGGAGTGAAAGTTGCGCTGGACGTTGTAGTGCAGGGGGAAAGATGGTGCAGCTGGAATAATGGACGGAGGCAGTACGGTGCAGTCATCCGAGTTTTTACTCACAGTTCTTATGACAGTTCCACTGGTGCACTGTACGGGTGCCAGCCTCCCACGTCACCCTGCGTTCACCAGGCAGGGGTTAAGCACTTCCTCAGGCAGATCAGGAGCACCTGACGGAACCCCACTTTCTTGTGTTCCCACTTTCTTTCTCCCTTCTGCCCTGCGCTTCCCACTCTCAATCCCGTTCGGGTGCTCTGAAGTCCCTCCTGCCTAACTGGAGTTCCCGGACCTGCTTGACCCTCACGGGGATTAGAATGAGGCTTCGGCAACTGACTATATAAGCCAGAAGCCTCCGGTTTTCCCAGCGGAGACTTAGAGTAACACGGCTAGACCAGGGGCCGGTCCCCTTCTTGCGGCCTACGATCCCTCTGTCTTCTGACAGATTCGGGGCATACGGGTGCTGTCCTGCACTCGCCGTACCCCCTAGGATCCCTTCTGTAAATCGGAGCCTACTCCTCTGCTCCCCACCTGGGCCTCTAGGACTGGGCCCTGCTTGTGGAGCAGAGCTCCTAAAGAGACTCTGCTCCCTGACTGACTTCTCTCACTAACTAACCTGCCACCCCTAAGATGGCTTCCCTTTATATACCTCCTATGATGGTGCACCACTACTCTGCTTCCTCCACCCACACCCACTACTGGTTCTCCCTACCTTTGGGTTCCCCCCACTCCAGCCAGGGAGGCAGGGACAGGCCTCAGCAGCTGAGCACATGCATGTTTCCCTTCCAGCCGGCCTGGAGCAGTGTAGTGTTGAATGCGGGTGTTGGGGTTTCGGGCAGCACTCCCTGCTTACCTGAGAGAAGGAGATACCACACCTCTGGTTGAGGTGCAGTACCTCTGTGGCGACTGAACCCTCAGGGGCGCCACAGATCCTTCCCCATGCAGAGCAGCATACTGGTACGTCAGCAGACGCCCAGGACCTGGCTGGGGTTCACTAGGGGGGTGGAGGATGCCCAACCGAGGAGAAGATTCAGCTGCAGCCGCCGCCACTGTAATGCCGTTATCGATGCCGTATATACCAGGGGCGGCGTGGTTGCCCCAGTACTCAGGAGAATCGCACACCCTGAACGACTTTGAGGAGAGACTGCGCAGTTTGTTTAAAGTGTACTCCCTGTCTGAGGAGCAAAAAGTCAGCATCCTCATAGGACAGCTAACCGGTGCAGCCCAGAGAGAGGTGAAGTCCTGGCCAGGCAGGGACAAAGGCACTGTCAAAGAAATACTGGCCCGGTTGAAGGATACCTTTGACACCCGCACCGCAGCAGAAATTAAAATGAAGTTCTACGGGTGCAAATAAAGGGTGCAAGGCAGTATACGGGACTATGCTCTAAACCTGCAGGAGGTGCTGCAGGCCATTAAACAGGTGGACCCTGACAGTGTGCGAGACGAGGACAGATTGCTAACTGAGCAGTTTATTGAGGGGCTCCTGTCTAATGCTCACTGGACACAGCTGCGCATTATGGCTCTGCAAAACCCTGATCTGGACTTTGCGCAATTTAAAGACCGAGCCATCCGGGTGCTACGAGAACCAACTCCAGGTGGCACTGCATCCCTCCGGCGCCCAGCTATCACCTACCACCAGGAGGTGGCGTTCCTTTTCCCCAGCGCCTGTGGAGGCGGACGCGCAGACTCTAGACAATGACCCGTCTGCAGATCTAAGCCTTCAGGTCCAGGAGCTGACCAAAAGTGTGGCTACACTAACTAAAACTGTGCAGGCCATGCAAGTGTCTCCAAAGGAAAAGATCCAGCTGGCTTCCAGTCCAGATGACGTCCCGTGGCGACGACAGAGAAGAATTCCACCGACCAGAGGTAGGAACAGCGATCGCTATGACCAGGACGGACAACCCATCTGCCGCCGCTGTCAAAAGGCGGGGCACTTCGCACGATTCTGTAATTTAAACGAGCAACCCCTGGGGCAGAAGGCCAACCCCCAGGAGTAAGACGACAAGGCCCACAAAGCTGGCGAGACAAGTACGTGGGAGGACGACCGGTCCTGCCTGTCGTGTTTGATGGCATCCCGATGAACGCACTGCTGGACACTGGGTCCCAGGTGACAACGATGCCATATCTCCTTTATAAACAATACTGGACTGATTCAGACATTACCCGCCGTCCAGATGAACATAGTATCTATGCCAGCAATGGTCAGCCCTTGCCTCAGATGGGGTATAAAGGGGTTTACCATAAAAGTTGGCCGAGTAGAACTGTCATCACAGGGAATGATTATTGTTGATATTGATCGCCGAGAAAGTCATCCTATGATAACTATAGGCACCAATGTGATAGAGAATTGTCTTGGGGAAATTATTCTTTTGTTGCAGCGGGTCACAGAGGCCGCCAGTTCCAATCAGTAGCGAGTTCTGCAGAAGGAGATAAGAGCCCCGATGAAAAGACAACAGGTAGAGCTGTCTGGTGGAGAAGTCGGCAGTGTCAGGATGAGTGATCCATGAGTGATGCCCCCTAGGAGTGAAATGTTAATATGGTGTCGGGCAGCAATAGGTCTCAGGGGTCAAGATTATCAGGCCCTGGTAGAACCCGTGTACTCCGATAGTAGGCCCACCATCTTGACAGCCAGGGGGGTAGTCGATGTCCGCAAGGGGAGAGTACCGATATGCATCCTGAATTGTGGGGAGAAAGAGGTCCATTTACCCCGGTATGCTACCCTTGCATACAGCTGTTCACTGTCAGTAACAATACAATAAAGGCAGTGGAACCCTTGCCTCCATCCAAACCGGCGGAGGATAACGGCGGCAAGGGGCAGATGGAGGATTGGTGTCAGATGCTACAAGTAGGCACTGACTCCACCCCTTTGCACCAAAAGCATGGAGTATACCGGGTGGTCCAAGAATATGAGCGAGTCTTTAGCAAACACCTACTAGACTTTGGGCAAGTAAAAGGGGTCCAACATCATATCCCCACAGGAGATCATCCGCCAATTAAAGAGAGGTACCAGCCTGTACCCCCAGCTCACTATCAATGTGCCAAAGGAATGTTACGGGAGATGAAGGAGGCTGGGCAGCTCCATTAGTTCTCGTTAGAAAGAAAGATGGTACAATGAGGATGTGTGTTGATTACAGGCAGATTAACCGCATTACACATAAGGACGCCTACCCATTACCCATAATTGAGGAATCATTAGCAGCATTGAGATCAGCTAACTATTTCTCCACTTTGGATCTCACCAATGGGTACTGGCAGGTTCCTGTGGCAGAGGCGGACAGAGAAAAGACCGCGTTTACAACACCAATGGGCCTCAGCGAGTTCAACTGCATGCCATTCGGGCTCTGCAACGACAGGAGATTTATCAAGGGTTTCACCAAGATAGCGGCACCCATGCAGGACCTCTTAGTGGGCCAGTCCAAGAAGGCCAAGAACCCGAAACCTCAGTTCAAATGGGGTAAACTGGAAGACGAATCTTTCACTCGACTGAAAATGGCTCTTACTGGAGACAAAGTACTGGCCTACCCCGACTATGGCCAACCATTTGTAGTCCATAAAGGATGCCAGCAACGTGGGATTAGGAGCGGTGCTGTCCCAGGTACAGCAGGGCAGAGAGAGAGTGACTGCCTACGCCAGCAGGAAGCTCCGGCCCACAGAGAGGAACCCCGACAACTATAGTTCCTTTAAGTTGGAGTTTTTAGCCATAGTCTGGGCTGTAACAGAGCACTTCAAACACTACCTCGCCTCCTCCAGATTTACAGTCTTCACGGACAACAACCCGCTGACTCATCTGGAGACTGCGAAGCTTGGTGCCCTAGAGCAATGATGGATGACCCGACTGTCTAACTACGAGTTTACCATCAAGTATCGGGCGGGGCATAAAAACACTAATGCTGATGCGCTGCCCAGGATGCCCAACTTGCCAGATGGGGGAGAAGACCCGGAAGAACTGGAGGAGATAGAGCTACCCGCTTTCCATCGTTACGGGGTGACCCAGTGCTCCCACTGTGTGAGGGATAAGCGCTCCGCCAACAGAGAGGCCACGTTCAACCCATTGCCCCACCATGGATGGGCAGAGATGCAGGATAGTGACCCAGCTGTCTGCCTGGTAAAGGAGTTGCTGACACAAGCTGACTCGCACCCTGATCCAGATGCTCCATAGGAGACCCAACAGTTGTGGAAGGAAAAGGGCAAACTGTTCATCTACGAGGGAAAGCTGTGTCGAAGAAGTATCAACTCCCGAACACACTAACTGGTCTGGCAGGTGGTAGTCCCGAGGCGGGATGCGCCAATGGTCTAAGAAGCGTACCACGATGGAGCAGGACACTTCGGGTGGAAGAAGTTGGAAGTACTGCTACGTGAGCGATTCTACTGGGTTGGCATGAGGAAAGCAATCGAGAGATGGTGTCGAGAATGTGGTCCATGCAACCTGAGACGGAAAGACCGTGACACCCAGAGGGCTCCCCTGCAGCCCATAATCACCAAACAACCACTTGAACTGGTAGCCTTGGACCACGTGAAGCTAGCCCCAAGCCGGTCAGGCTATGTCTACGCTCTCAGCATAGTAGACCACTACTCCCGATTCCTTGTAGTAGTGCCAGTGAAAGATCAGACGGCTCAGACGGCAGCCAAAGCGTTTCAACAACACTTTTGTCGCCCGCACGGTTACCCTGAATGAGTGTTGACCGACCAAGGTCCAGTCTTTGAAGCAGAAGTATTCCAGGAATTCTGTAACTTGTACGGCTGCAAGAAAATCAGGACAACGCCGTATCATCCCCAGACCAACGGGTTGTGTGAGAAGATGAACCAGGAGGTAATAGACCTGTTGAAGACGTTGCCCCTTGAAGAACGTAGCCTGTGGCCAGAGAAATTACCAGATTTGGTGGACCTATATAACCACATCCCGGTGAACTCCACCAACTGTGCACCCGCTTACCAGATGAGAGCAAGACCTGGTAAGCTACCCATTGACTTAGACATGGGAGTTTTAACACCAGAGACAACACCACCAGATGCAGATTGGGATACAGAGCGGCAGCAACAATACCGCAAGGTGCAAGAATGTGTTGAGAGAAGTTTGTCCCAGGTGAGACAGAAGCAAGAGAAAACTTATAATCAGCATGCACCTGCCGTTCCCTTGTCACCTGGAGAACAAGTACTCAAAAGGAAGAAGCAAGTCCATAAATTAGATGACCAGTGGGAGGTTGAGCCATACACCGTCCTACCCTCGAATTACGATAACACCAAAGTGTGCCTCATCAGTAAAGATGGAGGGGAAACTTCAGCGGCAGTCTCAAGAGACCATTTGAAGATATGTCCTTAATGGCTGACACACAAAGAAGAAGACCAAGACAGCCCTCAGCCCACAGAAGAAGTGGAAAAAACGGTCCAGACAGTCCTTGGAGCATTTCCCCGGTCTTGGACGCAGGTGAACAGAGCAATTGTGGTACCGGTCCTGACCTTTCTCCAAGCGGCCTCACCGGAAGCTGCAGAGGCTCCAGAACATCTGGAAGATCAGTCAGCCCAGAGACAGATGCTTCATCAGCAGCAGATCAGGAGAATCTACCCTCTGCTAGCAGTGAACCTGTCGTACCCAGGGTGAGTCAAAGTATTCGTAGGAGATTACCCAGCCTACCGATGTTACCTCAGACTACCTGTAGTGTAGTTCACACTGAACCCACCACACCAGGGGTAGACACTAGGGACCAGGGTAGGTCAGTGACAACAAATGTACTACGTAGATCAACCCGGAGTACTAAAGGTCAGCTACCTGCCCGCTGGAGGAACTAAAGTGTAAGAGAATAAAAGTGTATGCTATATAAAGTTGTATCAGACGCCCGGAGGCTCAGCAGCACGATAGGGCCCAGCACCGCCACGTGGGAGCGACACTCCAGGAAGGCCTGAGCTGCCTGCAATACGGGTGAGCACAAAGACGTTTTACTCAGGGACGAGGGTCGCAGCATAGCTATACGCAGAAGGGCCAAAGAGGTAGCGCAAAGGGAAGGTCTCCAACTTCACCTAGCGAGGTGGATCCCCAACTTGCTTCCAGGCCGCCCGGACCTCTACTACCAGCTAGTACCCGTGCCCTGGTCTGCCTAACCATAGCAAGTAAAGATAAGAGGAAACCGCCATTAAGTTGTGGACTGATTATTAACTGTGCCATCCCCTGCACTACACTGCACTGCAACATCTATAACATCACTACTTACCGCCCTGGAGCTAAGCTCTGCCTGTGGAGAGCTGAACCAACTCTGCTGCATTAACAACAGCTCCAGAGGACCTGCTCCGCAGCGGCGGCTCCCTTTAGCCACATACCACAGGTGGCGTCACGAACTGTATATAAGAACTTTAATTCCCCTGTAAATATTCCCCTTTGGATTTACCGCCCTGGGTCACGGACCGGGTCACCGCCACTGTGACATCTCCCCTAGCAGTGACTGGCCCGGCACCGAGTACCCCACGGCGTGCGCCAGATACGGGCAGGGTGAGCAGGGTAAACTAGTCTGTCCCTAGACTGGGAACCCTGAATAGCCCTGACCACGAAGGTATATCTGATGGTGAGAAGATTCGGGTCTCCATGCTAAACCCTAACTCCTCCACAAGCCCTGAGCTAATCCCCCTCACCTCCCTCCACAGAAAAAGGTACAGCAACTTAAAAGGAAAGGACTTCAGCGGCACAAACGAACAGGTCAGCACCGCATGGCTTCCAGGTATAGAGTGCAACTCTATCAGCAGCACCACCTGGTGGAAGGAGAGGATACTTAAAGGCTAGGGGGAGGAGACTCACACATTAACTCACATCCACCAGGACAGGCAATAGAACTGGCATTAACTCATGCAGTACTAGGGGAAATAACACAGTTAAAGTTACAGCAGATACACAGCGCTAGACAGCGCGTGACAATTATTTAGTATTGCCATATGCTCCATAATACCACTGAACATGAGAAAAATATACATTTTATTTTTATACATTTGGGAAGCATGCGCGGGACCCGTTTTTTTGACATCCAACTTTGATTCACGGTTATAATGCTTACCGACAATACCTTTTGTTACAGGTGCCTATTGTGCGTGTGCACGCTGCCGTGGGGGCAGAGGTATCCCTCAGTGTATCAGTGACGCCGGCGGTCCGATCATGTGGCTGGGTCTGTGCTCACGTGCTCGTGTGGGTACGGCCTCGGGTCTCGTGATCGGGCTTCCGGCTGTGATGCGCTTGTGGAATGCGTCCTTCCTTCAGTCGGTGGTGGGGCGTGCACATCCATGGATGACAGCCTCAGTCACATTGAGATGTCTATGGGGAGGGTACGAGGGGAGGGATTAAACTCTGTACCTGGCCCATACTTCTTACACTAGGATACACCCATCTATGATATGATTGGCCGTTTGACGCTTAAACACTCCCAACATTAAATTACTTGAGCTAGTATCCTCCCCAAACTAAGCAATTAAGTACACATCTACATATGTATTCCCGGTGGTATCAATACACTGTACAGTTCTATTAAGTGATTTGATTGGTCTAACACCACGTTTTCCTATGTGTTTTCTGCTACAATTGATCACTTGAATATTTAAATACCTACTTCCTTTGGTGTGATGCCACCCCCAGATGAAGGCTTACACTGAAACCTGTGTAGGGGCTGGCAGAACTATCACCCACAAATAGGTACTGTATATGCTTTCATTACTTAGCCTCGACTATGCGCTGGATTAGCAGGTTGTCTTGCAGGTCACTAATTTACCAGATTAGATCTCTATGTGACTATTTGCTCCTAGCTATGGTTGTATTGTAGCATTTACCTCAAGCATTCTCTGGACTGTGGGTCTATGCTGTCCTGTTGTGGTTTCCCACTGTTACTTTTTTAATCTCTGTGTGTTTGTGGATTTTTATCCTTTTTCGTATTCAATAAAGTTTTGCTCATTTTTAAATTTTTGGGTTCTTGAGTACCTTTTTCTTTATCTGATTTGAGTTTCTCTGTACGGATTTATTTATTATTTCTATGGTAGTTTGGGATACCCAGGTGATAGATTAGGTGTTAGACCTTGTAGGGGTATTTCAAAACTTTGATACAACTTCTTTGTATTAATTTAGGAATTGAAAGAACAATTCAAAGCCTTAACAACAGCCCTGCAGAAATTTAATAAAACTTCTGAACGTGTGACAGACTCTGACAGAACCTTTAACCCGCTCTGGTTAGATAAATCAGGAAGACACACCATTGTGGTGTCTGTTGACGGTGGAAACCACTGGAAAAACGAAAGAACAAAATCACTTCCTGTCCATTCAACAACTACCAAACGGAACAATCCGTAGAGCACAATGGGAAGATCAAATAATTGGCCGAATACTACCTTATGTGGACCAAAATCGGTTTCCAAGTAAAGAGGAGAGAGATAATGAGTCACCAGCAGTAACTGTTTTAGTTAGAGAATGGGCGAAGCTCTACCTCAGTGAAGAAGGTATCCTATATCATAAAGGAGGACAAAACCAGCAGCTGGTACTACCCAGAGCATTCCGTAGGTTGGTCTTCAAAGAACTCCATGAAAACATGGGAGACCTGGGAGTGGAAAAGACAACAAACTTTATCCGCGAGCGCTTCTTCTGGCCATACATGCAGAGAGATATTGAGAGGTACGTGATCAGGAGTGTGGGTGTCTGAAAGATAAACATCCCAACACATCAACCCGGGCACCTATGAGCAACATCCAAACTACGTACCCGTTTGAGATGGTCTCAATAGACTTTCTACATCTAGAGACATACAAGGGCGGTTACGAATACATCTTGGTGGTGATGGACCATTTTACTCGATTTGTGCAAGCATATGCCACCACCAATAAATCTGGTCGAAAAGCAGCAGAGAAGATCTTCAATGATTTTGCTTTGAAGTCTGGGTTCCCTACCATGATCAAGGAAGAGAATTTGAGAACCAGCTCTTTGCCAAGTTAGGAAAGTACTGTAGAATTCAGAGATCCAAAACAACACCCTATCACCCAGAGGGTAATGGACAAGTGGAACGTTTTAACCGGACATTATTGTCAATGTTGAGCACTTTAACAGCTGACGAGAAGAAAGACTGGAAGAGTTCCCTGTCAAAACTGGTACATGCCTATAACTGTACAAAGAGCAAGGCAACGGGTTACTCACCTTTCTTCCTATAGTATGGACGATCGCCAAGACTGCCAATCGACATCATGTTCTAAACTCAGGTGTCAGAGACTTACAAAACGTATCCGCAGTACGTTCGGAAATGGAAGGAACGGATGGCAGAGGCATACAACATAGCATCCAAAGTGGTTATGCAAGGGCACAGCAAGAGTAAGGAGTACTATGATCGAAAACGTTATGGAGCAGAATTGACACCGGGAAGTCGGGTGCTAATCAAGAACATACGTGAAAAAGGTGGTCCAGGAAAACTTTGTTTGTATTAGGAAAACAAGGTGTATGTGGTCATGAAGAAGAAAGCTGATGATAGTCCAGTGTATGAAATCCGATTGGAAACGGGGGACAAGAAAACCAGAGTAGTCCATCGGAATTTACTACTAACCTGTGATTATCTCCCACCACCACAAGACTTCCCAGGATCAGATCGCCATCGACCGAGATCGACTAAGTGACTACCACCGGTTGAAGCTCTGGAGGTGGTTTAGTGACCTTGAGAGCTCGGGTGAAGAAGAACACGCTGTTCTATTTCTCGAACCAGCAAAGAGAGGGATGTACCATCCTCAAGAGAGTGAACTAAGTCCCGAAGCACCAGAGTTTGTACCAAGGAATACAGATGAGGTCCAATCCAGATCTGACAATTGAACACCGGTCATTGAAGAGAACGATTGACACTTAGGAGTAGCAGAATTACCAGACCAAGTGGAAATGGACGATTCAAGAGAAGTACAGGAACTTACAGGGGCAGTTCCAAGATCATCTGAGGAAGTACGAGAAATGAGTGCGGCAGAAGAAACTCCTGCAACTGAGGAACCCGTGGTATCTGAGGAACAACCCCCAAGGAGGATGTCAACTCGAGAAGTGAGGAGGCCTGTGTTGGTCAACCAAGCCAAGTGCCAAGGACTGTCGATTGGAAACAGGTATCTCTGCCTATGGACCAGGTAAGCCCACTTGAGTGGTATTCACCACAGAGAGACATTATGGACAATGTTACCTGGTGGAAAGACTTCTTTTGGCCAAGTGAGAGAGCTGGTTGAAGACGTACGAAAAGCTCCAGCGGAAGAGATGCTGATTGTTTTAATTGTGTTAATTGTTTATTTCTTACAGGAGACCTACAAGAAAAAAGTCGTAAGAGTACATTATTATCAATGTTTATAATTATTACCCCAATTTGACAATGACAAATTTATATATATAGTTACTAAACTTTCACCACTGTCTCAGAATTGGTCAGATTGACCATTTAAGGCGAATGTTGAGGACAACATTCAAAAAGGAGGGAAGAGTGCGACATGCAGAAGTAGTGCTGTTGCTTCAAAAGCATCCAGCAACTATAAGAGTTAACACAGTCACAGGAGACAGGAAGTGTTGTGCTTCAGAAGCATCCAGTAACTAGAGGGGTTAACACAGTCACAGGAGACAGGGAGTGGTTAACAGAGCCCCAGGGGGATTGTGGGGAAATTGTTTACTATTCTGGCTGCATCCAAAGGGAGAAGTGGTGTGTGTGATCTGTATCTCACAGAAGTGCAGGAAAGAGAACAGGATTCAGGTCCAGGGTGAAGCTCAACACAGGTCAGATACCTTGCACTGTTAGTTTGGGAAGTCTATCATCAGGCAGGAAGATAAGGACTGGAATGAATTGTGTCACAGGGATCATCTCCCTCATCAAACCCCCCCCCCCCCATCTCAATGCAGGATAAAGAATGCTGTGTACTACTGTGCCTTTGTGAAGGAAAAGCCTGTTGTTGTGGGTGCATTGAAGTGTGCTGCTAAGAGACTTGATCTGTGCTGTACTGTGCTACCAAGAAAGACTGTTTATTAATGTCATAGTAACATAGTAACATAGTTTGTAAAGCCGAATAAAGACTTGCGTCCATCAAGTTCGACCTGTTAGTTCTGTAATTGCTAAAGTTGATCCAGAGGAGGGCAAAAACCCCAAATGATTTGGCCAATCTTCACCTGAGGAAAAATTCCCTCCCGACTCTGAAACCAGCAGTCAGAATAAATCCCTGTATCAACCTACTATTTTATTTTATTTTTAAGTATATGCTTAAATCTGCCTGGTATCTAGAAATGCATCCAGTCCCCGCTTGAACTGGTTTAGTGAATCCGACATTACCGTCTCCTCACTCAGTGAATTCCATATTCTCACTGCTCTTACCGTAAAGAACCCCTTCCTATGCTAGTGCTGAAACCTTTTCTCTTCCAGTCTTAGTGAATGCCCTCTTGTTACCGTAATATCCCTCCTTTTGAACAAATCCCGGGCAAGATCTCTATACTGTCCCCTAACATATTTG
Organism: Phyllobates terribilis; assembly: GCF_046119375.1. Lineage (NCBI taxonomy): Eukaryota > Metazoa > Chordata > Amphibia > Anura > Dendrobatidae > Phyllobates > Phyllobates terribilis. The sequence continues at coordinate 252,355,679 of NW_027362767.1, read as the reverse complement.
TACACATTTATTATGTCCCCCCTCAACCTTCTCTTTTCCAGGCTGAATAGTCCTAGTTTTGACAACCTCTCTGGGTATTGCAGTCCCTCCATTCCCTTTATTAATTTTGTTGCCCTCCTTTGTACCTTTTCAAGCTCATTTATATCCTTTCTATATATTGGGGCCCATAACTGAGCACAGTATGTCCCTTTGCAAGAAGAGCTATTACTGTTATTGAAGCCTGTTGCTTTAAGAGACAAATGTTTTGGACTGTCCGTGCTGTTGCATTAAATTCTACTGGCATGCACGAGACACAGTGCATACTGAAATATCTCATGAAAATCTGATGAGTCATGAAACAAAATCCAAGTGCTCGAGTTTCCTAAGTTTATCTGAATACCCAGAGCTTTCAGCAGACTATTCTTCCATTCAGCATATTCCAACCATTTCCGAGCACCATTCGACCATGAAGGGTCCTTTAGACCAGTGGTCCCCAACCTTTTTTGCACCAGGGACCGGCTTGAAGCAAGATCATTTTTCCATGGCCCAGCAAGGAGGGGGTGGGGTGGGCGGGGCTTTGGTCATATGGGGGCGGGGTAATGGAGGGATTTGGAGTTTAGTGCATACTTATCATATAGTGTAGACCAGGTCCCCGCCAGGAGCTATGCCAGGAGCCCCACATAATGTGCTGTGCCAGGAGCCGCATCACTGAGGCCCCATCACGCCCTGCAGCAGGACAGGGCAGCTGTCCTGACAGCTGCTGTTCAGCTGCATTTACTTCATCCCAGGGGCGGACACAGACTGTAGTGGGCCCCTGTGCAAGAAATTTTTGGGGGCCCCCCCCCGCCCTTCATAAGGCAACAAAGTTATGTAAACATAACCCCCCCATGTGCATCTCTCACCTCCCCATGTGCAGCTCACCCCCGTGCATCTCTCATCCCCCTCCGTGCATCTCTCATCCCCCTCCGTGCATCTCTCATCCACCCCCCGTGCATCTCTCATCCCCCCCGTGCATCTCTCACCCCCCCGTGCATCTCTCACCCACCCCCTGTGCATCTCTCATCTCTCCCCTCCCCCCATGTGCATCTCTCATCTCTCCCCTCCCTCCCATGTGCATCTCTCATCTCTCCCCTCCCCCCATGTGGATCTCTCATCTCTCCCCTCCCCCATGTGCATCTCTCATCTCTCCCCTCCCCCCCATGTGGATCTCTCATCTCTCCCCTCCCCCCATGTGCATCTCCCATTCCCCCCACTCCTAGTTAATTGTATTTAAAAAAAAATAAAACTTGTTATACTTACCCCCATGCGATCCCTGCAGAATCCTGGCGCTCGTCCAAATCGCTGACACCAGGTTCTCCTGACTTCCGGCCATGTGACGGCGCCGTCACATGACCGGAAGTCAGGGGAATCATGAAGGTGCTGCCGCAGCAGCGCAGCGCTAAGATGTCCCGGACCCGGCGCTTAGCATGCGGCCGGGGGCCCCATGAGGAGAGAGACGCACAAGAGGGGGGCTCCGAGGGGGCTCCTACCGGCCGGGCCCCATACTGGAGTCAGGGCAGTCATGCCCTGATGGCGGCCCTGCTGGAGGCTGGAGGGGCCCCCTCTCCCCGCGGACCGGCTGAAAAACCCCAACGGCCCGGTCCTGGTCCGCGGACCGGCGGTTGGGGACCTCTGCTTTAGACGACCGCCAGTGTTGTGGGGGTCCCAGAACAGGCCGCTGTTAGGCAAAATTGGAGAATATCTTTCTTTTGGAAGCTTATTGAAGAGGGTAAGATGGAAAGAAGAGCTATTTGGGGGCAGTTTACTATGCTACCCCCCCCCCCCCATCATTAGCTGGTATGCAGAGAATACCTGCTCCCAAAAAGGTCTAATCTTACTGCATTCCCACCAAATGTAGAGCATAGTACCTTTTTTTTGTTCACAACGCAAGCATGTGTCTGGGACGGAAAGGAAAATAGCTTGTAACTTTGATAGGTAGTGGTATCATCTTGTTAGCAATTTGTCTTTTTTTTTTCCTGAGCGCTGCAAGTGACTGATGGTTTGTGAGTTAATAAAAAACTTCTCTCCCAATATGATGAGGAAATTATCGCACCCAGTTCCCGTTCCTATGCCTTTTGAAAACTCAGCTTCCCTAGATTACCTTCTCTAATCAGACAACTGTAGAGCAGAGAGATTGCATGCCCAGGTGAAGAATCCTGCAAAAACAAATTTTCAAAAAAAAAATAGGTGTGGACTTAAATGAGCATTCCGCTCCCTGAGAGGGTATAAATGACTGCAATTGTAAATATTCAAGCCATAAAAGTTTCTTGGATGGAAACCGAGCCTGTAGAGACTTAAATGAGGGAAACTTCCAGCCATTGAGTACATGATGTAGAAGGGAATCCTCCACAGCTCTCCAGCCAAGAAAAGACTTGCGTAGAAATCCAGATTGAAAAGAACAAGTGGAGAAAGGTTGGGTGAGATGGCTAAGGGTTCTAAAAAGACAGTAGTTTTTTTGTGCCATAGTTTGAGTGTTTCCCTAGTTAGGTCTGCCTAGAGAGCCAGGGGAAGTGTTTCAAGGGGATAGCTAAACTTTCTTGTTCAAATAGTATAAAATCTATTGCGAGCCAGACAAGAAAATTATGTGCCAACATACAAATCGTGGGCACCAAGTAATAGGTAATAAATCGGCTATTATATGGAAACACAGAAATAAACCAAATTTATAAATAAACCAAATAGATAGCATTTCCCACATGTCTATTTTACATCAGCATCATTTTTTTTAATATTTTTTTTGTTAGGAAGTTAGAAGGGTTACAGTTTATCAGCAATTTCTCATTTTTCCAACAAAACATGCAAAACTATTTTTTTAGGGACCACATCACATTTGAAGTGACTTTGAGGGGCCTGTATAACAGAAAATACCCAGAAGTGACACTATTCTAAAAACTACACCCCTCCAAAGTTCTCAAAATCACATTCAAGAAGTTTAGTAACCCTTCAGGTGCTTCACAAGAACTAAAGCAAAAATTTTACTTTAGGCCCAAATTTTGCATTTTCACATATGTAATAGGAGAAAATGCACCAGGCAATTTGTTTTGTAATTTCTCGTGAGTATATACTGTAGATACCCCATATGTGGTGGAAAACTACTGTTTGGGCTCTCGGCATGGCTCGGAAACGAAGGAGCACCATTTCACTTTTGGAATGCAAAATTGTCTGGAATCGATAGCAGACGCCATGTCGCGTTTCGAGAGCCCTTGATGTGCCTAAACAGTGGTAACCCCCCCACAAGTGACCCCATTTTGGAAACTAGACCCCTCAAGGAACTTATCTAGAGTTGTGGTTAGCACCCTGAACCCCCAAGTGCTTCACAGAATTTTATAACATTGAGCCGTGAAAATAAGAAAAATAACATTTTTAACACAAAGATAAACCCCAAAATTTGTTGTGCAATTTCTCCTGAGTACGCCAATACCCCATGTATGGTACAAACCTACTGTTTGGGCACACAGAATGGCTCGGAGGGGAAGATGCGCTATTTTGGCTGGAATAGGTTGCGGACACCATGTCACATTTGAAGATCCCCCGACAAGCCAAAATAGCAGAAACCCCCACAAGTGACCCCATTTTTTTAAACTACAATTCTCAAGGAATTCATCTAAGGGTGCAGTAGTCATACTGACACCAAGAGTGTGTAACAAAATGTTATACCATTGGGCAGTGAAAAAAAATACATTTTTACCACAAAAAAATTGTTTTAGCCCAAAACTTTACATTTTCACAATGGGAAATGCATAAAAATGGACCAAAATTTAACTCACAATTTCTGCTGAACGTGGAAATACCCCATATGTGACTTTACAGTACTGCTTAGCCACACGACGAGACTCAGGAGGGAATAAGAGCTATTTGACTCTTGGAGATCAAATTATCGCAAAATAGTTTGCGGACTACATATAAAGAGCCACTAAGTGCCAGAAGATTAGAAACCCCCTCAAGTGACCCCATTTTGGAGATTACACCCCAATGGGAATTTATTTACAGGTGTAATGATGATTTTGACTCCATGGGTGTTTTCCAGAAACAAGCAGCAGTGCATGTTGCGGAGTGAAAATTGCAAAACTGCCAGTGTAGTGCCCGTACATTGTAGTCCCACAAATTGCCAAAGGCAAATAAAGATTCCTTATTAAAGCCCCTGATAAAACATAGCTCTTATTTTAAATTCTTCTACAATGGAATAAGACCCTATTTATTAAAAACACATGATACTGGGGGATGGGAATATTCAACAGGTTAGTCCTAATCATGGATATGTAAAGTGCTAATGCTTCACTTTATGGCAGTCTCTTAATCAGATCCCATTACTCTGTATGTGATTAGTAACAACTAATATACTTCATAAAGTGCTAGTGTCTTTGGAGCTGTAGCTATCTGTTTTAGGGCTTCCGGCCCATTTGCGCGCTCTCTCTCTCTCTAAGAAGTATATATAGTGCTAATGCTTCACTTTGTGGCAGTCTCTTATTCAGATCCTGTTTCTTTATAAATTAACATCAACTGATAATTCCACAAGGTGCTAAGGCATTCAGAGTTATGGCTCTCTCTCTGCACATCAATATAACCTGAATTAAAACGATAAGGTGCTGATATAGTTGAAACCAGAAGTTTCCATACACTATATAAAAAGACACATATGCGTGTTTTTCTCAATATCTGACATGAAATCAGAATAAACCTTTCCCTTTTTAGGTCAATTAGGATTACCATAATTTTAATATTTTCCAAATGCCAGAATAATGAGAGAGAGAGAATGTTTTAAGGCGTTTTTATTACTGACTGCAAAGTCAAAAGTTTCCATACATTTCATTAGTATTTGGTACCATTGCCCTTAAACTGAATGACTTGGGTCAAACGCTTGGGATATCCTTCCACAAGCTTCTCACAATAGTTGGTCAGAATTTGAGACCATTACTCCTGACAAAACTGGTGTAACTGATCCAGGTTTGTAGGTCGCCTTGCTCGGACCTGCCTTTTCAGCTTTGCCCATAAATGTTCAATAGGATTGAGATCAGAGCTTTGTGATGGCCACTCCAAAATATTGACTTTGTTATCCTTAAGCCACTTTGTTACCATTTTGGCAGTATGTTTCGGGTCATTGTCCATTTGGAAGATCCATTTCCGCCCAAGCTTTAACTTCCTGGCTCAAGTCTTGAGATGTTGCTTCAGTATTGCCACATAATCTTCTTTTCTCATGATGCCATCTATTTTGTTCAAAAAGTTCAAGTTTAGTTTCATCAGACCACAGGACATGTCTCCAAAAATTAAAGTCTTTGTTCCTGTGTGCATTTGCAAGCATTAATCTGGCTTTTTATGTTTCTTTTGGAGTAATGGATTCTTCCTGGAAGAGTGACCTTTCAGCCCATGGTGATACAGTACTTTTTTCACTGTGGATATTGACCCAATATTACCAGCTTCCACCATCATCTTCACAAGGTCTTTTGCTTTTGTCCTTGGGTTGATATGCACATGTCGGACCAAAGCACGTTCATCTCTGGGACACAGAACCAGTCTCCTTCCTGAGCGGTATGATGGCCGGACATTCCCATCTTGTTTGTACTTGACTATAATTGTTTGTACAGATGAACAAGGCACCTTCAGGTATCTTGAAATTGTACCCAAGATGAACCAGACTTGTGCAAGTCCACAATTCTCTTCCTGATATCTTTGCTGATTTCTTTAGACTTTCCCATGATGCTACACAAAGAAGCAGTGTGTTTCAGGTGTGCATTAAAATACATCCACATGTGTGTCTCTAATTAACTCAGATGTTGCCAAAAAACAACAGAAGCTTCCAAACACATGACATCATCATATGGGCAGTCCATAATTGTTTCAAGGCATAGTAATCTTAATGTATGTAAACTTTTGACTTTGCAGTAAGTAATACAAATGCCTTAAACATTCTCTCTCATTATTCTGGCATTTGGCAAATATTAAAAATTATGGTAATCCTAACTGACCTAAAACGGGAAAGCTTTATTCTGATTTCATGTCAGATATTGAGAAAAACATGCATGTGTCTTTTTATATCGTGAATGTAAACTTCTGGTTTCAACTGTATATTCAAATCACTGATACGAAGGGCGTTCATTAAAGAATTCCCCTGACCCACTTCTATTTATCACAGGACGCTGAAACTTCACGTGTAATGATATAAGTCTCTATAGGTTAAATGCCAATTTGCAACTCAGAACTGATAATGGTCTTGATTTTACAGGTGCTGAAGTGGTGTGAGGTTTGATAATGGACCCAGTGGAATACAGAGAAATCAAGCTCCTTTACTTGAAAAGCCGCACACCAAAGGAGACGTTCGATGAGATGAAAGAGGTTTATGGTGATCATTCCCCATCATATAATGTAGTCAAGAACTGGCAGCATCAATTGAAATGTGGTCGGACTTCGGTGCAAACAGCTCCAATTCCAGGGCAACCCCACTCTGCTATTGATGAACACATCATCCAGCAAGTGGAGGTCGCCATTTTGGAAAATCACCGCGTAACCATTCGCCACCTAGCCCAAAATGTCAAGATTACTGTGGGGTCCATGGAAAAAATCATCCAAGACCATCTTCATATGCATAAGGTATCCACTCGCTAGGTTCCCAGGCTGTTCACACCTTTCCAGAAGCAGGAACAAGTCGAATGCTCTGAGGCTCTATTGACGATGTGCCATGGAAACCAGTAGGGCTTTTTCAACAGACTGATCACACAGGATGAAAGCTGGGTCCATCACTATGATCCCGAGACTAAAGTCCAGTCGATGCAATGGAAGGATCATGACTCACTGCCTCCAAAGAAGGCACGTGCCCAACCCTCGGCAGGCAAGCTCATGCTCACAGTATTTTGAGACCAGCACGGAGTAGTATTGATGGATTTCCTAGCAAAGGGTACCATGATCACTGGGGCATACTATGCTTCACTGCTGCGGAAATTACGGGAGGCCATCAAAACCAAGAGACATGGCATGCTCACTAAAGGTGTTCGCCTTCTACAAGACAATGCATCAGTTCACAACTCACATGTTGCCCAAATGGAAGCATGCTCCTGTGGCTTTGAAATTCTACCGCATCCCCCTTATTCATCCGACCTCGCACCATTGGACTTCTTCCTCTTTCCATAAATGAAGTTATTTTTCAGGGGCAAGCATTTTCCAGATGAGGAGACTCCGATTTCCGAAGTCACAACGTGGCTTTTGGAGCAACCTTTCGACTTCAACAAGCGAGGTGTTTACAGTTGCTTAAAGAGATGGGAGAAGTGTGTGTCTCTATGTGGCACCTATGTAGAGAAGGACTAAAAATGCCAATTTTCCTCTGGGAAATTTAATATGCAAATTGCCTCTTCAGAGAAAAAGAGGACTTGAACTCTATAGCGCCACCTATTGGAAGTAGCAATCCTACAAGTCACAATCAACCCTTTAACGAGACGTGCAATATGATTAGGATAAATACAAGTTGACATTTTAATATTTTATGCACATTGCTTCAATATACATGTGCTTCCCACAAAATTAGAATATCATCAAAAAGTTAATTTATTTCAGTTATTCAATACAAAAAGTGAAACTCATTATATAGAGTCATTACAAACAGAGTGATCTATTTCAAGTGTTTATTTCTGTTAATGCTGATGATTATGGCTTACAACCAATAAAAACACAAAAGTCATTATCTCAGTAAATTAGAATAATTAACAAAAAACACCTGCAAAGGCTTCCTAAGCGTTTTAAAAGGTCCCTTAGTCTGTTTCAGTAGGCTCCACAATCACAGGGAAGACTGCTGACTTGACAGATGTCCAGAAGGCAGTCATTGACACACTCCACAAGGAGGGTAAGCCACAAAAAGTCATTGCTAAAGGATCTGGCTGTTCACAGAGTGCTGTATCCAAGCATATTAATGGAAAGTTGTGTGGAAGGAAAAAGTGAGGTAGAAAAAGAAGCACAAGCAACTGGGATAACCGCAGCCTGGAAGGATTGTTAAGAAAAGGCCATTCAAACATTTGGGGGAGATTCACAAGGAGTGGACTGCTGCTGGAGTCATTGCTTCAAGAGCCACCAACGCCAGAAGCATTTTACCTGGGCCAAAGAGAAAAAGACCCGGACTGTTGCTCAGTGGTCCAAGGTGTTGTTTTCAGATGAAAGTAAATTTTGCATTTCATTTGGAAACCAAGGTCCCAGAGTCTGGAGGAAGAGTGGAGAGGCCACAATCCAAGCTGCTGGAGGTCTAGTGTGAAGTTTCCACAATCCGTGATGGTTTGGGGAGCCATGTCATCTGCTGGTGTAGGTCCACTGTGTTTTATCAAGACCAAAGTCAGCGCAGCCGTCTACCAGGACATTTTACAGCACTTCATGCTTCTCTCTGCCGATAAGCTTTTTGGAGATAGAAATTTCATTCTGCAGCAGGACTTGGCCCCTGTCCATACTGCCAAAAGTAACAATACCTGGTTTACACACAACAGTATCACTGTGCTTGATTGGCAGCAAACTCGCCTGACCTTAACCCCATAGAGCAGAGGTCCCCAACCGCCGGTCCGCGGACCAGGACCGGGCCGTTGGGGTTTTTCAGCCGGTCCGCGGCGCCGCTGACAGCAGAGAACATTATGCAGGACGGGGTGGGGCGTCGGGCGGGTCTTAGTGACGCGGCCCTCCTGCACAGCATGGTGTGTTCCTGACGGGGTGGGGCGTCGGGCGGGTCTTAGTGACGCGGCCCTCCTGCACAGCATGGTGTGTTCCTGACGGGGTGGGGCGGCAGGCTCTCCTCACTGACACGCCCCCGGCAGAACATGTTATGTGGGGCGTGCTGGGGCAGCAGACTGGCTTCAGTGACGCGGCTCCCGGTACCGGTGTTCAGTGTGTAGCGCTGCTAAGCAGCAGCGCTGTATACACTGACGCTCAATGTACAATGCTGCTACTTAGCAGCGCTGTACACCGAGGTCCCGCCAGCATCCTCCCCATACAGCTCCACCCCTCCATAACCCCACCCCCATATGACCAAAGCCCCGCCCCCACCCCCACCGGGCCGTGGAAAACTGGTCTTGCTTAAAGCCGGTCCCTGGTGCAAAAAAGGTTGGGGACCTCTGCCATAGAGAATTGTCAAGAGGAAGATGAGAGACACCAGACCCAACAATGCAGATGAGCTGAATGCTGCTATCAAAGCAACCTGGGCTTCCATAACACCTCAGCAGAGCCACAGGCTGATCGCCTCCATGCCACGAAGCATTGATGCAATAATTGCTGCAAAAGGAGCCCGACCAAGTATTAAGTGCATTTACTGAACATACATTTCAGCAGGACAACATTTCGGATTTTAAAATAATTTGTCAAGCTGGTGTTATAAAGTATTCTAATTTAATGAGATAATGACTTTTGTGTTTTCATTGGCTATAAGCCATAATCATCAACATTAACGGAAATAAACACTTGAAATAGATCAGTCTGTTTGTAATGACTCTATATAATATATGAGCTTCACTTTTTGTATTGAATTTGTATTTGAACTGAAATAAATTAACTTTTTGATGATATTCTAATTTTGTGAGAAGCACCTGTACCATAACATTTAATTAATGGTCTCCAACTTTTGTGACCACCAACCAATCTGATGAACAAAGAAACCAATGTCCCTCAAGTTTTTCTATTGCTATCGGCGACACATCTGCATTATAGGAAGTACGGCTGTATTGTATCTCCTTCCACATAAGGTGATATTATAAAGAATAGTGCTGTGATATGCCAGCACTTAATATGGGGAAAATTCCCCTTGATGCCTTGGGGGCTGGAATGTCACTTCAATTATTTACTTGCACTTAATGTCAAATTGACTCTTTTTAAAAGCCAATAGAATATTACTGCTTTTATTAGAAACATATGGTGTGTAAATAAATGGGTTAGAGCACTAAATGTGTTACAGTATATTTCAATAAATCAGGAAGAGTGGGGCAAATCATAACCCAGGTTCTCTCTATGCTAGTTTATTTAATTGGATATTCAAGGAAGAAAACATGACAAAAAAAACCACACTGGATGAGGCCATACATCAGTAGAAGGCCGTCGCAGAGCACTAGTATAATGGCTTCATTAGTCACCTGTGAGTCACAGTAAGCACATCACTTTACTGTAACTTGTGCCATTTATATCGATATCTGCAATGTCTTGTGTGGAAAAGTTACGAACGTTGCCAAAAAATGTAAATATGATGCCCAAGTGCATGCTAAAAGGGACTGCCATTCATAGACTACCACTAATGTTTTTGCATATAATAAATGCATTAGGGGTCCTATGGAAACCTTCAGTAACATTGGGGGCTTTTCCTAGGCATACACTGATCACAAAGTAAAAACAAAATCTAAAGAAAATCCAAATCACTACATTTATTCTGTAGTTGTGCGCCCTCTAGTGTATTTTCCATTAATGCATTTAACAATACACAATAAAAATAAATTATATTTATATTTACATAGAAAAAGAAAAATGGAAGCAGCATCAGCTAAAAAAGCTCAAAGGTGCCAAGCCTCCCAGGCAATTACCAAACCTCAAATATAGAGTTAAAAAATGTAGGCAGCACATCAAATAGAATTATGGAAAAATTGGTGGTTTAATAGCCCATAGAGGCGGCAAAGTTTTGGTTAAAAAAAAATGAGAATTTTTCTCAAGCTTGAGAAAAGGTCTCATTTTTTGAACCGAAACATCGCCATCACTATGGGCTATAAAACCACAAATTTTTACATACCGGATTTTTCGGACTATAAGACGCACCGGACCATAAGACGCACCTAGGTATTAGAGGAGGAAAATAGAAAAAAAATATTAAGCAAAAAATGTGTTCTCGATGCACTGTTAAGTGGGAGGGGGTCTTCTGCTGACACTGGTATAGGGGTAATGTCCCCCAATTCTGACAATATCCCCCATCCTGGTATATATGCCCTCCCCTTCCTATTATAAGTGGCCCCCATCCCCATCCTGGTATGCATGGCACCCCTCCATCCTGGTATGCATGGCACCCCTCATCCCTATCCTGGTATGCATGGCACCCCTCATCCCTATCCTGGTATGCATGGCACCCCTCATCCCTATCCTGGTATGCATGGCACCCCTAATCCCTATCCTGGTATGCATGGCACCCCTCATCCCTATCCTGGTATGCATGGCACCCCTCATCCCTGCCCTGGTATGCATGGCACCCCTCATCCCTGCCCTGGTATGCATGCCACCCCTCATCCCTGTCCTGGTATGCATGGCACCCCTCATCCCTGTCCTGGTATGCATGGCACCCCACATCCCTGTCCTGGTATGCATGGCACCCCTCATCCCTGTCCTGGTATGCATGGCACTCCTCATACCTGTCCTGGTAAGCATGGCACACCTCATCCCTGTCCTGGTATGCATGGCACTCCTCATACCTGTCCTGGTAAGCATGGCACACCTCATTCTTATCCTGGTATGTATGGCCCCTTCATCTTTATCCTGTTATGTATGGCACCCCTAATCCCTATCCTGGTATGCATGGCCCCCTCATAAGTATATACTGGTATGCATGGCACCACTCATCCATATCCTGGTATGCGTGACATCCCTCATCCTTATCCTGGTATACATAGCCCCCTCATCCTTATCCTGGTATGCATGGCACCCTCATCCTTATCCTGGTATGCATGGCCCCCTCATCCTGGTATGTATGGCCCCCTCATCTGTATACTGGTATGTATGATCCCCCTCATCCTTATCCTGGTATGTATGGCCCCCTCATCTTTATCCTGTTATGTATGCCCCCCTCATCCTTATCCTGGTATGTATGGCTCCCTCATCTTTATCCTGTTATGTATGGCACCCCTAATCCCTATCCTGGTATACATGGCCCCCTCATCCCTATACTGGTATGCATGGCACCCCTCATCCCTATCCTGGTATGCGTGACATCCCTCATCCTTATCCTGGTATACATAGCCCCCTCATCCTTATCCTGGTATGCATGGCACCCTCATCCTTATCCTGATATGCATGGCCCCCTCATCCTGGTATGTATGGCCCCCTCATCTGTATACTGGTATGTATGATCCCCCTCATCCTTATCTTGGTATGTATGGCCCCCTCATCTTTATCCTGTTATGTATGCCCCCCTCATCCTTATCCTGGTATGTATGGCCCCCTCATTCTTATCCTGGTATGTATGGCCCCCTCATCCTTATCCTGGTATATAAGCCCCCCTCATCCTTATCCTGGTATGCATGGTCTCCCTAATCCCCATCACGCTGCACATAAAAAAATAAACACTCCTACTCACCTTTCTTCTCTCCTCCAGCGCTGCATCCTGTCTGCCCGCACTGATCTCGCCATGTGAGCCACGCATGGCGTCACTACCATGCGCGGCCGGGACTGTGTGTGCGGGGAGCAGTGACTTGATGTTTCTTAACAGCCGGCGCACAGCGTAGCTGCAGAACGGCTCCTGCTGCTGCCGGGCGATCGCGTGTGCCCGCTATTGAAGGGCATGAATATTCACCCCCTCCATGGGCGTGGAGAGAGGTTGAATATTCATGCCCTTTAACAGCGGGCACAGGTGATTCCGGCAGCAGCAGGAGCCGCGCTGCGGCTACGCTGTAAGCCGCTATTAAGGAGCATGAATATTCAGCACTCCCCTCGTCCATGGGCGCGGGGAGCAGTGAATATTAATTTTCTTTAGCAGCGGGGACAGTGTAGGCTGCAGCAGGCGGCTGCTGCCTCCTGTGCCCTGCTCCTCCGCAGCTACTGCTCTCCCCACACTCATCTAATATATATATTATATATATATATATATATAAAAATATACCCCCCCCCAACATTCGGACTATAAGACGCACCCCCCCCCCATTTTCCTCCAAAATTCTGGGCGGTCATTTAGAAATTTCATTATTTTTGAAAGAAAAGCACATTTTTTTTCAATGAAGCTAACATTAAATGAATCAGAAATACACTCTATACATTGTTAGTGTGGTAAATGACTACTCTAGCAGCAAACTTCTTGTTTTTATTGCAATATCTACATAGGTGTATAGAGGCCCATTTCCAACAACCACCACTCCAGTGTTTTAATGGTACATTGTGTTTTCTAACTGTGTAAGAAGGCTAATGGATGTTTAGAAAACCCTAGAAAACCCTTGCACAAGTATGTTAGCCAGCTGAAAATGGTTTGGTTGATTTGGGAAGCTATAAAATTGACCTTCCTTTGAGCTAGTTAAGAATCTGAAGCATTACATTTGTTTGTTCTATGAAACTCTCAAAATGGCCAGAAAAAGAGAACTTTCATGTGAAACTCGACAGTCTATTCTTGTTCTAAAGAAATGAAGGCTATTCCATGCGAGAAGTTGCCAAGAAACTGAAGATTTCCTATAACGGTGTGTACTACTCCCTTCAGAGGAGAGCACAAACAGTCTCTAACCGGAGTAGAAAGAGAAGTTGGAGGCCCCGCTCCACAACTGAGCAACAAGACAAGTACATTAGAGTCTCTAGTTTGAGAAATCGACGCCTCACAGCTCCTCAACTGGCAGCTTCATTAAACAGTACACGCAAAAAGCCAGTGCCAACGTCTACAGTGAAGAGGCGACTTCGGGATGCTGGCCTTCAGGGCAAAGTGGCAAAGAAAAAGCCATATCTGAGACTGGCTAATAAAAGGAAAAGATTAATATGGGCAAAAGAACACAGACATTGGACAGAGTAAGATTGGAAAAAAGTTTTATGGACAGACAAATCAAAGTTTGAGGTGTTTGAATCACACAGAAGAACATTTGTGAGACGCAGAGCAACTGAAAAGATGCTGGAATAGTGCCTGACGCCATCTGTCAAGCATGGTGGAGGTAATGTGATGGTCTGGGTTTGCTTTGGTGCTGGTAAAGTGGGAGATTTGTACAAGGTAATTGGGATTTTGAATAAGGAAGGCTATCACTCCATTTTGCAATGCCATGCCATACCCTGTGGACAGCGCTTGATTGGAGCCAATTTCATCCTACAACAGGACAATGACCCAAAGCACACCTCCAAATTATGCATGAACTATTAAGGGAAGAAGCAGGCAGCTGGTATTCTATCTGTAATGGAGTGGCCAGCACAGTCACCAGATCTCAACCCCACTGAGCTGTTGTGGGAGCAGCTTGACCATATGGTACGTAAAAAGTGCCCATCAAGCCAATCCAACTTGTGGGAGAGGCTTCAGGAAGCATGGGGTGAAATTTCTCAAGATTACCTCAGCAAATTAACAGGTAGAATGCCAAAGGTCTGCAATGCTGTAATTGCTGCAAAGGAGCATTCTTTGGCGAAAGCAAAGTTTGAAGAGAAAACGAGTCTTTCAAATAAAAATCATTATTTCTAACCTTGTCAATGTCTGGACTATATTTTCTATTCATTTTGCAACTGATTTGACAAATAAAAGTATGAGTTTTCATGGAAAACACAAAATTGTCTGGGTGACCCCAAACTTTTGAACGGTAGTGTATATATTACTATTATTATAGACCTCATAGATGATGTCTACCTATGATGTCAATTACAGGTCTCTCTCATCTTTATAAGTGGGAGAACTTGCACAATTGGTGGCTGACTAAATACTTTTTTCTCCCACTGAGATATATATATATATATATATATATATATATATACATATACATACAGTGCCTACAAGTAGTATTCAACCCCCTGCAGATTTAGCTGGTTGACACATGCGGAATTAACTTGGCATTGTGACATTTGTACTGTAGATCAGCCTGGAAGTGGGAAATGCTTTGCAGCAAATTTTGTTTTTGTTTTTTTTTAAAACGTTAAAAGTTAATTCAGAGTGTCATTTATTATTCAACCCCTCAAACCACAAGAATTCTGTTTGGTCCCCCTAAAGTATTAAGAAGTAGTTCAGGCACCAAGAATAATGAGCTTCGCATGTGTGGATTAAAGATCTCTTTTGCCAGCCTTTTCTGACTATTTAAGACCCTCCCCAAACTTGTGAACAGCACTCAGACATAGTCAACATGGGAAAGACAAAAGGAGCATTCCAAGGCCATCAGAGACAAGATCGTGGAGGGTCACAAGGCTGGCAAGGGGTACAAAACCCTTTCCAAGGAGTTGGGCCTACCTGTCTCCACTGTTGGGAGCATCATCCGTAAGTGGAAGGCTTATGGAACTACTGTTAGCCTTCCACGGCCTGGACAGCCTTTGAAAGTGTCCTCCCGTGCCGAGGCCAGGCTTGTCCGAAGAGTCAAGGCTAACCCAAGGACAACAAGGAAGGAGCTCCGGGAAGATCTCATGGCAGTGGGGACATTGGTTTCAGTCAATACCATAAGTAACGTACTCCACCGCAATGGTCTCCATTCCAGACGAGCCCGTAAGGTACCTTTACTTTCAAAGCGTCATGTCAAGGCTCGTCTACAGTTTGCTCATGATCACTTGGAGGACTCTGAGACAGACTGGTTCAAGGTTCTATGGTCTGATGAGACCAAGATCGAGATCTTTGGTGCCAACCACACACGTGACGTTTGGAGACTGGATGGCACTGCATACGACCCCAAGA
The DNA here is from genome assembly GCF_046119375.1 of Phyllobates terribilis. Lineage (NCBI taxonomy): Eukaryota > Metazoa > Chordata > Amphibia > Anura > Dendrobatidae > Phyllobates > Phyllobates terribilis. The sequence goes on along the minus strand of NW_027362767.1, from coordinate 252,340,138 downwards.
ATACCATCCCTACAGTCAAGCATGGTGGTGGCAGCATCATGCTGTGGGGCTGTTTCTCAGCCAAGGGGCCTGGCCATCTGGTCCGCATCCATGGGAAGATGGATAGCACGGCCTACCTGGAGATTTTGGCCAAGAACCTCCGCTCCTCCATCAAGGATCTTAAGATGGGTCGTAATTTCATCTTCCAACAAGACAACGACCCAAAGCACACAGCCAAGAAAACCAAGGCCTGGTTCAAGAGGGAAAAAGTCAAGGTGTTGGAGTGGCCTAGTCAGTCTCCTGACCTTAACCCAAATGAAAACTTGTGGAAGGAGCTCAAGAATAAAGTCCACATGAGACACCCAAAGAACCTAGATAACTTGGAGAAGATCTGCATGGAGGAGTGGGCCAAGATAACTCCACAGACCTGTGCCGGCCTGATCAGGTCTTATAAAAGACGATTATTAGCTGTAATTGCAAACAAGGGTTATTCCACAAAATATTAAACATAGGGGTTGAATAATAATTGATCCACACTTTTATGTTTAAAATTTAATAAAATTCAACTGAGCAACATAACTTTTTGGTTTGTAAGATTTATGCTTCTGTTCATAAAACCTACTCTCGTTTGCAGTTTGAAGGCTCTAACTTATTTGCATCTTATCAAACCAGCTAAATCTGCAGGGGGTTGAATACTACTTGTAGGCACTGTATATATATTATATATATATATATATATATATATATATATATATATATATATATATATATATAATGTGTGTGTGTGTATATATACACATATATATATACACACACACACACACACACACACATTATATATCTCAGTGGGGGAAAAAAGTATTTAGTCAGTCACCAATTGTGCAAGTTCTCCCACTTATAAAGATGAGAGAGGCCTGTAATTGACATCATAGGTAGAACTCGACTATGAGAGACAAAATGAGAAAACAAATCCTGAAAATCACATTGACTGATTTGGAAAGAATTCTTTTTCAAATTTTGGTAGAAAAGGGTATAACAGAACAAGAAAATGGAAAAATAACCAGTCCATATAACGCACGGGCTCAGGTGTTTAAATATCAGTCCTTTTTCCTCAGACTCCAGCAGGGTCTGAGCAGCACATGCAAGGCCTCCTCACCTTGCAAACACACCGCCCAAGTAAGACAGCACCAGCTGCCTTAAGACAGCCATTCCAAGACCTGGACTAGAGGTAAGTGAGCAGCCGATCCATCCCAGCTTTTTCAGCTGCTCATAAAACCCGGATCCATAATCCGTGCCCCATTAAACACCTCTCAGCACTATGTGTGCTGGAGCCTGCTTCTCTAGGTCCTACATCACCGAGGCTTGGCACCTCGGGGACACATACCTCACGTCCACGACCAGTCAAACTGCCACCTTACATCTCTCCCCTCTGCGAACCTTCTGCCATCAGACAGTGGATCCTCGACAAAGCGTCAGCATTGCCATGCAGTTTCCCGGGCCTATGCTCAACATGGAAGCAAAAATCGTTAAGTGCCAGGAGCCATCTGGTCACTCAAGCATTGTTCCCCTTCTTCTGCCTCATCCACCTCAGCGGGCATGGTCTGACACTAGCCTGAATTTCTTGCCTAACAGTCTTAGATTGTCCAATTCTCCAATATGGAGTAATTCTTCTCGCAGAATGACAGCTTCAGACTTAGATAGATTATGGGGTGCTCCCCCATTCGCCTCTTGTGATAAGTGTTATGATCTGCAACAAGTACTAAGGAAAGAAAGGGAAAAGCTATCCCTACAGTAAGACTAAGCTGAATCCCTACGATGTAGCGGGCTGCCTGTTCCTTGCGAACAGACCCGCCTTAGTCCTCGGCTAGTCTGAACGAAGACGTATAGCATAAAGGAAGGGGTCCCTAAAAGAACTAAGGACTGGAACAAAAATGGGACACCTCCTGAACAGAGAAGGTTGTTGCAGAACACAAAAAGATAAACTGACAAAAAGGTACTAGAGATCCCAGAAGGACCAAGCAAACTGACAGAGATAGACACAGAAGCATCTGGCTAGCAAAACAGTCAAACAATACTGAAGTCCAGCACAGCCAAAAGGGAGGAGCTGGAATATATAGGCAGATGGTCACGTGACCACAAAACACAAGATGGAAAAAACAAACAAGAGCGTTCTAACAATAAGACAGCGCCAGCTGACATCGGATGTATCCATCTGGACCATAAACTCCTTAGGGAAATCTGGTGCCACCAGAACTGGCTGTTTATACAGAACTAGCTTCAGTTCCTGGAAGGCCACCTCAGTTTTGGAGACCATTTATCCATAGCCGATTTTGTCGCTTTAAAGAGGTCCATCAGAGGGGTGGCTATCATGGCAAAGTTAGGGATGAACCGGCGGTAGTAGCCCACTATGCCCAGGAACACCCTGACCCGCTTCTTTGAGAGACGTTGTGGCCAACTTTGGAAAGCGTCAACTTTATTTATTTGGGGCTTTATTTCGCCCCTGCCTATGCTATAGCTCAAGTATTTAGCTTCCTCCTTGCCCATGGCACATTTCTTAGGGTTTATGGAAAACCCCACCAGCCATAGAGCATCTTTGCTCAGATGGCTTCCCCAATCCTAGCTGTAGATCACTATGTCAACCAGGTAGGCCACTGCATACTTCTTGTGGGGAGCTAGGATCCGGTCCATGGCACTCTGGAAGGTAACCGGAGCTTCTTGAAAGCCAAACGGCATCCTTGTGTACTGGAAACAATCGTCTGGTGTTAAGAAGGCCGTCTTTCTTGGCATCTTGGGACATGGGAATTTGCCAATACCCTTTTGTGAGGTCAAGGGTGGTAATGTACCTGGCCGGCCCTAGCCTTTCAATCAGTTCATCTACCCTGGGCATTGGGTAGGTGTCGAACTTTGAGACCTCGTTGAGTTTCTGTAGTCAATACAGACCCGCCACTCCCCATCTGGTTTTGGCAACAAGACTATGGGTGTGGACCAGCCACTCTTGGATTCTTCAATGACTCCTACATTCAGCATCCGCTTCACCTATTTCGAGATCACCTCTCGGTGAGCCTCTTGTAACCGATACGGTTTCAGGTTGACGCAAACATGAGGCTCTGTGAGTACCTCATGCTCTATAACTTGAGTGAGACCTGGCAACTCAGAAAACAGGTCTTTATTCTGCTGCAACAGCTCCCGACATTGCTGTTTCTGTGAGCGAGACAATGTGCCCGCCACCTTTACTTCTAACTTGGCCACCAGACAAGGAGCTTCCACGGGTTCTCTGTCCTGCCATGGTTTAATCAGGTTGACATGATAAACCTGGTGAGGCTTACTCATCCCTGGTTGGTGGATTTTATAGTTGACTTCATCAACTTTCTCTACCACCTCATAGGGGCCCTGTCACTTGGCTAGGAACTTGCTCTCCACAGTGGGCACCAACACAAGCACTCGATCCCCTGGGTTGAACTGTCTCACCGTGGCTGACCTATTATATACCCTGGACTGTGCTTCCTGTGCCTTGAGGAGGTGCTCCTTCACAATGGGCATCACATTGTCTCTTGCATCAGGGCGATATGCTCTCCCACACTTCTATAGGGTGTGGTCCCAGCTTCTCAGGACTTTCACCACATTCAGGAGAATGTGAGAGTGTCGGCCATAGTGTAGTTCAAACGGGGAGAAGCCTGTGGAAAATGGGGAACTTCCCTTATGGAGATAGGGAAGCAGACAGTCCCAGTCTCGGCCATCCTTCCCCACCGCTTTCTTCAGCATAGCTTTCAAGGTTTTGTTAAACTTTTTCCACCAGTCCGTCCATCTGGGGGTGGTACATTGAGGTTCTAAGTTGTGAAATATGCAGTGTTTTGCACAATTCCCTCATGACCTTCGACACGAATGGAGTCCCTTGGTCTGTTAGGATCTCCTTAGGCAACCCCGTTCTAGAAAATATATGGACCAGCTTCCGGGCCATACATTTGTCTGAAGAGTTTCGTAGTGGTATGGCCTCCAGATACCGTGTAGCATAATCTAGTACCACCAGGATATACTGATGCCCTCGGGTGAACTTGACCAGGGGTGCCACTAGATCCATTGCTATGTGATCGAATGGGATCTCAATGATAGGCAATGCCACTAAAGGGCTATGGAAGGGAGACTCTGGGGAGATCAGCTGAGGTCCCTGAGTTGAGTGCTTCCAAAGTTTCCCCTGGACACCTCCCGCTCAGAGGAGGTTGGCCTACGGGGATGCTGCCTCATCCTCAACAATAACAAGCGCAAAAAAGGGGAAACCCGTCAGCTGCGGCCTGCGACGAGGCTTCTTTAGAAATGACATGGCTGGCATCTGGCCAAGCAGGTGTCCTCCCTTTCCCCTACAAGTTCCAAAACAATGCAAAGTCCTACCCTATTATAACAGGGTGTAATAAGTCCTTGACTACGCCAACCTCATGGGACTCGGTGCCACAGTTTGTACCTATGACCACTCAGGTCACAGAGTAGTCTTTAGCGTCCCCATGGATACAGAGGACTCCCATCCTCTTCCCAGGAATCAGCCGATGAGGAATTGTGCCCTTACTAAGGTTACCAATCTACCAGAGTCCAACAGACCAGTCATTTGCACTCCGTTCACTGACACGGGACATGCCTGCGGTTCCTCGCCTAGTTGAGGGACAGTACTGCAGGCAGGATATGCAAAATAGAGCAGCGCCGTCCTATGCTGCAGACCATTGACTCAGTCTTCACGAGGCAACTAGTGGCTACGTGACCTTGGGTATGACACCTTCAACAAATTATGTTACTAGATGGGGCCTTTGGCAACAACTCAGACGCCTCCTGGGCTCTTCGACGCCTTCCAGATGTGGGTCTAGTTCCCCTCTTTTGGGTGTCAGCCCCCATTTGGGAACTCCAGTAAGGAGATGCCAAGACCCCTTGCTTCCCCAAGGAACTTTCGATCCGCCTGCTACCTTTCCACCAGGCCCACCAAGTCATCGGCATTAAGGGAATCTTCCTGGGCAACCCAGGATTGAACTGACCTCGCAAGGGACTGTATGAACTTGTCCATAATGACCCTCTCCATCTGTGCTGGGGAGGAAAATTCAGGTTGCAACCACTCTTACACCAGGTGTAGGGGGTCAAACATTTGAGACTGGGGAGGTTTGTCACTGCAATAGGCCCCATGGTTCACCCATTGTGCTCTGACAGTCAGAGTCACTTCGAAGTACGCCAAGATCTCAGTTTTCAACTTGGCGCACTCTTTTGCGTCCTGCAAGGCCAGGTCAAATTAGGTGTTCTGCTGTTCCTGTTAGATATGGCGCCAGAACCGTCGCCCACTGCTCCGGAGGCAATTTTTCCCGTTCCACCACCCTTTCAAAAACCGTCATCACCTGGGGTCAACTTTTGAAAGGCTCTCCTTGCCGTCTTCCTCACGTGTGAGTCATCACTTTGACTTGGAGGTGGGGTGGTCGCCCTGCCACGAACGGCCTCTGCGCGGAGTTCCATCTGTCGCGTAAGCACCTCCTGTTGCTGTCACTGCTGCTGACCCTGTTAGAGCGGCTGCACCAACAATATGTTTCCTGTTGTGCAACCTGCTGCTGCTTTTGTACTTGCTTTTGTTGCACTTGGACTAGGTGCTTGATCAGTTCCTCCGAGTTGTCGGCTTTCACTAATGCAGTCGCTTTTACCCAGGATATGTGGTATCTCTGCGGCAGTCACATTGCTCCTCGGGATTCGTGCCTGTGCTTCTAGCAGCAACTCTGAGGGATATGCTCTGTGGTAGACGCTGGTTCACACACAGGATCCAGTTTGTTGATTCAAAAACAAACAGGCGGTTTATTAAAAGTTCATAAACTGTTAGGGTTAACAAAACAAACAGCCTCTTCCAGGTACAAAAAGTTATAACAGAACAAAGAATGGAAAAATAACCAGTCCATATAAAGCATGGGCTCAGCTGTTTAAATGTCAGTCCTTCTTCCTCAGACTCCAGCAGGGTCTGAGCAGCATATGCAAGGCTTCCTCACCTTCAAACATACCTACCAAGTGAGATAGTGCCAGCTGTCTTATATTCAGCCATTCCAAGACCTAGACTGGAGGTAACTGAGTAGCTGATCCCTCCCAGGTCTTTCAGCTGCTCGTAAAACCCGGACCCACAATCCGTGCCCATTAAACACCCCTTAGCACTGTGTGCGCTGGAGCCTGCCTCTCTGGGTCCTACATCACCGAGGCTTGGCACCTCGGGGACACATACCTCTGTCCACGACCTGTCCAGCTGCCTCATATATTGTATTTATTTTACCACTATTCTGGCGTACATATGAATGACTTTGTATTATATATATTATATTACTATAGTTTCTCCTTGCATCTCTCTCCTTGTAGCGTGGGTCTAGCAAGGTGAACAACCAGTTCTCTTTTTAGGCCAAGATGAATATAACGCGAGGGTCACTGAAAAGCCAGTGGTACATAAAGTCGGCTATATGTGCCAAGCTCCCGACAGTCAACACTTCCTTGTCTCCACCATGATGACCACTCTCCATCTCATCCTCCCTCTTTTCCTCCTTATTCCCCTCCTCAGTCCATCAACATAGGAGAGACGGGACAAAGCTTGAGTGGGTACTAGCCTCTGTTGCGCTAGCAACCAGCTCCTGTTCCTCCTGCTCAGTCTCCACCTCCTCATTGTTGCCCAATCCACGCTGAGCAGATGAGATGAGGCTGGGTAGTATCTCCCAGTCTCATGTCTCCCCCCATCTCTACCTGGTCCGCATGCAAAGTTTCTATCACAGGTGTGTCAGGGTTGACAGACAGTCTGACTGTAGAAGGTCGCTGCGTTTGGTCTTACAAACATCGCCCTGATCCTTTTATGATTCTCACAAAGCTTTGTCAGCATGTGCAGTGTGGAGTTCCAGCGTGTGGTCACGTCGCACTCCAGCCAATGAGCTGGCACTTGCATGTGCTGCTGCAGTACTGCCAGAGTGGCGACAGCTGTAGCTGACTTGTGGAAATGGGCGCACAGACGGCGTACCTTGGCAAGTAGCTCTGGCAAATCTGGGTAGGTTTTCAGAAACCGCTAAACCACAAAATTGAGCATGTGAGCCAAGCATGATACGTGTGTGAGCTTGCTGAGCTTCAAGGCCGCCACCAGGTTACGGACATTATCACACACAACCATGTCTGGTTGTAGGTTCAGCAGAAAGAGCCACAGATCTGCCTGGTCTGTTATTCCTTTTAACAACTCTGCGGCGGTGTGTGGCTTGTTTTCCAGAAAAATTAGCTGCAGCAGAGCCTGTTGCCGCTTTGCTGAGGCAATGATGCAGAGCTTCCAGCTGATGTGGACGACGTGCTCTGAGATAACAAATCGGAAATGGAGGATGAGGAGGAGCAGGAGGGGGTGCAGGAACTGCTGTAGGAGGTGGAGGAAACCCTGATAGAAGTAGGGCCAGCAATCCGAAGAATTGGTAGCACATGTGCTGTGCTAGGAGCCCCAGCATCCACAATGTTTACCCAGTGTGCGGTGATGGAAATGTAGCATCCCTGGCCACAATCACTTGTCCATATGTTGGTCATTAAGTGGGCAATCCCAGTAACTGCGTTGGTAAGGGCATGGGTGATGTTCTTGGACATGTGCTGGTACAAGGCTGGGAAGCCACAACCGGAGAAATAGTGGCAGCGGGGGACAGAGTACCGAAGGATGGCTGCCACCACAAGTCTAAACGGCAACATTTCCACAGCAAGCAGCCTGGAAATATGCCCGTTTAGCATTTGGGCCTGTGGGTGGGTGGTTGAGAGCTTTGTTTTTCATTCCAAGGCCTAGAGTGGGACAGCTGAATGCTGTACTGGGACAAGGATTTGGAAGTGCCTGATGATCATGACTCAGAATGTGCAAGGACAGGTGCAGATGCATCTGCGCTAGTGATGAGCGAGCACTAAAATGCTCTGGTACTCGTTGCTTGGGTCGAGCAAATTGTAATGCTCGAGTGCTCAGTCTGAGTAACGAGTGGGTCTCCTATAGTGGTAATGCCCATGCAGTGACTGCAAGAGCGGCCAAAATTTGGGAAAAACCCCAATACCAATTTAAAGACAGACAGAGCTGGGCCACAGTAACAACATGTTCCCAATGTCCTTTGCAAGAGACGTAGAGGTCGGAGTGCCTCCTGAAAATAATGTTCCCATTTTTAGGAAGTGGGTCTCCCATACTGTGTGCCTATGCAGTGAATGCAATGGCTGCCAAAAATTTGAAGGAACTCCAATGGCCCTTGCAAGAGACGTAGATATAGTGATATCGTAGATATTGTGGTGATATGGTGGTGGAGGATGAGGAGTAGGAGGAAGATGAGAGCAAATAGACAAAATCAGGAAGCTTATATCCATGTCTGGGTGTGAAGTCAGAGGTGCATGCGAATAGAGTTAGACCTCCCAAAAAACAGACACTGTATTTGAGTTTATGTTACGCTGCTATCATTCGGTGGTGTTGAGAAGTCTGGCCCAATCCAGCCCTTGTTCATTTTTATAAGAGTCAAACCTGTCAGCATTTTCAGTTGACAGGCGGATGCGCCTATCGGTTATTATTCCACCAGCGGCACTAAAAATCCGCTCTGACAAAACGCTAGCGGCATGGCAGGCCAGGACCTCCAAGGCATAGAGAGCCAGTTCATACCTTGTGTCTAGCTTGGATACCCAATAATTATAAGGCACAGAGGAATCAGGGAGGACGTTGGTAAGGTCGGCAAACTTTTCCCTCCTTGGGAGTGTACCCCGCGCCTCAGGGCCTGTGCGATGGGAGGGTCTGAGAAAACTGTCCCAGAAAATTTGACAGTGTTGCCCTGCCTCTGCTGGATTGCATGTGTTTCTTTCTCGCCGGTACTCCTTGGTTGTCGAACGAACTGTGACCTATGCCGCCAGCGTTTTCTGATGGGAATTTTTTTAATAATTCTGCAACAAGGGCATTCTGGTACTGCCCAATTTTATTAGGCCTGTCCGGCAAGACAGAAAAAGTTCTCCTTGTAGCGTGGGGTCTAGAAGTGTCACCAACCAGTAATGACTGTAACCCAAAATTTGGACAAGACGAGGGTCACGGGAAAGGCATGAAAAACATAAACTCGGCCATGTGTGCCAGACTGCAAAGAAGCAACACTTCTGTGTCCTTACCAAGAGGACGACTGACCATGCTCTCCTCATCCTCCTCCTCCTTCCTGTCCTCAGCCAATCCACGCTGAACAGACGGTATGACAGTTGTGCAGGTAGAACAGTCTATACTGTAGGAAACTAGCTCCTGTTCTTCCTCCTCCTTCTCTTTCTCATTGTCACCCAATCCACGTTGGGATGAGATGAGGCTGGGCTGTGTGGAATCACCCTGTATGATTCCCTGATCCATCTCATCGTGCTCCGCCTGCAATGCATCCTCTCTAATTGTGAGCAGAGAGCGTTTCAGAAGACAAAGAAGCGGGATGGTGACGCTAATTATGGCGTCATCGCTGCTCACCATCTTGGTGGACTCCTCAAAGTTTTGGAGTATGGTACAGATGTCTAACATCCATGTCCACTCCTGAGGTCTTATGTGTGGAGTCTCACCTGAATACCGATGGCCTTGTTGATGCTGGTAGTCAACAACTGACCCTCTTCTGCTAACAAATCCTTCCCAACATTTGCAATGTAGAATTCCAACACGTGGGGATATAGCACACCAGTCGGTGAGCTGGAAGCTGCAACCGCTGCTGAAGCACGGCAAGGGCGGCGAAAGCTGTAGCTGACTTACTAAAATGGGCACACACGCGGTGTACTTTGACAAGTAGATGCGACAGATCTGGGTAGGTTTTGAGAAACCGCTGACCCACGAGGTTAAGCACATGGGCCAGGCATGGTACATGTGTGAGCTCGCCTAGCTTCAAAGCCGCCACCAGGTTCCGGCCATTGTCACACACAACCACATGACCATGCCTGGCTGTAGGTTCAGCGGTGTCAGCCAAAGATCTGCCTGCTCTTTCAGAGCTGTCCACAAGTTTTCAGTGTTGCGCAGTTTGTAACCTAATCATATTATTTTCAGCACAGCCTGTTGCCGCTTGGCCGAGGCAGTGCTTCCAGTTTCTGACTGATGTGCTCATTTCGCAGATGGAGGCTGAAGAGGAGGAGGAGGAGGTTCAGGAGCTGCAGAATGTGGGGGCAACCCTGATTGACCAAGGGCCCGCAATCCTCAGCGTCAGAAGGACGTGTTCCGTCCCAAGGTCCGACTGGGTCCCGGCTTCCACTATATTAACCCAGTGTGAAGTCAGCGAGATGTACCATCCCTGCCCACAAGCACTTGTCCAAGTGTCTGTGGCTAGGTGGACTTTCCCAGTAACTGCATTGTTGATGGCAGGGCTAATTTTGTGGGACACGTACTCGTGTAATGCGGGGATGGCACACCAGGAGAAATAGTGGCAGCTGGGGACCAAGTACCGAGGGACGGCGCCGCCATCAGGTTGCAGAAAGCTTCCGTCTCCACGAGCCTAAAAGGCAACATTTAGAGCGCAAGCAGTCGCAAAATGTGTGAATTTAGTATTGTGGCCTGTGGGGTGTTGGCTGCGTATTTACGCTTGTGTTCCAAGGACTGGGGTAGGGACAACTGAACGCTGCGCTGAGACAAGGAAGTGGACTTGCTTGCTGATGGTGCTAGTTGAGAGTGTGCACCGACACGTGCAGGGTGGGAGGCATCTTTGCATGTGCCATGGACAGAGAATTGGCGTGAATGTATGACAGCGGAAGGAGAAGTGGTGTCACCCACAGACACTGTTTCTGCACCCTGGGGTTCGGCCAACTTAGTCGGGTGCTTTGCTGCCATATGCCTGATCATTCTGATGTTGGTCAGGCTGCTAGTTTTGCTACCCCTGCTGCTGATGCTGGCCTGGCAGGTGGTGCAAATGGCCTTTTTGGGGTTATCTGCAGAGCCTTTAAATAACAACCAGACTCGGGAACACCTAACCGTTGTACTGGCAACTTCCGTCGTGTTAGTGTTACGGGGAACGCTTTCCCACCTTGTGTCTGCGGCCACCACACTGCTCCTTCCTGCCTGTTGTGGTGCTACGCCTTCCTCCCCCTGTGTGCTGCAGTCCTCGCTCTGCATATCCTCCTGCCCGGTTGGGTCAGTTACTGTATCATCCACCACCTCGTCTTCCACTTCCACACCCTGGTCCTCTTCCTGACTTTCTGGCAATTGTGTCTCATCATCATCATCATCCACCTCTTGCGACAGTAATTGCACTTTCTCAACGTTGCCTTCGTGTGACTGTGGCTGCTCAAATATTCGGGCATCGCTATACGCGTTCTCCTCTTGACTCGCTTGAAGCTGGCCGGGCGAGAGGCCCGAATCTACAAATGGAAAAGTGAACAGCTCTTCTGAGTGCCCAAGTGTGGCATCAGTTGTCTCTGGGCACTCGGCATTGTGGAAGGAAGAAGGATTAGGCTGAGGAATAAGCGGTCCAGACTCACGGCTACTGAGACTTGACCGTGTGGAAGACAGGGTGGTTGTGTTTGTGGCAAAGTGACTGGAAGCATTATCTGCTATCCAACCAACAACCTTTTTACATTGCTCTGAGTTTAATAGTGGTGTGGTACGGTCCCCTAGAAATTGGGAGAGGAAGGTCGGGCGACAAGATGTGGGTGCTTGCTGTGGCACAATTTCAGCTTGCCCAGGGCCTCGGCCTCTGCATGCACCATCACCATCACGATCCCCGTCCACTTCCCTGTCCCTTGCCATGCACCTTGCACATTTTAAATGGAGGACAATATTTTCCACATTCACTAAAAATGGCTGATTTTGGAACGCAGTTATATGTGATAAGTTTGACAGAGAACCACGGTTTTAAATAGCAGGCCTGTAATTTACTAATATTATTATTCACAGAGACCTAGTGTGAATAGCTTGACCGACATACTGCAACGAAATGGAAGGCAGAAATGGCTGATTTTGGAACAATGTTATACAGTGGGTACGGAAAGTATTCAGACCACTTTAAATTTTTCACTTTTTGTTTCATTGCAGCCATTTAGTAAATTCTAAAAAGTTAATTTATTTTTCTCGTTAAAGTACACTCTGCACCCCATCTTGACTGAAAAAAAAACAGAAATGTAGAAATTTTTGCAAATTTTCCATCTCAAGGAAGATCACAAGGAAATGGACAGCATGTGACTTAAATATGAGTGTCTGAGCAAAGGGTCTAAATACTTATGACCATGTAATATTTCAGTTTTTATTTTTTAATAAATTTGCAAACATTTCTGTTTTTTTTCAGTCAAGATGGGGTGCAGAATGTACTTTAATGAGAAAAAAATGAACTTTTTAGAATTTACCAAATGGCTGCAACAAAATGAAAATGTAAGCCAATATTTTCCACGTTCAGTTCAAATTTCTGTATTTTTAATCGCTGTAATATGAAAAATATCTGGCGGCATGCTGCAGTACTAACAAGCAAATGGAGCAGAAAAATGTGCACTCTGGATTGCTTTTTAAGCAAATAATCAGGATTAAGATAAAAAAAATGTCCCTGGACCCTGATATATGGGGCTATGTCTACAAATATCTAAGAACAGCAGCAGCAGGAACGTGCTATTCTCCCTTTGGTCAACCCACTACCTCTTCCTGTCTGTTTCAGTGCTGCCAATCCCTCACCCTCAGTGCTGCTGGTCTCGCTCTGCATGCCAGCTTCCCAGGTTGGGTCAGTGATTTCGTCAACCACCAACTCGTCCTCCACCACCGCACCCTGGTCCCTCTGACTTAGTGACTTGACAACAACATGACTTATCAGCAACTGTCTTACATCATCATCTACCTCTTTAGCCAAAATTTGCCGTTCCCCACCGTCAACTTCTTGTGACCGTGGCTGCTCTAGGTTTTGTGCATCACTAAACAGCATGTCCTCCTGTCCCTCTTGGAACATGCAGGGTGAGAGGCCACAATCAAGAAATTATGATGTAAAGAGCTCCGCAAAGTGTCCTAGTGTGGGATAACTGGTCTCCTGGGACTCAACATGGTGGAAGGAAGGAGGATCCAGGTGAGGATTAAATGATCCAGACTGTAGGCTGGTGAGACTGGACCGTGTGAAAGACTGGGTGGTGCTGGCAAGCATGCTGGATGCTATCCAACCATCCACCTATTCGCACTGTTGTGGCTTCAGAAGTGGTGTCCCGTGCCCCCCTGCAAAGAGGGCTAGGAAGCTATGTGTCGTGGATGGGCATGTTTCTTGTGCTCCAGCGACAGGCGTAGTTGCACCTGGCCCACGTCCTCGACGTCTACGTGCACCATCATCAGCACTTCCACTTTCCCGTCCCTTACCGCATGCCTTATGCATTTTCTAATTGCTAGGTCTCTGAAAACCAAGTTTTTTACTAAAAAAAATGTGTCACTTGCAGCAGGCAAAGCGTTTTCTTTTCAGTTTAAAACCACTGTAATTTAACACAAAGCATGCTAAACTGTATCGATGACAATAGTCTTTTTTTTGGAGGAGGGGGGTGAAAAAATTATGTGGTCATGTGCAGCAGCTATACAGTGCCTACAAGTAGTATTCAACCCCCTGCAGATTTAGCTGGTTTGATAAGATGCAAATAAGTTAGAGCCTTCAAACAGCAAACGAGAGTAGGTTTTATGAACAGAAGCATAAATCTTACAAACCAAAAAGTTAATGTTGCTCAGTTGAATTTTATTAAATTTTAAACATAAAAGTGTGGTTCAATTATTATACAACCCCTATGTTTAATATTTTGTGGAATAACCCTTGTTTGCAATTACAGCTAATAATCGTCTTTTATAAGACCTGATCAGGCCGGCACAGGTCTGTGGAGTTATCTTGGCCCACTCCTCCATGCAGATCTTCTCCAAGTTATCTAGGTTCTTTGGGTGTATCATGTGGACTTTATTCTTGAGCTCTTTCCACAAGTTTTCAATTGGGTTAAGGTCAGGAGACTGACTAGGCCACTCCAACACCTTGACTTTTTCCCTCTTGAACCAGGCCTTTTTTTTCTTGGCTGTGTGCTTTGGGTCATTGTCTTGTTGGAAGATGAAATTACGACCCATCTTAAGATCCTTGATGGAGGAGCGGAGGTTCTTGGCCAAAATCTCCAGGTAGGCCGTGCTATCCATCTTCCCATGGATGCGGACCAGATGGCCAGGCCCCTTGGCTGAGAAACAGCCCCACAGCATGATGCTGCCACCACCATGCTTGACTGTAGGGATGGTATTCTTGGGGTTGTATGCAGTGCCATCCAGTCTCCAAACGTCACGTGTGTGGTTGGCACCAAAGATCTCGATCTTGGTCTCATCAGACCATAGAACCTTGAACCAGTCTGTCTCAGAGTCCTCCAAGTGATCATGAGCAAACTGTAGACGAGCCTTGACATGACGCTTTGAAAGTAAAGGTACCATACAGGCTCGTCTGGAACGGAGACCATTGCGGTGGAGTACGTTACTTATGGTACTGACTGAAACCAATGTCCCACTGCCATGAGATCTTCCCGGAGCTCCTTCCTTGTTGTCCTTGGGTTAGCCTTGACTCTTCGGACAAGCCTGGCCTCGGCACGGGAGGACACTTTCAAAGGCTGTCCAGGCCGTGGAAGGCTAACAGTAGTTCCATAAGCCTTCCACTTACGGATGATGCTCCCAACAGTGGAGACAGGTAGGCCCAACTCCTTGGAAAGGGTTTTGTACCCCTTGCCAGCCTTGTGACCCTCCACGATCTTGTCTCTGATGGCCTTGGAATGCTCCTTTGTCTTTCCCATGTTGACCATGTCTGAGTGCTGTTCACAAGTTTGGGGAGGGTCTTAAATAGTCAGAAAAGGCTGGCAAAAGAGATCTTTAATCCACACATGCGAAGCTCATTATTCTTGGTGCCTGAACTACTTCTTAATACTTTAGGGGGACCAAACAGAATTCTTGTGGTTTGAGGGGTTGAATAATAAATGACTCTCTGAATTAACTTTAAAAAAAAAAAAAAAAAAAAATTTGCTGCAGTGCATTTCCCACTTCCAGGCTGATCTACAGTACAAATGTCACAATGCCAAGTTAATTCCGCATGTGTCAACCAGCTAAATCTGCAGGGGGTTGAATACTACTTGTAGGCACTGTATATTAAGTTAACGGACTGGAAAGCCCTAAGTCCTGCCTCGAGGCTGTATTCAGCCACTCTCCCTGCTCCAGCAGCTGTCCCTGTGCTAAATGCAGAATGTATTGCAAGGAAACAGCAAAGCACAAATTTGGCCCTTAGAAGGACTTTTATATGATGGTTCAGCAACAGAATCACCACTAGAGGACTCTGATTCCTGAAACTTTGCACACAGGCGACTGGACAACTACTCTCTCCCTGCAATCAGAACTGTCCCTTAGCTGAGCAATGGCGCCAGTGTGCCGAGCGTGGCGGTGCCGGTCCTTTTATAACTTCTGATGAGGTAATGCGGCAAGCCAATCACAGTAATGCCACTACCAAGGTGGCTACGGCATTACAGTGACTGGCAGGCAATCCTTGCAAGTTTATTGGCTGTGCAACAGGCGCAAAACATGTGGGGCGGGGATTCGAGCATTAAATCCGAGCTCCAGCCAATGCTTGGCGAGTGCCGAGCACATCTGAGCACCCAGTATGATTATCTACAAAATGTATACACACCCTCTATATCTTGTTTGTGGGTCAACACCAGGTTCACATTCTTAACAGATCACAAGGATAATAGAACATCCAGGTCAAACTTTAAATGCATGGCAGCCTCAATTGCATATTTAGGATTAAAATTGTTTTCTAATTGTATCTAAATCAAGTTTAATCTTTGTACAAATTAATTTCTGAAACTTTCTAATTCATAGGAAGTAATGAAATACTTTAAGAACTGCCAATAGTACCAAAAATCGTACAAAGTGCTTTATTTCTTACAAAAAGAGCAATCTGCATTTTTAAGGAGGCCTATTTAGAATTATTGTTCTGCAAAAATCAAGACTACTGACAAATATACTAATACTGCAGGATGTCAGAACACATACCTCCGACCTTTCAAAGTTAGGAAGGAGAGACACATGCATAGCGGGCTGTGATAATTTTTGTTTTATGCCAAGCTACTTCCCTAACCTTGCCTTGGTCTACATATTTACCCACACTGAAATATTAATCCTAGTGAAGCCCAATAGTGTCCTCACACAGATTTACTCCCCTTTCATGGCCCCCACAATTTTCCCTATAGTGGCTCTCACTCAACCATCATACTCTCCGGCATCCAAGATCTTTTGGACAAAGGAAACAGATACACTTACTGTTATGGCAAGACAGCGGGACATCTTCCTACATTTGAAGGGTCTCAAATATGATGCATGAGGATTAAAGTAGACATATGGTAAATGTTATTTATTAACTATTTTGTGTGAGAACACCATCTGATTTAAGGGCATAAAAATTATAAAAGTTTGAAAATTGCAAAATTTTCAAAATTTTACCCAAAATTCCGCTATTTTCACAAATAAATGCAAAAAATATCGGCCTAAATTTACCACCAACATGAAGTACAATGTGTGACCTCCAAATCAGTGGGATACATTGAAGTGTTCCAGAGCTATTACCACAAAGTGACACTGGCCAGAATTGTAAAATTTGGCCTGGTCAGGAAGGTAAAACCACGCTCGGGTAGGAGAAGGGGAGAAGGGGGGGTGTGTGTGTGTGTGTGTGAAGGGGTTAAAGGTCAACTATAGTAAGTTTACACTGTTTTGGTCTTTTTTCTACTTTTTAGGGTGTGCTTCTGTTAAAGAAAAGCAAATATTTTTCCACTCACTCATGTGCTGCTGTTTACATAATTAAAGGGCAGTTTACTGTCAGCACGATGGGAGACGGATGAGACTTTTCTGTGAAGCCCCATGAATTCATGTCATGCTGTATATCTAGGCGTCTGATATATCTGTCTTGAACAAATCACCTTATACTTTTTCTTCTGTGATCACAAGGCTGGGGCTATGTGAACAGGTTACTAGAATGCAACAGCACAGATAATGATGATGATGAAGTAGTCAACCAAAGCTATTTATTTTTCTAGCACATAAAGGAAGTCAAACTATAGGGACATAAGGTTATGCATATATATGGAAACAAGTAAACACAATCTTAGAAGTAATGACAATGTCAGCAGTATAACACTTTTCCACACTTAATGCAATACCTTGTTCTAGGTTCTATTTACATACACTGTCTTGTTATTTAACAGTTAAACAAATGTTGATGCCTCCCTAAGTTCAAGGGGCGTCATTCCCAATGCTAGGCCCATTATTATCATATGCTCTCTAAGTGCCTTAAAATGTTATTCTAGCACTAGCGGGGGAAACCGGTACTTTCCGCTAGGCAGTCAGACCCTCATATGCGAGTCACTTAGCACCCCGTGTGTTCGTCATTCTGGCCACCTTCATTCCCTGAAGCGTGGCCCAGGCCCACACCCTGTACCGTACATATACGCTGGAAGTAACAGCCCGGTTCATTAGGGTCTCCTCATCAGCACAACAGACGTCCTGTCCAAAGACCAGGGTCCAACCTTCTTTGCTTCACCTGTGGAGTCTGGATGTCGGGTCTTGGATGACGAAGTCTGTACCTCGGATCTTTGACCAGCGAAGTCTAGACTTGGGTGCTTGTTCAACAATGTCCTGCATGCCTCAGTATCAAGCCACTCTTCGGTCGCTCTGCTTCTGAGATGGATGCTAATGGTTTACACAGCTCACGTGTCCTCTCTGTCTCGTATGCGGTCACTGACTGCGTTCCAGTATCACCACTCCGGCCTTTTATATTTGATAATTGTGCCACAGTATCACCCAACCCAGAGTCCCTTTCAAGTTTTTCCGTCCGGAAATAATTCCCCCATCTTTTAGTTCCTACCTACTCGGTTCACTCAGCAAATGGTGAAATTCGGTGGCAAGTGACATGGAACGTTGATGAATCACATTCTTTGCTCTCCACTCCGTTACAGCTACACAGCAACATTGACTGCAACACAGGTAGTGATCACAGTACTCTGCGGGTGGCAATTCTTCCCCAATGATCTGCATTATACTGAGACACAGCAGTGGCAAAGAGAGGGGTGCTTACTCGATTGTTCCCCTCTTGCGTGTACATACTTAGACTTTATATAAACCTTTCTTGAATGCTTTGCATTGCCTCACATTTATCATGTCTCATTTTTAAGTCCCTTTATTCCAATGCCATACAACCCCTCCAACCCTTTACCGCCAAAGCCTGTTTTCACCTTCCTGACTAGGCCAAATTTTTAAATTCTAACGTGTGTCACTTTATGAGGTAATAACACTGGAACGCTTCAACATATCCTAATTAGTGATGAGCGAACATGCTCGTCACTACTTGGTACTCGCCCGAGCATCACTGTGCTCGACAAGCTCGATGAGTATTTCCGGGTTGCTCTGGCGGGAACTCGGGTCCTCGTCCTGCATGTTTGGCGCTCTTTAGAGAGCCAATGAACATGCATGGATTGCTTGCAACGCACTGTAATGCCGTAGCCATGTTGGTTGTGGGCATTACAGTGATTGGCTGGCCGCATAGTATCATCAGGTCTATATAAGACCTGGCGCCGCTATTCTTGTCACAGTATACCCCGGAACCAGGCAGAGTAGGGAGAGCTGCTGCTGGGTCCGGGAGAGATTTTCCTGTTTATAGTTAGTATAGATATTCCACAGCATATATACAGTATATATGAATCTGAACTAACAGTCCTTCTGTGGACTAATCCAGCTGCATATATTCAGTGGTGATAGCAGGAGTTAGGCAGGCAGTGTATGTGGCAGACTGCAGTGCATATAGTGCAAGAGGATCAATTGAATGTTCTGTCTGCTGCTGTTGTTCTTACAGATATTTGTAGACATAGCCCCAGATATCAGGGGCCTGGGCATTTTTTTTTTATCATAATTCTGCTTATTTGCTTAAAAACCAAGGCAGGCAGGGTATGTGACAGCATGTGCATGATACAGCACAAGAGGGTCCATTGCATGTTCAACGTCTGACTGATCCTGCAGTGACAAATATTTGTAGACATAGCCACAGATATCAGGGGCTAGGGCCAATGTTTTTTTTTATCTTAATCCTGGTTATTTGCTTAAAAAGCAATCCAGAGTACACAATTTTTCTGCTCCATTTGCTTTTTAGCACTGCAGAATACAGCCAGATCTTTTCCATATTACAGCAATAAAAATCCAGAAATTTGAACTGAACGTGGAAAATATTGGTCTCCTTTTCCATTTTGTTGCAGTGTGTTGGTCAAGCTATTCACACTAGGTCTCTGTGAAGAATAGTATTAGTAAACTACAGGCCTGCTATTTAAAACCGTGGTTCTCTGTCAGAAGTATCTCACATATAACTACGTTCCAAAATCAGCCATTTCTGGCTTTCATTTCCACATCGTTGTAGTGTGTCGGTCAAGCTATTCACACTAGGTCTCTGTGAAGAATAGTATTAGTAAACTACAAGCCTGCTATTTAAAACCGTGGTTCTTTGTCAGACGTATCACATATAACACATAAGCATTCCAAAATCAGTCATTTCTAGTGAAAGTGAAAAATATTGTCCTCCATTTAAAATGGGGAAGGTGCATGGCAAGGGACGGGGAAGTGGACATGATGATGGTGCATGCAGAGGCCGAGGCCATGGGCAAGCTGAAATTGTGCCACATCAAACACCCACATCTTGTCGCTCGACCTTCCGTTCCCAATTTCTAGGGGACCGCAGTACACCACTATTGAACACAGAGCAGTGTCAAAAGGTTGTTGGTTGGATAACCGATAATGCTTCCAGTAACTTTGCCACCACCATTACCACCCTGTCTTCCACATGGTCAAGTCTCATTAGCCATGAGTCTGGACTGCATATTCCTCACCCTGATCCTCCTTCCTCCCACCATGCCGAGTGCCCAGAGACAACTGATCCCACACTTGGGCACTCAGAAGAGCTGTTCACTTTTCCATTTGTAGATTCAGTCCTCTCACCCGGCCAGCTTCAAGCGAGTCAAGAAGAGACCGCGTGTAACGATGCCCAAATATTTGAGCAACCACGGGCACACGAAGGCAAAGTTGGGAAAGTGAAATTACTGTCGCAAGAGGTGGATGATGATGAGAGACAATTGCCAGAAAGTCAGGAGGAGGACCAGGGTGCGGAAGTGGAAGATGAGGTGGTGGATGATACAGTAACTGACGCAACCTGGCAGGGGGACATGCAGAGGAAGGATAGCAGCACACAGGGGAGGGAGGCCTAGCACCACAACAGGCAGGAAGGAGCAGTGTGGTGGCCCTAGACACAAGTCGGGAAAGCGTTTCCCGTACCGTCAGCACGACAGAAGTTGCCAGTACAACAGTTAGGTCTTCCCGAGTCTGGTTGTTTTTTAAAGGCTCTGCAGATAACCCCAAAAAGGCCATTTGCACCACCTGCCAGGCCAGCATCAGCAGGGGTAGAAAAACTACCAGCCTGACCACCACCAGCATAATCAGGCACATGGCAGCAAAGCACCCGACTAAGTGAGCCGAACCCCAGGGTCCAGAAACAGTGTCTGCGGGTGACACCACTGCTTTTTCTGCTGTTGTGCGTGCACGCCAATCCTCTATCCATGGCTCATGCGAAGATGCTTCCCACCCTGCACGTGTCGTTGCACACTCTCAACTAGCATCAGCAGCAAGCACGTCCACGTCCTTGTCCCAGCGCAGCGTTCAGTTGTCCCTACCCCAGTCCTTGAAATGCAAGCGTAAATACGCAGCCAATGCCCCAAAGGCCACACTACTAAATTCACACATTTCATGAATGCTTGAGCTTGAAATGTTGCACTTTTGGCTCGTGGAGGCAGAAGCTTTCCGCAACCTGATGGCAGCGGCCGTCCCTAAGTACTCGGTCCCCAGCCGCCACTATTTCTCCAGGTGTGCCGTTCCCACATTACACGAGCACGTGTCCCACAACATTAACCGTGCCCTCAACAACGCAATTACTGGGAAAGGCAACCTAACCACGGACACGTGGACAAGTGATTGTGGACAAGTTATTGTGGGCCCTGGGTCAATCAGGGTTGGCCCCACATTCTACATGTCCTGCACCTCCTTCTCCTATTCTGCCTCCATCTCTGAAATTACCACATCAGTCAGGAGCTGGAATCACTGCAGCATTGCCTCGGCTAAGTGGCAACAGGCTGTGCTGAAACTAATATGCTTAGGTGACAAACCGCAGAACGCTGAAGAGTTGTGGACAGCACTGAAAGAGCAGGAAGATCTGTGGCGGACACCGCTGAACCTACAGCCAGGCATGGTTGTGTGTGACAATGACCGGAACCTGGTGGCGGCTCTGACGCGAGGTGTGCTCACACACGAACCATGCCTGGCCCATGTGCTTAACCTTGAGGTTCAGCGGTTTCTCAAAACCCACCCAGCTCTTCCGGATCTGCTTGTCAAAGTATGCCGCATGTGTGCCCATTTTAGAAAGTCAGCTACAGCTTCCACCCCCATTGTCGTTCTTCAGCAGTGTTTGCAGCTTCCAGCTCACCGACTGGTGTGCAATGTCCCCACGCATTGGAACTCTACATTGGAAATGTTGGGAAGGATTTGTGAGCAGAAGAGGGCAGTTGTTGACTACCAGCATCAACAATGCCGTCGGTATTCAGGTCAGACTCCACACATAAGACCTCAGAAGTGGACATGGATGTCAGACATCTGTACTATCCTTCAAATCTTTGAGGACTCCACCAAGATGGTGAGCGGTGATGATGTCATAATTAGCATCACCATCCTGCTTCTCTATCTTCTGAAACGCTCTCTGTTCACAATTAAAAAGGATGCATTGCAGGCGGAGCACAATGAGATGGAGCAAGGAAAAGTACAGGGTGATTCCACACAGACCAGCCTCATCTCATCCCAACGTGGATTGGGTGACAATGAGGAAGAGGAGAAGGAAGAAGAACATTACCTAGTTTCCTGCGCTATAGACAGTACTACCTGCATAACTGTCATACCGTCTGTTCAGTGTGGATGGACTGAAGACAGGGAGGAGGAGGAGGAGAGCATGGTCAGTCTTCCTCTTAGTGAGGACAGGGAAGTCTTGACTCTTTGAAGTCTGGCACACATGGCCGAGTTTATGTTACGCTGCCTTTCCCGTGACCCTCGCGTTGTCCAAATTTTGGGTGACAGTCATTACTGGTTGGTGACACTTCTAGACCCATGCTACAAGGAGAACTTTTTCTGGCTCATTATTGATACTTGCTGCCATGTTTTTATCTATCATGTTTTTTCGGATTTTTAATTATTATTAATAAAATTTTGTATACTTTTGGATATTGTTCGGTGTACGTCTTTTCTTCTTTTTCTGATACACTTTTCAATTGACGTCGAACAGCGTCACGTTTCAGGTCCATCCTACTTTATGTATGATCCTAGTGGTCAGATATGTTGTCTAAGGAGAACTTTCTGTCTCTTATTCCCACGCAGGACAGACCTAATAAAATGGGGCAGTACGAGAAGGCCCTTGTTGCGGAATTATTGAAAAAATTCCCAGCTGAAAACGCTGGCGGCAGAGGTCACAGTTCGTTGGACAACCAAGGAGTACAGGTGAGAGAAACACAAATGCAATCCAGTAGAGGCAGGGCAACACTGTCAAAGTTCTGGGACAGTTTTCTCAGATGCTCCCATCGCACAGGCCCTGAGAGGAGGGTTACTCTTCTAAGGAGGGAAAAGTTTCGGAAGATAGTGAGGGAGTATCTTGCCGACCGTACCAACATCCTCAGTGATTCCTCTGTGCCTTATAATTATTGGGTATCCAAGCTGGACACGTGGCATGAACTGGCTCTCTAAGCCTTGGAGGTCCTGGCCTGCCCTGCCGCTAGCGTTTTGTCAGAGTGGGTTTTTAATGCGGCCGGTGGAATTATAACTGATAGGCGCATCTGCCTGTCAACTGAAAATGCTGACAGGCTGACTCTTATAAAAATGAACAAGGGCTGGATTGGGCCAGACTTCTCAACACCACCGAATGATAGCAGTGTAACCTAAACTCAAAAACAATGTCTTTTTTTGGGAGGTCTAACTCTATTCCCATGCACCTCTGTCTTCACACCCAGACATGGGTATACGCTTCCTAATTTTGTCTATTTGCTCTTGTCCTCCTCCTTCTCCTCATCCTCGACATCCTCCCCCATATCACCACCATATCTACGTCTCTTGCAAGGGACATTGGAGTTCCTCCAAATTTATGGCAGCCGTTGCATTCACTGCATAGGCAAACAATATGGGAGACCCACTTCCTAATAATGGGAACATTGTTTTCAGGAGGGCCTCCGACCTCTAAGTCTCTTGCAAGGGACACTGGAGTTCCTCCACATTTTTGGCAGCCATTGCATTCACTCCATAGGCAAACAGTATGGGAGACCATAGGCGGATTATAATGAGGACGATCTGGGCTACCGCCCGTGGCCTTGGGTCTCCAGGGGGCCCGGGGCTCCGGGGTGTCTATGGCCAGATTGTCCTCATTATATGTGCGGGCCGCGGCACATACCAGCAGACAGTGGCGCGAGGGGGCCCCCGGACCGCTCCCCCAGCAGCGGCGCACGACCGCTGCTTCTCTTCGGCCGGGCCAGCACTGCAGCAGTTAACTTCCCTGTGCTGGCCCGGCCGCGTCACTGCTAGGAGACACGGCCCTGTGCGCGGCCGTGTCTCCTAGCTGTGACGTCACGCAGTGCGCACCCGGCCTGCAGTGCTACACCGGAAAAGAGCAAGAGGACTGGAGCAGAGCCGGGGGATGGTGAGTGTGTGTGTGTGTGTGTGTGTGTGTGTGTGTGTATGTGTGTATGTATGTGTGTATGTATGTATGTATGTATGTATGTATGTATGTATGTATGTATATATATATATATATATATATATATATATATATATATGTGTGTGTGTGTGTGTGTCTGTGTGTGTGTGTGTGTGTGTTTGTAGGCAGATATCATTGTGTGATGTCTGTGTATAGATGGCGCAGTGCAGCCTCCCGCTGTGTATAGATGGCACCGTGCGGCCCCCTGCTGTGTATAGATGGCTACGTGCGGCCTCCTGCTGTGTATAGATGGCTACGTGTGCTCAATATTGAGTCATACAATTAATGTAAGGCTATGTGCCCATGATGCAGAAATGCTACGGATTTTTTTTGAGCATTTCTGCATCTCCCTGGCAGAAAAAAGGCATGTGGATTGTACATGCGTTTTTCCTGCCAGGGACATGCGGATGTGAAGCGTTCTTCACATACATTTCTGCATGCGGGTTGACAAGCGCTTTCCAAGTGATTTTAGCATCACTTGTAAAGTGCTTGACAACTTGGTCACACTATATAAATCCATGCAACCGGCATGGATTTATATAGTGTGACCGTAAAAGAATGGTAAAAAAATAAATATATAATTACCTTCTGATGGCCTGTCGACGTCAGCGGTCACGTGACCCGTCACATGACTAAATGACATCACGGCAGGTCCTTTTCAGACCATCGCGAGCTGCCGGCAAGCCAGGACCCATCGGATAAAGACACCGGGGGTCATCAGAAGGTAAGTATAATATTTATTTTTTATTTTATTCTTTTTTTTACAGGTTCTATGGTACCCGGGTCCGGAAGAGAGTCTCCTCTTCTCCAAACCCGGGTACCATCAGCACATTGAAACGCATGGATTCTGCATGTACAGATGCAGTGATGCGGATTCCATGTGTTCCAATGCAAGTCAATGGCGGTGAAAGCGCCGCACTTCCGCAAAATAATTGGTAGTGCTGCGGATTTTTCCGCAATGATAATCCGCAGCGGAAATTTCCGCAGCATGTGCACAGCACATGCGGATTATCATTGGGGAACATGGCAGACCTTCTACCAAGCATTTTTAAGCGTTTCTGCAGCGGAATTGCCGCTGCGGAAACGCTTAAAAAACGCATAGTGGGCACACAGCCTAAAAAAAAATTATTATAATTAATATTGTGCCAAATTAATTTCACGTGAACTATCACATGATCTATCACAGGGGATCATGTGACATGTCACGTGATACATCAGGTATGTGTGTGTGTGTGTGTGTGTGTGTGTGTGTGCGCGTGTGTGTGTGCGTGTGTGTGTGTGTGTGAGGGGGGGGGGGCGCTTTCTAAACTGCCCGGGGCCCTTGCTACTCTTAATCCACCCCTGTGGGAGACCGACTCCTTTTTAATGGGAACCTTAATTTTCCTCAGAATTGAGTGATTCCATCATTTTTTCCCTCGGCTTGCTCTGAAAAAAATTACCCTTACTGAGTACCACATTTTTAATCTTGATTTCTTTTAGGGTTTCTTAAAGCCCTTAAGTTGCCAATTGAAATGACTTTAGTTTTGTGCCATGTCTGTGATCTGCTTTTTTTCCAACAACATTAAACAACTGAATGAACATCCTCCGAGCCCGGTGATTCCATAATTTTTGCCAGGGGTTGTACAAGTCATTATCCTGGAAAGGCTGTTCCTTAACATATTTCCCAGGAAAATCCATTTTGGTTTCGTTTTTGTATGTTTTATTGTGAGTCTGTAAAAGTGGCGTCATTTCTCTGACAACATTGTTGACAGCAGTGTCCTGGGAGTCAGAAATGCTTCCAGGGGTCTTCCCCATGCTGTTCCCATGTGATTTGAGCACTGTTCCCATCGATTTGGGCAATTTTTAGGCCCTCTACAGACCGCCGGGGGGGGGGGGGGGAGCCGCCGGAAAAATGCTTGCATTTCCAATAGACTTAAATTGGGCTCGTTACTCGGACCGAGCACTCAAGCATTCCAATTTGCTCGACCCGAGCAACGAGTACCTGAGCATTTTAGTGCTCGCTCATCACTAATGTGCAGTCTATGGGTTCAAAAGGAGGTTTAGTTAAAGCCGTAAGTACCAAATTTAAATCCCAAGGAGGCAAGCTAGGACTAGGGATGGGTCTAGATCTGGCCGAAGCATTGATAAATCTAGATATCCAGCGATTTCCCTGCCAAATCGCAATTATATAGGGCCCCCAAAGCTACTACTTGGACCTTCAGGGTGCTCGTAGCCAAACCTTGCTCTAACCCCCTCTGTAGAAATTCTAGGATGGCTGTCAATGGAACACCCTTCTTTACACTGCACCCTGAAGAGGAAAGGAACCTTCTCCAAGTATTCCCATAGAGTTTGGTAGTGACGAGTTTCCTACTCTGGAGATTAGATTGGGGGAAAACCTTCTATCCCTCAAGAGTGCCCTCTCAAATTCCAAGCTGTCATGTGTAAGTTTGTTACCTGAGGATGATAAACCGGCCCCTGGGAAAGAAGGTTCAGAATCTCCAGGAGCACCTAGGGGTCGGTGATATACATCACCCTCAGCCAAGAAAACCACATCCTCTTTGGCAAAAAGGGGGCGATCAGGATTACTTTTGCTCTGTCTTCCCCGATTTTTCTTAGAGCCGCGGGTATCAAAGCAATAGGGGAAAATGCATAGGCTAGACTGTGATCCCACAGGATTATGAAGGCATCTAACGCAAAAGGGTTCCCATTCGGATCTGTTGAGTACAATGAGTTTACCTTCTTGTTCTGCTTGATGGCAAACAGATCTATGACAGGACAGGCCCACATTTCTGCAATCTGGTCGAATATGGTCTCTTTCAGTTCCCAATCGCCCTGTCTCAAATGGGTCTGGCTTAGGAAGTCTGCTTTGTGATTTTCTGCCCTTTTTATGTGCAGTGCTCAGAGACATAAGATTGATTTTGGCTATCTGAAAGTTGAGGTCTGTCACCTCCATCAAAGGACAGGACCGGGTTCCTCCCTGGGGATTCAAATATGCCACTACAACTTGCTTGTCTGAGAATACTCTCACATGATGAAGAGAGTCTAAGAATTCTATCAGGGCAAGTTTTACTGCTAACAGTTCCCTCATTTTTGAGATTTTTCAGATTTGTCCCCCAACCCCTGGGGGTTGCATCCTTGGTCAGTATCTGAGTGATTCTGCTCACCCACAGAATAACTCTGGTTAACTTGTCTACCTTCATTCACCATCCCAGGAAAAGGACAGTTTTTGGAGACAAAGTTAGCTGACCTTCTAAATGCCCTCCTAGAAAAATTTTGGCTTCTAAAATTTCCCACTGAAGATCCCTGGTGTGGATCTGGGCCTACTGAACCGCCGGAATACAGGCCGTCATGGAGCCTAGAAGAGACATAGCCTTCCGTACAGTCATAAAGGGCTGATCTACCGTCCGAGCCACAATTTTTTGTATTTTTTCCTCCGGAAAGCGACATTCCTGTTTTTTTTATTTTGAGTCTAGTATGAGACCTAGAAACTCCTGCACCTGATTTGGTTCGGTTTTTGATTTTTTTAGGTTTGAAAGCCAACCTAAGTCTAGCAAAGAACTCATCACCTTCTCCAGCTGATTCTTGCAGTGTTGGAAGGAATAACCTATTATCAAGAAATCATCTAGGTACGGGACAATCAGGATATCTTGCTCCCTCAGGTGTGCCATTGCTTCTGCAATTATCTTGGTAAACACCCGGAGAGCAACAGCTAGACAAAAAGATAGAGCAGTGTACTGATAGTGTTTGATTACTCCTTCTATTGAGACTACTACTCTGAGGAATTTTTGATAGTCCTTGTGAATGGAAACATGATAATGTGTGTCCCTTAAGTCCAGAACAGTCATAAAACAAACCGAAAAAACATTTTTACAGATGTTTTTATTGTCTCCATCTTGAAGGTCTGGATTTTTAATGATTCGTTCAGTTTCTTTAAATTTATAATAGTTCTGAAGGATCCATCTGGTTTCCTCCGCAGAAACAGTAGGGAATAAAATCCTTCTCCTTTTTCCTGGGGGGAGGGGTGGGGAGAAGGGGACCTCCTGTAGGACTGCCTTTCCTACTAGGCCTAGAATCTCCTGTTCTAAGACTAACTGCTCTTCATTTGAGGACCGTAGGCGAGTCACTATGAAATTTGATTTGGGGATTGAATGGAATTGCAGTTCTAGACCCAATTTTATTAGATCTAGAATCCAAGCACTGTTGAAGATCTTTTCACAAAGAGGGATAATCTTCCCCCGCCTGGGGGAAAACCCTCATTGGGAAGACTTTCTGTTGTCGTTGGAGGGCCCACTGAACATAAACCTTTTGTTTTTCTTTCTTGTAACATCCCTGGCGGCGTGCTGGCATGGCTTACCACCTCCCACCATGCAAGACCGCCATCTTACCTATCAGTCCAGGCTGCACACTTTGCTCCAGTACCTGCTGTGTGTGTAGCGCCCCGAGGGTTCGGGCGCTACAGAGGTATTGCATCTCACCCAGAGGTGTGGTATCTCACTTCCAGGTAAGGATGGAGTGTGGCCCGGGACCCTAACACCCACATGCACTACACCACATTTCCGGGGGACAGGGCGACGATGCTCCCAAGAGTGAGCACAACAGTCCCTGTCCCTGGCTGGAGTGGGGGGAGGGAACACCTAAAAAGGGGGAACCCCGTAGTGTGTGGGTGGGGAGAGTAGATCCCGGGTGCACTGTATAGGGGAGTATATATGGTGGGCACCATCTCAGAGTCAGGGTAGAAAGAAGTGGAGAAGAGAGAGAGAAGGAGGCTGGGAGCAGAGGCTCTGAATGGGCAGGCCAGGCCAAGTCTTAAGGCCTGAGCCTGGAGGGAGGAAACATAAGGAGAAGGAAGGAAGAAGGATGGAGGAAGCTCTAAGAGAAGACTGAAGAGACCCCAGGGGTGCGGACCGGCCAGCCGCCACCGCACGCCCGCCGCTACCAGAGTAGGGGGGTCAGGCCAAGAAAAGGGAACCGGATCCCTCATCTAGTGGAGGAGAGCAACTACCCTCAGCTAGTAACCGGAAGCCGTGGCATTGTACATGAAAAGCATTCCAAAGATACCTGGAAGTTGGCCGAGCCCCTCACCTGGTGAGCACAGTACGACGTGGGCAGCCATTACCTGCGCAGAAGTGGCTTGGAGTGTAAAACTGTGAGTAAAGACCCTGGATTGCATCACTGGACTCTGAGTCATTACTGTTGCTCCCGCGCACCATCACCCCCACCATCTGCACTCACTGCCCTGAGGCTATACTCCTCCCGTGGGGAGTTATACTACCCCCTGCTGCGCACACAACATCAGCCTCAGCGGTCTGCCTGCAGCGGCAGTTCTCAGTGACCGCAATCCACGGGTGGCGTAGTCGGACATTTAATCATAAAAACCACATAAATAGACTGCCAATGTTTAGACCACTCAGCCACGGGACCGGGTCGCCGCCACAGAGACTACAACCCCCAGTATCATACAGAGACTTGGTTCCGGGTATTCCCCTTCCCACACACGGCCCAGGGGGCGCGTCATGTGCATGTCTCTAGTCTGATTGCTTAGGGCGGCGGCACAGTTACTGCCTGATTCTTATAGTTACTGTGTGTGCACTCCTAATGCGTCCCCAGCCTATTGCGGTGAGTCACTGGATACTTAAACCCCCTCCACCCAGTAGGAGGTGCCTGAGCAACACTTTCCTTCAGTGTGTTCAGTGCAACTGAGTTTCCAGGTCCTGTCCTGTATCTCGTCTGTTTCCGTCACCCTGGGGGCTGTATACCCAGGCCTGTTACCTGTATCTGTGACTTCTAGTCTGTTTCCGCCACCCTGGGGGCTGAGTTCCCAGGCTCGTTCCTGTATCTTGTTCCTGGTTCAGTTCCTGTCTGAACAGTGTCCTAGCCTGTTACTTGTTTGTCTCTATGTCCGTATCTTCCCTTTTCCTGCAGTGTCTGAACCTGCACCTAACTCCAACTCATTGTCTCTGTACTTCTGTTTGTGAGTTTAGTGTCCACTCGCTACTTCATTGTAAGTACCTTGTGTGCTCTGCTCGTCTACTGCACCTGCGGGTTTTGCTCTGCTCTGCTAGTCTACCGCACCTGCGGGTTTTGCTCTGCTCTGCTCGTCTACCGCACCTGCGGGTTTTGCTCTGCTCCGCTTGTCCACCGCACCTGTGAGTTTTGCTCTGCTCCGCTCGTCTACCGCACCTGCGGGTTTTGCTCTGCTCCGCTCGTCTACCGCACCTGCGGGTTTTGCTCTGCTCCGCTCGTCCACCGCACCTGCGAGTTTTGCTCTGCTCCGCTCGTCTACCGCACCTGCGGGTTTTGCTCTACTCCTCTACCGCACCTGCGGGTTTTGCTCTGCTCTGCTTGTCCACCACACCTGCGGGTTTTGCTCTGCTCGTCTGCCGCACCTGCGAGTTTTGTTCTGCTCTACTCGTCTACCGCACCTGTGGGTTTTGCTCTGCTCCTCTACCGCACCTGCGGGTTTTGCTCTGCTCTGCTTGTCCACCGCACCTGCGGGTTTTGCTCTGCTCTACTCGTCTACCGCACCTGCGGGTTTTGCTCTGCTCGTCTACCGCACCTGCGGGTTTTGCTCTGCTCCGCTCGTCCACCGCACCTGCGAGTTTTGCTTTGCTCCGCTCGTCTACCGCACCTGCGGGTTTTGCTCTGCTCCTCTACCTCACCTGCGGGTTTTGCTCTGCTCCGCTTGTCCACCGCAACTGCGGGTTTTGCTCTGCTCGTCTACCGCACCTGCGAGTTTTGCGCTGCTCGTCTACCGCACCTGCGAGTTTTGCTATGCTCTGCTCGTCTACCGCACCTGTGGGTTTTGCTCTGCTCAGCTCGTCTATCGCACCTGCAGGCTTTGCTCTGCTCTGCTCGTCTACAGCACTTGCGGGTTTTGCTCTGCTCTGCTCGTCTACCGCACCTGCGGGTTTTGCTCTGCTCTGCTTGTCAGCCGCACCTGCGGGTTTTGCTCTGCTCTGCTTGTCAGCCGCACCTGCGGCTCTGTTTCTGTATCCCAGTCTGTACTGGTCCCTATCCTGCCTACGTTCCTACCTTCCAGTACCCACCTGTCTGCATACCAGCCTTGCCTGCCAGTACCCACCTGTTTGCATACCAGCCGTGCCTGCCAGTACCCACCTGTCTGCATACCAGCCGTGCCTGCCAGTACCCACCTGTCTGCATACCAGCCGTGCCTGCCAGTACCCACCTGTCTGTATGCCAGCCTTGCCTGTTCCTACATTCCCCTGTGTGGGTCAACAGCTGTGACCGGGGTCTGACCTGGAGTAGCACCTGGTCCCTCTGCTCGGTTACTCCCTGGTTCACGGAATCAACTGAGCCGCCATGCGACCTTGGTCGGACCGAGTTGATACTTAGTCATGCCCCTCCAGGCACTCCTTGGTTCATGGTCCAGTGGGATCACTAACCACGCTCCAGTCAGTCCGGGCATGTGCGTAACATTTCTCCTATTATCCCACTTATCGTGATCCCTGGGAAGGTTTCTACGAATACATTTTCTACTCTACTTTTTATAGGAGGTGGTAGGGAGGACTGGGAATCGTTTTTTGCTATCCCTGCCTTTGTCAAGTTTATCATCTAATGTTGGGCCGAATAAGAATTCACCCTCACAGGTAATGGAGCATAACCTGGATTTTGTCTGGAGGTCTCCGGGCCAACACTTAACCCAGAGAGCTATACAGGCTGCGTTGGAAAAAACTGCCAATCTGGCTGCCAACCTAACAGTCAACGGATGCATCAGTCAAAAAAGCAACAGCCCCTTTCATTAAGGCAATGGTATTTAACACATTTTCTCTGGATATTTTGTCTCTAAGCCGAGCTTCCAACTGGTCTAACCAAACCATTAGTGACCTGGCCGTACAGGTGGCCGATACAGCAGGTTTTAGCCCCCCTCCAGCGGCTTCCCAGGACCCCTCCAAGAAGGTGTCACCTTTCTTATTCATGGGATCCTTTAAAACTCCCATATCCTCAAATGGAAGTGAAAATTTTTTAGAAGCTTTGGCGATAGCTACATCTAGCTTTGGCGCTTTCTCCCAAAATGAACATACGGGATAGTCAAAGGGATGTTTTCTCTTCGGGGATTAAAGATTCTTTCTCTCTGGTCTTTTCCATTCCCTCCTTATCAGAGATTGAATTTTTTTCATTAAGTGGGAATGATCTCCGTTTTTTCTGTTCCAGCCCGCCAAACATTATATCCTGAACTGATCTTTTTGGACGAGGATCTATCAATCCCATAGTGGACCTAAAGGACTTAATGAGGCTGTTTCTTCCAATGGGAAACAGCTTTGTCGACCTCTATGATGACGAAGAGGAGGATGAATTGAATGTGTCCAAATCACCCTCTCCTGAACTACTAGACCTGGATACAGGGGATATATTTTTGGGCTTCTGTTTTTTCTCTTTACCCTGAAGGGATCTAAAAGGTATTTTCTAATTCTGATTTGATTATGGACCAAATTTTGAGATTTCCTCACAGATTGTTTACTCTATGCATGAACTGCAGAGCCTTTTCTTCCATGTAGTAGATACCTCTTCCATGCAAAGTGCACAGCTCCTGTGTTTGGTCTTGCATACACTCTTTCTTCCCTAAATAGGAGAAGAAAAGAGGGATCTTAATTAAAAGTGAACTTTCACGAAGATCACTTACCAATCTGATGGAAGAAGGGGTACTGGGTTAGGAGGAGGAACCATATCTGTAGGTAGATATCCTCTAGAAGTCGACACCACGCTGAAGTCTTTGCTGCGCTGGGAAGACCTGCCAGAATGCCCACTTCCACTGCTGCCACGACTATAATGATGGAAAGGATTCTCCTTTTGTCGAGCATTCTGCTTCTGCCACTTCTGCTGCAGCGATTGCAAGATCTGCACCTCCAAGTGCTCCTGTTCACTGACTGTCTCCATCACTAAAGGGGACCACCAGAGCGCTGCATGGAGAACTTCCCTAGTGCTTCCTGCCTCCGGCGGCCCCCCTGCCCCCAGCTTCCTGTACCAGATTCAATTCCGGTCAAGTGTTCCTTCCCCTGTCATAGGGAAGCGTCTCCGGCACGTCCCTGCACATGCGCAGTGGGACACACGGAAGCCTGGTTATCAGAACAGGGTGGCACTGCGTCATAGGGAAGTGCCCCCGGCGCGTCACTGCGCGTGTGCAGTGGGAAGCATGGAAGCCTGGCCATTAGGGTGATGCGGCAGTGTGTCATAGGGAAGCGACTCCGTTGCGTCCCCGTGCCTGGGCAGTGGGACACTCGGAAACCTGGCGCGATTGAGCGGTGCGGTGGCTGTTCTCCTTTCTCACAGCCCCTGGGACTGGGCAGCGGTGCCTCCAGACACCGCACCAGCATAGCCTAGGCAGGGAACCACCGCTGCTTGGAATGGCCTCCATGTGCGTGTGCGCTGGTGCATTCCCCCGATCACTCTCAAGGCCCACAGGACCCAGCGGTGGTGCTTCAGGACACTGCATCAGCCGAGACAGGGAAACCCAGCTGCCTGAACTGGTCTGACCAGGCTTGGAAATCTTCTTTCTTCAGGTACGCCAAACTGCAGGTTCCCAGTCAAGGACAGGAAACCAACTGATGCGGGAGAGAGGTACCCCCCTTTTTATCAGTAGGTTTCCTGTCCTTGAAGGGAAGATCCCCTCTCTCCGTGGTGCTGTCATGGGGGAAGGAGAAAAGAGTCCTGGACAATAATTGAGCACAAACGCCGTGTCACTGATAAAAACTCAGTGGCCTCAGGACAGGGGTGGTAGAAATTAAAAAAATATATACAGTATGAATAAAGAAAAATCGCTCTGTGCCAAAAATTCTGTGCAAATATTGATCAGCGACTTGCATCACTGATCAGCGCACAGTGGCAGCAGGATGCACATGGTTGAGGGATGAGGAGAGGGGAATTACGGATGGGGAGAGGAGAATTAGGGATCAGGGCCTGGTGCAAAGGGCAGGGATCAAAGGATGTCTCCAGACTTCAATTGTGAAGCAGCAGCACAGCATGGCATCAAATGATTTTTGTGGTAGAACCAAAGCAACACTAATCACCATTATGAATAAGGCACCAGGATAGGGCTTTTAATTGCTGCGATTGGTCGGTCAGAATTGACTGGCCAATCGTAGCCATCGCCGATGAAGTGGTACTGCGATACCCCTGTGGGCGATGAGGTAATATGGTCTGCTGTGGAGGACAGCAACCAAGTTTACCTGATCACCGTGTTTTTTTACACTGTATTCATTTTCCTGCACGACGTACTGGTATGTCCATTTGCGGTAAGTCACTGCAAAATATGACGTATGTCATACGTCAGGAGAGGCCTGCCACTTGCCTTAAATATGTATTTTTGTTTAACCTGGTGTAAAAAAGTACAAGTGCTTCTGACTAAATTAGAATATCATCAAAAAGTTAATTTATTTCCGTTCATCAATACAAAAAGTGAAATTCATATATTATATAGAGCCCTCGCAGGCACGTTTTGTACCAGTCGCCATCACGTTTTGTTCAAGATTATTGTAATTGTTTATGCTATGTATACCCCTTGTTCACATGTAAAGCGCCATGGAATAAATAGCACTATAATAAATAATAATAATAAAAAAAAAATACAGAGTCATTACAAACAGAGTGATCTATTTCAAGTGTTTATATCTGTTAATGTTGATGATTATGGCTTACAGCCAATGAAAACACAAAAGTCATTATCTCAGTAAATTAGAATACTTTATAACAACAGCTTGAAAAATGATTTTAAAATCCGAAATGTTGGCCTACGGAAATGTATGATCAGTAAATGCACTCAATACTTTGTCGGGGCTCCTTTTGCATCAATTACTGCATCATTGCGGCAATGTGGCATGGAGGCGATCAGCCTGTGGCACTGCTGAGGTGTTATGGAAGCCCAGGTGGCTTTGATAGCAGCCTTCAGCTCGTCTGCATTGTTGGGTCTGGTGTCTCTCATCTTCCTCTTGACAATACCCTATAGATTCTCTATAATAGATTCTCTATGGGGTTAAGGTCAGGCGAGTTTGCAGCCAATCAAGCACAGTGATACTGTTGTTTTTAAACCAGGTATTGGTATTTTTGGCCGTGTGGACAGGTGCCAAGTCCTGCTGGAGAATGACATTTCCATCTCCAAAAAGCTTGTCGGCAGAGGGAAGCATGAAGTGCTGTAAAATTTCCTGGTAGACGGCTGCGCTGACTTTTGTGTCTTGATTAAACACAGTGGACCTCCACCAGCAGATGACATGGCTCCCCAAACCATCACTGATTGTGGAAACTTCACACTAGACCTCCAGCAGCTTGGATTGTGGCCTCTCCACTCTTCCTCCAGACTCTGGGACCTTGATTTCCAAATGAAATGCAAAATTTACTTTCATCTCAAAACAACACCTTGGACCACAGAGCAAGAGTCCAGGTCATTTTCTCCTTGGCCCAGGTAAGACGCTTCTGGCGTTGTCTATTGGTCATGAGTGGCTTGACACAAGGAATGCGACACTTGTAGCCCATGTCCCGGATATGTCTATGTGTGGTGGCTCTTGAAGCAATGACTCCAGCAGCAGTCAACTCCTTGTGAATCTCCCCCAAATTTTTGAATGGCCTTTTCTTAACAATCCTTCCAGGCTGCGGTTATCTCGGTTGCTTGTCCACCTTTTTATACCACACTGTTTCCTCCCACTCAACTTTCCATTAATATGCTTGGATACAGCACTCTGTGTACAGCCACCTTATTTAGTAATGACCTTTTGTGGCTTACCCTCCTTGTGGAGTGTGTTAATGACTGCCTTCTGGACATCTGTCAAGTCAGCAGTCTTCCCATGAATGTGGAGTCTACTGAAACAGACTAAGGGACCTTTTTAAACGCTTAGGAAGCCTTTGCAGGCATTTTTGTTAATTATTCTAGTTTACTGAGACAATGACTTTTGTGGCTTCATTGGCTGTAAGCCATAATCATCAATATTAACAGAAATAAACACGTGAAATATATTTTATAGAGTCATTACAGAGTGATCTATCAGTTTTACTTTTTGTACTGAAGAACTGAAATAAATTAACTTTTTGATGATATTCTAATTTAGTGAGAAACAATTATATTTCAAACCAAGTAAAAGGTGAGGTAAAGTTAAACAAATGTGCCTAAAGATCTGCTAAATCATTCAGCGAGGACCACTGTGATATATTTGGCTTATTTTAGACTGCTTAATGTAAGTTTTCATTGTTTAAATATTTAAACTAATTGGTAAATTTATGCAAGTGGGAGGGGCAGAAAAAGAAAAGAAAACAAAATACTTACAAATTGCCCTACATAAGTATGATCAACTGGTAGAAATTGAACCAGAAAAAAAAACCTAAGAAAAATAAATGAAATAACTCAGAATTGGTACTAAATTGTAAAGTACAAAGTTGAGGGGGATTGTGAAATCTTTCACATCTAAATTGTGGGAGTTGAAGGTAACCAAGTCTACATGGCACTTTCCAGCTTCTCGCCTACTGTGGAAAAACAAGTAATATCACTTCCAGAGATACAAGTTACTGCTACATTAGACAAGAAGAAACACAATCCTGGAGCCGCATTGCTGTAGATAACAGCTATGAATATCTAATACTATAATAAAGGAGATTCAGAGGAGAGCGCTCGTCTGACGAGGTAACAGTCTATGGATTCTATATTATTATTATATCTATGTGATGATGTGATTACTTTATCCTACATCCTAGGGGGGCTTTGAATTATAACACATTGTGGAAGTTGGGTCCGCTTTATAGTCATTTCCCTCCTTTTGTAGTTTGATCAGTTATTGTATTATTTTCCTACACTACGGACTATGCTGATGCTATGAAATAAATCATGGATTTTTAGAATTGTTATAATAATATGGTTCATGCTTTTTTTTCTGTGTTTTTTTTAATTTCCATCCCCCCTCCCCTGTCAAGTACAATACTTGAATTAAAAAATAATTCTGCAATTACTCACCGTGTATGACAATATATGCCCGTCCTGTTAATGATTTTGTAGTCGCGGCTGCTAAGACCCTGTAATATAGACAGGAATAGAATATTTGAGTTATAATCTACTGTGATTTATAGGCATCAGTAAAATCTATGGGATGAATAAGGGCACTTGGGGCCACAACTGCGTAGTCTGCATCCCTTGTCCTAATAAGTGTTCAGGGATCAACTCTCCACAGTTTTTTTATACAGAGATATAGAATAAATAACCCAAAAGATGATGGAAAGGAGATGGGATAGTAAGGGTTAACCAGCACCAGAATGGAGCCTATATTAATGGGGTTTTCCATATAATATTACGTCACTTTATATGTTGGGGGTCCGACCTGTGACCTGGCATTAAGACATCACATTAAGAGATTGGAATTTATTGTTTGTTATGTGACCTGCTCACCGCTGTGTACTTTCCTGCTCATAAGATATTATCTGCCGTCAGTTACAGGCAACAAAATATATGAGACACATTATCTGCTGTAAATTATACATTTCAGAAAATATATGATAAATTAGTGTACTCTGTAATAGAAAGATCAGCATTTATAGGAAGAGTTATCATCTGCTGTGAAATATTACCAGGAGAAATATATGGGATAAGAAAAAAAGAATGAACATAACTTACAGTATTTGTCAAAATTTCTGAGAAGTATAATAGGTTTCTTGGGCATGTTAGACAAAGAAAGAACATGGAATACAGTATATGTAGATAATAGAGAAATTAACACATATCCCACATAAACGGGTGTACATTATATTCCCTATGCTTGTTAGGTGGGGAATGATCGCGGATGGCGTGTGATCCTCTGATGAAGGAAACAGCCGTTTCCGAAACTCGTAAGGAAAGACGCTTATTACGGCTCCTGTATCAAACCTTGTAATGTCACACGCCATCCGCGATCCTCGTCCTGCAATCCCTTTCAGGTGATGCCGCCGGCTGGGGCTCTACGTATGTGGACCCATGCTGGTCTGAATGCCTGACTAGTTGAGGCACATCTATGGTTCTCTAGATGATTTTGTTCAGCTTCACAAGACTGTTTCATCACCAAGGAATTTAGTACTTAGGCGATTTTCTCCTGGATTCCTTTGGACTTGTATCATCAGTGGTGAGTCGGGCTCATATCGCCCGCTCCAACATGTTATTACTTATGTATTGCATGTTATTCCAATATTGAGGTCGTTATATACACATTGGCCGGATATTCTTATGCTCCTTCTGGAGATTATATGTATATACGTTGTTACAGTTGACTGGCAGCTTTTTTGGTATCTTTATTACATTTATAATACTTCTAAGTCTCTTCTGTGTTCCACACTCCTGGTTATTCTAGTCCTGTATTGAGTGAGTTGAATTTTTATTTGTGACGGACATTATATAATATTTTTATTATATTTTTAAATCATTCCACTCTTTTTTTTTAAATCCTGTCATTTGTCCGTATGCACTATCGGTTCATCGCTTTAACATAATTTTAGCGTGGTGGTGTTTGACCTATTCTAGCTTTAACATTGTTTGTATATACATATACATATATATATACACACTGCTCAAAAAAATAAAGGGAACACTTAAACAACAGAATATAACTCCAAGTAAATCAAACTTCTGTGAAATCAAACTGTCCACTTAGGAAGCAACACTGATTGACAATCAATTTCACATGCTGTTGTGCAAATGGAATAGACAATAGATGGAAATTATTGGCAATTATCCAGACACCCTCAATAAAGGAGTGGTTCTGCAGGTGGGGACCACAGACCACATCTCAGTACCAATGCTTTCTGGCTGATGTTTTGGTCACTTTTGAATGTTGGTTGTGCTTTCACACTCGTGGTAGCATGAGACGGACTCTACAACCCACAGAAGTTGCTCAGGTAGTGCAGCTCATCCAGTATGGCACATCAATGCGAGCTGTGGCAAGAAGGTTTGCTGTGTCTGTCAGCGTAGTGTCCAGAGGCTGGAGGCGCTACCAGGAGACAGGCCAGTACATCAGGAGACGTGGAGGGGGCCGTAGGAGGGCAACAACCCAGCAGCAGGACCACTACCTAAGCCTTTGTGCAAGAAGGAACAGGAGGAGCACTGCCAGAGCCCTGCAAAATGACCTCCAGCAGGCCACAAATGTGCATGTGTCTGCACAAACGGTTAGAAACCGACTCCATGAGGGTGGTATGAGGGCCCGACGTCCACAGATGGGGGTTGTGCTCACAGCCCAACACCTTGCAGGACGCTTGGCATTTGCCACAGAACACCAGGATTGGCAAAGTTGCCACTGGCGCCCAGTGCTCTTCACAGATGAAAGCAGGTTCACACTGAGCACATGTGACACGTGACAGAGTCTGGAGACGCCGTGGAGGGTGATCTGCTGCCTGCAACATCCTTCAGTATGACCGGTTTGGCAGTGGGTCAGTAATGGTGTGGGGTGGCATTTCTTTGGGGGCCGCACAGCCCTCCATGTGCTCTCCAGAGGTAGCCTGACTGCCATTAGGTACCGAGATGAGATCCTCAGACCCCTTGTGAGACCATATGCTGGTGCGGTTGGCCCTGGGTTCCTCCTAATGCAGGACAATGCCAGACCTCATGTGGCTGGAGTGTGTCAGCAGTTCCTGCAAGATGAAGGCATTGAAGCTATGGACTGGCCCGACCATTCCACAGACCTGAATCCGATTGAGCACATCTGGGACATCATGTCCCGCTCCATCCACCAACGTCACGTTGTACCACAGACTGTCCAGGAGTTGGCGGATGCTTTAGTCCAGGTCTGGGAGGAGATCCCACAGGAGACCATCCGCAACCTCATCAGGAGCATGCCAAGGCGTTGTAGGGGGGTCATACAGGCACGTGGAGGCCCACACAATGCTGAGCCTCATTTTGACTTGTTTTAAGGACATTGCATCAAAGTTGGATCAGCCTGTAGTGTGTTTTTCCACTTTAATTTTGGGGGTGACTCCAAATCCAGGCCTCCATTGGTTAATACATTTGATTTCCATTGATGATTTTTGTGTGATTTTGTTGTCAGCACATTCAACTTTGTACAGAACAAAGTATTCAATGAGAATATTTCATTCATTCAGATCTAGGATGTGTTATTTCAGTGTTCCCTTTATTTTTTTGAGCAGTGTATATATGTGTGTATATATATACATTGGAGAAAAAAAGTATTTAATCGGCCACCAATTGTGCAAGTTCTCCCACTTAAAAAGATGAGAGAGGCCTGTAATTTACATCATA
This sequence comes from Phyllobates terribilis, assembly GCF_046119375.1. Lineage (NCBI taxonomy): Eukaryota > Metazoa > Chordata > Amphibia > Anura > Dendrobatidae > Phyllobates > Phyllobates terribilis. The sequence continues at coordinate 252,300,190 of NW_027362767.1, read as the reverse complement.
GGTAGAACTCAACCTCAACTTTGAGAGACAAAATGAGAAAACAAATCCTGAAAATTACATTGCCTGATTTGGAAAGAATTTTTTTTCAAATTTTGGTGGAAAATAAGTATTTGGTCAATTACAAAAGTTCATCTCAATACTTTGCTATATATCCTTTGTTGGCAATGACAGAGGTCAAACGTTTTATGTAATTATTCACAAGGTTGGCACACTGTATGTTGGCCCATTCCTCAATGCAGATCTCCTCTAGAGCAGTGATGTTTTGGGGCTGTCGTTGGGCAACACGGACTTTTAACTCCCTCAAAAGGTTTTCTATAGGGTTTAGATCTGGAGACTGGCTAGGCCACTCCACGACCTTGAAATGCTTCTTACAAAGCCACTCCTTCGTTGCCCTGGCGGTGTGCTTGGGATCATTGTCATGCTGAAAGATCCAGCCACGTTTCATCTTCAATGCCCTTGCTGATGGAAGGAGGTTTGCACTCAAAATCTCATGATACATGGCCCCATTCATTCTTTCATGTACACGGATCAGTCATCACGGTCCCTTGGCAGAGAAACAGCCCCAGAGCATGATATTGCCACCCCCATGCTTCACAGTAGGTATGGTGTTCTTTGGATGCAACTCAGCATTCTTTCTCCTCCAAACACGACAAGTTGTGTTTCTACCAAACAGTTCTACTTTGGTTTCATCTGACCATATGACATTCTCCCAATACCCTTCTGGATCATCCAAATGCTCTCTAGCAAACTTCAGATGGGCCCGGACATGTAATGGCTTAAGCAGGGGGACACGTCTCGCACTGCAGGATCTAAGTCCCTGGCGGCGTAGTGTGTTACTGATGGCAGCCTGTGTAACGTTGGTCCCAGCTCTCTGCAGGTCATTCACTAGGTCCCACCGTGTGGTTCTGGGATTTTTGCTTATCGCTCTTGAGATCATTTTGACCCCACGGGGTGAGATCTTTTGTGGATTACATTTACATATATATATATATAATGTATTGAGAGTAAAATGATGCATCAATGGCGGCTCTGGGAATTTCATCCCGATGTCCAACAGGGTCCCATTGGCTATATATACATACACACTATTCTACCAGCTGCAGAACCTCACATTATACTGTAGATCAGGGGTCTCAAAAACGCGGCCCGCTAGCCGCATGCGGCCCCTCCAGCTGCTTCATGCAGCCCGCAGGCACATAGACCCTGTAACGATCGCGGTTCGCTCCAGCAGCCGCGGATATCAGCACTGTAGTGCAGTGTATTGCCACGCAGAGACTGGCTCACTGCACAGCAATACCAGTGCCAGCCGCCGGCCTATCAGAGGCCAGCAGCTGACATCTGCATCCCAGCGCAGCGGCATATGACGTCACAGCCATGCGCTGGGATGCAGATGTCAGCTGCTGGCCTCTGCTAGGCCGGCGGTTGGCACTGGTATTGTTGTGCAGAGAGCCGGTCTCTGTGTGGCAATACACTGCACTACAGCGCTGATGTCAGCGGCTCCTGGACCGGGCCGCGATCATCAAGGGGTCTATGGTGCCTGCGGGCCACAGGTGCAGAAAGAACGCCGAGGGAACGGAGGACAGGTGAAAAGAATCTCTTTTTTTTTTCTGTCATGCCTATGTGAAATACAGCACAGGGGACCTGTGCGCAGTATGGGTGGGTGGGGGGGGGGGGGGGGAACACCTGTGTGCAGTATGGGGGGAGGGAACCTGTATGCAGTATGGGGGTAGGGAACTTGTGCGCAGTAGTGGGCGGGTGACCTGTGCGCAGTAGTGGGCGGGTGACCTGTGCGCAGTAGTGGGCGGGTGACCTGTGCGCAGTAGTGGGCGGGTGACCTGTGCGCAGTAGTGGGGGGGGTGACCTGTGCGCAGTATTGGGGGGGGGTGACCTGTGCGCAGTATTGGGCGGGTGACCTGGGTGTGGACATATGCGCAGGATAGGGACCAGCATGGGGCACTACTACAAGATAGGGACCAGTTCAAAAGGTGTATAGGAAAAAAAAATGGTATCACTAAAAATGTCACTTTGTCCTGCAAATAATGCGGCCCCCCCAAATTAAAATGTTTTTCCGTGTGCGGCCCATATACACAGCCGAGTTTGAGACCTCTGGTGTAGATGAACCTTTCATCACTCAGCAATGCTTGATGTGTGGAATGCTTGGTGTTGACTGTATAATAGGGGATAAAAGACACAACTGTTGTTTCAGTAAAGAAGACTTGACATCTGAGAAGCAGGTATAAACAAAGCAGTCATGGTTTACTACACACACCTACAATTTGCAGCATAAAGTGGTTTAAACTGCGCCCACTTGATTTCCTGCTGCACTGGGCTGTGGACATTTCCTGATCACCCACATGACTACATTCACATTGGGGTGATTTTCTGAGTTCCGGAATGCATTAAGCTAATCTGTCGAGTTGACTTCCCTTCTTACTAGTACATTTACACATCTGTGTCTACTTTTTATATCATTGCAAAACAGTAAGCTTTTCTGTCACGTGTCATCCGTTTTGCCTCCATTTTTTTTTCATCCAATTTTATAAACTGAAGCAGGTATCCTGTCTGAACTAGTTTTTATCCATTGACTCGTTGAATGGATGAGTTAAAATCGAATGAAACTTGTATGGAAAGTTGAATAACAAAATCTGTCTTCTGTTTTTCTTCCCTGTTTAACTGATCCCCCTAGTCTTTACTGGCGGAGTCTGAGCCACAAAATGGATGTGAATAATACACACGGATCTGTTTATAGATCAATGAAACCCTATGAGTCTATGTGCTGTACGAGGAAAAAAGAAAAAGGACAACAAGCGGACATGTGAAACGGATTTGTGAATGTATCCTAAAAGTGGGCTAACTTATCACACTATAATAACAAACATTTATACAATATTCAGAAGATAGGTCCTAAACGTTTAATAGATGTGGGGTCATACTGCTATCCACTGCTACCTTACTTAATAATGGAAGAAAATGGGCAAGTCGCAGAAAATGTGTGGCTGCCAAAGTTGTCGTGCAGTCCCAGGAAAAATGTGCATTAAGAAAGTTAGTGAAAGCTGATATGAAGATGAGGACAGGTGAGAAGATAGTTACGACCACTAGCAACTAGCTAACTGTCACTACATCAGTGGTCATAACCATGGATATCTAAGGTCCTGCAATGCGCTGCAGATGAGGAAAGCGACATAGCGAATCAGGAAAACTATGCTACATTTCTAATTGAAGGTATTTGCTAATATTATTATTATTACACCTACTACATATTGGGATAGGATCTTGGAGATAGTTTTTATTTGAAGGGGTATTCCTGAGAATTTATTTTTTTTCTTTTAATTAATTCACTCTTGGCTTTGGCTTCAAATACCTGAACGTGAAAATTTACTTATTGAATACATCCACACATGACAGGAGAAATCTAATAGGGATTCAGTTGTAGATCCACAACAAAATTGGCATGTGTTATGCAGATTTGCTTCAGATTTCACCCTATGCATCGCAAAGGGTAATATTCACAGCAGGATTGTACACAGACAGAAGCATGACCAACATATGGGCCCTTTGCAGTCCAAGAGCTCATCATAATGTACAATTCCACCTGCATTAGAGGTAGATATGGGCCCCCTCACCTATTGGGCCTCTGTAGTGGCAGCACAGGTTGCACTAACGGTATTCCCACCCAATTGACAGCAAATAAAAAAAATAAAAATCGCAGTGAGAAATTAGCACTGGTCTATTTCCACAAAAAAAGTATACGCGTGATTCCAGTATATGGGTAAGTTCAGGCAGAACTTTTTGCAGTTTTTTTTAACTACATTAGAGACAAAACTAGTGTCATAAAACTCCATTTCAATTAGAAAAAAAACGTATTTTGTACAAGTCATTTCTTTTCTAAATGGAAAAAAGTGACATCTAAACTCTTGAAGTGGAAAATGTACCAAATATGACATCTAAATCAAATAAAAGCAGAAACAAAAAAATGCTTAAAAAAATAATGTGCTAGAAATTCCACATCAAATAATTCTGTGTGAACATAACTTTAGGGTATGTTCACACAGACTTCTTTGACAAGGATTATTTTTTTGGCCAAAAAGTGTGAAAAAGTGCTAAAAACTGTTACAAAAAATGAACTTAATGCACAGCAATGTGAAAATTACTTGTGCACATGTTCAGTCTTAAGTCACTTCTTTTATTCGCTTCACATTTTGAAGAGCTGAAAACCAGTTATTAGGCGTAGCATATTTATTCTTTGGGCTTCTTCCACTTGAAAGTCACTCGCTATTTAGAGTTTAAATAATAAAAAAAAAAAACGCATATGGTGAGCACATGGATGTAGCTTAAGGCTGCGTGCACACGATGCGTTTTTCATGCGTTTATGCTGCAGAATTTCCGCAACGGAAACGCATCAAGAACGCATGGTAATCCGCACCCTATGGTCCCCAATGGCATTCCGCAATGTCAATGCACATGCTGAGGATTTTTCCGCAGCGTTTCTGCAGCGCTCATAAATCCGCAGCATGTTCATTAATTTTGCGGAAGCGCCGCCATTGACTTGCATTGAGACGCATAGAATCCGTGTCTGTACATTTGTACAAGCGGATTATATGCGGTTCAATGTGCGGATGGTACCCAGTTATGGAGGAGAGAAGACTCTCATCCAGACCTGGGTACCATTGTACCTGTGAAAAAAAGAATAAAATAATAAATAAAGTTTATATTCACCTGTCCGGCGGCCCCTGCAGCGCTTACCTTCCAGGACCTGAGATGACGTCGCGGTCATGTGACCGCAGGCTGTCTCGTGAGATGCCGGCAAGCCAGGAAGGAACCAGAAAGGAGCGCGACGGCTCACCCGGCGGCATCGGAGGTAAGCATAGCTTTTATTTTTTTATTTTTACGGTCACACTATATAAATCCATGCTGTTTGCATGGATTTATACAGTGTGACCTAGTTGTCAAGCACTTTCCAAGTGATGCTATCGCCTGGAAAGTGCTTGTCAGTCCACATGCGGAAACACATGCGTTAACGCATGTGGGTACGCATGTGAATCCGCATGTATTCCGCATGTATTCTGCAGGAAAAATGCATGCATTTTTCTGCCAGGGAGATGCAGAAATGCTGCAGATATTTTCTGCTTGATTTCTGCATCGTGGACACATAGCCTTAGGGTGTGTTCACACAGAAAGCAAAAGAGCCAATGTGTGCATAAACTAAGGCTACATTCCCATGACTGTATTTTTGTTCCTAGTGCTGTGTAAAAAAAAAACTGTTAGCTGATAGCAGTTTAGATTACATTTTTTTCCCACTCTGATTAAAGGGGCAGTCCGGTCCAAATCAATAAGTCTGCAGTCACACACTATGCGCTGCAACGATTCGCCGGTTTTTGAGCTGGGACTGGAGTGCATGTAAGAGTTATACATACTCCCAGCCAGAGTCCTTTTAGTGGGTGCAGCCTTGCTCCATACATTTGTATAGAGCGAGGCTGCGCCCCGACTAGTGACGCAGCCAACAAGAGGACGCTGCCTCGCTCCATGTAAGGCTTTGTGCCCACTATGCGGAATTGAAGCAGAAAATTTCTGCAGCATTTCTGCATGTTCTTTGGCAGTAAAAACGCTTGCGGATTTTACACGCGGAGTTGACTTGCGTTTTTCAAATGCATTGTGACCTCAAATCCGCATGCAGAAACGCACAAATAATGGACATGCTGCGGATCTTTCCGCAAGAAAAATACGCTGCGGAGAACTCCGCAGCATGGGCACAGAACATGCAGATTTTCATTGGGGATCATGGGGCACGGATTACCAAGCGTTTTGCAAGCGTTCACGCTGCGGAAATTCCGCATCAAAAACGCTTGAAAAATGCATTGTGGGCACACAGCCTAAGGCTATGTGCCCACGTTGCATTTATGAAGCAGAAAATTTCTGCTGCATAAATGCAAGTTCTCTCCCGGAAAAACGCATGCGGAATTCCGCACGCGTTTATCGCGCATTTTTCGCGCGTTTATCACGCGTTTTCCACATGCGGAATTGCCTTGCGTTTTTTATGCATTGGACAAAGGCAATTCCGCTTGCGGAAACGCAAAATTAAATGACATGCTGCGGATTTTTGAACGCGGCATAAACGCTGCGGAAAAATCCGCAGCATGTGCATAGAACTTGCGGAATCCCATTGGGGACCATGGGGTGCGGATATACATGCGTTTTTCAAGCGTTTACGCTGCGGAAATTCCGCAGCATATACGCTTGAAAAATGCTACGTGGGCACACAGCCTAAGGCTATGTGCCCACGTTGCGGACCTGAAGCATATTTTTTACGCTTCTCCCTGGCGGGAAAATCGCATGCGGATATTACATGCGGTTTTCCCGCCAGGTAGAAGCGTTTGTGAGGCGTCTTTGCATGCATTTCCGCATGCGGGTTATCAAGCACTTCTCCAAGCATCACTTGGAAAAGTGCTTGACAACTTGTTCAGAATGGTAAAAAATAAAAAAATAAACTTTATACTCACCTTCTGATGCATTCTCTGCCCCGTCCGGAGTCTTGAGCGGCTCACGCTGTTGTGTGCAGGACCTGCGGTGATGTCATTGAGTCATGTGATGGGTCACATGACTCAATGACGTGGCAGGTCCTTCAGACAACAGCGCGACGGAGGGAAAACATCAGAAGATAAGTATAAACTTTATTTTATTCTTTTTTTAACAGGTTCTTTGGTACCCAGGTCTGGATGAAAGTCTCCTCTCATCCAGACTTGGGTACCATCCGCACATTGATTCCGCAGCGCTTCCGCAAAATTAATGAACATGCTGCGGATTTTTGACCGCAGCATATTCGCTGCGGAAAAATCCGCAGCATGGGCATTGACATTGCGGAATGCCATTGGGGACCATGGGATGCGGATATACATGCGTTTTTCAAGCGTTTACGCTGCGGAAATTCCGCAGCATATACGCTTGAAAAACGCTACGTGGGCACACAGCCTCAGTGTATGAAGTAAGGCCGCACCCACTAGACGGGTTCTGACTGGGAGTATGTATAACACATACATATCCTCCGGCCCAGACTCTGAAACCGGCAAATCCTCGCAGTGCACAGAGCATGCGCTGGGGGGGATTCATAAGTCTGCAGTCACACAGAGTGTTAAAAAAAAAAAAAAACGCACTAGTCTCTTCCAGAATTCCGAATCGACTCGACTATTCAAATCTATGAGTCTGCAAAAAGTGAAAAAGGTCGGCCCCATATGGATCAATGTGCAGCATCCAATCTTTAAGGCTACATTGCAATTCTTAGCACAGGAATCTGCATTTGGTCTTGTAAATTTTATTCACTGCTGATGTATAAAAACAGATGTCATGCGGGTGGCATAACAGATGAAAAATTGTCTGCTTTTCTGCATGAAAATCGGACAATTTTTTTTTATACACTCTTGTGAATCCATGCCTCCCCCAATGGGCCATTAGCTTCACTGCAGAGTGCAAGGTATAATAGTACATATAATACTAGAATTACAAATGTATCAGTCACCACAAGGTAAGAGCACTGTATCATAATAAACTCACCTTATGTAATATTCTATTGCAGGATTGCACACAAAAAATGTAGTACTGAGAATCTGTGTCCCATCCAGAGTCCTGGAAGATTTGCAAAGTAACCTCATGTGATCCTCAGACTCCTCACAGGTGCTGCAGTAGTTACAATTACTACATGGAGCTTTCTGTAATGGACACATTGCTCACCTCCTAGACTTTGCTATCATTATGTTGTAAAGTAAATTTCATTTTTTTCCTCCACTGTTTAGTAATGAAAATGCTACAGAATTTTTAATTGCAACTTACCAGTAATAAATACAGTATTCCCTTGCCCCATGTAAGAGGTGTGCACTGTACAATCCACGCTGGGTTCTACCACCAGTGAAATGTAATGAAAAGGTTTTTAAAACCAAGTTGGAGAAAAACATGCCATCTGAACTACTCTACGTTGCACATTTTACATTGAAATCAGTAACAGGATATTTCAGAGTTGGTTTTTTTTCTGCAGAAAATGTTTGCTTTCTGCTGCCAAAAATCCACATGTAATCATAACTTAAGGGTACAGTGTTGTTTTTTTTTTACAAGTAATCTGTGCCAAAATCTGCCCCCGAAAAAACAACTACGCTTGTTATAAGTGTCGTATTCATTTGATTACAGGGTAAGTTGTGCCACATTCTTGGTGCATTTTTGATTCAGTTAAGATGCAATTGGAAGTTATTAAAGTGAATATGACATACACCCTATAATTCAACTGCTCCGAATGCAATGATACATTTTTCTGCTGTGATTATCGTCCAGTTTGCCCTGTGCAGTTATTTTTTTTGTTTCACTTATCCTTATCTCCATTGACTTCAATAGAGAAAATAACACAGAATTGTCTTAAAAACACCTATGATATTCCAGGAATTTACAGAATAACACCACTGTTTGATGTTGCTATGCGTTAGTATCAAAACCTGCAAGTACTAAATACAGATTTTGTTGCAGCTTACACCCTATTGATTGCAAGTGATGAAAACCACAGTGAAAATCCGCACAAAGAATTGATAGAGACTTAAAAATCTAAAGTACAGGTCAATTTCCACATGCAAATCTGCTGCATGTGGATAACATTTCTTAACCAATTTGTGACCAAGCACATTTAATTTTAATTTTTTTTGTATATGGCTGTAAAAAATGTTCTTGTTTGGAAATTCAAATAATTTTTGATATTTTTTCCATGATACATTGGATGAAATTTTTATACTTTCCTTTCATACCCCCAAATCAAAGTCGGACATGCTTCTGCGATTTTCCGCACAGCTCTCGGTCCGCAAAAAATTACGGATATGTGATTGGCCCCATACACTACCACAGGTACGAGTGCTATCCGTGAAAATTACGGATAGCACTCATACGCAAAAACTGGATGTCTGAATGAGCCCTAAGGATTATATTTTTGGACACAGCTTTGTTTTTTTTCCGATGGAGTTGATGCTTATAACAACGACTTGGATTGGCAGTGCCTTTTTTTGATAGTGAAGGAGGATGGAAATTCCAACATTCAAATACTTTTTTTGCTACCTGCATTTCCCTGTAACTACAGTTGGTATATTAGCCAGAGTTACAGGAGAAATTCAGTCTCCTGGCTGCATAACAGAACTGACTAAGGCTACATTCCCATGACGAGCTTTTGGTGAGTTTTTGAAGATGCATCAAAAATGCAGTATCTTACAGTTCCAGCAAAGTGGATGGGAAGTATAGAAATATTATGCCCATTGTGTTTCTTTTTTACTCTGTGTAAACTGACCTGCAGAGTGTGTTTAAAATCCACAATATACCAACTTCTCCTGCGGGTATGCTGAGTTTTATGTGCGGATTTTCCCCATAGACTTGCATTAGATGCAGAAAATCCACAGGTAAAAACCGCACATGCATTTTTGGTGTATTTCCGTGGTAGAAACGCATCAAAAATGCCTGTAATCTGCACCTAAGTATATCAATAATGTTTGTCAACACCAAATACCAGGTAGTAACAAAACAAAGCAGCTTTATTTAAAGTATGACTTACCCCCCAATAAAAAGGCAGCGTTAAAAACACAATAAAATTGCACGGCGCAATTAAAAACCTAATTTAAATAATAACCACATTCTTGGTGCATTTTTGCTTCAGTTAAGATGCGGCTGGAGGTTATATAGGTGAATATGACACAATTCTGCAGCGTTAAAAGCTCACCAAGAACTCATTGTGGGAAAGTAACCTAAGGCCATGTACACACATTGAGTATTTGGTGAGTTTTTTGCAAGCCAAAACCAGGAGTGGGTAAAAACTGCACAAGTGGTGACGTGTTTCTATTATACGGTTCTTCTGACTGTTCCACTCCTGGTTTTAGCTTACAAATACTGAGGTAAAAAACTCACCAAATACTCTACGTGTGTATGTGACCTTAGTCTTCTAGGATGCAGGAGATCCTGCTACACCCAGGAATCACATGCCTGATGGGTCTAGAGAAGAAAGTACCATTAGTGCTTCCTATATGCTGTAAGCACAGTGCTGGTTCAGCCCTGTGCATATGTGTCACCCCAGGCCTGGATGCCACAAACTTGTAAGGCTGTGTCTGAGAGCAGGAGGGAGGTTCTCTGGTCATGGACCATTTGCATGCAGCACCTCCTGTCCCAGGCCAGTAGGGGGAGCAGGCTGCCCCTATAAAAACTGGTACTGAGGGCAGGGTTAGGGAGACCAGGACCCGCTTCTGAAGCATCCAGAAGGGTTCCCAGAAGAGAGGGACAGGTCAGCCGCAGCTGAGGAGTCCAGGAGGCAAAGGAGGAGCAGAAAGCCAGGGACAGAGGCGACGAGAGCCGGTCCTGGCAGAGAGAGAGATTACACAACCGGACATTGGGGTCCGAGGCTGTCAGGGTTGCAGGTTCTGAAGCAGAAAACCAACCCGCAAGGGATTTCAGGTCCCTTGGCCAAGAAGCCTGGAGGCTCCGCCACACAGAAGGACCGGTACAGCACGGAGAAGCTACAGGTACCTAAGGCCCGAGTCGCAAGCCATACAGGCGTAGTACACGGCAAGCTCAGGGACGTGGGCTATCATGCCACTAAAGGGGGAGATAGTCAGCAAGGGCAGAGAGAGAGAACGGTAGGCCTACCCACTCACCCTGACCAGCGGAGCTCGCCCGAATGCCCTCAGACACCCAGGTCCATTCCTACCCTGTACTCCTGGTGGGTCTGTGATAAGATCAGTAAAAGACCCTGGACTGCATTCTTGGACTCTGTGTGGTTACTGCTGCGCCTGCACCATCACCCCCAGCATCCTATTACCTGCCCTGAGGCTACACTCCTCCCGTGGGGAGTCGTACTATTCCCTGCTGCATCCCCAACACCAGCCTCAGCGGTCTGCCTTGCAGCGGCGGTCCTCCCTGACCGCAATCCACGGGTGGCGTAGTCGGACATTACCTACAGCACATCATAGACTACCACTGGTCTGACCACCCTGAGCCACGGGACCGGGTCTCCACTACTACTCCCAGCATTGCCCTGAAGTCCGGTCTCGAGTGCCCCACGGCCCAGGGGGGGCGAGTCAGCTTTGGCGTAATCGGCAGGATTGAGACCAACCCGCCACAAACGGGTATTGCGTGCCTGAAAAAGACTGTACACGTACCTGAAGAAGAGGTTTCCCGCTATCCGGAGCCGTTTCCCGCCATTTTCAGCCGTCTCCCGCCATCTTCCGTCGGCTCCCGCCATCTTCAGGACGCCGCGCGGGAAGAAGAGGGGTGTGGACGTCCAAACTGCGCGAGACCCGAAGCTCCGCCCCACGCACCGACGCTGCGCAAGGTCCTGGAAGGGAGAGAGAGCGACGCTGACGTCACCAGGACGCGACGCAAAGTCCTCGTCCGGAGCAGCACCAGCGGAGCCGCGGCCTACAGAAGAGGATCGTCGGAAGGTAGGCCACGATTAACTAGGGGGGAGGAAGATGACGGACACGGAGGGGCCTTCTACAACCAGCGGTGCTGCAACAGCGGTGATGCCGTTCTCTATGCCCTACATCCCCGGAGCAGCCTGGCTGCCCCAATACTCAGGGGAATCCCATACCTTAACTGACTTTAGGGAAAGACTGCACAGTTTGTTCAAAGTTTATCCCCTGACAGAAGAACAGAAAGTGAGCATTCTAACGGGGCAGCTCACCGGTGCAGCCTAGCGGGAAGTGAAATCATGGTCAGATGAAGAGAAAAAGACAGTAAAGGACATTCTGACCCGGCTGCGGAGTACCTTTGATACCCGTACCTCAGCAGAAATAAAAATGCGGTTCTATGGCTGTAAGCAGCGGGCCCAGGATAGTATCAGAGACTATGCCTTGAACCTGCAAGAAGCCCTGAGAGCTATCAAACAAGCTGACCCTGGTAGCGTGCAGGACTCTGATAAACTGTTGACTGACCAGTTCATAGAAGGTTAGCTGTCCAGCTCCCACAGAACCCAGCTGCGCCTCATGGCCCTACAGAACCCTGATTTGACTTTTGCGCAGATCAAGGATCGGGCCATCCGAGTGCTCAGAGAACCCGCAGCAGGTGGCGCTGTAGCTTCCCGGCGCCCTGCCATCACTTACCACCAGGGGGCAGCGCCCTACCCTGCAGACCTTGTGGGGGCTGATGCACAGGCCCTAAATCCATCCCAGCCTGCAGACCTGCACCATCAGGTCCAGGAGCTAACAAAGAGTGTGGCTGCATTAACCAGGACCGTACAGTCGTTGCAGGTGGAACCGTCAAGACCAATTGAGCTGGCTTCCAGTCCGGAGGATGTCCCGTGGCGTCGACAGAGGAGGATCCCGCCGTTCAGAGGGAGGCCCGCCGACCGCTACGCTGAGGATGGACAGCCGATTTGCTGCCGTTGCAGTCAGCCAGGACACATAGCAAGGTACTGTACTTTAAATGGGTCCGACCTGGGGCAGAGGGCCAACCCCCAGGCATAAGGTCATCAGGCCCGTCTAATTGGCGGGATAAGTACGTGGGAGGACGCCCCATCTTACCCGTAGTGCTGGACGGTATCCCCATGAGTGCACTGCTGGACACCGGGTCTCAAGTGACTACCATCCCCTACGTACTTTTCAAGCGGTACTGGAGTGACGCTGACATAACCCGCTACCCAGATGATGACTTAAGCATCATTGCCAGCAATGGCCAACCCGTGCCGCAGGTGGGGTTCAGAGAGATGACCATCAAGATTGGTAAGGTGGAACTGCCGGCACAGGGAGTGATCATTGTGGACATTGACCGTCGTGAAAGTCACCATAAAATAACTGTGGGTACTAATGTGATTGAAAACTGTCTTTCAGAAGTAATTGTGATTTTACCGCAGGTGGCGATGAATGCGAGCTCCAGCCAACAGAGGGTCCTCCAGAAAGAGATAAGAGCCCTGATGAGACGGCAGCAGGTAGAACTGTCTGGTGGTGAGATCGGTAGCGTAAGAATGAGTGACCCATTCCCCATTTCCATGCCTCCCAAAAGTGAAATGATGATCTGGTGTCGAACTGCAATCGGGTTGAGAGGAAGAGACTACCAAGCCATGGTAGAACCCGTGTACTCAGACAGCAGGCCCACCATTTTGACAGCCCGGGGGGTGGTTGATGTCCGTCATGGGAGGGTGCCCGTTCGCATTCTCAACATTGGGGAGAGGGAGGTACACTTACCCAGGTACGCTACACTTGCCAAATTGTTTGCCGTCCAACACAATGCTATCAGGGCCGTGGAACCGTTGCCTCCATCTCCTCAGGCGGAGGGTAATGGCTCCCAGAAACAAAAGGAGGACTGGTGCCAGAAACTCCATGTGGGTGCTGACTCCACTCCCCTGCACCAAAAACAAGGAGTCTATCGGGTGGTTCAGGAGTACGAAAGAATCTTTAGTAAGCACCCACTAGACTTCGGCAGAGTAAAAGGGATACAACACCATATCCCCACGGGGAGCCACCCACCAATAAAAGAGAGACACAGGCCTGTACCCCCTGCACATTATCAGAACGCCAAGGGTATGCTGAGGGAAATGAAAGAAGCTGGGGTCATTAGAGATAGCTGTAGCCCCTGGGCAGCTCCCTTAGTTTTGGTAAAAAAGAAAGACGGTACCATGAGAATGTGCGTGGACTATAGGCAAATCAATCGTATCACCCATAAAGATGCGTACCCGTTACCTAGGATAGAGGAGTCTTTAGCAGCTCTAAAATCAGCTAATTTCTTCTCTACTTTGGACCTTACTAGCGGGTACTGGCAGGTTCCTGTGGCAGAGGCTGACAAGGAGAAGGCCGCCTTCACCACCCCGATGGGACTGAGCGAGTTCAACTGTATGCCCTTCGGGCTCTGCAACGCACCAGGGACCTTCCAGAGGCTGATGGAATGCTGTCTAGGGCACCGAAACTTCGAGACGGTCCTCCTTTACCTGGACGACGTGATCGTCTATTCGAAGACTTACGAGGACCATCTAAAGCACCTGGCCGAGGTGTTTGAAGCCCTGGCAGGCTACGGCCTGAAAGTGAAGCCTTCAAAGTGCCACCTGTTAAAACCAAAGGTCCAATACCTAGGACACGTGGTGAGTGCAGAGGGAGTAGCCCCCGACCCCGACAAAGTTACAGCCATCAAGAGCTGGCCAAGCCCCTCTAACATCAAGGAAGTGAGGCAATTCCTCGGGTTGGTAGGCTACTACCGAAGGTTCATCCCCGGGTTCACTAAGATGGCAGCCCCTATGCAGGACCTCCTGATAGGGCAATCTAAATCCAGAAGTCACAAGCCACCCTTCAAGTGGGACAAGCCGGAAGAGGAGTCCTTCCGCCAGTTGAAGATGGCCGTCACGGGGGATGAGATCCTGGCCTACCCCGATTATGGCCAGCCTTTTATCCTCCACACAGATGCCAGTAATGTGGGGCTGGGAGCCGTACTGTCACAGAACCAACAGGGCAGAGAAAGGGTGATCGCGTATGCCAGCCGGAAGCTGAGGCCCACTGAAAGAAACTCGGAGAACTACAGCTCCTTCAAGCTAGAATTCTTGGCAGTTGTGTGGGCCGTCACAGAACGGGTTAAGCATTACCTGGCCTCCGCAAAGTTCACCGTGTACATGGACAACAACCCGTTGACACATCTGGACAATGCAAGACTAGGTGCCCTAGAACAGCGGTGGATGGCCTGGCTATCCAATTACGACTTCACAATCAAATACCGGGCAGGCAGAACCAACGCCAACGCAGACGCCCTATCAAGAATGCCCCACCTACCTGAAGGAGAAGACGACTCGGAAGAGCTGGAGGAAATAGAGCTCCCTGCGTTCCACCGGTATGGGGCGACTCAGTATTCTCACCCGGTAAGAGACAAAGACTTGACCACCGTCATGTTCAATCCCTTACCCCACCACGGCTGGGCTGAAACGCAAGATAGCGACCCTGCAATACGCCTGGTGAAAGACATGTTAACCCAGTTAGACGCTAGCCCTGGCCCGGACGCTCCAGAGGAAGCCAAGCTGATATGGAAGGAGAAAAGCAGGCTATTTCTCTACACGGGTAAGCTGTGCAGAAGGCTTGTCAACCACTGGACGCACGAGCTGACCTGGCAGATAGTGGTCCCAAGGCGAGATGCAGCAATGGTCCTGGAGGCCTACCATGACAGAGCGGGACACTTCGGGTGGAAGAAACTGGAGTTCCTACTGAGAGAGCGGTTCTGCTGGGTCGGCATGAGAAGGGCCATCGAGAAGTGGAGCAGGGACTGCGGCCCATGCCACCTCAGAAGGAAGGACCGTACCAGCCAGCAGAAACCCTTGAGGCCCATCGTCACCAGGTATCCTCTTGAGCTGGTAGCTCTGGACCATGTGAAATTGGCTCCAAGCCGGTCGGGCTACGTCTATGCCCTGACAATTGTGGACCATTACTCCCGGTTCCTGGTAGTGGTTCCTGTTAAAGACCTGACAGCCCAAACAGCGGCCAGAGCCTTCCAGCAACACTTCTGCCGTCCACATGGGTATCCGGAACAAGTCTTGACAGATCAAGGTCCAGCGTTTGAGGCTGAAGTATTCCAGGAGTTCTGCAACCTCTACGGCTGTAGGAAGATTCGGACAACGCCTTACCACCCGCAAACCAATGGGCTGTGTGAGAAAATGAACAATATCGTCATCGATCTCCTTAAGACGTTACCCCTGGAAGAACGCAGCCTGTGGCCGGAGAAGCTGCCAGACCTGATTGACTTGTACAACCATATCCCTGTGAATGCTACAAATTTCACCCCGGCTTACCTGATGCGAGCAAGACCAG
The DNA here is from genome assembly GCF_046119375.1 of Phyllobates terribilis. Classification (NCBI taxonomy): domain Eukaryota; kingdom Metazoa; phylum Chordata; class Amphibia; order Anura; family Dendrobatidae; genus Phyllobates; species Phyllobates terribilis. The sequence goes on along the minus strand of NW_027362767.1, from coordinate 252,284,414 downwards.
GTAAACTGCTGATAGACCTGGAGATGGGAGTCCTGACACCTGAGGACACCTCCCCAGATGCAGACTGGGATACGGAACAGCGGCTACAGTACAAGAAGGTACAGGAGAGTGTGGAGAGGAGTCTGGCTCAAGCGAGAGAAAAGCAAGAGAGGCTCTTCAACCAACACACCCCTGCTGGTCCCCTGGAACCTGGTGAGCAGGTCCTGAAGCGGAAGAGAAGGTTACACAAGCTGGATGACCAGTGGGAGAGACCCGTACACAGTACTGCAGTCCAACCATGACAACCCGAAGGTATGTGTGATTACCAAGGATGGAGGAGAAACCACTAGCACCGTCTCCAGAGACCACCTAAAACGGTGCCCCGAGCAACTACAGAGTCCAAGTGAAGATCAAGATGACCTTGAACCCGCAGAGGACAAGGAAGAGATGATCAGCACAGTTCTCGGAGAGTTCCCCCGGACCTGGACTCAGATAAATGGCGCAATAGTGGTACCCGTCCTACACTTCCTTCAGCCTACCCAGCAGGAGCCTACAGGAGGACAGGAAGAACAAGAAGAGCAAGCGGCCCCAGAGGCGGAAGAACCCACGCCAGCAGCCCAGGAGAGTCAACCCTCTGCTGACAGTGAGCCTGCCATACCTGCGGTGAGCCAAAGGACCCGCAAACAGCTGCCTGCCCTGCCTGTACAACCAGCTAGTAGCTGTACCCTCAATGATGGTGGGGGAAGCCAGGTTGGTCCACCACCAGACAGTGGGTTAAGGAGGTCAACCAGGAGCACTAGGGGTCAAATGCCAGCTCACTGGAAGATCTAAATGTATAATGTATATATTTAATGTGTTATGTTTGTACCCTGGTTATTAATACTGTTTTCCAGTTTTTCATAGTGACAAATGGACTAAAAGGTTATGAACTTTGAGTAACCGGGACTTCCTTGTAAATATGTTCGGAGCCTAACCAAAGGAAAGAATAAAGACTGTCAAGGACTCGGGGCAAGGACAGACCCCCACCTGGTTAAGGCTCCCGTTGTGTTGGTGAAATGGACACCCGGTCACGGATCATACTGTGACCCTCTTCTTGTGTTGGTGATATGGACACCCGGTCACAGGCCATACTGTGACCTAAAGAACTCAATATGTGGTGTTGTTTGTTGTTTTCTTCTCTGTTATGTTTATGTTATAATTTCTACCCTGTATCGTGTTTCTTGTTTAGTCCCGGAGTACTAAGCTTTCCTAGGGGGGAATGTGTCACCCCAGGCCTGGATGCCACAAACTTGTAAGGCTGTGTCTGAGAGCAGGAGGGAGGTTCTCTGGTCATGGACCATTTGCATGCAGCACCTCCTGTCCCAGGCCAGTAGGGGGAGCAGGCTGCCCCTATAAAAACTGGTACTGAGGGCAGGGTTAGGGAGACCAGGACCCGCTTCTGAAGCATCCAGAAGGGTTCCCAGAAGAGAGGGACAGGTCAGCCGCAGCTGAGGAGTCCAGGAGTCAAAGGAGGAGCAGAAAGCCAGGGACAGAGGCAACGAGAGCCGGTCCTGGCAGAGAGAGAGATTACACAACCGGACATTGGGGTCCGAGGCTGTCAGGGTTGCAGGTCCTGCAGCAGAAAACCAACCTGCAGGGGATTTCAGGTCCCTTGGCCAAGAAGCCTGGAGGCTCCGCCACACAGAAGGACCGGTACAGCACGGAGAAGCTACAGGTACCTAAGGCCCGAGTCGCAAGCCATACAGGCGTAGTACACGGCAAGCTCAGGGACGTGGGCTATCATACCACTAAAGGGGGAGATAGTCAGCAAGGGCAGAGTGAGAGAACGGTAGGGCTACCCACTCACCCTGACCAGCGGAGCTCGCCAGAATGCCCTCAGACACCCAGGTCCATTCCTACCCTGTACTTCTGGTGGGTCTGTGATAAGATCAGTAAAAGACCCTGGACTGCATTCTTGGACTCTGTGTGGTTACTGCTGCGCCTGCACCATCACCCCCAGCATCCTATTACCTGCCCTGAGGCTACACTCCTCCCGTGGGGAGTCGTACTATTCCCTGCTGCATCCCCAACACCAGCCTCAGCGGTCTGCCTTGCAGCGGCGGTCCTCCCTGACCGCAATCCACGGGTGGCGTAGTCGGACATTACCTACAGCACATCATAGACTACTACTGGTCTGACCACCCTGAGCCACGGGACCGGGTCGCCACTACTACTCCCAGCATTGCCCTGAAGTCCGATCTCGAGTGCCCCACGGCCCAGGGGGGGCGAGTCACATACATCAATCAAGAAGGCAAAGATGGCAATAAACAACCTCTGCTTTTGCTATGGGTAGTCTAACAACTGGCTACCCACTCACACAGCTGCAAGATCTCATGCCACAGTTCTAGTATGCAGTGACATTTAAAAATGTTACTGCTGTGTACAACGTGGATTGCCCAGCTGTTTGTCTATGGGCGGTACGGAAGTAGGTAAAGAGTAACTGTCATTTTAAACTTTTTTCCATAAATCAATAGTACAAATGAAGATAAGAACCTTTGTATCAAATCTTATCAGAGAAATTTTCTCCTCCTGGGCTGATCATTTGCTCAAAAACCTCAAGAAAATGGATCCCTAAAATATAACATTTATTAAGTAAGTTTAAACCACTAAACTCACAAATTCATGTTAGTGAGTGTATAAATTAATCTTCACATTAACACAGTCAGAATCCCATGATTCTTGAAAGGATCAATCTAGGGAATGAAGTATCTACTAAAAATAAGTGTATTTTAAGCCTATCCTGGCTGTTAACACCTCAATTTTGAGTCAAACTGTTAATTTTCTTGCATGTGTTTGTCTGGATTTGTTGGTGGATCTTCCTGAGGCCTAAATGTGGTTTGTTTTCTTAAGTTGGATTAAGAATCATTGATAATAATTGATCTGAGGATATCACACTATCAGCACTGCACTTTATTATATCTACCCATGTACAGTGTCTGATTTTTCAGATTAACTAATAAGTAATGCTCCTTTGAAATAGGTGATTTTTGGTGATATCATATAACCTGAATTATACCAACCAAGTTGGTCAATATGGTTGATCTTTATATGAATATATATGGTATTGTTTGAGAAGCCCCCCTCTACCCTTTTTTTTAGGACTACATATATTTTTAACATGCAGTTTGGATATTTATATAATTGTGTATATAACCAGGATTGTGCATCTAATACTACCTGCGCTGCACTTTATGTTAGGGGTACATTAGGGTCCTAAGGGACAGCCGCCGAGGAACGGGTGCGCCAAATCACATAACTAGGGTGCCAACCTGCGCTGGTAGGCAGGGAATTCATTAGGGAATTCTCTGGCGAATTAGTCCCTACATAATGTATTATATTAACTTTACTTCCTCCCTTTGGAATCCCTTTTGTATTTTTTGCATTCTATTTTTTTACAGTCTGCCTGACTGTGTTAATGTGAAGATTAATATATACACTCACTAACATGACTTTGCGAGTTTAGTGCTTTTAGCTTACTTAATAAAAGTTATATTTTGGGGGTCCATTTTCTTGAGGTTTTTGTGTAGATTGGGGCCCTACTTTTTCTTTTTCCTACACCTTCTCACTTAAAGATTTTTCTGTATTTTCATGACTATGAAAATTGTACATTCACACTAAAGGCATCAAAACTATGAATTAACACATGTGGAATTATATATTTAACAAAAAAGTGTGAAACAACTGAAAATATGTCTTATATTCTAGGTTCTTCAAAGTAGCCACCTTTTGCTTTGATGACTGCTTTGCACACTCTTGGCATTCTCTTGATGAGCTTCAAGAGGTAGTCACCGGAAATGGTTTTCACTTCACAGGTGTGCCCTGTCAGGTTTAATAAGTGGGATTTCTTGCCTTATAAATGGGGTTGGGACCATCAATTGTGTTGTGCAGAAGTCTGGTGGATACACAGCTGATAGTCCTACTGAATAGACTGTTAGAATTTGTATTATGGCAAGAAAAAAGCAGCTAAGTAAAGAAAACTGGCCATCATTACTTTAAGAAATGAAGGCCAGTCAGTCCGAAAAATTGGGAAAACTTTGAAAGTGTCCCCAAGTGCAGTTGCAAAAACCATCAAGCGCTACAAAGAAACTGGCTCACAAGAGGACCGCCCCAGGAAAGGAAGACCAAGAGTCACCTCTGCTTCTGAAGATAAGTTTATCCGAGTCACCAGCCTCAGAAATCGCAGGTTAACAGCAGCTCAGATTAGAGACCAGGTCAATGCCACACAGAGTTCTAGCAGCAGACACATCTCTTCAACAACTGTTAAGAGGAGACTTTGTGCAGCAGGCCTTCATGGTAAAATAGCTGCTAGGAAACCACTGCTAAGGACAGGCAACACGCAGAAGAGACTTGTTTGAGCTAAATAACACAAGGAATGGACATTAGACCAGTGGAAATCTGTGCTTTGGTCTGATGAGTCCAAATTTGAGATCTTTGGTTTCAACCACCGTGTCTTTGTGCGACGCAGAAAAGGTGAACGGATGGACTCTACATGCCTGGTTCCCACCGTGAAGCTTGGAGGAGGAGGTATGATGGTATTGAGGTGCTTTGCTGGTGACATTGTTGGGGATTTATTGAAAATTGAAGGCATACCGAACCAGCATGGCTACCACAGCATCTTGCAGCGGCATGCTATTCCATCCGGTTTGCGTTTAGTTGGACCATCATTTATTTTTCAACAGGGCAATGACCCCAAACACACCTCCAGGCTGTGTAAGGGCTATTTGACCAAGAAGGAGAGTGATGGGGTGCTACGCCAGATGACCTGGCCTCCACAGTCACCAGACCTGAACCCAATCGAGATGGTTTGGGGTGAGCTGGACCGCAGAGTGAAGGCAAAAGGGCCAACAAGTGCTAAGCATCTCTGGGAACTCCTTCAAGATTGTTGGAAGAACATTTCCGGTGACTACCTCTTGAAGCTCATCAAGAGAATACCAAGAGTGTGCAAAGCAGTCATCAAAGCAAAAGGTGGCTACTTTGAAGAACCTAGAATATAAGACATATTTTCAGTTGTTTCACACTTTTTTGTTAAGTATATAATTCCACATGTGTTAATTCATAGTTTTGATGCCTTCAGTGTGAATGTACAATTTTCAAAGTCATGAAAATACAGAAAAATCTTTAAATGAGAAGGTGTGTCCAAACTTTTGGTCTGTATGGTACATTTCATTAGTATTTGGTACCATTGCCCTTAAACTGAATGACTTGGGTCAAATGTTTGGGATATCCTTCCACAAGCTTCTCACAATAGTTGGTCGGAATTTGGGCCCATTCCTCCTGAAAAACTGGTGTAACTGATCCAGGTTTGTAGGTCACCTTGCTCGCACCTGCCTTTTCAGCTTTGCCCATTAATTTTCAATAGGATTGAGATCAGAGCTTTGTGATGGTCACTCCAAAACATTGACTTTGCAATTCTCTTCCTGAAATCTTGGCTGGTTTCTTTAGACTTTCCCATGATGCTACACAAACAAGCAGTGTGTTTCAGGTGTGCATTAAATACATGCACAGGTGTGTCTCTAATTAACTCAGATGTTGCCGAAAAAACTATCAGAAGCTTTCAAGCACATGACATCATCATATGGGCAGTCCAGGATTGTTTAAAGGAATGGTAATCTTAGTGTATGTAAACTTTTGACTTTTCAGTAAGTAGTAAAAATGCCTTAAAACATTCTCTCTCTCTCTCATTATTCTGGCATTTGGCAAATATTAAAAATTATGGTAATCCTAATTGACCTAAAACGGGAAAGGTTTATTCTGATTTCATGTCAGATATTGAGGAAAACATGCATATGTGTCTTTTATATAGTGTATGTAAACTTCTGGTTTCAACTGTATAGGCGTGTGTGAGTGAGCTCTTAATCAACCCCTTAATCAAGTATGGAACTTTTTAAAATATTTAAAACTGGAACTGGACCCCTATGGTTTGCTCAAAAGATTGCTCAGAAATGCGCAGCTCAGGGAGCAAAAGGTCCTGTCTGAGAGCATACACAAAGCAGAGTACAGATTCAATAAAAAGCTGCGCACTTCTCAGCAGTCGTTTTGAGTGATTCTTGGGGAACCCGGACTCCCACCGGTCTGCATAGAAATTTAAGGGCCTAAAAAATCTTTAAAATAAATGTACCAAAGTTTAATTACTCTTTAAGCTTTCTTTTAAGCTCGATGTAGCTATGTAAACACACTTATGCTTTGTTAGGGATAGCAATATTTTACAGGAAATTTTGGTTTTCAACTCTTCTAAAGTAGACTCAATACACAAGCTGCAGAGTCTTGTGTATTGAGACTCTGCAGCTGTATCCAATGATATATTATGTCAACTTGTTGTATGCTGTTATTCATGGGGTCCAAATCAATTCACACAAAAGTCCAATGTGCAAAACAGCCCAGAGCACGGGCCACTTCCATTGGGTTTTATTTTGAAGCAAAAAAGTGATAGAACTGCCATGTTTCTACAGGTAAGCCTTCCTCAATATCGATTTAATGAGGTGTCAGATTTAGTGGGAAAAAATGCTAGAAATGCAAAAAATGTTGGCAATTACTCCATTAAGAAATAAGGAGTTCATTCAGGACCCTTTAATATTAGCCAGAGCAGAGAATAACTAGAAAGTACATCTCTTGTTCTAGAGAACACAGCATGTCAGTGCATTTCATGGAAAGTCAGTGTAATACATTGCTTTCCCTGCAGGGGTGCTGAGGGGAAATTGAACACTTGCTAAAAGGACATATTACAGCTAATTGCTGGGGGTTCTGGGCAGAAATGTCATTGTGATTATTGTTGAGGAACCATGAGCACAAAAAAAAATTGGTCCAAATAAGTACCGTATTTTTCGGACTATAAGACGCACTTTTTTCCTCCAAAATTTTGGAGGAAAATGGGGGGGTGAGTCTTATAGTCCGAATGTTGGGGGAGGAGGGGGTATATAAATATGATGTGTGGGATGTGGGGGTAGCGGCGGAGGAGCGGGGCACAGGAGGCAGCAGCCGCCTGCTGCAGCTTACACTGTCCACGCTGCTAAAGAAAATTAATATTCCCTGCTCCCCACACCCATGGGGCTTGGGGAACACTGAATATTCATGCTCCTTAATAGCGGAACACAGTGTAGCCGCAGCGCGGCTCCTGCTGCTGCCGGAATCGCCTGTGCCCGCTGTTAAAGGTCATGAATATTCAACCTCTCTCCACTCCCATGGGTGTGGGGAGGGGTGAATATTCATGTCCTTTAATAGCGGGCACACTCGATCGCCCGGCAGCAGGACCCGCTCTGCGGCTACGCTGTGTGCCGGCTATTAAGGAGCATGAAGTCTGTGACTGTGTGCGCGGGGAGCAGTGACTTCCGGCAGCTGATCTCTCCTTGTGAGCCGCACATGATAGTGACTACATGCGCGGCTCACATGGCGAGATCAGTGCGGGCAGACAGGACGCTGCGCTGGAGGAGAGAAGAAAGGTGAGTAGGAGTGTTTATTTTTTTATGTGCAGCATGATGGGGATTAGGGGGACCATGCATACTAGGATAAGGATGAGGGGGCATACATAACAGGATAAAGGTGAGGGGGCCATACATACCAGGATAAGGCTGAGGTGGGGCATATATAACAGGATAAAGATGAGGGGGCCATACATACCAGGATAAGGATGAGGGGTGCCATGTATACCAGAATATTGATTAGGGGTGCCATGCATACCAGAATAGTGATTAGGGGTGCCATGCATACCAGGATAGGGATTAGGGATGCCATGCATACTAGGATAGGGATAAGGGGTGCCATGTATACCAGGATAGGGATGAGGGGTGCCAAGCATACCAGGACAGGAATGACGGGTGCCATGCATATCAGGATAGGGATGAGGGGTGCCATGCATACCAGGATGGGGATTGCTGTGCCATGCATACCAGGATAGGGATGAGGGGTGCCATGCATACCAGGATAGGGATGAGGGGTGCCATGCATACCAGGATGGAGGGGTTCCATGCATACCAGGATGGAGGGGTGCCAGGCATACCAGGATGGGGATGGGAGCCACGTATAAAAATGAAGGGGGGGCATATATACCAGGTCGGGGGATATTGTCAGAATTGGGGGACATTACCCCTATAAAAGTCTCAGAAGCAGGCCTCCTCCCCCTTAAAAGTGCATCATGAACACATTTTTTTCTTACATTTTTTTTCTATTTTCCTCCTCTAAAACCTAGGTGCGTCTTATGGTCTGGTGCGTCTTATAGTCCGAAAAATACGGTAAATCTCATTAATTTTTTACAATTTTTATATTAATTCTGTCTTTTTTTTCCTTCTTTCCTAAAGGTTTTGATACGATGTACAAATACCCAAAGAAGATCTTATTATGTATATCATTACTAATGACTGTCAGCTTTTTACTGGGTGTCCTGAGGAGCAAAACGTCGATCTCACCATCTGTGGAAAACAGTGCCAGGTGCTCATGTTGTGCTACCAATCACAGCACAGATACAATTACGGCATTGGAAGACAACAGGACATTCATCATATCACCGTACTATGACAACAGAGACAACAAGAAGCCTATGGTGCGGATCCTCAGCATTATCCACCATCAGGAGGTGAAGGAGCTTTACTGCTATTTCTGCTGCTCGACAGACAAAAGTGTGAAGGTTTCCAGGGCGCTCATAGACATGCACAGTGATCGCTTTGGCTTTCCCTACGTCACAACCGACCTGTTATGTGAGGAGCCACCAGGCTGCCAGGCTCAGTATTTATCTGTCCACACAACTCCTTCAGGAGAAATGACACAACTACCTCTATTCCAAATCCAAAACCGAGATGTGAAGCCATTTTCTGCCAATTTTACAGTCTGCATTTCCACCATGTTTGGGAATTACAGCAATGTCTTACAATTCATTCAGACCATGGAGATGTACCAGATCCTGGGAGCACAACGGGTCATGATCTACGTTAACCATTGCAGCCCACAAATACAAAAAGCTATGCAATATTATATTGCAAGAGGAATCCTTGAGGTGGTAGAATGGCCGATCGAGCGTTATCTCAGGCCTGGCAAAGCATGGCACTATTCAATCGATCCCAAAGATATAGGTTATTATGGTCAGCTGGCAGCACTCAATGACTGCATTTATAGGAATATGTACAGAACGAGGTTTGTGCTACTTAATGATATTGATGAGATCATTTTGCCATTCTCACACATGTCCTGGGACATCATGATGAAAAGAATTCAACAACAGAAGCCGAACATTGGCATTTTTCTCTTTGAAAATCACATATTTCCTCAGACAGCGGCCATTAACGTAAGTTTCTCTAACATTTCTTCATGGAAAGACGTCCCGGGATATAACATATTGCAGTATGTCCAACGTGAACCAGACAGACCAAATTATTTTAATGCTCGGAAGATGATTGTTGATCCCCGGAAAGTCATCCAAACATCTGTTCACTCCATTTTGAAAGGTTATGGTGGCCATGTGAAAGTCTCACTGGAAATAGCCCTGGTTTACCACTGCAGAGGACCTCTTCAGAGGGACTTACCAAAGACCTCATTAATAGAAGACAAGACTATATGGAAACATAATGCCTCTCTTATCAGAAATGTTAATAAAGTTATGGGTGAAATAGCTTTCCAATAATGAAATGAACTGCACATGTTGGAAGCTACATGTCATTGGGCCTGGAAACTGAATTAATATGAAGCAAAGATGGAAGAAAAGCACTATACTTTGATAGATTTATAATTTGCATTAAAGTTTGTGGATTTTATATTTGTTGTCTGTTTTGATTACTGTTTTGCTACTTTATACAATTCACTTTGTGTTTGAATGTTTTGTATAGAATGGAGAAAAAAGTTTTACAGGACCATGGTCCACCAATCTCATCAATAGTTCATAGTCGCCAGAGCACTGCGACACTCCAAGAGTTTCCTCTGATTAGCAAAAACAGGGAAAAGGATCGTTACTTGAATAAAACTTACGTTTATTTCATCCCTTAAAAACAGGGATATCCATGATTAAAAAATACAGAGTGATTCTTATGCATTTCTGGCATAATTACCCTTAGTCATAGAATATACAAAAGTGATATAAAGTGCCATATATATAGGAAAAGATTGCTAACCACATGATCACATGTCATTACCTTAAAACCACCCAATACACGATAAATGCAACACATGAGCAGATAAATGCAAAAAATGCATGCAAGTATAATAGGTATTACAAATGAAAAACAAGAGAAACACACTTCGAAACAGGGTCCAATTAATCGTTGAAAAAGTATATTTTTATTGAATTATGCAAGAAAGGGGATGAATCACAGAACACAGGGAAAATTAAAAACAATGCAGTAGAGGGGCACCAAAAAGGGGTGTGATAGATTACAAGGGGTAAAACCAAAATATATCCAGTCTATCAAAAATCCATCAATATGAGCTGCTATATAATACATGCATAGATGAATAAATTGCAATAGTTACTAAAGTGCAAGTGCCTAAAAAAGTGTATCAATTTACCACTATACACTGTGTAATATCATATTAATGCTAATAGCTAAATCATATGGGGAAATAGTGGATTTAAATAGAAACAGAAAGAGTATAGATCAATAAGGCACCGAAGAAATATAACAAGCAAATAGTTCACTATAATACTTTAAAGGCACATCAGTATGTCAATATATGGCCAAAATATCAAAGGTAACCAAACAGGCAGCCAAAGCAGTGATGTAAATAGTGCAAAGCAATAACTTACATCCACTATGGGTGATTGCACACTCCTCTATGGCGCATTCCCCGACGCGCGTTTCGGCACAGCTGCCTTCGTCAGGGAGTGGCGTAATTAAACATAGACAGGGTTTAAAAAGGTCTATCCAGCCAATCAGATGGGAGTTGTGTGACCGCTACACCAATGGGTGTGGGATGAGCGTACTCACACACCCCATCCATGGCAACCGCGTCATGTGGCCGATGATGCCCGGATCATGAGGATATCACGTGACTGGGTGCCTCCGGACATATAGATACGGCCGGCGAGGACGCCTGCGTGAGGCAGCGAGGGCATGCGTACAACTCATCACACAAGCATGCATTTCATCATGTATAATAGGTATTGAATAAGCATATAAATGCAAACTTGAACATATATCCGTGCTGACCATGCATCATAACATGTACAGTGGTGGCCAAAAGTATTGGCACCCCTGCAATTCTATCAGATAATACTCAGTTTCTTCCTGAAAATGATTGCAATCACAAATTCTTTGGTATTATTATCTTCATTTAATTTGCTTGCAAGGAAAAAACACAAAAGAGAATGAAGCAAAAATCAAATCATTGATCATTTCACACAAAACTCCAAAAATGGGCCAGACAAAAGTATTGGCACCCTCAGCCTAATACTTGGTTGCACAACCTTTAGCCAAAATAACTGCGAACAACCGCTTCCGGTAACCATCAATGAGTTTCTTACAATGCTCTGCTGGAATTGTAGACCATTCTTTGGCAAACTGCTCCAGGTCCCTGATATTTGAAGGGTGCCTTCTCCAAACTGCCATTTTGAGATCTCTCCACAGGTGTTCTATGGGATTCAGGTCTGGACTCATTGCTGGCCACCTTAGAAGTCTCCAGTGCTTTCTCTCAAACCATTTTATAGCGATTTTGGAAGTGTGTTTTGGGTCATTGTCCTGTTGGAAGACCCATGACCTCTGAGGGAGATCCAGCTTTCTCACACTGGGCCCTACATTATACTGCAAAATTATTGGTAGTCTTCAGACTTTATAATGCCATGCACACAGTCAAGCAGTCCAGTGCCAGAGGCAGCAAAGCAACCCCAAAACATCAGGGAACCTCCGCTATGTTTGACTGTAGGGACCGTGTTCTTTTCTTTGAAAGCCTCTTTTTTTTCCTGTACACTCTATGTTGATGCTTTTTACCAAAAAGCTCTACTTTTGTCTCATCTGACCAGAGAACATTCTTCCAAAACGTTTTAGGCTTTCTCAATAAGTTTTGGCAAACTCCAGCCTGGCTTTTGTATGTCTCGGGGTAAGAAGTGGGGTCTTCCTGGGTATCCTACCATACAGTCCCTTTTCATTCAGACGCCGACGGATAGTACGGGTTGACACTGTTGTACCCTCGGACTGCAGGGCAGCTTGAACTTGTTTGGATGTTAGTCGAGGTTCTTTATCCACCATCCGCACAATCTTGCGTTGAAATCTCTCGTCAATTTTTCTTTTCCGTCCACATCTAGGGAGGTTAGCCACAGTGCCATGGGCTTTAACCTTCTTGATGACACTGCGCACGGAAGACACAGGAACATTCAGGTCTTTGGAGATGGACTTGTAGCCTTGAGATTGCTCATGCTTCCTCACAATTTGGTTTCTCAAGTCCTCAGACAGTTCTTTGGTCTTCTTTCTTTTCTCCATGCTCAATATGGTACACACAAGGACACAGGACAGAGGTTGAGTCAACTTTAATCCATGTTAACTGGCTGCAAGTGTGATTTAGTTATTGCCAATACCTGTTAGGTGCCACAGGTAAGTTACAGGTGCTGTTAATTACACGAATTAGAGAAGCATCACATGATTTTTCAAACAGTGCCAATACTTTTGTCCACCCCCTTTTTAGGTTTGGTGTGGAATTATATCCAATTTGGCTTTAGGACAATTCTTTTTGTGTTTTTTCATTGAAGACAAATTAAATGAAAATAATAATATCAAAGAATTTGTGATTGCAATCATTTTCAGGAAGAAACTGAGTATTATCTGACAGAATTGCAGGGGTGCCAATACTTTTGGCCACCACTGTATAATGTTACAATGGCAGCACATAGAGAAAAAAAGAAAACTCCAAAAAATTTCTCCAAAAACTTCTTTTTACATTTTTTGTCTTCTTTTATACATATTAATTACAAGGATCAAATAATGATTTCCGATACTCTGCGTAAGAATCTGAAGACATGCAAATGAAACATACAAAATGGCAACAGCAATATAAGATTTATGCATACACTGTGTGCAGAATTATTAGGCAAATGAGAATTTTGATCACTTTGATACTTTTTATACATGTTGTCCTACTCCAAGCTGCATAGGCTTGAGAGCCAACTACCAATTAAGTAAATCTGGTGATGTGCATCTCTGTAACGAGGAGGGGTGTTGACTAATGACATCAACACCCTATATAAGGTGTGCTTAATTATTAGGCAACTTCCTTTCCTTTGACAAAATGGGTCAGAAGAGAGATTTGACGGGCTCTGAAAAGTCCAAAATTGTGAGATGTCTTGCAGACGGATGCAGCAGTCTTGAAATTTCCAAACTTTTGAAGCGTGATCACCGAACAATCAAGAGTTTCATGGCAAATAGCCAACAGGGTCGCAAGAAGCATGTTAGCCAAAAAAGGCGCAAAACAACTGCCCATGAATTGAGGAAAATCAAGCATCAAGATGCCATTCGCCACCAGTATTGCCATATTTCAGAGCTGCAACGTTACTGGAGTATCAAAAAGCACAAGGTGTGCGATACTCAGGGACATGGCCAAGGTAAGGAAGGCTGAAAAACGACCACCGTTCAACAAGAAACATAAGATAAAACGTCAAGAATGGGCCAAGAAATATCTTAAGACTGATTTTTCCAAGGTTTTCTGGACTGATGAAATGAGAGTGACTCTTGATAGGCCAGATGGATGGGCCAGAGGCTGGATCTGTAAAGGGCAGAGAGCTCCACTCCGACTCAGACGCCAGCACGGTGGAGGTGGGGTACTGGTATGGGCTGGTATAATCAAAGATGAACTTGTGGGACTAACTCGCCCCCTGGGCCTAGTGTGGACGTGTGTGGGATACCCGGAGCCGGGTCTCTGGGGGTTGTAGAATCCGTGGCGGTGACCCGGTCCCGTGGCTCAGGGTGGTCAGACCGATGGCGGTATTTTGTGGGGGTTTTAGGTTAATTGTCCGACTACGCCACCCGTGGATTGCGGTCAGCACGGACCGCCACTGCAAGGCAGACCGCTGGGGCTGATGATGTGTGCAGCTGAGGTAGTGTGACTCCCCACGGGAAGAGTGGAGCCCCAGGGCAGTGTAGTTGATGGTGAGGGTGATAGTGCACGGGAGTCCCAGCACTAGCAGTGCTGGTGCGGTGATGAAGCAGGAACAACTCAGAGTCTTTGCAGTGCAGTTCAGGGTTATTTACTGGTGATATTAAGGCAGACCCTCCCAGGAGTACTGGCTAACATAAGGGGCCTGGTCAGTCTGCGAGCAAACAGGAGTTCCCCTGGCCAGGTGGAGTTGTAGGCCTCCCTGTCTATCTGCACTCTTTCTGGCTACCTTGCTGTAAGCGGGTAGAAGTAGCCCACGTCCCTGAGTATATCGTGTGGTGCTCACCCGTATGGCTGGTGACTTGGGGCCTTCTGTTAGCCTCCGCTCCTGGATGGCGGTGCTGGTCCCTTCCTTGTGATTGAGCCTCTGGGCTTCTATGGCCAGAGGACCTGGAATCCCCTGCCGGCTGGTTTCTGCTGCTGGGTGAATATCAGTCCCCACAGCCTCGGACTCCGGTGTCCGGTTATCATATTCTTCTGCCAGGGCGAGCTCTGCTCAGCTCCAGCCCCTGGTTTTCAGCTACTGCTCCTACAGAGCTCCTGCTGTTACTTTCCCTGTGTCTGCTTGTTCTCCAAGCTCTGACTCACTAATCCCGCCCCAGACCCAGTTTATAAGGGCAGATTCCTCCCCTCCCAGATCTGGGCAGGAGGTGTTGCATGCTTAAGGGCTCCTGACCAGGAAACCTCCCACTTGCTCTCAGACGTAATATTTCTATTACTGTGACAACCAGACCCCTGGGGTGCCACATTCCCCCCTAGTGAATTTTAGTACTCCGGGACTAAACACATTTTTAAGAAAACACAAATACAGGGTATAAACAGTAGCATAACATATGTACAAGAAGCTTTAGTCTTTAGAGGTCACGGCGTGTCCGTAACCGGGTGTCCATATCACCCAACAAGGTGAAGTCTTGGCACAGAGTAGGGTACCTGTCCAAAGCAAACCCCAAGCGTTGGCCCTGGGCGTGGCTGCAAGGCTGAGGCTAGCTACTTTGGGCCACAAGGAGGCCACGCCAGACAGGTTTTCTCTTCCGTGGCCATCTTCGCAAGAGGCACCAAGGTGCAACTATCTACATGTAGTTCCGGTTATTCAGCATCCTGTCAGTCCAAATAAACCTGAAGGGTAACTAGAGAAACATAATTAGTGAACAGGCAACAAAAACATAAACCATTTTCAGCATTTGCAGTTTACAGGTATCACAGTTTAGATTCTCCAGCGAGGGGGCATCTGTCCTCTAGTGCTCCTGGTGGACCTACATAACCCACTATCTGGTTCTGCACTACAGGGTGTAGGTGGTGTTGCGGGTAGGTCTGGCAGCTTTCTGCGTACTCTTTGGCTTACTAGGGGCACGGCAGGCTCACCACTAGCAGAGGGTTGATTCTCCTGGGCTGCTGGTATGGATTCTTCTGCCTCCTGGGCTGGCTGCTCTTCTGACACTACCTGTTCTTCTGTAGCTCCTTGAGGGGCTGGCTGGAGAAAGGTGAGGACGGGTACCACAACTGCGTTGTTGATCTGAGTCCAGGACCGGGGAAAGTCTCCGAGTACGGTACTGATCATTTCTTCCCTTTCCTCTGCGGGTTGAGGGTTTTCTTGATCTTCTTCAGGGCTTTGTAGCTGCTCGGGACACTTCTTCAGGTAGTCTCTGGAGACAATGGCTGTGGTCTCTCCTCCATCCTTACTGATGATACATACTTTTGGGGTCTCATGACTTGAGGGCAGTACAGTGTACGGGTCCTTCTCCCACTGGTCGTCCAACTTGTGGAACCGCCTTTTTCTCTTCAAGACCTGCTCTCCAGGTACCAGGGGAACAGCGGGAGCATACTGGTTATAAGCCTTCTCTTGCCTTTCTCTTGCTTGAGACAGACTTCGCTCGACGCTCTCCTGTACTTTTCGATACTGCTGCTGCCGTTCTGTATCCCAGTCCGCCTCTGGTGAGGTGTCCTCAGGTGTCAGGACTCCCATATCCAGGTCAATAGGCAGCTTACCAGCTCTTGTTCTCATTAGGTAAGCCGGGGCACAGTTGGTGGAGCCTATGGGGATGTGATTGTACAAGTCCACCAAATCAGGCAGTTTTTCAGGCCACAGACTGCGTTCCTCCAGGGGTAACGTTTTTAGCAAGTCTATCACCACCTGGTTCATTTTCTCACATAGTCCGTTGGTCTGAGGGTGATAGGGTGTTGTTCTTATCTTCCTGCAGCCATACAGATTGCAGAACTCCTGGAAGACCTCTGCTTCGAAGGCTGGTCCTTGGTCCGTCAGCACTTGCTCCGGATACCCATATGGACGGCAGAAGTGCAGCTGGAAGGCCCTGGCTGCTGTTTGGGCTGTTAAGTCCTTGACAGGGACCACCACTAGAAACCGGGAGTAGTGATCTACGATGGTGAGGGCATAGACGTACCCAGATTTGCTTGGAGCCAGTTTCACATGGTCCAGGGCTACCAGTTCCAGTGGCTGCCTGGTGATGATGGGCTGCAGGGGACTCTTCTGGCTGGCACGGTCCTTTCTTCTTAGGTTGCATGGGCCACAGTCTCTGCACCACCTCTCGATGGCTCCTCTCATGCCTACCCAGTAGAACCGTCCACGGAACAGGAACTCCAGCTTCTTCCATCCGAAGTGTCCTGCTCCGTCGTGGTATGCCTCCAGAACCATAGCCGCATCTCGTCTTGGGACCACTACCTGGCAGGTCAGCTCATGTGTTCTATCTAGAGTTGACCATTCTCCGGCACAGCTTCTCCTTGTAAAGAAACAGCCTGCTTTTCTCCTTCCACAGTTGTTGGTCTCCTCCGGAGCGTCTGGGTCAAGACGGGCATCACCCTGTGTCAGCATTTCCTTCACCAGACGGACTGCGGGATCACTGTCTTGCGTCTCCGCCCAGCTGTAGTGGGGTAAGGGATTGAACGTGGCAGAGCGCCTGTCCCTTACACTGTGGGAATACAGGGTAATCCCATGACGGTGGAACGCAGGGAGTTCGACTTCTTCCAGTTCTTCTGGATCTTCCCCTACGTCCGGTAAGTTTGGCATTCTGGACAGGGCATCCGCGTTGGCATTTGAGCGTCCCGTCCGGTATTTGATGGTGAATTCAAAGTTGGACAGGCGGGCCATCCATCTCTGCTCCAGAGCACCAAGTCTTGCAGTGTCCAGGTGTGTCAACGGGTTGTTATCCGTGTACACGGTGAACTTGGAAGAGGCAAGGTAATGCTTGAAACGTTCGGTCACTGCCCACACCACTGCCAGGAACTCTAGCTTGAATGAGCTATAATTCTCAGGGTTTCTCTCTGTGGGCCGTAGTTTTCGGCTGGCATAAGCGATTACCCATTCTTTCCCCTGCTGGATCTGGGACAGTACGGCTCCTAGCCCGATGTTGCTCGCGTCCGTGTGGAGGATAAAGGGCTGGCTGTAGTCAGGGTACGCCAGGATTTCATCCCCCGTGAGGGCCATCTTCAGCTAGCAGAAGGACTCCTCTTCCAGCTTTTCCCATCTGAAGGGCGGCTTCTGGTTTTTGGCCTTCCTGGATTGGCCTATCAGGAGGTCCTGCATAGGAGCTGCCATTTTGGTGAAACCGGGAATGAATCTTCGGTAGTAGCCTACCAACCAGAGAAACTGCCGCACTTCCTTTATGCTGGAGGGTCTTGGCCAGTCTTTAATCACGGTGATCTTATCGGGGTCGGGAGCCACTCCGTCAGCACTCACCACGTGTCCCAGGTACTGCACCTTTGGTTTCAGCAGGTGACACTTGGATGGTTTCACCTTTAGGCCGTAGCTTGCCAGGGCGTCAAACACTTCTGCCAGGTGTTTCAGATGGTCCTCGTAGGTTTTGGAATAAACGATGACATCGTCCAGGTATAACAGGACCGTCTCGAAATTCCGGTGTCCCAGACAGCATTCCATCAACCGTTGGAAGGTTCCTGGTGCGTTGCAGAGCCCGAACGGCATACAGTTGAATTCGCTGAGGCCCATCGGGGTGGTGAATGCAGTCTTCTCCTTGTCTGCCTCTGCTACAGGAACCTGCCAGTACCCGCTAGTAAGATCCAAAGTGGAGAAGAAGTTAGCAGATTTTAATGCAGCTAAAGATTCTTCTATCCTAGGCAACGGGTACGCATCTTTGTGTGTGATACGGTTGACCTTTCTGTAGTCTACACACATTCTCATGGTGTTGTACTTCTTTTTCACTAGAACTAGTGGAGCTGCCCAGGGGCTACAGCTGTCCCTGATTACCCCAGCCTCCTTCATGTCCCGCAACATCCCTTTTGCATGCTGATAGTGTGCAGGGGGTACAGGTCGGTATCTTTCCTTTATGGATGGATGGTCTCCTATGGGGATGTGATGTTCTACCCCCTTTACTCGCCCGAAGTCTAGCGGGTGTTTACTAAAGACTCTTTCGCACTCCTGAACCACCTGGTAGACTCCCTGTTTCTGGTGTGAGGGAGTGGTGTCAGTACCCAAATGCAGTTGCTGACACCAGTCCTCCATTTGTTTCTTAGAGCCGTTACCTTCCTCTGGTTGAGATGGAGGCAAGGGTTCCACGGCCCTTACAGAATTTTGGTTTATGGTGAAGAATTTGGCTAGCGTGGCATACCGGGGCAGGTATACTTCTCTCTCCCCGATATTTATGATGCGGACGGGCACCCTCCCATGGCGTACATTGACCACCCCCGTGCTGTCAAAATTGTGGGCCTACTGTCTGAGTAGACGGGTTCTACCATTGCTTGGTAGTCTCTACCTCTTAGACCAATGGCTGCCCGGCACCAGATCATCATCTCACTTTTCGGGGGCATGGCAATAGGGAACGGGTCACACATTCTCACGCTACCTATCTCACCACCAAATAGTTCCACTTGTTGCCGCTTCATCAGTGCCCGGATCTCTTTTTGGAGCACACGCTGCTGGCTGGAACTGGCGTTCTTGGCAACCTGCTGTAAAATGAGAATTACCTCTGCAAGACAATTTTCAATCACGTTAGTTACCAAGGTTATTCTAGGGTGACTCTCATGACGGTCAATGTCCACAATAATCAGTCCTTGTGCTGCCAGTTCGACCTTACCGACCTAATGGTCACCTCTTTGAACCCCACCTGCGGCACGGGCTGACCATTGCTGGCGATGATACTCAGGTCGTCATCTGGGTAGCGGGTTATGTCCGAGTCATTCCAGTACCGCTTAAAGAGCACGTACGGGATGGTAGTCACTTGTGACCCAGTGTCCAGTAGGGCACTCATAGGAATGCCATCCAGTACCACAGGCAAGACCGGATGTCCCCCTACTTATTTATCACGCCAGTTCGATGGGGCTGATGATCTTATGCCTGGGGGTTGGCCCTCTACCCCAGGTTGTGCCCGTTTAAATGACAGTACCTTGCCATGTGTCCGGGTTGATTGCAGCGGCGGCAGATGGGTTGTCCGTCCTCGTTGTATCTGTCGCTGGGTCTTCCTCTGGATGTTGGGATCCTCCTCTGTCGACGCCACGGGACGTCCTCCGGTCCGGATGCCAGCTGGATCTTCCTTGGAGGGGAAACCTGTAAATACTGCACAGTTCTGTTTAGCACGGCTACGCTTTTGGTTAACTCTTGGACCTGAAGGTACAGGTCTGTAGCCGGGTTGTTATCCAAAGACTGCGCACCAGCTCCTACAGACTCTGTAGACAAGGGTGCCGCCTCCTTGTGATAGGTAATAGCAGGACGCCGGTGGGTTACAGCGCTACCCGGTGCCGGTTCTCGGAGCACCCGGATGGCCCTGTCTTTGAACTTTGCAAAGTCTAAACCAGGGTTCTGCAAGGCCACTGCACGTAACTGGGTTCGGTGGGCGTTGGACAGCAGACTCTCAATGAATTGCTCAGTTAACAGTTCATCTGCATTCCGCACACTGTCAGGGTCTGCCTGCTTAATGGCTCCCAGGGCCTCTTGCAAATTCAAAGCATAGTCTCTTATACTGTCTTGGGCCCGCTGCTTGCACCCATAGAATTTCATTTTGATCTCTGCTGAGGTACGGGTATCAAAAGTGTCCCTCAGACGGGTTAAGATTTCTTTTACAGTCTCCTTGTCCCAGACTGACCAGGACTTTACTTCACGTTGGGCTGCCCCGGTTAGCTGGCCTACCAATATGCTCACTTTTTGCCCCGACTCTCAGGGGGTACACCTTAAACAGGCTGTACAGTCTCTCTTTAAAGTCGCTTAGGGTATACGACTCCCCTGAGTACTGGGGCAGCCAGTCTTCTCCGGGGATATAGGGCATTGTAAATGGCATTACTGCGGCAGCGGCCGCGCTGGTGGTAGAGGGTCCCTCCGTATCCGTCATCTTCCTCCCCCCTAGTTAACTGTGGCCTATCTTCTGTTGCTTCCTCTCTGTAGGCCGCGGCTCCGCAGACGATCGTCAGGGTGGAGGACCTTGCGTCGCGCTCTGGTGACGTCAGCGTCGCTCTCTCTCCCTTCCAGGACCTTGCGCAGTGTAGGTGCGTGGGGCGGAGCTTCGGGTCTCGCGCGCTTTCGGCGTCCACGCCCCTCTTCTTCCCGCGCGGCGTCCCGAAGATGGCGTCCGATGGCGGGAAAACGACCGCAGATGGCGGGAAACGGCTCCGGATGGCGGAGACCTTCACCACGGCAGGTATAACAGTCTTTTGAAGGCGCGCAGTACCCGGTGGTTGCGGGCACGAAATCCTGCCGACTACGCCAAAGCTGACACGCCCCCTGGGCCTAGTGTGGACGTGTATGGGATACCCAGAGCCGGGTCTCTGAGGGTTGTAGAATCCGTGGCAGTAACCCGGTCCCGTGGCTCAGGGTGGTCAGACCGATGGCGGTATTTTGTGGGGGTTAATTGTCCGACTACGCCACCCGTGGATTGCGGTCAGCGCGGACCGCCGCTGCAAGGCAGACCGCTGGGGCTGATGATGTGTGCAGCTGAGGTAGTGTGACTCCCCATGGGAAGAGTGGAGCCCCAGGGCAGTGTAGTTGATGGTGAGGGTGATAGTGCACGGGAGTCCCAGCACTAGTAGTGCTGGTGCGGCGATGAAGCAGGAACGACTCAGAGTCTTTGCAGTGCAGTTCAGGGTCTTTACTGGTGATATTAAGGCAGACCCTCCCGGGAGTACTGGCTAACATAAGGGGCCTGGTCAGTCTGCGAGCAAACAGGAGTTCCCCTGGCCAGGTGGAGTTGTAGGCCTCCCCGTCTATCTGCACTCTTTCTGGCTACCTTGCTGTAAGCGGGTAGAAGTAGCCCACATCCCTGAGTATACCGTGTGGTGCTCACCCGTATGGCTGGTGACTTGGGGCCTTCTGTTAGCCTCCGCTCCTTGATGGCGGTGCTGGTCCCTTCCTTGTGAGTGAGCCTCCGGGCTTCTATGGACAGAGGACCTGGAATCCCCTGCCGGCTGGTTTCTGCTGCTGGGTGAATATCAGTCCCCACAGCCTCGGACTCCGGTGTCCGGTTATCAGATTCTTCTGCCAGGGCGAGCTCTGCTCAGCTCCAGCCCCTGGTCTTCAGCTACTGCTCCTACAGAGCTCCTGCTGTTACTTTCCCTGTGTCTGCTTGTTCTCCAAGCTCTGACTCACTAATCCCGCCCCAGACCCAGTTTATAAGGGCAGATTCCTCCCCTCCCAGATCTGGGCAGGAGGTGTTGCATGCTTAAGGGCTCCTGACCAGGAAACCTCCCACTTGCTCTCAGACGTAATATTTCTATTACTGTGGCAACCAGACCCCTGGGGTGCCACAGGACCTTTTCGGGTTGAGGATGGAGTGAAGCTCAACTCCCAGACCTACTGCCAGCTTCTGGAAGACAACTTCTTCAAGCAGTGGTACAGGAAGAAGTCGGTATCGTTCAAGAAAAACATGATTTTCACACAGGACAATGCTCCATCACATGCATCCAACTACTCCACAGCGTGGCTGGCCAGTAAAAAGGACTAAAAGAAGAAAAAATAATGACATGGTCCCCTTGTTCACCTGATCTGAACCCCATAGAGAACCTGTGGTCCATCATAAAATGTGAGATCTACAGGGAGGGAAAACAGCACACCTCTCGGAACAGTGTCTGGGAGGCTGTGGTGGCTGCTGCACGTGACGCGTCCCCTGGGCCATGTTCAGGGGATACCCGGAGCCGGATCTGTATGGGGGTAGTAGTCCTTGTGGCGGTGACCTGGTCCGTGCCCAGGGTGTCAAACTAAGTGTGTGGCAGTCTTTGTAGATGTTGTTAAGTGTCGACTACGCCACCCGTTGAGTGCGGCTTTGAAGCCGCCGCTGCAGAGCAGTCCGCTGAGGCCGGTGGTATATGTGCAGCAGTGATGGTATAACCCCCAACGGGAGGGGTATGGCCTCAGGGCAGCAGGTGTGGATGATGGGGGTTGTGATGATGCAGGAAGGAGAGGCAGAGTCAGGAGATGCAGTTTCAGGGTTTTTACTCACTGATGTTGCTTTAGTCACTCTGGCCTTGAGTGACCACCCGAGCCGTGCTGCGTCCACCAGGTCCTGGACTCGGCCAACCCCCAGGCAGTCCGGAGCGTGGTCCTGAGCTTCCCTGTCTCTCTCTTCCTCCTGGCCGTTCCCACCAGGGATCCACCTTTGGCCGGCTCCCTCGGGTCTCTTGGTGGTCAAACCTCCTCTGGGTTCCCTGACCCTATGCTTGGTGTGCCTTTCTGGTGGATTTGGTGAGGGTCGTGGCAAATCTTGACCACGACCTCCGGTTCCTGGCTAAGGGTTACTTTTGCCTCTGCCAGCTTGGGTTCCGGTACCCGTGTCCGCCAACCCCTCACCCTTTCTGGTCTGTTTCTGGGTTCTTGGGGTTCCTTCTGTCTTTCTCTCTGGGTCCTTCTGACTCCTCTCTCTCTCTCTCTCTGTAGGCCTTGCTCTGGAGCTGGGCCCAGCCGGAGCCACAGCTCCCTGTCAGCCCTCCTGGCTGAGCTCCTCTGCTCTTCTCCTCCTGCCTGAACTGAACCCTGATCTAAGATGGTGCCCACCTTATATACTCCCTCTATGTGTGAGCCCAGGTGACCAGCACCCAATGAGCTCCTAGCTTTACCCAGACTACTCCCCCTATCTGCCCCTACACTACTGGGATGTTCCACCCCCCTCCCACTCCAGCCAGGGACAGACGCTGTCGTACCTGCACATTTACTTGGTGGGAGTACCGTAGTTCTGTCCCCCGGAAATGGGATGTATGTAGTGCATGCAGCCTACTAAGCTCAGTTCCACACTCCATCCTTACCCGGGAGTGGAATACCACACCTCTGGCTTGAGGTGTAATACCCCTGTAGCAGCCGAATCCTCAGGGTGCTACATTCCCCCCTGGTAAATCACAGCACGTCCTCGGGCTGTAAAAGAGCAAAACATAAAACATTCCAAAACATACAATTTTTTTCAAAACATCATAAACATATTAAACATTATAAACATTATCAGCAGCAATAAACTCTTCATATAAAACTTTTCATTATAAACATTCTTGTTCCTCCGGCCACGGTGCAACTTGTGACCGGATAAAGTGCAACAGTCTCTTCTGAAAAAAACACAGTTTCCTATAAAACCAGTAGGGGGCGCCTTAGAAAGCGCAACTATATACAAAGGGAGGTGGCCGCTCTCAGTCCTCGGCCAGTGGGGAACAGGAATGGCTGTTCACAGTCCTCAGCCTGTGGGGAGATGGGACACACTGGAACAGTTCACACTTGTCCCAACGGGGAACTCATTTTAATTAAGCAGCATGGCATATACCCTTACGGGTAACTATATACAGTTTCAGTTCACCTCTTAATGGTGACGATGCCCTCCTGCTCCTTCCTGAGGGTAGGCTTCAGACCCGTCCGGGTCCTCTTGACCTTCCTCACACCGCAACTCCTCTTCCGTCAGGCGATGTACATGAAGTGCATAGGGTCCTTTGGCACACTGGTGCCGGGTAAAGGTGACCTCATCACCCAGGTAAAGGTCACGACCTCTGTGTCCCTCCGGTAGGTGGGACTCGACATCTCTTCTGGTCACGAAGACGTCGCCGGGGGTATGATGATCTCTGATGAAGCCCCAACCGTGCTGCAGTTGGAATTTGATTACAGTCCCGGTGGCACGGGGACCGTGGGCTGCACGGGGGTTCCGTCGGGTCCGGCTTTTCTGCTCTGCACTCCGGATTTGCAGCCGCTCCTCGCGGACCCGCCTCTCTCTCCTTCTCCTGTCAAAGACCTCTAACTGCTGCCGGCAGCACTCTGCTCGCTGGGCTGCGGCCGCCCGGGTCTCTTGAGTGAACCCGATGAGGTCTCCTCCAGTGGGGTCCCACTCAAACTGCGCCTCCTCTAACGAGAGCGGGGTCATCTTGACGGGCGCCGGAGCCGGGATCAGGGGTTCATCCAGAGGTCTTTCTTTCCGGAGTCGGGGATGGTGGTACTCCGGTGGCCACACAAAGGGCTGCCCATCCGGGCAAGTGTGCTGGGCCAACAAGTCCTCACCCAGGTGCGGCACAGTGGAAGTTGAGGGCGCGGTGGTGATAGCGGCGCCCGGGTTCACCAGGCCTTGCGACCAGGCCTGGGGCACCCTGAAGGTGAAGGGCACCGTGAAGACGGCGGCGCCCGGGTGTACTTGACTTTGCGACCAGGCCGGTGGCTCGGCAGAGGTAGAGGGCGCTGTTGGTACTGCGGCGCCCGGGGGTACTCGGCCTTGCGACCAGGCCG
This sequence comes from Phyllobates terribilis, assembly GCF_046119375.1. NCBI lineage: Eukaryota > Metazoa > Chordata > Amphibia > Anura > Dendrobatidae > Phyllobates > Phyllobates terribilis. Next base: position 252,259,702 of record NW_027362767.1, on the reverse strand, counting down.
GTGGCGTCTCTTGCTTGGCCGCGCTCTGAGTCGAGGCGCATGACGTAGCAGGGGGCGTGGCCGCGGCTCCTGCCGCTTGAGGCCTAGCTCGGAGCGGTGACGATGCAGCAACGTGAGTGGTGAGTGGGGTCTCGGGCTCTGCGACGGGGAGCTGGGGGAGGCTCACGGCTTCTCGGCTCGGGGTAGTGACATCCCCTTTACCTGCCTCCGTTTCTTTAGCTCCTTCCTCGGCGTCGTCTCCGGCCTTGATTCCTCCTGCGCCATCCTCAGAGGCGGTCTGACTCCTCGTCTCGGGTGGCGTGCTCCGTTGGCGGGTTCCTGCCTGCAGGGCCATCTCTCTGCTCCATGTGGCCAGTACGTCTCGCTGCACTCGGGCCATCCTCTGAGCCAAGCCCTCCAGTGCGGTCCGTGCATGCTCCCGATCTCTGGGGAGCTGCGCCAGGATCTCCACCAGGCCTTGTGGGGTTGTCGCTTGCAACAGGCTCCTGACCGCTGGGTCGGTGCTGCCTGCCTCCCCCTCCATCTCCGGGTACGACTCCTCCAGACTCCTCCAAGCTGCTCCCATCTTCTCTCTTTTGTTCTCTCTCCGCCCCCATTGAGGGCGGTCCTGGGGCAACTTGGTGATTGTCAGTTCCAGGGGCAGACCCCCCACGCTGATGGACATCTCAAGCATCACAGTCTCTACTGGTGGGGGCGGTCTCCGTTTTTGGCGCCATTCTTGGTCCTGGCCCACGATGGGAGGTGGCCTCTTGCCACCCTCTGGCACGCCCATAATGGCGTCCGCTCTGCCAAGGCGGGAAATCTTCTCAGATGGCGGGAACCGCTTCCCAATGGCGGGAAACTCTGTGGATGGCGGGAAAAGACTGCAGATGGCGGGCAAACGGCGGGAACCGATCCGAGATGGCGTCCGATGGCGGGGACCCTCCGGAATTGGCGGGAGACTTCTTTTTACGGTAAATATGAACTTTTCTTCAGGCACGCAGTACCCGGTGGTTGCGGGCACGTTATCCTGCCGACTACGCCAAAGTTGACGCGCCCCCTGGGCCATGTTCAGGGGATACCCGGAGCCGGATCTGTATGGAGGTAGTAGTCCTTGTGGTGGTGACCCGGTCCGTGCCCAGGGTGTCAAACTAAGTGTGTGGCAGTCTTTGTAGATGTTGTTAAGTGTCGACTACGCCACCCGTTGAGTGCGGCTTTGAAGCCGCCGCTGCAGAGCAGTCCGCTGAGGCCGGTGGTATATGTGCAGCAGTGATGGTATAACCCCCAACGGGAGGGGTATGGCCTCAGGGCAGCAGGTGTGGATGATGGGGGTTGTGATGATGCAGGAAGGAGAGGCAGAGTCAGGAGATGCAGTTTCAGGGTTTTTACTCACTGATGTTGCTTTAGTCACTCTGGCCTTGAGTGACCACCCGAGCCGTGCTGCGTCCACCAGGTCCTGGACTCGGCCAACCCCCAGGCAGTCCGGAGCGTGGTCCTGAGCTTCCCTGTCTCTCTCTTCCTCCTGGCCGTTCCCACCAGGGATCCACCTTTGGCCGGCTCCCTCGGGTCTCTTGGTGGTCAAACCTCCTCTGGGTTCCCTGACCCTATGCTTGGTGTGCCTTTCTGGTGGATTTGGTGAGGGTCGTGGCAAATCTTGACCACGACCTCCGGTTCCTGGCTAAGGGTTACTTCTGCCTCTGCCAGCTTGGGTTCCGGTACCCGTGTCCGCCAACCCCTCACCCTTTCTGGTCTGTTTCTGGGTTCTTGGGGTTCCTTCTGTCTTTCTCTCTGGGTCCTTCTGACTCCTCTCTCTCTCTCTCTGTAGGCCTTGCTCTGGAGCTGGGCCCAGCCGGAGCCACAGCTCCCTGTTAGCCCTCCTGGCTGAGCTCCTCTGCTCTTCTCCTCCTGCCTGAACTGAACCCTGATCTAAGATGGTGCCCACCTTATATACTCCCTCTATGTGTGAGCCCAGGTGACCAGCACCCAATGAGCTCCTAGCTTTACCCAGACTACTCCCCCTATCTGCCCCTACACTACTGGGATGTTCCACCCCCCTCCCACTCCAGCCAGGGACAGACGCTGTCGTACCTGCACATTTACTTGGTGGGAGTACCGTAGTTCTGTCCCCCGGAAATGGGATGTATGTAGTGCATGCAGCCTACTAAGCTCAGTTCCACACTCCATCCTTACCCGGGAGTGGAATACCACACCTCTGGCTTGAGGTGTAATACCCCTGTAGCAGCCGAATCCTCAGGGTGCTACACACGCAATGTTGATCGAAAACAGATCAAGCAACTGACAGAATCTATGGATGGAAGGTTGTTGAGTGTCATAATAAAGAAAGGTGGTTATATTGATCACTAATTTTTTTGTTTTTGCATGTTTGAAATGTTTATTTCTAAATTTTGTGCACTGATATTGGTTTACCTGGTGAAAATAAACAAGTGAGATGGGATTATATTTGGTTTTTATTAAGTTGCCTAATAATTCTGCACAGTAATAGTTACCTGCACAAACAGATTTCCTCCTAAGATAGCCAAATCTAAAAAAAAAACCACTCCAACTTCCAAAAATATTGAGCTTGGATATTTATGAGTCTTTTGGGTTGATTGAGAACATAGTTGTTGATTAATAATAAAAATAATCCACTAAAATACAACTTGCCTAATAATTCTGCACACAATGTATACAAAGCCGTAGTTGAATAGCAACCGCAGATGGATAAATGGATGGCTTGTGATAGCAACTTCATATATCTCGCTGTGGAAATATCTCGGAACATGCATTCATAATCATCTGTGACAGCCTCCAATGAGAACCTGCATCTTTACAATGAGGATACACATAGGCATGCGTCTCGACAATGAGGATGCGCACAGACTCTCCATCAGAAAACAGCATTTAAAGTTTGTGGAAAAAAAACACATAGAAAGATAACACACTTGGGGTTATTTACTGTGGAAAAAATAAGGCTTAGGGGTGATCTTATTACTATGTACAAGTATATGAGGGGACAGTACAAAGACCTGTCTACTGATCTTTTTACTCTGAGGCCTGAGACAGGGACAAGGGGGCATCTTCTACGTCTGGAGGAAAGAAGGTTTAATCATAATCACAGACGCGGATTCTTCACTGTAAGAGCAGTGAGACTATGGAGCTCTCTGCCGCATGATGTTGTAATGAGTGATTCACTGTTAAAATTTAAGAAGGGCATGGATGCCTTTCTTGAAAAGTATAATATTACAGGTTATATATACTAGATTCCTTGATAGGGCGTTGATCCAGGGAACTAGTCTGATTGTCGTATGGAGTCGGGAAGGAATTTTTTTCCCCAATGTGGAGCTTAGTGTTTGCCACATGTTTTTTTTTTGCCTTCCTCTGGATCAACATGTTAGGCTATGGGTTGAACTAGATGGACTTAGTCTTCCTTCAACCTTAAAAACTATGTTACTATGTAAGATTGATATATTAACCCTTTTATGACCAATGACAGACATAGCACGCCATGAGCGGGTGTCAGTTCCTGCACCATGACGTGCTATGCCTGTCATGACTTTGAACTGTCGCTGCATGTAAACACGCAGTGACAGTTCAGTGCCAACAGGTGTCAGTGACTGCAGAGCAGCACTGGAGCAGGTGCGGGGACCCATGCCATCGGTCCCTGCACCCAGATCACTGTGATCAGTCAGTCAATCTGACTGAACGAGCACAGCATGATCGCACAGGAGGTGCTAAAATATCAGCACCTCCTGCCCAATCAGAGCAGAAGCTCGGCGCTGCCAGAGGCCGAGCTCCTGCACTAGCAACGAGGAGCAGTGCCAGCACCACCCCTGGCTTTTAACCCTCTAAATACTGCGATCGTGAGTGATCGCAACATTCAGGAAGCAGGCAGAGGGACAGGAGCTCTCCCTGCCATCAAATCGGCGCCCATGCGATGTTATTGCGCGGGCCCAATTTTTGCCTTGGTGACCCGGGGTCGTCATGGTTACCCGGGACCACCGGGTCACCAAGCTACAGAAAGCCCCTGAGACCATGCTTCAAGCATAGTGTCATAAGCTTGCTGTACAGGTATAATGTACTATAATGCTGGTGCATTGCAATGCATTATACTTGTGAAAAAAGTGAAAGTCACAAAGAGGGACTAAGCAAAAAAGTTTAAAAAAACTAAAAAAACTATATTTATATTTCAAAATAATAAAAAATATTACACTAAAATACTAGTGATGAGCGAGCACTAAAATACTCGGGTCGAGCAAATCGCAATGCTCGGGAGCTTGACCCGAGCGAAGAGCCCAAGATAAGTCAATGGGAAACTAATTTTTCCGGTGCCCCCCTCCCCCCGGAGGTCTGGAGGGGGTCTACAAATTGGCCAAATCAATGGAAACAGTGCTCAAATGACATGGGAACAGCATGGGGAAGACCCCTGGAAGCATCTCTGACTCCCAGGTCACTGCTGTCAACAATGTTGTCAGAGTATTACGCCACTTTTACGGACTCACAATAACACATACAAAAACTAAGCCAAAATGGATTTTCCTGGAAAAATGTAAGGAACATTCTTTCCAGGGTAATGACTTGTATATAACGCAAAATAAATATCCAAAAAACAAAAATGCTCCTCCACACCTTGGGCTATGTTCACACGTAGCGTTTTTGATGCGGTTTTGCACTTTTGCATTGCTTTCAACAGTGAAAAATACATTCACCAGTAAATGTAATTTTAATATTTTACTACCTTTTCTGGCCATGTGATGTGTGAGACATGATCAGACACATCCTGTTTCATACATGAAGAAGGGACTGTGAAAGTCACAAGGTCTATTTTACAAGGCCATCAGGTGGGCCTTTGCTATTGTCAGAGGGCCAGCAGTCGTTCCTCACTGTTGTTAGAGGATCATCAGCCGGTTATGCTGTGTTGTTCCCATTATTAAGGAGTGTGTCTCCTATAGTGGTAATGCCCATGCAGTGACTGCAAGGGCTGCCAAAAATTTGGACGCACCCCAATACCCCTATGAAGAGACATAGAGGAGGGCCTCAGTAAAAAAATGCTCATATTATAAAGGTATGGGTCTGCAAGGGCTGCCAAAAATTTGGACGCACCCCAATACCCCTATGAAGAGACATAGAGGAGGGCCTCAGTAAAAAAATGCTCATATTATAAAGGTATGGGTCCTATACTGTTATTGCATATGCAGTGAGTGGTAGGGCTGCCAAAAATGTGGACGTATTCCAATACCCCTTTGAAGAGACGTAGAGGAGGGCCTCATTAAAAAAATTGTTCCCATTATTAAGGAGTGGGTCTCCTATAGCGGTAATGCCCATGCACTTGGCTGAAAAACATTTACCCCTGTGGGGTATACATGAATATACTGTATAACATACCGAATGTTAGAGGTAGGCCTCTAAAAAAACTTTCCTGCGTGCATTAAAAACACCCTTACAAAAATGTATGTGGGTGTTGCATGATGGTAACACTGTTTATATGGTGGTGGAGGATGAGAAGGAGAAGGAGGAGGACAACATAAAATAGAAAAAATCAGGAAGCGTATACCCATGTCAGGGTGTGAAGAGGTGCATGGAAATAGACCCCCCCCCCCCCCAAAAAAAAAGTCACTGGATTTGACTTTTTGTTCCGCTGCTATCATCTAGTGGTGTTGAGAAGTCTGGCCCAATCCAGGCCTTGTTCATTTTTATAAGAGTAAGCCTGTCAGCATTTTCAGTTGACAGGTGGATGCGCCTATGAGTTATAATGCCCCCGGCGGCACTAAAAACCCGGTCTGACAAAATGATAGCGGCAGGGCAGGCCAGGACCTCCAAGACAATTAGATGACAATACTTGTTATAAGTACCTAACCTTTAATCCGCTGGCATCCTTTACATCCAAATTACTTAAGATCATTGATAAAGAAGTTGCAAATGGTGTGATAATCAAGGAGCGGTCATCTGCGCTGCGTGTCGGGGAGCCATCGATTGCTACTGTATTTGTTACCTAAACTGCATAAAAATATACAAACACCACCGGGCCGCCCAATTATATCTGGTGCAGGCAATTATTTGGAAAATGTTAACCAATAAATCGATTCAAAATTACAACCATTGGTAGAGACCCTTCCATCTTTTCTGTTGAATACTGGGGACCTCTTAAGGAGAATTGATGGTCTCAGTCTAAGCCCTGATATGATGCTGGTGGCGGGAGATGTTGAATCTTTTCTATTAGTGCCATTAGGTTCTTTTTGAACACATCTAAATTTGACGGAGATATGATTGCTCTCATCTTGGAGCTGTTGGAGTTCTCCTTGACACACAATTTTTTCATGTTTAAAGGGTCCTTCTACCTGCAGCTTCAGGGAACAGCCATGGGGGCATCCTTTGCCTCTGCATACGCCAACTTGTTCCTGGGGCTGGAAGAGAGGGACCTTACCCTGCCGGATCAGCAGTCGTCAATGGACCGCGTCCCCTTTTAGGCGTGGTACATTGACGATATACTGCTGATCTGGCAGGGATCAGTTGAATCATTACAACGGTTCATGGAATTCCTTAATGGGAAAGATATGGACATTCGTATCACATATGAGTTTGATGCAAATAAAATAAACTTTTTGGATGTAACGATAATGAGAGATGAGAATAATTTTTTACAAACCAATATCTTTAGGAAGAGTACAGCTGTGACACCCAGCTGCGCTTGGTATCACAGATCCTAGAAGAGTGCATTGATGGAATCCTCCACAAGAGGCCCCCATGAACATTCACACATCTCCATCTTCCACCTCAGACCAGCAGAGGGAGCCCGTTAGGGATATAAATAGGGAAGGTGGAGCTAGGTAGTTCAGTCTAGTCTAGGGTACAGAGTGATTCAGCAGTTTCTCTGAGAAGAGTTACCTCAGAGGACAGAGCCTGTTCCAGCTCCTGCAGTTGCTAGCCTGCAGTGGAGCTCATCCAGACTAAGACTCAGTTGTAGCTCAGAATAGTGAGCTTTAGGTGTGCCGGCGCCATAAAATCGGTGAAGCGCGGCAAGCTGCCATTAGTGTGAGTAGCCTAGTGAGGGCCCGAGTGTGGCCGAAGGCGAGTGGAAAGTGAGTAGCAGTGGGGGCAGAGGAGCTTACCCAGCTCACCCTGAAACATATACCGGACACCGGGTCCGAGCTTACCGGGATCTCTACGACCCAGTAAGGCATAACCGGAATCCCTGGAGAACTACAGGTCCCAGGTTCACCAAAGAGCTGATACGTAACAGAGCCAGGAGACACATAGGCCCCGTAAGCTGGGAGCGTGAACTCCAAGAGAAGGCCCTACCACAACGTCAGCCGGTGCAGGACAGAGATAAAGTTAGGCCTAGCTCCAGGCAGGTCAGAAACTTACTACGCAGAGGTAAGAAACAGGAGGCCCTACACCCGCTCATTGGGGAGGATCCTGATATGCACCCTTCACCCTACAGTGCTCCGGGATGTGCCTGAATTACCACCAGTAAAAGGTACTGAAATGACTATCATGTCTGTCCCTGTTCTTGCTCTGACCCGGGTGGGGTCTGTCCTGCATTCCCCTCTCCGTACGCTGCCCTGAGGACTAGCTCCACCTGTGGGGAGCTATACCATCGAGCTGCATTATCACTGGCCTCAGTGGACTGCGCAGCGCTGGTGATTCTCACCAGAAACCACAGTTGGCGTCACAAACTTTCATAAAACTAACAAACCTATTATCCCAATATACAATCCCCTTTTTAAAGCTGACCCCAGTGTACGGGCCTGGAAGCCGACCACCGCGACATCCCCAAGGCAAAGGCCCGGGTACCGAGTCATCCCCATCCCCTGGGCTTGTCATCTTTCCTGGCGTCACGAACAGGATCGCGTGCCCGCTGCAAAGACGGAGTGTTATGCCCGTTGCCACCGGGTACTGTGCGCCTTTAATTAAAAACTGTGTGTTTTGACTGTGGTGAAGATTGCCGCCATTGTTGGGCCACCGAGCGAAAAGAAGGGCGTAACCGCGGGAAACTGAGGGGCGTACCTGCAAAAGCGCGCGAAGCCCCGGACACGACCCACGCCTCGACGTCAAACCGGGAAGCGCCAGGTCCTGGAAGGAGCGTCGCTGAACGCTCTGATGTAGGACGCAAGCGACGCAAGGTCCTGAAGACGACCGTCACCTGCGGACCTGCGGCCTACCGGAAGAAAAGAAAAGAAGGTAGGCCACGGTTCGCTAGGGGGGCACCAGGATGTCCGAGGAACAGCACAACGCCGGAATACCGGTTAACGGCCCTGATGTTAAACCTGCGCCCGACGCCGGGCAGGCCGAGGCGGCCGCTCCGCCAGCAGCGCCTGTAACTCCTGTCATCCCCATAACTCTACCGTACATTCCTGGAGCAAAGTGGCTCCCCCAGTACAACGGCAAACCAGATACCCTGTCTGGATTCAAACGGAAGATATGCGGTATCTTGGACATTTACTCTATGACAGGCAAGCAGAGGGCCGCTGTTGTATTAGGACAACTGACTGGTGCTGAGGAACGGGAAGTGGAAACATGGTCGGCCGCAGACCAGGAGTCAGTGTCCGCAATCTTTAAAAAGCTACAGACTGTTTTTGAGGATCATACTGAGGCGGACCTTCGGATGAGGTTATACAACTGTTCTCAACAGCTGGAGGACAATGTTCGGGACTATGCCTGGCGTCTACAAGGGCCCTGCGGGCTCTGAAACAGGTTAGTCCGACCAGCATCGAAAATGAAAACAAAATGCTGAAGGAACAGTTTGTCCGGGGACTGAGGTCTCCAGAGGAGAGCAGGACTGTACGTTGATGGTCCTTGGATCATCCAGATGCCACCTTTGACAATCTTAAGGACATGGCTATAAAAGGACTGCAGCCCCTGGAAACAAATGCCATCCAATGTTACCAGGGTGGGGTTACCCCAGTGCCTGCTACACCCACCTTTTCCCCAGTGGCTGCTGAAGCCAAGGTTCCAGCAACGTCCCCTAGAGAGCTGGACAGTCTGCGCTCTGAAGTGCGCCAGTTGAGCAAAACCCTGACCACTGTGCTGAGTGCTCTGCAGCTGCGGACGGAGCCCGAGGAAGGAGGGAAAATCCTGTTAGCCGATAGCCCTGAGGATGTCCCCTGGATGCAAAGGAGGAGGAGGACAACACCACCCTCTACGAGGATCAGTGACCAGCGCCGTCCACAGAAGGACCCTACCTGCTACCGCTGCCGCAAGACCGGACACACCGCCCAGAATTGTCCTTTAAACGAGAAAACCCTGGGGCCGAGGGCCGACACCCAGGAGTAAACTCCCCAGGCCCATCAGACTGGCACAACAGGTTCGTCGGAGGAAGACCTTTCCTGTCCATTGTGCTGGACGGCATCCCGACGCATGCTCTGCTGGACACAGGATCTCAGGTAACCATAATCCCTGACGTCCTCTACAAGAGGTTCTGGTCCATGGACGACCTAAGCTCGCCAGCTCCAAATCTTTCGGTTTATGCCTCAAACGGACTCCCCCTTAACCTAATCGGGGTTAAGAATGTGACTGTAAAGGTGGGGAGAGTGGAGCTGAAGGACCATGGGCTAATTGTAGTAGAGACTAATCCTGATGACACCAATCCATATATGGTACTGGGCACTAACATTGTTGGTAACTGTTTAGGAGAAGTTGTGTTCTTGCTCCAACAGATAGCTGACACTGCCAGACAAGGACAGAGGAGGGCGCCTCAGAAGGAGATCCGAGTCCTGATGTACCAACAGCAAGTCAGGTTAACAGAAGGTGAAATCGGTAATGTGCGGGTGACGGACCCCATACCCATTGTAATCCCCCCAATGAGTGAAATGCTTATCTGGTGTAGAGCTGCTATAGGTCTTAGAGGACAGAGCTACCAGGCGGTAGTAAAACCCCTTTGCTCCGAGCACAGACCCACGCTCTTAACCGCCAGAGTAGTGGTAGATGTATGCAATGGGAGGGTGCCCGTCCGTCTTCTCAACTGTGGGGAAGATGAGGTCAGATTGCCACTTTATGCCACTGTTGCCAAATTACATGCTGTAAATAACAACTGCATTCACAAGGCGGAGTCCTTAACTTCACCAGACGAAGTGGAGGATAATGACCCTGCAACCCAGGTGGAGGATTGGTGTGAACAGCTCCATGTTGGGACAGACACCACTCCTGCCCATCAGAAACAGGGTGTACACCGGGTGGTTCAAGAATACGCGCAGGTGTTCAGTAAACATCCACTTGACTTCGGGAGGATCAAGGGGGTTCAACACCATATCCCCACAGGTGACCATCCACCCATCAAAGAACGTTACAGGCCTATAACACCAGCACACTACCAGAAGGCTAAGGAAATGTTGCACGACATGAGAAAGGCGGGGGTAATAAGGGATAGTTGTAGTCCCTGGGCAGCTTCCCTAGTGCTAGTTAGGAAAAAGGACAGGAGCATGAGAATGTGTGTAGATTACCGACAAGTAAATCGCATTACACATAAAGATGCATACCCTTTACCACGCATAGAGGAGTCCCTAGCTGCCTTAAAGTCTGCAAATTACTTTTCCACCCTTGACCTCACTAGTGGGTACTGGCAGGTAGCTGTGGCTGAGGAGGATCGGGAGAAGACGGCCTTCACTACCCCGATGGGACTCTGCGAGTTCAACAGTATGCCGTTTGGACTCTGCAATGCCCCTGGAACGTTCCAGAGATTGATGGAGTGCTGCCTGGGACACCGCAACTTTGAGACTGTGTTACTATACCTGGATGACGTGATAGTGTACTCCAAAACGTACGAGGACCACTTGAAGCACCTGGCAGAGGTATTTGAGTCACTGTCCCGGTACGGGATGAAGTTGAAGCCCTCAAAGTGCCACCTGCTCAAGAGAAAGGTACAGTACCTGGGGCACATTGTCAGTCCGGAAGGGGTAGCACCAGACCCGGAGAAGGTCACTGCCATCCAGAAGTGGCCAGAGCCGAAGAACCTCAAGGAGGTGCGTCAGTTCCTGGGACTAGTAGAATACTATCGGAGGTTTGTAAAAGACTACACCAAGAAAGCAGCTCCTCTGCAAGACCTCCTGGTAGGGCAGTCCCCCAAAGGCAGAAATCCCCCATTCCACTGGGGTAAGGAGCAAGCCGAGTCCTTTCAGGAGATGAAGGCGATCCTGACGGGCGATGAGATCCTAGCCTACCCTGACTACAGCCATCCGTTCCTGCTGTATACTGATGCCAACAACGAAGGACTGGGAGCTGTCCTAAGTAAGAAGCAGAATGGCCAAGAGAAAGTGATCGCATATGCAAGCAGGAAGCTCCGCCCGACCGAGAGGAATCCAGAGAACTATAGCAGCTTTAAGTTGGAGTTCCTGGCCTTGGTCTGGGCCATCACTGAAAGGTTCAAGCACTACTTAGCCTCCAGTAAGTTCACTGCCTTCACGGATAACAACCCCTTGACCCATCTTGAAACAGCTAAGCTAGGAGCACTGGAACAACGATGGATGACTCGGCTGTCAAATGATCAATTCACAAATAATTACCGGGCGGGCCGCAAGAACGCCAACGCCGATGCCCTGTCCAGGATGCCTCACCAGTCAGACACAGAAGAAGAAGTGGATGACCTGGAAGAGATCGAGCTACCTGCCTTTCACCGGAATGGGATGATCCACGAGCAACGAGCCTCCAGGAGGCAGCGTGGAAAGACGTTAAACCCCCTGCCTCACCACAGCTGGAAAGAGACCAAGGACAGTAACCCGGTTGTCAGCCGCATCAAGGAGCTGATAACCCAAGAAGGTTCCTCCCTGGAAAAAGAAGCGTCTCCGCAAGCAAAGCAGCTGTGGAACAAGAGAAGTCGGCTGTTTATCTACCATGAGAAGCTGTGCCGGAGGTACGTCAATCCAAAAACCCTGACCGCAATCCACGGGTGGCGTAGTCGGACATTGCAAAGCATATAGAAGACTGCCACTGGTCTGACCACCCTGAGCCACGGACCGGGTTGCCACTACTACCCCCATTATTGCCCTGTTGCCCGGATTCGAGTGCCCCACGGCCCAGGGGGCGAGTCAGCTTTGGCGTAGTCGGCAGGATTGTGACCAACCCGCCACAAATGGGTATTGCGCGCCTGAAAAAGACTGTACACGTACCTTAAAAAGAGGTTTCCCGCCATCCGGAGCCGTTTCCCGCCATTTTCAGCCGTCTCCCGCCATCTTCAGCAGCATCCCGCCATCTTCAGCCGTTTTCCCGCCATCGGACGCCATCTGCAGGACGCCGCGCGGGAAGAAGAGGGGCTTGGACGTCCAAACCGCGTGAGACCCGAAGCTCCGCCCTACGCACCAACGCTGCGCAAGGTCCTGGAAGGGAGAGAGAGCGACGCTGACGTCACCAGGACGCGACGCAAGGTCCTCGTCCGGAGCAGTACCAGCGGAGCCGCGGCCTACAGAAGAGGATCGTCGGAAGGTAGGCCACGCTTAACTAGGGGGAGGAAGATGTTGGACACGGAGGCGCCCACTACCACCAGCGCAGCTGCAGCAGCGGTGATGCCATTTTCCCTGCCTTACATCCTTGGAGCGGCCTGGCTGCCCAAGTATTCAGGGGAGCCCCATGCACTAACTGACTTTAAGGAAAGGCTGTACAGTTTATTCCAAGTTTACCCCCTGACAGAGGAACAGAAGATCAGCATACTGACAGGGCAGTTAACTGGCGCAGCCCAGTCGGAGGTAAAGTCATGGCCCGCTGAGGAGAAAAGAACTGTAAAGGACATTCTGGCCCGGCTGCGGGGTACCTTTGATACACGTACCTCCGCTGAAATTAAAATGCGGTTCTACGGATGTAAGCAGCGGGCAAAGGACAGCATCAGAGACTATGCCCTAAATTTGCAGGAAGCTTTGAGAGCCATCAAACAAGCTGACCCTGGCAGCGTGCAGGATACAGATAAGCTATTAACAGAACAGTTCATAGAAGGTCTGCTGTCTAGCGCCCACAGGACCCAGCTGCGCCTCATGTTCTTTCAGAACCCTGATCTGACCTTTGCCCAATTCAAGGACAGGGCCATAAGGGTGCTCCGTGAACCCGCAACCAGTGGCGCTATAAACCCCCGGCGCCCTGCTCTCACCTACCACCAGGAGGCGGTGCCCTCCTCTATGGACTCTGTGGGGGCCGATGCACAGGCCCTGAACCAAGCCCCGTCGAAAGATCTGCACCACCAAGTCCAGGAGCTGACCAGGAGCGTCGCGGCATTGACCAGGACCGTCCAGGCGTTACAAGTGGACCCGTCAAGACCCATCGAGTTGGCTTCAAGTCCGGAGGATGTCCCGTGGCGTCGACAGAGGAGGACCCCGTCATTCCGAGGGAGGCCCACAGACCGCTACGCAGAGGATGGACAACCCATTTGCCGTCGATGCAACCAGCCCGGACACATTTCCAGGTACTGTAATTTAAACGGGTCCAACCTGGGGCAGAGGGTCAACCCCCAGGCATAAGATCACCAGGCCCTTACAATTGGCGTAATAAGTACGTTGGGGGGCGCCCGGTTTTACCCGTGGTGCTGGACGGTATCCCCATGAGCGCCTTGCTGGATACCGGGTCGCAAGTAACTACTATCCCTTATGTACTTTTTAAGCAGTATTGGACTGATGCTGATATAACACGGTATCCAGACAGTGACTTGAGCATCATCACCAGTAATGGCTTGCCCGTGCCTCAGATGGGGTTCAAGGAGATGACCATTAAGATTGGTAAAGTTGAACTGCCGGCACAGGGGGTGATTATTGTGGACATTGACTGTCGTGAAAGTCACCCTAAAATAACTGTGGGTACTAACGTGATTGAAAATTGTCTTTCAGAGGTAATTGTAATTCTACAACAGGTGGCGATGAATGCTAGTTCCAGCCAACAGAGAGTCCTCAACAAAGAGATAAAAGCCCTGATGAGACGGCAGCAGGTAGAACTGTCTGGTGGTGAGATCGGTAGCGTAAGAATGAGTGACCCATTCCCCATTTCCATGCCTCCCAAAAGTGAAATGATGATCTGGTGTCGGACTGCAATCGGGTTGAGAGGTAGAGACTACCAAGCCATGGTAGAACCCGTGTACTCAGACAGCAAGCCCACCATTTTGACAGCCCGGGGGGTGGTTGATGTCCGTCATGGGAGGGTGCCCGTCCGCATTCTCAACATTGGGGAGAGGGAGGTACACTTACCCAGGTACGCTACACTTGCCAAACTGTTTGCTGTCGAACACAAAGCTATCAGGGCCGTGGAGCCTTTGCCTCCATCTCCACAGCCGGAGGGTAATGGCCCCCAGAAACAAAAGGAGGACTGGTGCCAGAAACTCCATGTGGGTGCTGACTCCACTCCCCTGCACCAAAAACAAGGAGTCTACCGGGTGGTTCAGGAGTACGAGAGAATCTTTAGTAAGCACCCGCTGGACTTTGGCAGAGTGAAAGGGGTAGAACACCACATCCCCACGGGGAGCCACCCACCAATAAAAGAGAGGCACAGACCTGTACCCCCTGCACATTATCAGAACGCAAAGGGCATGCTAAGAGAAATGAAAGAAGCTGGGGTCATTAGAGATAGCTGTAGCCCCTGGGCAGCCCCCTTGGTTCTGGTAAAAAAACAAAGAGGGCACCATGAGAATGTGCGTGGACTATAGACAAATCAACCATATCACCCACAAAGACGCATATCCGCTGCCTAGAATAGAGGAGTCATTAGCCGCACTAAAATCAGCTAACTTCTTTTCTACTTTGGACCTTACTAGCGGGTACTGGCAGGTTCCTGTGGCAGAGGCTGACAAGGAGAAGACCGCCTTCACCACCCCGATGGGACTGAGCGAGTTCAACTGGATGGAATGCTGTCTAGGGCACCGAAACTTTGAGACGGTCCTACTTTACCTGGACGACGTGATCGTCTATTCGAAGACCTACGAGGACCATCTAAAACACCTGGCAGAGGTGTTCGAAGCCCTGGCAGGCTATGGCCTGAAGGTGAAACCATCAAAGTGTCACCTGTTGAAACCGAAGGTCCAGTACCTAGGGCACGTGGTAAGTGCAGAAGGAGTAGCCCCTGACCCTGACAAGGTCACAGTAATCAAGAGCTGGCCAAGCCCCTCAAACATCAAAGAAGTGAGGCAATTTCTCGGGTTGGTAGGCTACTACCGAAGGTTCATCCCCGGATTCACTAAGATGGCAGCCCCTATGCAGGACCTCCTGATAGGACAGTCTAAGTCCAGAAGCCAAAAGCCACCCTTCAAGTGGGACAAGCCGGAAGAGGAGTCCTTCCGCCAGTTGAAGATGGCCCTCACAGGGGATGAGATCCTGGCCTACCCCGATTATGGCCAGCCTTTTATTCTCCACACAGACGCCAGTAATGTGGGGCTGGGAGTCGTACTGTCGCAAAACCAACAGGGCAAAGAAAGGGTGATCGCGTATGCCAGCCGGAAGCTGAGGCCCACTGAAAGGAACCCGGAGAATTACAGCTCCTTCAAGCTAGAATTCTTGGCAGTGGTGTGGGCCATCACAGAACAGTTTAAGCATTACCTGACCTCCACAAAGTTCACCGTGTACACGGACAACAACCCGTTGACACACCTGGTCAATGCAAGACTGGGTGCACTAGAACAGCGGTGGATGGCGCGACTCTCGAATTATGACTTTGTGATCAAGTACCGGGCAGGCAAAACCAATGCCAACGCTGACGCCCTATCGAGAATGCCTCACTTACCTGAAGGTGACGAAGACCCAGAAGAACTGGAGAAGGTAGAACTGCCTGCTTTTCACCGGTATGGAGCCGCTCAATACTCCCACCGCTTGAAGGAGGAAGATTTAACAACCGTTATGATCAATCTCCTACCTCACCACAGCTGGGCCGAGACCCAAGATAGTGACCCTGCAATCCGCATGGTGAAAGACCTGCTGACCCAGGAAGACGCCCGTCTAGATCCGGATGCTCCAGAGGAAGCCAAGCAGCTATGGAAAGAGAAGAGCAGGCTGTTCCTCTATGAAGGTAAGCTGTGCAGAAGACTCGTCAACCACCGGACGCACGAGCTGACCTGGCAAGTCGTGGTCCCAAGGCGAGATGCAGTTATGGTCCTGGAGGCTTACCATGACAGGGCGGGGCACTTCGGCTGGAAGAAACTGGAGTTCCTGATAAGAGGCCGGTTCTTCTGGATCGGCATGAGAGGGGCTGTAGTGAAGTGGTGCAGAGACTGTGGCCCTTGTAATCTAAGGAGGAAGGACCACACCAGCCAGAAAACACCCTTGAGGCCCATCGTCACCCAGCAGCCTCTTGAACTGGTAGCTCTGGACCACGTCAAATTGGCTCCAAGCAGGTCAGGATACGTTTATGCCCTGACAATCGTGGACCACTATTCCCGATTTCTAGTGGTGGTGCCTGTAAAAGACTTGACAGCTCAAACGGCGGCCAGAGCCTTCCAGCAATACTTCTGCCGCCCACACGGGTATCCGGAACAAGTCCTGACAGACCAGGGTCCAGCGTTCGAGGCTGAAATCTTCCAAGAGTTCTGCAACCTCTATGGTTGTAAGAAGATTCGGACAACGCCTTACCACCCACAAACCAACGGGATGTGTGAGAAAATGAACAATATAGTCATTGATCTCCTGAAGACGTTGCCCCTGGAGGAACGCAGCCTGTGGCCAGAAAAACTGCCGGACCTGATAGACTTATACAACCATATCCCGGTGAATGCTACAAACTGCACCCCGGCTTACCTGATGCGAGCCAGACCAGGTAAGCTGCCCATAGACCTGGAGATGGGAGTCCTAACACCCGAGGACACCTCCCCAGATGCAGACTGGGATACGGAAAGGCGACTGCAGTACAAGAAGGTACAGGAGAGTGTGGAGAAGAGCCTGGCCCAGGTGAGAGGAAGGCAAGAGAGACTCTTCAACCAACACGCCCCTGCTGGTCCCCTAGAACCTGGTGAGCAGGTCCTGAAGCGAAAGAGAAGGCTACACAAGCTGGACGACCAGTGGGAAAGGGAACCCTACACCGTACTGCAGTCTGATCACGACAACCTGAAGGTATGCGTGGTCACTAAGGATGGAGGAGAAACCACTAGTACCGTCTCCAGAGACCACCTAAAAAGGTGCCCCGAGCAACTACGGAATGCAGAAGAGGATCAAAGTGACCTTGAACCCGCAGAGGACAAGGAAGAAATGATCAGCACCGTTCTCGGAGAGTTCCTTCAGTCCTGGACTCGGATAAACGATGCCATAGTGGTACCCGTCCTGCATTTCCTGCAACCAACTCAGCAGCAACCTACACCAGAGCGGGAAAGTGAAGAAGAACAAGCAGCTCCAGAGGCAGAAGAGCCTGTACCAGCAGCCCAGGAGAATCAACCCTCTGCTGACAGTGAACCTGCCATGCCTGCGGTAAACCAAAGGACCCGCAGACGGCTGCCTACCCTGCTTGTAAGTCTAGCCAGTGACTGTACCCTAAATGGTAGTGAAGAAAACCAGGTTAGACCACCACCAGACAGTGGGTTACGCAGGTCAACCAGGAGCACAAAGGGGCAGATACCCGCTCGCTGGAGAATATAGGGTGCACTAAAACTGTAAATAACCCTGTTGCCAAGTGTTGAAATGTTTGCAAAGTTACATGCATGATTAGTAATTGTGTATTTCAGTTTCTTACAGTTGCCGTACAGACTCAAAGGTTATGAACTTTTAATAACCGGGACTTTGTATGGACTGCGTTCGGAGCTTAACCAAGGAATGAACTAAGACTGTAAAGGATTTGGGGCTAGGACAGACCCCCACCTTATTAAGGCTCCCCGTTGTGTTGGTGATATGGACACCCGGTCACAGACCACACTGTGACCTTAAGAACTCAACCTGTGCGTCGTTTGTCTAGTAATGTTTTATGGTCATGCATATTACTTGTTTCTTGTTTAGTCCCGGAGTACTAAATTTTACTAGGGGGGAATGTGTCACCCTGGCCTGGATGCCACAAATGTATAATAAAGCTGTGTCTGAGAGCAAGGGGGAGGTTCTCTGGTCAAGGACCATTAGTATGCAATACCTCCTGTCCCAGGCTAGTAGGGGGAGCAGGCTGCCCCTATAAAAGCTGGAACTGGGGGCAGGGTTAGAGCAGAACTGGACAACCTGTCTCTGGATTGAGAGGTGTCCCAGAGCAGGGACAGACAGTTGTGTTGCAGCCTAAGAGGCCGTGTGGCAGTAGGAGAGCCACAAGCCAGGGACAAGAGGCGAAGCGAGCCTGTCCTGGCAGATAGAGAAGATAATCTACCGGACTTTGGTGTCCGAGGCTGTTAGGATTCCAAGTCCTACAGCAAATAACCAGTCCGCAGGGGACTGTATGTCCTTTGGCCTAAGAAGCCCGGAAGTTCCGCCACAGCAGAAGGGACCGGTGAAGCCGCACCAGGCCAAGAGTAAAAAGGGACCCAAGTCGCCAGCCATACGGGCGAGAAGACACGGTGAGCTCAGGAACGTGGGCTATTACACCACGAGGAGGGAAATAGCCAGAGAGAGCGCAGAGAGCACGGTAGGCCTACACCCTCACCCTGATCAGGCCCAGCTTCCCACTTGTTCTCAGACATCCAGGCCCCCCTCCTAGCTGGGCCTGTTTTTGGGTCGTTTCACCTGTTCTAATAAAGACCCTGAACTGGTTAAGAGGCCTCCGTTTCCTGGCTATCGCAGTCGGAATTATCCCCTCCATCATCCATTATGTACTGCCCTGGGGCCATACTCCTCCCGTGGGGAGTTGTACTATTCAGTGCTGCACATTTACATCTGCCCCAGCAGCCTGCACTGCAGCGGCGGCTAACCCTGACCGCAATCCACGGGTGGCGTAGTCGGACATTGCAAAGCATATAGAAGACTGCCACTGGTCTGACCACCCTGAGCCACGGACCGGGTTGCCACTACTACCCCCATTATTGCCCTGTTGCCCGGATTCGAGTGCCCCACGGCCCAGGGGGGGAGTCACCTGCACTGCGCTCCACTGCAGGGTTACCTTCATTGACAGTAAGAGGTCTGGAGGGATCAGGAACAGGGATAAATCTTTGCCTCCACTTTGGGGACAGTGATGCTGGAGCACGTCTTCTATACTTTATGTAGGTATAACCACGGCCACTTGCTCTCCCCCTGTTGATCATAGACCCAGGATGAGTGATAGCTGCAGTCTCCTGTCTCACATCACAAGTCTGTTTCTCTGCATTGTGCCTCTCTTCAAAGGTCTTACCTTGTCCATTAGTTAGTGAAGCTGTACTGTTCTTGTCCTGGGAGCCTTGTATTCCATGGAAATGGGCTGAATTAGGCTAAGTGCCCACAATGCAGAAATGCTCCGGATTTTTCCTGCGTTTCTGCATCTCCCTGGCAGAAAAAATGCATGCGGATTTTACATGCGTTTTTTCTGCCAGGGACAAGCGTAAGTGAAGCGTTTTGATCATGTGATTTCGCATGTGGGTTGTCAAGCGCTTTCCAAGCGATTTTAGCATCACTTGGAAAGTGCTTGACAACTTGGTCACACTATATAAATCCATGCAACCCGCATGGATTTTATATAGTGTGACCAAGTTAGCTAAAAAAAAGAATAAAAATGGTAAAAAAAAAACAAAAAACATGTACTCACCTTCCGATGGCCCCCGGTCTCCTTATCCGATGCGTCCGGTCTTCCCGGTGTCTCGCGGTTGTGTAAAAGGACCTTTCATGACATCATTTAGTCATGTGACAGGTCACGCGACCGCCGACGTCAGTTCCTTTTAGACCATCGCAAGCTGCCAGGGAGCCAGGACGCATCGCTATGGAGACCGGGGGCCATCAGAAGGTGAGTATAATGTATATTTTTTATTTTTTTATTTTTACAGGTACTATGGTACCCCGGTCTGGAGGAGAGTCTCATCCGCACATTGAATCGCTTAATATCCGCACGTGCACATGTAGTCATGCGGATATTAAGCGATTCAACGCAAGTCAATGGCGGCTAAAACGCCGCAATTACGCAACATAATTGGTTGTGCTGTGGATGTTTCCGCAATGATAATCCGCAGCGGAAATTTCCGCAGCATGTGCACAGTACATGCGGATTATCATTGGGGAACATTGCAGACCTTCTACCAATTGCCGCTGCGGAAACGCTTAAAAAACGCGTAGTGGGCACACAGCCTTAAGGTGATTCTTTGCAGGTCCAGGTCCATTCATTTTTTTCTGTGATGCAGCTAATGGTATGAAGGCAGGCCTTGTGGCCTTCAGCTGCTTCCCAACCAGCTTAGGAAAAGTTTGTTTCTTCATTAATCCAGGCAATTTCCTCCCATATTGTTGCTCTGCCATAATTCTGGGGATCTTCAGCACATTAGGCGCTAAAATAATTCAAAAAATAATGCTTGATGTTGCTTATTTGAAGGCTGTTCAGGAGTTCAGCAGAAACACAGCAGCTCCTGGCCCTCAGCAAACCATGCCCCGAAAAGTTCCTTCTTGACCCCAAGAAACGGCGATCAGTACAAGAACCCTGGATCAATTGTACTACTATAGGTGTAACATTAATTCTAATTTAACTGCAGCCCACAATGTTATGTGTATCGAGGAAGTCATCCAGCCCTTTTTTGAAAGCTGTTATAGTGTCTGCCATTACTACCTCTTGTGGTAGGGCATTCCACAGCCAGACTGCTCTGACTGTAAAGAACCCTTTCCTGGTTAGGTGCCGAAATCGCCTTTCTTCCAACCGTAATGAGTGCCCCCTGGTCCTTAGTATAGTCTTTGGAAGGAGTAAATCATGTGCTAGACCTTTGTAATGACCACACATATATTTATACATGTAAATGAGAGCCCATCTGAGGCGTCGTTTTGCTAAGCTAAGCTCAACTTTTTCAACCTCTCATCATATGAGAGAAGCCTTCCATCCCTTGTAATAATCTAGTTGCCCACCTTTGAACTGACTCTAACTTCTGAATATCCTTTTTAAAATGTGGAGCCCAAAACTGTATCCCATATTCCAGATGTGGCCTCACCAGTGATTTATAAAGGGGTAACAATACGTTGGGATTGGGGGATTTTATTTCTCTTTTTATACATGTTACAAGCACGCCGCTAGGTTCAGATAGGGCGAGACGTGTTTCATGAAATCTTTGGAATCTTGGGGGAACTGTTGCTCAGGGCGACCATAGGCTGCAGCTTCTCTCAGGCATACGATAGATTGAATTGCTGACCAGACACATCTGACAAGAGTCTTCATAAACAGTTCAACAGTGGAATTTAATCTGAAACACGGCCAGTGTAATTCAGGGATATTACAGCAACAGTCTTAATTACAGGACAGTCTGAGTTTCTTGAGCAACCGGCTCCAGTAACAATACAGTAGTTTCTTCAGAAGACACAGTATTACAGTCTCTTCAGTAGCATAATTCAGCATAGATTAGATCTCTTAGCAGCACACGTCTATGCATACACAACCACAGGCTTTTCCTTCACAAGGACACAATAGTACACAGCATTCTTTTATCCTGCATGGAGATGGAGGGGGGGAGGGTTTGATGAGGGAGAGGATCCCTGTGACACAATTCCTTCTAGTCTTTATCTTCCTGCCCGATGATACTCTGCACTGTTCGTTCAGGGAGTTTATCTGACCTGTGTTTAGTTTCTCTCCTGATCTGAATCCTGTTCAGTTGCCTTCTCTCAGATCCAGATAACACATCACCTTTCTCTTCGGCTTCAGCCAGACTACAATAGCAAGTTCCCCACAATCCGTCTGGGGCTCTGCTAAAACAATCCCTGTGACTGTGTTATTTGTAACAGTTGCTGGATGCTTTGGAAGCACCAGCACTACTTCTGTATGTCACACTCTTCCCTCCTTTTTGAAAGTCATCCTCGACATTCGTTTTAATTGGTCAATCTGACCAATTCTGAGACAGTGGTGAAAGCTTAGTAACTATATAAATTTGTAATTGTCAAATTCGTTTAACATTTATAAACATTGATAACAACCTATTCTTACGACCTTTTTCTTGTAAGACTCCTGTAAGAAATAAACAATTAACACAATTAAAACAATCAGCATCTCTTCTGCTGGAGCTTTTTGTGCATCTTCAACTAACTCTCTCTCTCACTAGGCCAAAACAAGTCTTTCCACCAGGTAACATTGTCCATACTGTCTCTCGGTGGTGAATACCACGCAAGTGGGCTTACCTGGTCTGCAGGCAGAGATACCTGTTTCCAGTCGACAGTCCTTTGCACTTGACTCAGTTCTCCAAGAGTCTCGTACGTCAGCATCACGGGCCTCCTCACTTCTCGAGTCGACATCCTCCTGGTGGGTTGTTCCTCAGATACCACGGGTTCTTCGGTTACAGGAGTTTCTTCTGCCGCACTCATTTCTCGTACTTCCTCAGATGATCTTGGAACTGCCTCTGTAAGTTCTTGTACTTCTCTTGAATCGTCCGTTTCCACCTGGTCTGGTAATTCTGCTACTCCTAAGTGTCAATCGGTCTCTTCAGTGACTGGTGTTCGATCATCAGATCTGAATTGGACTTCATCTGTACTCCTTGGTATAAACTCTGGAGCCTCGGGACTTAGTTCACTCTCTTGAGGATGGTACGTCCCTCTCCTTGCCGGTCTGAGAAATACAACGGCGTGCTCTTCCTCATCGGGACTTTCAATGTCACTATCCATCTCCGGAGCTTCATTCTGTGGTGGTCCCTTAGTTGATCTCGGTCGATGTCGGTCTGCTTCTGGGAAGTCTTGTTGTGGTGGGAGATAATCACAGGGTAGTAATAAATTCTGATGGACTATTCTGGTTTTCTTTTCCCCTCTTTCCAATCGGATTTCATACACTGGACTCTCATCGACTTTCCTCTTTACGACCACATGCACCTTGTCTTCCCAGTACGAACAAAGTTTTCCTGGACCACATTTCTACCGTACGTTCTTGATTAGCACCCGGCTTCCCGGTGTCAATTCTGCTCTGTCAGGGAGATATTGATGTCAGGAAAATGTTCTTCCATATTTTCCTGACATGGATATTGACCATTTCTCCCTTTTGTCAGTACCAAGCTGTCTCCATAAAAATCTCATCACAAAGCCCCAATTAACACAGTCCAGAGATGACAATCTGCAGTGTCTCCCTGCAAGTTATCACCGACAGCCAAAATAGCATACACAAACAAATGGCAGCCAAGAAGTGTCATAACTTCGTTAAGATGCGAACATCTTGTCCCTGGAAGATGCAGGGGGTAATCAGTGGCAGGATTGCAATATTTCAAGTGTAACTGTTGGAGCTTGCTTCCCGAGCTTCAAAGAAGAAATCTATAGGCACGCTGACTCCGATATGAAATATGAAATATTGTGAGTTCCATACGTCTGGCAATAATGGGACCTATATTTTTAGTGGCAGAATCAGCCCAGGAATGTATGCATAGTTTTCCATGGCTGTAAGCAGAATCAGGGAGCCGTAGCGCAAAAACACCAGAATAGCAGACTGCCACTAAGCGATGTGTGGTCTCTACATGAAGGTAAAATCATAATAGAAAATATGATATCGCATTTGGGCTTCTGGGATCAACGCCCGATGAGTTATCCCAAAAAACAGGTTTTTAATACAAATCTGAAGGGTGGAGCTCTCCCTTCAGCATAAAATAGTTTGTTGAGACTGAAGCTGTGTTCTTTGCCCGGGAGTATATGTCTATCATAGTGGAGGACCCTGTTCAATAACAAACGGAGCGTCTCCCCTCCACCTATATTGAATCTTCGCAGCGGTCTTTATAGTGTAAGTTTCTCTTTTTTTTATCCTGTTTTATTTGTGTAACTGCTTTGTATTTTAATGTCTCCTTTGTAACATCCGTGTATATATTTTTCCTAAACACTGCCTCCCTTTTGGATTAAATATAAAATTTAATAGTTCTGTTTCTTTTGTACTGTAATCGTTCCCTTTTCCCTTCCCCGAAGCCATATATGCTATCAAAATGCAGGCGTCCGGCCAGGCCTGTATTATATTTCAAACTCGGCCGGTGGTTGCAGCGTATAATAAAGTTCTTTGAAGACCAACCTGCGGAATACTCTGGGTAGTACCAACTGCCGGTTTTGTCCTCCTTTACGATACAGGATACCGTCTTCACTGAGGTAGAGCTTCGTCCATTCTTTAACTAAAACAGATGCTGCTGGTGACTCATTATCTCTCTCCCGTTTACTTGGAAAAAAATTTTTGGTCCACATAAAGTAGTATTCTACTAATTATCTGATCTTCTCATTGTGCTCTATGGATTTTTCCTTTTGGTAGTTGATGAATAGACAGAGGGTGATCTTGTTCTCTTGCTTTTATGGTGGTTTCCACCGTCAATGGACACCACAATGGTGTGTCTTTCTCTTGATAAGCTTGCACTGCTTGGGTTATGCTCTCAATTGCTTCCAGACTGACTTTCTCCGAGTTTTCTTGTATGAACTCCTCAGGCTCTAGTGGCATTCTCGACAATCCGTCAGCATCCGCATTGCATTTTCCTGGCCTGTATTTAATGCAGAAATTGAAGTCAGCTAGTTCAGTGACCCATCTCTGACTCGTTACATTTAGTTTGGCTGTAGTGAGGACATAGGTCAAAGGGTTGTTGACAGTGTATACCTTAAACTCTTTGCTGTAGTAGAGATAATCTCTAAATCGTTCACAGATAGCCCATTTCAATGCCCATTTCAATTTTCCGGAATGTAGATGGTAATTCTTCTTGGCGTCTGTCAACGTTCTAGAACCATAACCGATGACTCTCAATTTTCCATCTTAATGCTGATACAGGGCAGCTCCCAGTCCAACTTGAGAAGCATCACAATGAAGAACAAATGCTAAGTTGAAATTAGGATATCCCAAGATGGGTGGTTTTACCAGGTAGTCTACTAGTTCTTCCAGCACCTCCTGGCGGTCTGCTGTCCAGAGAATGGGCTGTTAGGACGAAACGGCGTTGTTTCTTTTAAGCCCGGTCCAACCTGCGTTCTTCTTTTTCTCTGTGCATGTTGTTGACTCTGTCATACCCCCCAAGAGGAGGTATAGCGGGGCCGCAATCCTGTAGAAGTTCCGAACGCAGGAACTGTAATACGATCCTCATGTGTTCAACATGCTCCCGGAAGGTTTTGCTGTGTACCACATTGTCATCCAAGTACGACTGGCAGATACCGTCCCTCAATCCTTCCAAACAGGTCTCCGTGCTCCTCTGAAACTCTGCTGGAGCTGAAACCCCCACGGTGTGATGAATGCTGTCAAGAGTCTACTGGACTCTTCAACAAACCCTTGATTATATGCTTTACCCTGATCGAGGACAGAGAACCAGGTACTTCCTGGTTATCCAGCATATCTTGAATCTTTGGTATCGGGTGCCGATCACGTACTGACTTTCAGTTTAGTTCCCGGTAATCACAGCAGAGTCTCAACGTACCGTCCTTCTTCCTAACACAAACAATAGGAGAGGAATAAGACGACTTTGACTTTTGGACCCAACCTCTGTTGATTAGATCTTGTAGATACTCTTTCACTTCACGGTGTAATGGTTTCGGCACAAATATGTAACTTCTGGTTACTGGGGTCGTGTCTTTCAAATTTATTTTCAATTGGAATGACGGGCTACAGCCTATATCAGAGTCATCTTTAGAGAATGCATGACACTCTTCTCTCAGCATCTGTTTTGCTATTGCTATATCTTCAGCACACAAATGTTCCGGGGATACTGTGGGATCCCAGGACCCTGAGGTGGGTCATGCAATTTCCTCCCCTGGGCAACTCCTGTTCCTTGGTGGGGAGACTGAATTCATGGTAGACCCCTGGGCGGGTCTCACACTGGCTGGATATACCGTTTTAACGGTTTCAATGTGACCTAACACAGTCTTTGGATCCAGTCTAATTTTGTGTTTTTCGTAGTATTCATCACCGGTACTGTCACTCAAGCAAATCTACCAGTAGGAATCGTAAGCACAGTCTCACCTTGATCTAGGCCTTCCGGAAGTTCTGAGGAGTCTTTTGGCATGAACAGTCTTTTCTGGACTTTTCTTCCCGGTTCTACCCGGACTCCACACCTCACCCCCACCATTTGGTTTGCAGAGATGATGGTTGGGCGCCAGCTTATCTTGATTTCTTTTAGGTCCATTGTATTCTATGCTTTCTTTACTCTATGAATCACATTTTCCGCCATGGTGTTGAGTATGGCAAGTGATGTGGCAATTGCATCCACCACCAGCGTCCCTGACTTGAATTTCGTGATGACCTCACTGATTACATTATAACCCAGGATAGGATCCTCTGCCACGTTCTGATCACTGGCCACGAGAAAATGTTCCAAAAGCTCAATGGTGTTGCTGTTCTCCGTGGCCCTCAGTCACTTCCACCCAACCTATGAAAAGTATTTTGGTCTGATTGACAGCTTTGCCCTGGAGTTCCACTGGTCCTAAGAGTTCTTTTAGCGACCGAAAGCAGGTATGTGGCAGGTAGCGTCTTTTCCATTTTTCATTTAAAATGCTCGCTTGGGCTCCTGTGTCCCACAGTGCTTTTGCCAGGAATCCATCTAGCGGGCACTGTATAAAGCACCTTTCACCGATTAGGCTGATGAGGCTATCTTTACTGACCGAACAATGCTCCTTCCAGGAGTACATCATTTGACCTTTGCACTGGGCATTAAGTAACTGATGCCCCTGTCTCTCTTGCAGCTGTTGTAGACGGGAACACATTTGGGGATAGTACTGATGCAGCCGTTTTACCTCATGGAGACCCTCCAGTGCCACCTCCGAGAGGTAACGTTCTTGGGTTTGGTGAGATTTAAATTTGCTTCTGGGGCCTCCTCCGTGTTGCGGTTACCAGTCGCGCCGCACTGGCAACCTCCTGTCTTTTAATCCAAAACAACTGTGAACATTGGCATTCTTTGGCATAAAGTCCTTCCTCACCACATCTTAGAAAGTGGACACACACCGTACTCTGAATTGATGAACGGCACGCTTCACAAGCCGGGTATCTTCTGTTTTGGAACCCACTCCTGGGTCTGAGGGATACTGGCTCTGGCTTGGAACGAATCAACTGTTTCACCTCAATCACCCCGGCTCGCAGTTCTCCTATTACTTCCTCCCAGTCAGCGCTTGCGGTCCTCTCTATTGTTGGTGATTTAAGGTTACCTCTCGGAGGTGGCACTGGAGGGTCTCCATGATGATCTTCGGACTGGCCACCGGGGGTCTTTGACTTCAGCTGACTCATTTTGGAGATTTTAGGAACAGAGCCTTTCTTTAACTTCTGTTCGCTCTCTGACTCCAAACTAGCTGTCTCACTCATTTTTTCAATTAGGACTTCGTCCAGAATGCCATGATCTTCTAGGTACTGTTTCAGCTGCAACTTGATGTCTTTGCTGATTAACCCCATTTCCAATGATCTCGAGCTTCTTCTGGACTACTCCGGCATCAAACTTCTCCTCCGCTTCTATATTTCTGGATGCGTCGAGGCTCTCTCCTGCTATTGTCCCAGCCCTGTGCTGTTCCTCTCAGACTTGGGCCCCCCTTTACTGGCTGAGTGAGGTGCTACATAGCTTTTGTGATAGAGTGGGCTCCATGAACTTAGTATAATTGAATTTAAGCTGTTGGATCACTTGCTCCTCTCTCTATTCCTGCACTACTATGCTTCATGACCCCTTGGATGGGCCCCCTGTAGAGGTCAGCAATGAAATATGGCTCATTTGTCCGCATGTCTCCATCTTTATAATATCTTATATATTTGATGTGATGTACTAATTTTAAATGAACTATTTATGAAATAAAGCTTCTTATGCCATTATACTCAACGGTTCTCCTATCTATAAATATCTGTAATAGCAGCAGTCAGAACGTGCAATGGACCCTCTTGTGCTGTATGCACTGCAGTCTGTCACATACACTGCCTGCTTGCCTAACTCCTGCTATCACCACTGAATATATGCAACTGGATTAGTCCTCAGAAGTACTGTTAGTTCAGATGGATATATACACACGTGGTCAAAATTTTTGGTACCCCTCATTTAATGAAAGAAAAACCCACAATGGTCACAGAAATAACTTGAATCTGACAAAAGTAATAATAAATTAAAAATCTTTGAAAATGATTAAATGAAAGTCAGACATTGCTTTTCAACCGTGCCTCCACAGAATTTAAAAAAAAAATGTAATTCATGAAATAGGCCTGGACAGAAATGATGGTACTCATAACTTTTTTGTTGAACAACCTTCTGAGGCAATCAAACGATTCCTGTAACTGTCAATGAGACTTCTCCACCTCTCGACAGGTATTTTGGCCCACTCCTCATGAGCAAACTGCTCCAGTTGTCTCGTGTTTGAAGGTTGCCTTTTCCAGACGGCATGTTTCAGCTCTTTCCAAAGATGTTCAATAGGATTTAGGTTAGAGCTCATAGAAGGCCACTTCAGAATAGTCCAATGTTTTCCTCTTAGCCATTCTTGGGTGTTATTAGCTGTGTGTTTTGGGTCATTATCCCGTTGCAAAACCCATGACCTACGACTGAGACCAAGCTTTCTGACACTGGGCAGCACATTTCTCTCTAGAATCCCTTGATAGTATTGAGATTTCATTGTACCCTGCACAGATTCAAGACACCCTGTACCAGATGCAGCAAAGCAGCCCCAGAACATAACAGAGCCTCCTCCATGTTTCACAGTAGGGACAGTGTTCTTTTCTTGATATGCTTCATTGTTCCGTCTGTGAACATAGAGCTGATGTGCCTTGCCAAAAACTTCCATTTTTGTCTTCATCTGTCCATAGGACATTCTCCCAGAATCTTTGTGGATTTTCAACAAGTAGTTTGGCAAATTCCAGTCTGGCTTTTTTGTGATTTTTTTTTCAACAATGGTGTTCTCCTTGGTCGTCTCCCATGATGCCCACTTTGGATCAAACAACGACGGATGATGCGATCTGACACTGATGTTCCTTGAGCTTGAAGTTCACCTTTAACCTTTTTAGAAGTTATCCTGGGCTCTTTTGTTACCATTCGTATTAGGCTGTGTGCCCACGATGCATTTTTTAAGCGTTTCCGCAGCAGCAAAAACGCTGCAGAAAAGCTTAAAAAACGCATGGTAGAAGGCCTGCCATGTTCCCCAATGATAATCCGCATGTGCTGTGCACATGCTGCGGAAATTTCCGCTGCGGATTATCATTGCGGAAAAAAACGCAGCACTGCCAATTATTTTGCAGAAGTGCTGCGTTTCGCCGCCATTGACTTGCATTAGAATGCATGTATTCCGCTTCACTAGATAAGCACATGCAGAATACATGCATTCAATGTGCGGATGGTACCCAGGTCTAGAGGAGAGGAGACTCTCTTCCGGACCCAGGTACAATAGAAACTGTAAAAAAAAAAAAAAAGAATAAAATAAATTTGATACTTACCTTCTGACGGCCCGCGATGTGCTCCTCCTCCCTTGCTGGCAGATCGCGATGGACTGGAGGACCGCGATCTGCCGGCAGTCAGCATTGAGCGAAGCAAGACTCCGGGGGCCATCGGAAGGTAAGTATAGATTTATTTTTTATTTCTTGACATTCTCTCGGGTCACACTATAGAAATCCATGCCGTTTGCATGGATTTATATAGTGTGACAAAGTTGACAAGCACTTTCCAAGTGATGCTAAAATCGCTTGGAAAGCGCTTGTCAACCCGCATGCGGAAATGCATGTGAAGAACGCTTCACATCCGCATGTCCCTGGCAGGAAAAACGCATGTACAATCTGCATGCGTTTTTTTCTGCCAGTGAGATGCAGAAACGCTCAGGAAAAATCCGGAGCATTTCTGCATCTTGGGCACATAGCCTTATCCTTCTCTTTGATTTGTCATCAATTTTCCTCCTGCGGCCACGTCCAGGGAGGTTGGCTACAGTCCCATGGATCTTAAATTTCTAAAAAATATGTGCAACTGTAGTCACAGGAACATCAAGCTGCTTGGAGATGATCTTATAACCTTTACCTTTAACATGCTTGTCTATAATTTTCTTTCTAATCTCCTGAGACAACTCTTTCCTTTGCATCCTCTGGTCCATATTGAGTGTGGTACACACCATGTCACCAGACAGCATAG
Organism: Phyllobates terribilis; assembly: GCF_046119375.1. Taxonomy (NCBI): domain Eukaryota; kingdom Metazoa; phylum Chordata; class Amphibia; order Anura; family Dendrobatidae; genus Phyllobates; species Phyllobates terribilis. Next base: position 252,229,740 of record NW_027362767.1, on the reverse strand, counting down.
TGAGTATTTGTAGCCCTATATACAGGCCCACTGATTGATTACAAGATTGTAGACACCTGTGATGCTAATTAGTGGACACAACTTGATTAAACATGTCCCTTTTGTCACATTACTTTCAGGGGTACCTTCATTTCTGTCCAGGCCTATTTCATGAGTTTAATTTTTTTTTAAATTCTGTGGAAGCAGGGTTGAAAAGCAATTTCTGAAATTTTGGCGACAATCAATTCATTAGTAAAATGCAAATCTCCCGGCCCAGACGGCCTACAGAACGAATATTACCTAAACTTTAAAAACTCTCTTGCTCCTTTCCTTACTAAACTTATCAACTCCTCCACTACATGCCAAGACGCCTTCCCAGCAGAAATGCGGGAGGCAATAATCACGGTGATATCCAAAAACAAGGGTGACACCGAGAATATCAGCAACTACCTCCCTATCACACTTCTAAATACAGACCTAAAAATCATCGCCAAAACTATTACCTCAACACTTCAAAAAATCTCCTCTAGGCTTCTTCAAAAAGATCAAGTGGGATTTATCCCTGGAAGGGGAAAGTCTGATGCTACTAGACGTGCCATTAATCTGCTATCCTATATTGAAAAAACTAAAACTCCCGCCCTGGTGGTGCTGTCGACGCAGAAAAAGCGTTCGACAGAGTCCACTGGGGCTTCCTCTTTCAAACTCTAAAAAAATTGGATTTGAGGGAAACATCTTAAATGCTATCACATCTCTCTATTCTTGCCCCTCAGCAAAAATTCTGACCAACAATATTCTGTCAGATGGAATTGCACTTACCAATGGCACGAGGCAAGGTTGTCCCCTTTCTCCCACCCTTTTCGATCTCTATATAGAACCTCTGGCTGAGAAAATTCGAGCAAATCCCCTAATAAGTGGTATCCAGATACATCAGAGACAATACAAAATTTCATTGTTCGCAGATGATATTCTTATAACTCTTTCAAACCCACCTAACTCAATTAGAAATCTACTGGACACAATTAAACACTTCTCCAAAGTTTCATATTACAAAATAAATTTGACTAAAACCCAAGTCCTCCACCTAAACCTTGATCCACAAATCTTGGAAACTCTTAAAATGGAGTTTGGAATGTCCTGGGAAAATAATAATATCAGCTATCTTGGAATAAAACTCACCAAACCATTCACATCAATCATAGACACAAATTTAAATGATATTTACAAAACCATACAGATCGACATCATGCATATAGCTAAACTAGAAGTCTCCTGACTTGGAAAAATGAATGCCTACAAAATGAGCCTTTTACCAAAACTCCTATACATCTTTAGATCTATCCCTTTATTAATCCCGAAGAAGTGGCTACAAAAATTTCATACACAGCTGGTCACCTTTACCTGGGCTAAAAAGAAACCTAGGGTAGCTAGGTCTGTCCTAGAAAAGAACAAAAAAAGAGGTGGACTCACCTTGCCCAACTTAACTGCCTACTACCATGCCACCTTAGTCAAACTTAGCCAGAATTGGTGGGCAGAAAAAGAAAAGCCGACCTGGATAGCCCTAGAAGAACTTTTGAAACCCAGTGGCAGACTTAGGCTAGTCACCCTCTCCTACTTATGCAACAAAACTAAGAGACTTCCAGAAGAAATCACAGTTAAATCTGCAATTCTTTCTTGGAGATTACTACTAAAACTATCTCACAAAAGCTACCCCACGGTTTCTCCAACCTGGATAGTTGTAGATATTCTTGAACTGTTATCCTCAAGAATCAAACTAGATTCATGGAAGAAGTTAGGCATTACATTTATCTCATGTAACGGGTCTGGGAGGCGGAACCTCTGAGCTACTATACAAGGGGGCGGTCCTTGTAAGGGAGCGGGTGGCGACCAGGCAGGCAGTCACAGCAGGTGACCGGGACAGTCTCTGGAAGAACGGGCAGGAGATCACGACAAGTGACTGGGGCAGTCTCTGGGTGAACGGGCAGATGGTCACGGCAAGTGACCGGGACAGTCTCTGGAAGAACGGGCAGGAGATCACGGCAAGTGACTGGGGCAGTCTCTGGGTGAACGGGCAGATGATCACGGTGAGTGACCGGGACAGTCTCTGGAAGAACGGGCAGATGGTCACGGCAAGTGACCGGGGCAGTCTCTGGGTAAAGGGTTGGTACGACCTGTGGCGGCTGATGGTAGACTTGAGCTCCCAGGTGAGCAGGCGAGAGTCTCTGGATAAACGGGTGGTCACAGCATGTGACGGCGGAGCCTCCAGGAAGACCAACAGACAGGCGGCAGATGAGCGCTCCCAGATGAGCGGGCGAGAGTCTCTGGATAAGCGGGTGGTCACAGCACGTGACGGCAGAGCCTCCAGGTAGGCTAACGGACAGGCAGCAGATGAGCGCTCCCAGGTGAGCGGACAGGAGTCACTGGACAGGCAGGTGGTCACAGCACGTGACGGCGGAGCCTCCAGGTAGGCTAGCAGGCAGGTAGCTGGTGTGTGCTCCCAGGTGAGCGGGCAAGCTGGTCCATAGACAGACTGACAGGAGTTGGAAGGCAGACCGTCGGACCTCAGGCAAGCAGGCAGGTAGCTGAAGTGCGCTCCAGGTGAGCGGGCAAGCTGGTCCTTAGACAGACTGACAGGAGTTGTAAGGCAGACCGTCGGACCTCAGGCTAGCAGGCAGGTAGCGGAATATCAGGCAGGAATAAGACAGCAGGCTGGCAGGAATCTGGCAGGTATCTGGCAGGTAACTGGCAACGGGACCTGAGGGCTGAAGCAGAGTAGTGAACAGTGCAACAACATTGCTCGGGTACCTCCATTTTGGAGGAGGTGCCTTATATATGGTGAAGTCCTCCGGCCATTGGCCGGGGACTCCTTAGGACGGCGCACGTGGCCCCTTTAAGAGGGAGGGAGAGCGCGCGCGCGCGCCCTAAGCACAGTGGCCGGGAAGGAGCGCGCGCTGCCAGCAGAGCGGGAGGAGGACGCCGGGCACGGAGCAGGGAGGTGAGGGGAACAGCGTCCCTGCCTAGCAGAGGGCAGGGACGCCGGCGCTACAGTACCCCCCCTTTAGGCCCCCCCTTTTTTAGGCCAGACAGAAATTTAGCAAGGATAGGAGGGGCATGGATGTTCTCCCGGGGCTCCCACGTTCTCTCCTCAGGACCAAACCCCTTCCAATCTACTAGAAAAAAGGTCTTTCCTCTTACCCTTTTGGTGGCAAGAATGTTCTCTACCTCAAACTCGTCCTCAGCAGAAACCGGAGCAGGAGGCGTACCTGTAGACTTGGAAAAAGAGTTAAGTACCACAGGTTTGAGGAGAGATACATGGAAGGAGTTAGGGATCCGTAAGTTGGCCGGGAGTTTCAATTTATAGGCCACCGGGTTGATCTGACTGATGACCTCCAGGGGACCGATGAACCGAGGCCCTAACTTGTAAGAAGGTATCTTGAGTCGGACATATTTAGATGAGAGCCAGACTTTATCTCCGGGACGAAATTGTGGAGGATCCAGGCGTTTTTTGTCAGCGTGTCTTTTCATCCGTTCGGACGACTGAAGGAGTGCGGATCGGGTACTCTCCCAAATGGAGGAAAATTTGCTAACGAGAGATTCCGCAGCCGGGTTGTCCACAGAGGTGGAGACAGGAAAAGGAATCCGAGGATGCTGACCGAAGACTACAAAAAACGGGGATTTGGAGGAGGATTCGCTCTCGTGATTATTATAAGAGAACTCGGCCCATGGTAGGAGATCCACCCAGTCAGAATGATGGGCATTAACGAAGTGTCGGAGGTAACTGGTCAGGTTCTGATTGATCCGCTCCACTTGACCATTGGACTGTGGGTGGTAAGCGGAAGAGAAGTCCAGGGTGACATCTAGCAGTTTACAAGTGGCTCTCCAGAAGCGTGAGGTGAACTGTACCCCACGATCCGACACGATGTGGAGGGGCAGGCCATGAAGACGAAAGATGTGATGAATAAAGTCTTTAGCTAGCTCGGGTGCAGACGGGAGGCCTGGCAGGGGAACGAAATGAGCCATCTTGGAGAAGCGGTCAGCGACCACCCAAATGACCGTACAACCGGCAGAGACTGGGAGGTCTGTTATAAAGTCCATTGCAATATGCTGCCAGGGTGCAGCAGGTACTGGGAGCGGAAGGAGGCGACCGGCTGGCAGATGTCTCGGAACCTTGTTGCGGGCGCAGGACACACAGGCAGAAACAAAGTCTATTACGTCCTTGTGCAGGGTAGGCCACCAGTAGTGCCGGGTAATAAGCTGGAGGGTCTTTTTCTGACCGGCATGGCCAGCTAGTTTAGACGAGTGACCCCAGTGAAGGATCTTCTCCCGATCAGGTACTGATACGAACGTCTTTCCGGGAGGGAGACGATTTAGACTCACGGGAGCCACCTGCATTACTCTGGCGGGATCGATGATGTGTTTCGGATCTTCCTCGAGATCAGACACCAGAAAGGATCGAGACAAGGCGTCCGCCTTGACGTTTTTGTCAGCCGGGCGAAAATGAAGAACAAAATCAAAGCGAGCAAAAAACAAGGACCACCGGGCTTGGCGCGGGTTAAGTCTCTGGGCATGCTGGAGGTAAGCCAAGTTCTTGTGGTCAGTGTAAATTATTACCGGGTGAAGAGCCCCCTCGAGCAGGTAACGCCACTCCTCCAATGCCAGTTTGATGGCCAATAACTCTCGGTCTCCTATGGAATAATTGCGTTCTGAGGAGGAGAAGAGTTTAGAGAAGAAGCCGCAAGTTACCATCCTCCCGGAAGATGATTTTTGAGTAAGTACCGCTCCGGCTCCAGAGGAGGAGGCGTCAACTTCCAGGAAGAACTGCTTGTTGCCGTCCGGGCGATGCAGCACCGGGGCGGAAGAGAAGGCCTGTTTTAAGGAAAGAAAGGCCTCCTCTGCTTCGGGTGGCCACTCTTTGGGATTAGTACCCTTACGGGTGAGCGCGGAAATTGGGGCAGTCCGGGAAGAGAAGTGTGGTATGAAGAGGCGGTAGTAGTTGGCGAAGCCCAGGAACCGCTGAATGGCCTTCAACCCCTCCGGTCAAGGCCATTTCTCGATGGCAGACAGTTTCTCTGGATCCATTCGTAGGCCAGTCTGAGAAATAATGTAGCCCAAAAACGGAAGCGAGGTCTGCTCAAAGAGGCACTTCTCGTATTTAGCGAAGAGGTGATTCTGCCTGAGCCTGAGCAGGACCTGACGAACGTCCCTCTGGTGAGTCTGGCGATCCGGAGAGAAGACCAAGATGTCGTCCAGGTACACCACTACGCAGGAGTAGAGAAGGTCCCGGAAGATGTCATTGACCAACTCTTGAAAGACGGCAGGAGCGTTACAGAGACCAAAGGGCATTACCAGATATTCATAGTGGCCGCCCCGGGTGTTGAATGCCGTCTTCCATTCATCCCCCTGACGGATACGAACCAGGTTGTACGCCCCACGGAGGTCCAGTTTGGTGAAGATTCTAGCCCCTCTCAGACGATCAAATAACTCCGGAATGAGCGGAAGGGGGTACTTATTCTTCACCGTGATCTGGTTAAGGCCTCTATAGTCTATACAGGGACGGAGAGAGCCGTCCTTCCTTTTTACGAAGAAGAAGCCTGCTCCCGCCTGGGAGGTAGATTTCCGGATGAATCCCCTGGCCAGATTCTCCTCAATATATTCGGACATCGACCGGGTCTCAGCAGCGGATAATGGATAAATACGCCCACGGGGAGGAGTAGTACCGGGTAACAAGTCGATAGGGCAGTCGTATGGTCTATGAGGGGGTAGTGTCTCTGCTTCCTTTTTATTAAAGACATCAGCATAAGACCAATAAGGAATTGGAAGTCCAGGTAGATTAGCTGGGGTAGGAGAAGGACGGACGGGATGGACGGGAACCAGACAGGTCTTATGGCAGTCCTGTCCCCAGCGAAGGACTTCTCCGGTCTGCCAGTCAAGCACGGGTGCATGTCTCTGGAGCCAAGGTAGACCTAGCAGGAGGGCGTGAGAGAGTCCAGGCAGAACATGAAAGGAGATACTCTCAGAATGCAGCATTCCCACCTGCAGAGTAATGGATTCGGTGATGAGTTGGATGGGGCGTGGTAAGAGACCCCCATCCACGGCAGCAACAGACAAGGGTACAGCCAGAGGTTTGGTGGGGATGCGGTATTTCTCTACCAGGGACTGTGAAATAAGATTCCCGGCTGCTCCAGAGTCCAGTTGGGCTAGTTCGAAATAATGATTCTCCCCGCAGACGATTGAAACTGACAGCAGCAGAGATGGAGAGGATTTATTCTTGTCTAGGTCGACCTCTCTGAGCGAACCTAGACACAGGCGTTTCCCGACCTCTCTTGGCAGGCACGGATCCGGTGCTCCTTACTGCCACAGTAGAAGCAGCTCCCCTCGGCACGGCGTAAGTCCTGACGGGTTTTGAGCATCTTAGTCTGGTCGACCTGCATAGGCTCAGGAGAGTGTACCTGGGGAGAGACGGAGGGAGTGACGGGTTTCTGAAAAGTAGGAGCTAGACGTGGAAACCTCCTCTCACGGGTGACCTCTTTGGCACGCTCCTGGAACCGTAGGTCAATCCGGGTGGCAAGAGTTATTAGGTCATCGAGAGTGGTAGGAACGTCCCGACCGGCAAGTTCATCTTTAATACGGCCGGACAGACCCTCCCAGAAGACGGATACCAGAGCGTCGTTATCCCAGGCCAGCTCCGAGGCAAGGGTACGGAACCGTATGGCATATTGGCCCACGGTGAGACTTCCCTGACGGAGGCGTAGCAGAGATGATGCGGATGAGGTCTTCCGTCCGGGTTCGTCGAAGACTTTCCGGAAAGCCGTGAGGAAGGCAGGCAAGTCGGACACCAGGGGGTCTCCTCTCTCCCATAGAGGATTTAGCCAGGCCAGGGCCTCCCCGGTGAGATGGGACATGATGAAGGCAATTTTGGCCCGGTCGGAGTTAAACTGGTGGGACAATAGTTCAAAGTGCAGGGTGCACTGATTAATGAAGCCCCGAGCCTGGGCGGAGTCGCCTCCGAAGCGAGGAGGTGCAGAAAGCCGGGGTCCGGGGTAGGATACCATGGTATTGGTGGGCAGCGGAGCTGCCGGGTTGCGAGTCATGGCACTGGCGGTGGTTGCTGGTGGAGCAGTCAGAGTGTCCAGGCGAGAATTGACATTCCGCAGGTGACCCAGGATGGACTCCTGTTGGGACCTCTGACGGGACAGTTCATGACAGAGGTCCGAGAGCGAGGGAGCTTGGGTGCCACCAGGTTCCATGGCCCGAGCAAACTGTAACGGGTCTGGGAGGCGGAACCTCTGAGCTACTATACAAGGGGGCGGTCCTTGTAAGGGAGCGGGTGGCGACCAGGCAGGCAGTCACAGCAGGTGACCGGGACAGTCTCTGGAAGAACGGGCAGGAGATCACGACAAGTGACTGGGGCAGTCTCTGGGTGAACGGGCAGATGGTCACGGCAAGTGACCGGGACAGTCTCTGGAAGAACGGGCAGGAGATCACGGCAAGTGACTGGGGCAGTCTCTGGGTGAACGGGCAGATGATCACGGCGAGTGACCGGGACAGTCTCTGGAAGAACGGGCAGATGGTCACGGCAAGTGACCGGGGCAGTCTCTGGGTAAAGGGTTGGTACGACCTGTGGCGGCTGATGGTAGACTTGAGCACCCAGGTGAGCAGGCAAGAGTCTCTGGATAAACGGGTGGTCACAGCATGTGACGGCGGAGCCTCCAGGAAGACCAACAGACAGGCGGCAGATGAGCGCTCCCAGATGAGCGGGCGAGAGTCTCTGGATAAGCGGGTGGTCACAGCACGTGACGGCAGAGCCTCCAGGTAGGCTAACGGACAGGCAGCAGATGAGCGCTCCCAGGTGAGCGGACAGGAGTCACTGGACAGGCAGGTGGTCACAGCACGTGACGGCGGAGCCTCCAGGTAGGCTAGCAGGCAGGTAGCAGATGAGCGCTCCCAGGTGAGCGGGCAAGCAGGTCCATAGACAGACTGACAGGAGTTGGAAGGCAGACCGTCGGACCTCAGGCAAGCAGGCAGGTAGCTGAAGTGCGCTCCAGGTGAGCGGGCAAGCTGGTCCTTAGACAGACTGACAGGAGTTGTAAGGCAGACCGTCGGACCTCAGGCTAGCAGGCAGGTAGCGGAATATCAGGCAGGAATAAGACAGCAGGCTGGCAGGAATCTGGCAGGTATCTGGCAGGTAACTGGCAACGGGACCTGAGGGCTGAAGCAGAGTAGTGAACAGTGCAACAACATTGCTCGGGCACCTCCATTTTGGAGGAGGTGCCTTATATATGGTGAAGTCCTCCGGCCATTGGCCGGGGACTCCTTAGGACGGCGCGCGCGGCCCCTTTAAGAGGGAGGGAGAGCGCGCGCGCGCGCCCTAAGCACAGTGGCCGGGAAGGAGCGCGCGCTGCCAGCAGAGCGGGAGGAGGACGCCGGGCACGGAGCAGGGAGGTGAGGGGAACAGCGTCCCTGCCTAGCAGAGGGCAGGGACGCCGGCGCTACATCTCAGATATAATGGATGACAAGAAACAACTCATACTTTTTCAATCTCTTAGAGATAAATTCAAACTCAACATTCTAGAAGAAAAGACATGGAAGAAGATTCAAAACATCCTCAACTCTCACAACCTAAACTTTTTTCTCCCTCAAAATCTAGCTCAGATGTTCAAATACCCACAAACTCCCCTTTTCTGGAAAACTGGTCACATATATCAGAACTTCAACCAAGACACTCACTTTCCACATACAGTGCTGGGCAAAAGTATTGGCACCCCTGCAATTCTGTCAGATAATACTCAGTTTCTTCCTGAAAATTATAGCAATCACAAATTCTTTGGTATTATTATCTTCATTTAATTTGTCTTCAATGAAAAAAACACAAAAAGAATTGTCCTAAAGCCAAATTGGATATAATTTCACACCAAACCTAAAAAAAGGGGGTGGACAAAAGTATTGGCACCCTTTGAAAAATCATGTGATGCTTCTCTAATTCGTGTAATTAATAGCACCTGTAACTTACCTGTGGCACCTAACAGGTGTTGGCAATAACTAAATCACACTTGCAGCCAGTTAACATGGATTAAAGTTAACTCAACCTCTGTCCTGTGTCCTTGTGTGTATCACTTTGAGCATGGAGAAAAGAAAGAAGACTAAAGAACTGTCTGAGGACTTGAGAAACCAAATTGTGAGGAAACATGAGCAATCTCAAAGCTACAAGTCCATCTCCAAAGACCTGAATGTTCCTGTGTCTTCCGTGCGCAGTGTCATCAAGAAGTGTAAAGCCCATGGCACTGTGGCTAACCTCCCTAGATGTGGACGGAAAAGAAAAATTGACGAGAGATTTCAACGCAAGATTGTGCGGATGGTGGATAAAGAACCTCGACTAACATCCAAACAAGTTCAAGCTGCCCTGCAGTCCGAGGGTACAACAGTGTCAACTCGTACTATTCGTCGGCGTCTGAATGAAAAGGGACTGTATGGTAGGATACCCAGGAAGACCCCACTTCTTACCCCGAGACATAAAAAAGCCAGGCTGGAGTTTGCCAAAACTTACCTAAGAAAGCCTAAAACGTTTTGGAAGAATGTTCTCTGGTCAGATAAGACAAAAGTAGAGCTTTTTGGGAAAAAGCATCAACATAGAGTGTACAGGAGAAAAAAAGAGGCATTCAAAGAAAAGAACACGGTCCCTACAGTCAAACATGGCGGAGGTTCCCTGATGTTTTGGGGTTGCTTTGCTGCCTCTGGCACTGGACTGCTTGACCATGTGCATGGCATTATGAAGTCTGAAGACTACCAACAAATTTTGTAGCATAATGTAGGGCCCAGTGTGAGAAAGCTGGGTCTCCCTCAGAGGTCATGGGTCTTCCAGCAGGACAATGACCCAAAACACACTTCCAAAAGCACTATAAAATGGTTTTAGAGAAAGCACTGGAGACTTCTAAGGTGGCCAGCAATGAGTCCAGACCTGAATACCATAGAACACCTGTGGAGAGATCTCAAAATGGCAGTTTGGAGAAGGCACCTTTCAAATATCAGGGACCTGGAGCAGTTTGCCAAAGAAGAATAGTCTACAATTCCAGCAGAGCATTGTAAGAAACTCATTGATGGTTACCAGAAGCGGTTGTTTGCAGTTATTTTGGCTAAAGGTTGTGCAACCAAGTATTAGGCTGAGGGTGCCAATACCTTTTTTGGAGTTTTGTGTGAAATGATCAATGATTTGATTTTTGCTTCATTCTCTTTTGTGTTTTTTCCTTGCAAGCTAATTAAATGAAGAGAATAATAACAAAGAATTTGTGATTGCAATCATTTTCAGGAAGAAACTGAGTATTATCTGACAAAATTGCAGGGGTGCCAATACTTTTGGCCAGCACTGTACAACAAATATAGAAGCATGGAAAAAAGAATTAAGTATAGAAATTACGACCGATCTTCTGCACAAAGTCTTCGAATCTATGTATACTGACATTCCCTGCTCATCCCTTGTAGAAACCCACTACAAGATCTACACACGCTGGTATTTTACTCCGCTTAAACTTCATAAAATTCAGAACACTAACTCCCCCCTTTGCTGGAGGAATTGTAATGCTACTGGCAGTCTGACTCACATCTTTTGGAGCTGTAAAGCTCTCAAATCATACTGGTCTGGAATTGACTCCTTAATTAACAACACCACAGGTTTAAACATACATCTTTCACCAGAACTGGTGCTCCTCCTTTTGGGCCTTGAAACCCTCCCATGCAGATACAGACCTATCATCACTCATATACTCCTTACAGCAAAAAGCAATATTGCCGCCCTTTGGAAAGACCCTCTTCCCCCAACTGTGGAAAAAATTATAGAAAAATTAGCATGCAACAACACATATGAATATACATATGCCCTTAGAAACAATCTTTTAAAAAAATGCTTCAGAAAATGGGAGGATTGGAACTCTATTATGATTCCAAAACATTCACCGTAGAGACCTTAGCGTTGTTTAAGACTATATTAGTCTTCTCAATCTAACTCAACTCATCATCCTCATTCATCTAATTGTATCTAACTTACAGGATAGTCATAGCGGGCATATTGTGTCTTAATATCACCATCCGATTTTCCCTTCCCCATTGTTTTCCTGAAACATTTCTGTGTACTTCCAAATATGTAAATAGTTATCTTTGTATACCTTGGCAACTTATGTTATGAACGAATCAACCAAGTTACCCGTCTATAAAATGCACCTATAAGATATAGCTTACGTATCTAAAGTTATGAATCATATCACCAACCAAATAATTTCAGGTTTACGACGGTATTCACCTTGTTTACTTGTGTACCTCTATTTCACTATATATGTACTGTTTGTATGAAATCTATATATATACAGTACAGACCAAAAGTTTGGACACATCTTTTCATTTAAAGATTTTTCTGTATTTTCATGACCTTGAAAATTGTACATTCACACTGAAGGCATCAAAACTATGAATTAACGCATGTGGAATTATATACTTAACAAAAAAGTGTGAAACATCTGAAAATATGTCTTATATTCTAAGTTCTTCAAAGTAGCCACCTTTTGCTTTGATGACTGCTTTGCACACTCTTGGCATTCTCTTGATGAGCTTCAAGAGGTAGTCACCGGAAATGGTCTTCCAACAATCTTGAAGGAGTTCCCAGAGATGCTTAGCACTTGTTGGCCCTTTTGCCTTCACTCTGCGGTCCAGCTCACCCCAAACCATCTCGATTGGGTTCAGGTCTGGTGACTGTGGAGGCCAGGTCATCTGGCGTAGCACCCCATCACTCTCCTTCTTGGTCAAATAGCCCTTACACAGCCTGGATGTGGTTTGGGGTCATTGTCCTGTTGAAAAATAAATGATGGTCCAACTAAACGCAAACCGGATGGAATAGCATGCCGCTGCAAGATGCTGTGGTAGCCATGCTGGTTCAGTATGCCTTCAATTTTGAATATATCCTCAACAGTGTCACCAGCAAAGCACCCCCACACCATCACACCTCCTCCTCCATGCTTCACGGTGGGAACCAGGCATCTAGAGTCCATCCGTTCACCTTTTCTGCGTCGCACAAAGACACGGTGGTTGGAACCAAAGATCTCAAATTTGGACTCATCAGACCAAAGCACAGATTTCCACTGGTCTAATGTCCATTTCTAGTGCTCTTTAGCCCAAACAAGTCTCTTCTGCTTGTTGCCTGTCCTTAGCAGTGGTTTCCTAGCAGCTATTTTACCATGAAGGCCTGCTGCACAAAGTCTCCTCTTAACAGTCGTTGAAGAGATGTGTCTGCTGCTAGAACTCTGTGTGGCATTGACCTGGTCTCTAATCTGAGCTGCTGTTAACCTGTGATTTCTGAGGCTGGTGACTCGGATAAACTTATCCTCAGAAGCAGAGGTGACTCTTGGTCTTCCTTTCCTGGGGCGGTCCTCATGCGAGCCAGTTTCTTTGTAGCACTTGATGGTTTTTGCAACTGCACTTGGGGACGCTTTCAAAGTTTTCCCAATTTTTCGCACTGACTGACCTTCATTTCTTAAAGTAATGATGGCCACTCGTTTTTCTTTACTTAGCTGCTTTTTTCTTGCCATAATACAAATTCTAACAGTCTATTAAGTAGGACTATCAGCTGTGTATCCACCAGACTTTTGCACATCACAACTGATGGTCCCAACCCCATTTATAAGGCAAGAAATCCCACTTATTAAACCTGACAGGCCACACCTGTGAAAGGAAAACCATTTCCGGTGACTACCTCTTGAAGCTCATCAAGAGAATGCCAAGAGTGTGCAAAGCAGTCATCAAAGCAAAAGGTGGCTACTTTGAAGAACCTAGAATATTAGACACATTTTCAGTTGTTTCACACTTTTTTGTTAAGTATATAATTCCACATGTGTTAATTCATAGTTTTGATGCCTTCAGTGTGAATGTACAATTTTCATAGTCATGAAAATACAGAAAAATCTTTAAATGAGAAGGTGTGTCCAAACTTTTGGTCTGTACTGTATATATTTTTTTTCATTCTACTTGAAAATTTAATAAAAAAATATTTGAATAAAAAAAAAGCAATTTCTGACTATCATTTGTTCATTTTCATAGATTTTTAATCTATTATTACTTTTGTCAGATTCAAATTATTTCTGTGACCATTGTGGGTTTTTCTTTCATTAAACGAGGGGTACCAACAATTTTGCCCACGTGTGTATATGTTGTGGAATACCTATACTAACTATAAACAAGCAAATCTCTCCCTAGCTCAGCAGCACCTCTCCCTACTCTGCCTGTTTCCGGGGTAGACTTTGACGAGCATGGCGGCGCCAGGTCTTATATAGATGTGATTACGCTGTGCGGCCAGCCAATCACTGTAATGTCCGCAACCAACCATTACAGTGCGTGGGAAGCAATCCCTGCTCTCTAAAGAGAGCCAAATATGCAGTGCGGGAACCTGAGCTCCCGCCCAAGCAACCTGGAAATACTCAACGAGCGCCGAGCTTGTGATGCTCGGGCCAGTACCAAGCAGTGGCGAGCACGTTCGCTCATCACTAGTCTTTATGTTTGGCTGCTGTCACACACAAAAATACGCTTTTTCTTGTAAAAACAAGTTTTTGCATTGCCATATTTTGATAGCTATAATTTTTCCATATTTCTGCCGTCATGCTATGGCTTGCTTTTTGCAGGAAGAGTTGATGTTTTCATTGGTACCATTTTTAGGCAAATTACATCTTTTGATCGCTTTCTATTCCAATTTTTGGGAGGCAGAATGAACAAAAAGCAGCAATTCAGGGATTATTTTTGAGGCAGGCAGCTTTATTCTTCAGGTCAGTACAATTACAGTGATACCACATTTATATTGTTTTTTCATGTTTTGCCGCTTTTACACAATAAAAACTATTTTATAGAAAAAATAATTATTTTTACATCACTTTATTCTGAGAGCTGTAACTTTTTTTTCGTGTTTTATTGCACTTTTTATTTGGCAGTATGATGATAAAGCATAGTTTTTTGCCTTGTTTTTCATTTATTTTTTTACGGTGTTCACTGAAGAGGTTAACTAGTGGGACAATGTTATAGGTCGGGTCGTTCCGGACACGACGATACCAAATATATGTACTTTTTTCGTTTATTTTTTTGTTTTACACAGATAAATGTATTTATTGGATTAATATTTTTTTTTCTTCTTTTTGTAATTTTTTTTAAAAAAATGTATTTTTATAATTTTTATTAACTTTCTTTTTAACTTTTTTACATTGTTCCAGGATGGGACATCAACTTTCCCTGCCCTGATCTGATACTTTGCAATGCTTCTATACTGCAGAGCATCAGATCAGAATCTGACAGGCAGGGGGGAGGCGTCTCAGCGCCTGCTCGCTGAGCAAGCACTGACAGGTCATCTTCCCTGAAGATCCTGAAGGACCCGGTGGCCATCTTGGGACTGGGGGTCACCATGGAGACCATCAGCACAATGCGTGATGGAAGCAGAGAGGGAGCCCACTCCCTCTACAATGCCCCGCAATGTAACTGTTGTAGCGCCGGCGTCCCTGCCCTCTGCTAGGCAGGGACGCTGTTCCACTCACCTCTCTGCTCCGTGCCCGGCGTCCTCCTCTCGCTCTGCTGGCAGCGCGCGCTCCTTCCCGGCCACGGTGCTTAGGGCGCGCGCGCGCGCTCTCCCTCCCTCTTAAAGGGGCCGCGCGCGCCGTCCTAAGGAGTCCCCGGCCAATGGCCGGAGGACTTCACCATATATAAGGCACCTCCTCCAAAATGGAGGTGCCCGAGCAATGTTGTTGCACTGTTCACTACTCTGCTTCAGCCCTCAGGTCCCGTTGCCAGTTACCTGCCAGATACCTGCCAGATTCCTGCCAGCTTGCTGTCTTATTCCTGCCTGATATTCTGCTACCTGCCTGCTAGCCTGAGGTCCGACGGTCTGCCTTACAACTCCTGTCAGTCTGTCTAAGGACCAGCTTGCCCGCTCACCTGGGAGCGCACATCAGCTACCTGCCTCCTTGCCTGAGGTCCGACGGTCTGCCTTCCAACTCCTGTCAGTCTGTCTATGGACCAGCTTGCCCGCTCACCTGGGAGCGCACATCTGCTACCTGCCTGCTAGCCTACCTGGAGGCTCCGCCGTCACGTGCTGTGACCACCTGCCTGTCCAGTGACTCCTGCCCGCTCACCTGGGAGCGCTCATCTGCTGCCTGTCTGCTAGTGTGGCACCCCAGGGGTCTGGTTTCCACAGTAACAGCTATGTTATGTCTGAGAGCAGGTGGGAGGTCTCTTGGTCAGGGATCCTATGCATGCCACACCTCCTGCCCAGTCCTGGGAGGGGAAGGACTTCCCCTATATAAACCTAGGGCTGAGGCAGGGTTAGTGTGTAGAGAAGAAGTAGAGACAGAGAAGAGCAGCAGATATAGGAGAAGAACATCAGGAGCTCTGTGGGAGCAGTGCTATAAGGAGTCAGGGGCTGGCAGCTGCAGAGCTCGCCCTGACTGAGAAGCTATCACCGGACCCGGAGTCCGAGGCTGTGGGGACTAATCTTTACCCAGCAGCAGGAACCGCCCGGCAGGGGATTTCAGGTCCTCTGGCCAAGAAACCCGAAGGCACGGTCACACGCGTGGGACCAGCACCGCCATCGTGGAGCGGATGCCACTAGAAGGCCCCGAGTCACCGGCCATACGGGTGAGCACCACACGGTACACTCAGGGACGTGGGCTACTTATACCCGCCTCTAGCAAGGTAGCCAGAAGAGTACAGTCAGTTTGGGAGGCCTACAACTCCGCCTGGCCAGGGGAGATCCCATCTGCTCAAGGACTGACCAGGCCCCGATCGCTAGCCAGTACTCCGGGAGGGTCTATCTTTATCACCAGTAAAGACCCTGAACTACACCGCATCGTCTCTGAGTGATTCCTGCTACCCCCATCATCCACATCGGCTGCCCTGAGGCCATACCCCTCCCGTTGGGGGTGATACTACCACGCTGCACAATCCTACCACCGGCCTCAGCGGTCTGCCCTGCAGCGGCAGCTCCTTCGCTGCATTCAACGGGTGGCGTAGTCGTCCAACATCTACCGCTAATACAACGCCACTTAGTCTGACTCCCTGGGCACGGACCGGGTCACCGCCACGAGACTACTACCCCCATCTGATCCGGATCCGGGTAAGCTCCTGCATGCGCAACGCTGTGCGACACAGGCCCAGGGGTGCGTCAACTTTTGGCGTAGTCGGCAGGATTTCGTGCCCGCAACCACCGGGTACTGCGTGCCTGAAAAAGACTGTTCAAACTTACCAGTGGTGAAGATTCCCGCCATCCGTGGAGGTTTCCCGCCATCCGGCGCCATCTTCTACCTTCTTCCCGCCATCCGCGAAGTTTTCCCGCCATCCGGCGCCATCTTCTGCCTTCTTCCCGCCATCCGTGGAGTTTTCCCGCCGTTGGACGCCATCTTGAAGACGCCGCGCGGGAAGAAGAGGGGCGTGGACTCCGAAAGCGCGCGAGAACTGAAGCCCCGCCTCACGTCCGGACGTTGCGTAAGGTCCTGGAAGGAGCCCAGCAGACGCCGACGTCACAGGAGCGCGACGGAAGGTCCTCAACCCTGACGATCCACTGCGGAGCCGCGGCCTACGGAAGAGGATCATCGCAAGGTAGGCCACGGTCCACTAGGGGGGAGGAAGATGTCGGATACGGAGGAGAGCTTCACTGCCTCAACCCCCGCCAGCGCCACCGCTGCTGCAGTCATGCCTTTCACCATGCCCTATATCCCGGGAGCGGCCTGGCTACCCCAGTACTCAGGGGAGTCACATACCCTGCATGACTTTAGAGAAAAGCTGGATAGCCTCTTCCAGGTGTATCCCCTCACAGAAGAGCAAAAAGTGAGCATCCTGGTGGCCCAATTAACCGGGGCAGCCCAAAGGGAGGTAAAGTCCTGGCCACCTGGGGGGAGGACTGTTGCAGGGATACTAACCCGGCTGAGGGACACCTTTGATACCCGCACCTCAGCCGAGATCAAGCTTAGATTCTACGGGTGCAAGCAGCGAGCACACGAGAGTATAAGGGACTATGCCCTGAACCTACAAGAGGCCCTGAGAGCCATTAAGCAGACCGACCCTGACGACGTGGGAGACGAGGACAGGCTGTTGACTGAACAATTTATAGAGGGTTTATATTGCAATGCCCACCGAACCCAGTTGCGGGCAATGGCCTTACAGGACCCTCATCTGGGATTTGCACAGTTCAAGGACAGAGCCATCCGGGTGCTCCGAGAACCGGCACCAGGTGGCGTTGTGACCCACAGACGCCCCACTACCACTTACCACCAGGAGGCGGCGCCCTTGTCGGCAGGGCCTGTGGGAGCTGATGCGCAGGCTTTGAACAATGACCCGGCTCCAGACCTGCACCATCAGGTCCAAGAGCTAGCTAAAAGCGTTGCCGCGCTAACCCGAACTGTGCAGTCTTTACAGGTTTCCACTCCAGGGAAGATCCAGCTGGCATCCGGACCGGAGGACATCCCGTGGCGTCGACCAAGGAGGACCCCACCGGCCAGAGGAAGACCCAGCGACCGATACAACGAGGACGGACAACCCATCTGCCGCCGCTGCAATCAACCCGGACATATGGCAAGGTACTGTCCTTTAAACTGGCACAACCTGGGGTAGAGGGCCAAACCCCAGGAAAAAGATCATCAGGCCCATCGAACTGGCGCGACAAATATGTGGGAGGACGTCCAGTCTTGCCTGTGGTACTGGATGGCATCCCTATGAGTGCCCTACTGGACACCGGGTCACAGGTTACCACTATCCCGTACGTGCTCTTCAAGCAGTACTGGAATGACTCGGATATCACCCGCTACCCTGACGACGATTTGAGTATCATCGCCACCAATGGTCAGCCCGTGCCACAGATTGGATTTAAAGAGGTGACCATTAAAATCGGTAGAGTTGAAATGGCGGCACAGGGACTGATCATTGTAGGCATTGACAAGCACGAGAGTCACCCAAAGATAACTCTAGGAACTAATGTAATTGAAAATTGTCTTGCAGAGGTGATTTTCCTTTTACAGCAGGTTGCCAAGAACGCCAGCTCCGGCCAGCAGCGAGTGCTCCAGAAAGAGATCCGGGCACTGATGCGACGGCAACAGATAGAACTCTCCGGTGGTGAGATTGGTAGCGTAAGAATGTGTGACCCTTTCCCTATTGCCATGCCCCCAAAAAGTGAAATGATGATTTGGTGCCGGGCAGCTATTGGTCTGAGAGGTAGAGATTACCAGGCAGTGGTAGAACCAGTTTACTCAGACAGTAGGCCCACCATTTTGACAGCACGGGGGGTGGTCAATGTACGCCATGGGAGGGTGCCCGTTCGCATAATAAATATCGGGAAGAGGGAAGTGTACCTGCCCCGGTATGCCACGCTAGCCAAATTGTATACCATCAATCAAAATTCCATACAGTCCGTAGAACCCTTGCCTCCATCTTCCCCGGAGGAAAGTAACGGCTCTAAGGAAATAATGGAGGACTGGTGTCAGCAACTACATTTGGGTACTGACTCCACTCCCTCACACCAGAGACAGGGAGTCTATCGGGTGGTTCAAGAGTACGAGAGAGTGTTTAGTAAACACCCGTTAGACTTCGGGCGAGTCAAGGGGGTAGAACACCACATCCCCACGGGAGACCATCTTCCCATAAAAGAGAGGTATCGACCCGTACCCCCTGCACACTACCAACACGCCAAGGGGATGCTTACGGACATGAAGGAGGCTGGGGTGATCAGGGATAGCTGTAGCCCCTGGGCAGCTCCACTAGTCTTAGTCAAAAAGAAAGACAACACCATGAGGATGTGTGTAGATTACCGGAAAATCAACTGTATCACACACAAGGATGCGTACCCCTTACCAAGGATAGAGGAGTCTTTGGCTGCTTTAAGATCTGCTAACTTCTTCTCTACCTTGGATCTCACTAGCGGGTACTGGCAGGTTCCTGTAGCAGAGGCGGACCGGGAGAAGACCGCATTCACCACCCCGATGGGACTTAGCGAGTTTACCTGCATGCCGTTTGGACTCTGTAACGCACCAGGAACCTTTCAACGATTAATGGAGTGCTGTCTGGGCCACAGAAACTTCGAGACGGTCCTGTTGTACCTGGACGATGTCATCGTATATTCCAAGACTTATGAGGACCACCTGAAACACCTGGCGGAAGTGTTCGAAGCTCTGGCAAACTACGGCCTAAAGGTAAAACCCTCCAAGTGTCACCTCCTAAAACCAAAGGTGCAGTACCTGGGACACGTGGTGAGCGCTGACGGAGTGGCTCCCGACCCTGATAAGATCACCGCAATTAAGGAATGGCCAAGTCCCTCCAGTGTAAAGGAAGTGCGGCAGTTCCTCGGGTTGGTAGGCTATTACCGCAGATTCATCCCCGGTTTCACCAAAAAGGCAGCTCCTATGCAGGACCTCCTGATGGGCTAGTCCCGGAAGGCCAAGAACCAGAAGCCGCCCTTCAAATGGGAGAAGTTAGAAGAAGAGTCCTTCCGCCAGCTGAAGATGGCCCTCACGGGGGATGAAATCCTGGCGTACCCTGATTACAGCCAGCCCTTTATCCTCTACACCGACGCAAGTAACATCGGGCTAGGAGCCGTACTGTCCCAGATCCAGCAGGGGAAAGAACGAGTAATCGCTTACGCCAGTCGAAAACTGCGACCCACCGAAAGAAACCCTGAGAATTACAGCTCATTTAAGCTAGAGTTCCTGGCAGTGGTGTGGGCAGTCACCGAACGCTTTAAGCACTACCTCGCTTCTTCCCGGTTCACCGTGTACACGGATAACAACCCGTTGACACACCTGGACACGGCAAGACTCGGTGCCCTAGAGCAGAGATGGATGGCCCGTCTGTCCAACTACGAGTTCACAATCAAATACCGGGCAGGACGCTCCAATACCAACGCGGACGCCCTGTCCAGGATGCCAAACCTACCGGACGTAGGAGAAGATCCAGAGGGACTGGAAGAAGTCGAACTCCCCGCGTTCCACCGTCATGGGACTATCCAGTATTCCCATCGGGTAAGGAGTAAGCAAGCCGCTACGTTTAACCCCTTGCCTCACTACAACTGGGAGGAAACGCAAGACAGTGACCCTGCCGTCCGACTGGTGAAGGAGATGCTGACTCGGCCAGAGGCTCGCCTTGACCCAGACGCTCCGGAGGAAGCCAAACAACTGTGGGCTGAGAAGAGTCGACTGTTCCTTTACAAGGGGAAGTTGTGCCGCAGAATGGTTAACTCCCGGACGCATGAACTAATCTGGCAAGTAGTGGTGCCACGAAGAGACGCAGCCATGGTGATGGAGGCATACCACGACGGGGCTGGACACTTCGGATGGAAGAAGCTGGAGTTCCTGCTGCGCGGGCGGTTCCACTGGGTAGGCATGAGGGGAACCATCGAGAGGTGGTGCAGAGACTGTGGCCCGTGCAACCTAAGAAGGAAGGACCGTGCCAGCCAGAAGACCCCCCTTCAGTCCATCGTCACCAAGCAGCCGTTGGAACTGGTAGCCTTGGATCATGTAAAACTGACCCCAAGCAGAAGTGGCTACGTCTACGCGTTAACCATTGTGGATCATTACTCCCGGTTCTTGGTTGTCGTCCCCGTTAAGGACTTAACAGCTCAAACAGCAGCTAGAGCCTTCCAGCAGCACTTCTGCCGTCCACACGGGTACCCGGACCAAGTGCTGACGGACCAGGGACCTGCCTTTGAAGCGGAGGTCTTCCAGGAATTCTGCAATCTGTATGGCTGCCGGAAGATAAGGATGACACCCTATCATCCGCAAACTAATGGACTTTGTGAGAAAATGAACCAGGTGGTAATGGATCTTCTGAAAACGTTGCCCCTGGAAGAACGCAGTCTGTGGCCTGAGAAGCTGCCCGACCTGGTGGACCTATACAACTACATCCCTGTAGGTTCCACCAACTGTACCCCGGCTTACCTAACGAGGGCAAGGCCTGGTAAGCTACCTGTTGACCTGGAGATGGGAGTCCTGACACCCGAGGACACTTCACCGGAAGCAGACTGGGACACAGAGAGGCAGCAGCAGTACCGGAAAATACAGGAGAGCGTGGAGCGAAGTCTCTGTCTCGCTAGGGAAAGACAAGAGAAAACTTACAACCAGTATGCTCCCGCTGTTCCCCTGGTACCCGGAGAGCAGGTCTTGAAGAGGAAGAGACGGCTCCACAAGTTGGACGACCAGTGGGAGAAGGACCCGTACACCGTACTGCCCTCAAGCCACGACAACCCAAAGGTTTGTACCATCAGTAAAGACGGAGGGGAAACCACAGCCATTGTATCCCGGGATCACCTGAAGAAGTGTCCCGAACAGCTACGGAACCCAGAAGGAGAGCAAGAAGACCCTCGACCCGTAGAGGAAAGGGAAGATATGGTTAGTACTGTGCTTGGAGACTTCCCTCGGTCCTGGACTCAAGTCAATGGTGCAGTTGTGGTACCCGTCCTCACGTTCCTCCAACCAGCATCCCAAGTGCCTACGGAGCAACAGGTAGAGCTGGAAGAGCAGCCGGTCCAGGAGGCAGCAGACTCCACACAAGCAGAACAGGAGGATCAACCCTCTGCTCATAGTGAGCCTGCCGTACCCCTAGTGAGCCAAAGAGCCCGTAAACAGCTGCCCAGTTTACCCTTGACAGCTCCTACACCCTGTAGTTCAGGGCCAGACAGTCAGCTCCGTAGGTCCACTAGGGCCACTAGAGGCCAGTTACCCGCACGTTGGAGGATTTGAAGTGTTTAAGTTGTTTTATTTGTGGTCACCTGTCTGTTACTTGTAAATAATTATGTGTTTCTAGTTATTTTTAGGAGTCCTTGGTGGATTTACCGGGAATCCTTGTACAATTGGTTGGAGCGTAACCTAGGAATGGACTAAAGACTGTTAAGGACTCGGGGCAGGACAGACCCCTACCTGGTTACGTCTCCCTGTTTTGGTGAAATGGACACCTTGCTTTTCTTCAAAACTGCACCCGATTGCGGACACGCCGTAACCATCTTTATGTGTTTTTCTTATTGTATTATTATTGTTTATACCTTGTTATGTTTTTCTAAAAATATGTTTAGTCCCGGAGTACTAAATTTCACTAGGGGGGAATGTGGCACCCCAGGGGTCTGGTTTCCACAGTAACAGCTATGTTATGTCTGAGAGCA
The DNA here is from genome assembly GCF_046119375.1 of Phyllobates terribilis. Classification (NCBI taxonomy): domain Eukaryota; kingdom Metazoa; phylum Chordata; class Amphibia; order Anura; family Dendrobatidae; genus Phyllobates; species Phyllobates terribilis. Next base: position 252,207,617 of record NW_027362767.1, on the reverse strand, counting down.
GGTGGGAGGTCTCTTGGTCAGGGATCCTATGCATGCCACATCTCCTGCCCAGTCCTGGGAGGGGAAGGACTTCCCCTATATAAACCTAGGGCTGAGGCAGGGTTAGTGTGTAGAGAAGAAGTAGAGACAGAGAAGAGCAGCAGATATAGGAGAAGAACATCAGGAGCTCTGTGGGAGCAGTGCTATAAGGAGTCAGGGGCTGGCAGCTGCAGAGCTCGTCCTGACTGAGAAGCTATCACCGGACCCGGAGTCCGAGGCTGTGGGGACTAATCTTTACCCAGCAGCAGGAACCGCCCGGCAGGGGATTTCAGGTCCTCTGGCCAAGAAACCCGAAGGCACGGTCACACGCGTGGGACCAGCACCGCCATCGTGGAGCGGACGCCACTAGAAGGCCCCGAGTCACCGGCCATACGGGTGAGCACCACACGGTACACTCAGGGACGTGGGCTACTTATACCCGCCTCTAGCAAGGTAGCCAGAAGAGTACAGTCAGTTTGGGAGGCCTACAACTCCGCCTGGCCAGGGGAGATCCCATCTGCTCAAGGACTGACCAGGCCCCGATCGCTAGCCAGTACTCCGGGAGGGTCTATCTTTATCACCAGTAAAGACCCTGAACTACACCGCATCGTCTCTGAGTGATTCCTGCTACCCCCATCATCCACGTCGGCTGCCCTGAGGCCATACCCCTCCCGTTGGGGGTGATACTACCACGCTGCACAATCCTACCACCGGCCTCAGCGGTCTGCCCTGCAGCGGCAGCTCCTTCGCTGCATTCAACGGGTGGCGTAGTCGTCCAACATCTACCGCTAATACAACGCCACTTAGTCTGACTCCCTGGGCACGGACCGGGTCACCGCCACGAGACTACTACCCCCATCTGATCCGGATCCGGGTAAGCTCCTGCATGCGCAACGCTGTGCGACACAGGCCCAGGGGTGCGTCACTAGCCTACCTGGAGGCTCTGCCGTCACGTGCTGTGACAACCGCCTGTCCAGAGACTTCTGCCCGCTCACCTGGGAGCGCTCATCTGCCGCCTGTCTGTTGGTCTTCCTGGAGGCTCCGCCGTCACATGCTGTGACCACCCGTTTATCCAGAGACTCTCGCCTGCTCACCTGGGAGCTCACGTCTACCATCAGCCGCCACAGGTCGTACCAACCCTTTACCCAGAGACTGCCCCGGTCACTTGCCGTGTCCATCTGCCCGTTCATCCAGAGACTGCCCCAGTCACTTGCCGTGACCTCCTGCCCGTTCTTCCAGAGACTGTCCCGGTCACCTGCTGTGACTGCCTGCCTGGTCGCCACCCGCTCCCTTACAAGGACCGCCCCCTTGTATAGTAGCTCAGAGGTTCCGCCTCCCAGACCCGTTACAACTGTCACTATTGACAGCGGAATCACGGGGGTTAAACGCCCGTGATCGTTGCTAGCACCAATCGTGGGCGTTTCTGCAGGGTGTCAGCTCTCACATCGAGCTGACTCCCGGATGCGATCCCCCCACCGCTCAGCGTGAGCCCGTGCACTCACTGCACCGTATATATACTGCTCTTTGCGGGAACACAGCTCCCGCAGAGCAGTATATATATGGCGCAAGTCGGGAACGGGTTAATAGATCTATCGCCAAATTTGTGAATTTCTCCTCAATAAGTGTATTTTGAATTCATTTAAAGTATTCTATTCCTTCTTGTAGTGCAAACAATGGAGTTTTCAAGTAGCCAGAGGAAAAACCAAATTATGATTTACTTGGGGTTTCAATATCTCACATTTCACGCTATCAATGCAGTGGTGACATGGAGATGCAGACTGCATCACTCTACAAAGTGCCATTCAATTATCAAAACAAAAGATGGCAACCTAGTTCAAGAAACAACAGTACATTGTCATGACTCCTGCCCTCAAAAAGCATTAGCAAATGTTGCCAGAAGCAAAATGAGAGAAGACATGAGAACAGTAAGTGCTGCTCCTAGCAGTGTCATGGGAAAGGTGTTGTCTGTGTTGAGTAATGATGTATTGGCCCATATGCCAAGACAATCATCTCTTGCAAGAAGACTTGTCCGTCATAGGACAGATGGCAATTTGCCTAACTCAAAAACTATACATTTTTATATTCGGAAAAATATAGTTAACTGTAAGGCTGTGTGCCCACGATGCGTTTTTAATGCGTTTCTGCAGCGTTTTTGCAGCTGCGGAAACGCTGCAGAAACGCATTAAAAACGCAAGGTAGAAGGGCAGAAATGTTCCCCAATGATAATCCGCATGTGCTGTGCACATGCTGCGGAGATTTCCGCTGCGGATTATCATTGCGGAAAAAAACGCAGCACTACCAATTATTTTGCGGAAGTGCTGCGTCTTCGCCGCCATTGACTTGCATTAGACCGCATGGATTACGCATCACTGTATATGTAGATGCGTAATCCAAGCGTTCTAATGTGTGGATGGTACCCGGGTGTAGATGAGAGGAGAGTCTCATCCACATCCAGGTACCATTAACCCTAGAACGCATGACCATAAAAATCTACTTTTTCACATACCTGGGGCCTTTTAGGCCCGTGTGCAAATAACATGGAATAACTCAAACAAAAATGGCAAACAACTATATACCTGAGGAATACCTAGAGTTTCAAAATTCTAACTAAAGTAATCTTGCAGAAAATAGAAAACAATTAACAGGGCGGGCCTGCGAGGCCCCAGGTATGCGTTCTAGGGTTAAAAAATCTGTAAAAAAAAGAATAAAATAAAAAATAAATGTATACTTACCTTCGGGCGGCCCGCGCAGCGCTCCTGCTTGCTTTCTGGCACTTTGCAGTGGATTAAAGGACCTGCGCTGACGTCAGAGTCATGTGACGGGTCATGCGATACTGACGTCGGCAGGTCTTTCAATTCACTGCTGCCGGCAGCCGGGACCGAGCTAAACAAGACAGCGCGGGCCATCGGAGGGTAAGTATATATTTATTTTTTTTATTTTTACCACTCTCTCGGGTCACACTATATAAATCCATGCCGTTTGCATGGATTTATATAGTGTGACCTAGTCGTCACAAGCACTTTCCAAGTGATGCTAATCGCTTGGAAAGCGCTTGTCAATCCACATGCGGAAATGTCAGTGAATAACGCTCCATTTCCGCATGTCCCTGGCCGGAAAACGCATGTACAATCCGCATGCGTTTTTTTCTGCCAGGGAGATGCAGAAACGCTCAGGAAAAAATCCGGAGCATTTCTGCATCGTGGGCACATAGCCTTACTTCACGATTCCGGAAAGGATGATCGAAACAGAATTCTTGTTTTAGTCGATAGAGAGCTTATGCTTGAGCATAACAAAGATACCATCTATGGAGATGGCACCTTTGATAAAGTGCCCAATGTGTTTTACCAACTGTACACTTGGCATGCAAAGGTGGGTAAATCATATCCACCATGTTTGTACATTTTACTACAAACAAATTACATGAAAATGTATAAGAGAATGTTGGAAGTAATGAAGCTATTGATTCCAAATCTGGCACCTCAAAAGGTTTTAGTCAATTTTGAGAAGGCTTGAATGACTGCAGTAAGGATTGCCTTTCCACATGCTGAGGTCAAAAGATGTCATTTTCATATGTGTCAGAGTCTCATCAGAAAAATAAAAAATGTTGGTTTGAAGGCAGTATATGAATCTAATATCAACATAAAAGTGACACTGAAGTTTCTTGCTGCATCAGCCTTTGTGCCATTTTAAGATGACAGACTATGTGCCCACGATGCAGAAATGCTCAGGATTTTTTCCTGAGCGTTTCTGCATCTCCCTGGCAGAAAAAAACGCATGTGGATTGTACATGCGAATTGTACATGCGAATTGTACATGCGGATTGTACATGCGTTTTCCTGCCAGGGACATGCGGATGTGAAGCGTTCTTCACTTGCATTTCTGCATGCGGGTTGACAAGCGCTTACAAGCAATTTTAGCATCACTTGGAAAAGTGCTTGTCAACTTGGTCACACTATATAAATCCATGCAAACAGCATAGATTTATATAGTGTGACCCGAGAGAATGTCAAAAAAAAAAAAAAAATGTATACTTACCCTCCGATGGCCCCCGGTGTCCTGCTTCACTCCATTCTCCCTTGCCGGCAGCGCTAACTGAAGGACCTGCCGACGTCAGCGTCGCGTGACCCGTCACATGACTCTGACGTCAGCGCAGGTCCTTCATTCCATCGCGAAGTGCCGGGAAGCAAGAAGCAAGGAGGAACGCAGAGCGGGCCGCCGGAAGGTAAATATATATTTATTTTTTATTTTATTCTTTTTTTACGGCTTTTTTAATGGTACCTGGGTGTGGATGAGACTCTCCTCTCATCTACACATTAGAACGCGCCAATTACGCAAGTACAGATGCAGTCTTGCGGAATTGGCGCGTTCTAATGCAAGTCAATGGCGGCAAAAACGCAGCACTTCTGCAAAATAATTGGTAGTGCTGCGTTTTTTTCCGCAATGATAATCCGCAGGGGAAATTTCCGCAGCATGTACACAGCACATGCGGATTTTCATTGGGGAACATGGCAGCCTTCTACTATGCGATTTTTAAGCGTTTCTGCAGCGTTTTTGCCGCTGCAGAAACGCTTAAAAAACGCATCGTGGGCACGCAGCCTAAGATGTGTTTTTGATAAGCTTGCTGCTACATTCCCAGATGAAGAATGCTATAATGAGGTGCTCACATTCTTTTTTTCTACACATATTGAGGGCGCAGCTGGTAGAGTGCCTCAATTTCCTATAAGAATATGGAATCATCATGATGCAGCCCTGGAACAGTCACCAAAAACTACAACCTGTTGTGAGGGATTTCACAATGCACTTAATTCCCTGTTCCACTGCAGTCATCCCAGCGTGTGGCTTCTCTTTGATGGATTGCAGAGGGACCTGGCTTGCCACAAATTAACACTGGCTAATGCGCAGTCACCTTGAGATTAAAAAGAGCAAGTATGAGGCACTGTATTACACAGTTTCCACTTGTGTACAGGCCTATCATCAGGTGGAAGATAAACTTAAGTACTTAAGGAGATTGGTGAATTTGCTGTAAATTGGCTAATTGCAGGTGTGCAATGATTGTTTAATAAACTGGAGTTATTGTTGTTATTAGACCTCTTTAGTAAACTGTTATTTTGTCCATGTGGCCAATTTTCTGTATGGACAATTTCCCATGTGGCCAGTTTTCCATGTGTGTATACAGCCTTAGCCCTCTTTATTAAACTGTTATTTTGTCCATGTGCCCAATTTTCCCACCCTCTTTAATAAACTGTTGTTATTTTGTTTATGTGGGCAATTTTCTGTGAGGGACATTTTCCATATGGGCAATTTTGTGTGAGGGCAATTTTCCATATGAGCAATTTTCCAAGTGGGCAATTTTCCACGTGGGCAGCTTTCTGTATGGACAATTTTCCTGTGGGCATTCATGGCTGTGGGCTTTTTTCTGTGGCCATTTTTCTTTTGGCCATCTTTCTGGTCACCTTGTTACATGTGTTCTGGGAGTGCAGCAGATTGGTCTCATACTGGAAAAACACACTATCTTTAATAAAAAGGGTATTTGGTGTGCAAATCCAAGCAGACCCCAAAATATGCATATTAGGATATTTGGGGGATTCGGTCAATTTTGAATTCCTGATGGCTATAGGTCTGTCGCAAACATTATATCAAGCACACAAACTTATTGCACAACATTGGCTAGACGCCCAACCACCAACAGTTAATTAGTTAATAAATAAGCTGAACAATATTATTTGGTTGGAAAAAGGGGTATATAGAAAGAGAAAAGCAATCAAAAAAATTTACAACATCTGGGGACCCTGGTTGAATGTTCCAGGCCTGCCATCTGGAGTACTCATGAGGGATAGAATATGGCAATTTCTGGTTTCATGAATACTTGCGGTATGATCATTCCAGGTTAAATGTTATAAGTATGGTCAGTAGTGATGAGCGAGCACTAAAATGCTCGGGTACTCGTTGCTCGGGTCGAGCAAATTGGAATACTCGGGTGCTCGACCCGAGCAACGAGCCCAATATAAGTCTATTGGAAACTCGAGCATTTTTCAGGCGGATCCCCCCGGCGGTCTGCAGAGGGACTAAAAATTGCCTAAATCGATGGGAACAGTGCTCAAATGACATGGGAACAGCATGGGGAAGACCCCTGGAAGCATTTCTGACTCCCAGGTCACTGCTGTCAGTATTACGCCACTTTTAAAGACTCACAATAAAACATACAAAAACGAAACCAAAATGGATTTTCCTGGAAAATATGTTAAGGAACATCCTTTCCAGGGTAAGGACTTGTATAGAAGGCAAAATAAATAACCAAAACCAAAACTACTCCTCCACACCTTGGGCTATGTTCACATGTTGCGTTTTTAATGCGTTTTTACACTTTTGCATTGGTTTCAACCAAGACAAATGCATTCACCAGGAAATGTAATTTTAACATTTTACAACCTTATCTAGCCATGTGGTGTGTGACACATCATCAGACACATGCATACAGTGCTGAAAAGACATGGGAACAGCCTGGGAAAGACCTCTGGAAGCATCTCTGACTTCCAGGTCACTGCCTAAAAGTGTGCCCATCATAAGTGATCCTTGGCGCATGCGAAGATGCCTCCCGACATGTACATGTCGTTGAAGACTTGCAACAATCACTGTCCACGACCTTGTCCCACTGCAGCATTCAGTTGTCCCTACCCCATTCCTTGGAATGCAAGCGCAAGTATGCAGGCAGCCAGCCACCCAAACAACCACAGGCTGCAATACTATACTGCCAAATTTTTGACATCTGCTTGTGTGTCACCCTGGCCTGGATGCCACAAATATAATAAAGCTGTGTCTGAGAGCAAGGGGGAGGTTCTCTGGTCAGGGGAACATGAGCATGCAATACCTCCTGTCTCAGGCCAGTAGGGGGAGCAGGCTGCCCCTATAAAAGCTGGAACTGAGGACAGGGTTAGAGAGAACTGGACAACTTGTCTCTGGATTGAGAGGTGTCCCAGAGCAGTGAGGGACAGTTGTATTGCACCCTAAGAGGACGTGTGGCAGTAGGAGAGCCACAAGCCAGGGACAAGAGGTGAAGTACGCCTGTCCTGGCAGATAAAGAACCAAATTAACCAGACTTTGGCGTCTGAGGCTGTGAGGATTCCACGTCCTACAGCAGATAACCAGTCCGCAAAGGACTGTACGTTCCTTGGCCTAAGAAGCCCAGAGGCTCCGTCACAGCAGAAGGGACCAGCAGAGCCGTACCAGTCCGGGAGTAGAAAGGAACCCACGTTGCAAACCATACGGGCGAGAGGACACGGTGAGCTCGGGACCGTGGGCTGTGACCCTACCAGGAGGAAATAGCCAGAAGGAGCGCAGAGAGCACGGTAGGCCTACACCCTCACCCTGACCAGGGCCAATTTCCCGTTTGCTCTCAGACGTCCAGGCCCCCTCCTAGCCGGGCCTGTTTGTGGGTCAGTTCACCTGTTCTAGTAAAGACCCTGGACTGCAACCTGGTGTCTGTGTGCTCCTTGCTCCTTCAGCACTAACGGTACTGGGACGTCCTGCACCATCACCCCCATCTTCCATTATACTGCCCTGGGGCCGCACTCTTCCCGTGGGGAGTCACACTATCCCAGCTGCATACATCATCAGCCCCAGCGGTCTACCTGGCAGCGGCGGTCCGCACTGGCCGCAATCCACGGGTGGCGTAGTCGGACACATCAACAGCGCGTCGCAGACTACCAATGGTCTGACCACCCTGAGCCACGGAACCGGGTTGCCACTACTACCCCCATTGTTTCCCGATTGCCCGGCTCCGAGTGCCCCACGGCCCAGGGGGCGAGTCACTTGCACTTGAAATGTGGCCTATTAAGCTCGTGGAGATGGAAGCTTTTCACAACCTCATGCCAGCGGTGGCCTGGTGTCTATACTCGGTCCCCAGCCGCCACTATATTTCCCGGTATCGCCTCCGCCTTCCATTAGCACGGGTACCACAACATTACCCGTGCCCTCCCCAGTGCATTTACTGGGAAGGACCGCCTAACCACAAACACGTGGACAGGTGAATGTGGCCAGGAACGGTACGGAGTCAGTCCACAACTTTTTTTGCTGACAGTTGTATTTAGCTCGGTGAAAGGACTGGCATAGAAGGAAACCCTATCTAGCCTGCATGTCATTTCTCACAGGAAGTCCTGTGAAGCTTCTTGCACTTGAAATGTGGCCTTTTAGGCTCGTGGAGGCGGAAGCTTTTCACAACCACATGCCTCACGCCTCGTGTCCATACTCGGTCCCCAGCCGTCACTATTTCTCCCGGTGTTGTCTCCGTCTTCTACAAGCGCGAGTCCCTGAACATTACTGCTGGTACTTTTCTGTGGGAATTTTCTTGCCTCCTACCAGCCTGGAATATTTCCAGCAAACTATGGTACGACGCCATGGTATTAGCACTGCCCCCAGTACCAGTAGCGAAGCCATCCCCAATTTCCTTCTCAGGAATTTTATTTGGTAGACTGAGTGGCTGCCCAAATACATTTTCTCACAAAGGAGCTGAAGATAGAGTGGCAGCATGTGCAAGTTTCTCCAGCCTGTTAGATATTAGAGGGTGAACGGCAGCACATTGGATCAGTGGTTAGCACTGAAGACTTGCAGCGCTGGGATCCTGGGTTCAAATCCCAGCAAGGACAACATCTGCAAGGACTTTGTATGTTCTCCCCGTGTTTGCGTGGGTTTCTACCTCAGTAAAAAAAGCAGCCATAGAGTGTCCGGGAACATTTCCACACACTTTTCTTAGCCAGGACTGCTTCTCGGCAGGGTTGGACGGTCCCAACAGAGAATCATCTGGTGTGCCTTGGCTTCTACCTCAGGAGAGTTCATGATAGCACTAACTTTGCAGCTCCTATGGGGCTCTTGAGCGGGAGAAAGGTTAGCCCTCAGAATCAAATCCTCTGGTGGGCACAATGTTTTTCAATTTGAAACAGCTTCTCAGTGGGATTTGTATTTCACCACAGCCATACTCTTTAGCTCGGTGAAAGGACTGGCATAGAGGGAAACTGTATCTACCCCGGCTGTCATTTCTCCATCACCAGGTTCCGCCCATTGTCACACACGACCATGCCTGGCCGTATGTTCAGCGGTGAGAGCCACAGATCAGTCTGCTGTGTTACAGCTTTCAACAACTCTGCAGCGCTGGCCGGTTTGTCAATTAAGCATTAAGCATGTTATCTTCAGCACAGCCTGTTGCCGCTTGGCCAAGGCAGTGCTGCAGTGCTGTCAGCTTGTGACTGATGTGGTCATTTCGGAGAAGGAGGTGCATGAGCTGAACAATGTGATTACATTGTTGTTAAATTGTTGACGCTGTTTTTTATACTAAAGAAATATCCTATTGTTTTGGGTTTTTTTAAGGTTTTTTTTTAAGACAAATGCATTCACCGGGAAATGTCATTTTAACATTTTACAACCTTTGCTGGCAATGTGGTGTGTGACACATCATCAGACACTTCCTGTTTTATTTATAATGGAGGGACTCTGAAAGTCATAAAGCCTATTTTTATAGGGACATCAGACGGCCCTTACTATTTTTAAAAGGCCAGCAGTCGGCCTTAGCTATTGTTAGAGAGCCATCAGCCGGCTATGCTTTGTTGTTCCCATTATTAACAAGTGGGTCTCCTATACTGTTATTGCGTATCTAGTGACTGCAAGGGCTGCCAAAAATTTGGACACAACCCAATACCCCTTTGAAGAGACATAGAGGAGGGTCTCAGTAAAAAAAATGTTCCCACTATAAAGGAGCGGGTCTCCTATAGTGGTAATGCCCATGCAGTGAGTCCAAAGGCTGACCAATTTTAGGAAAAACCCCACTAAGAATTTAAAGACACACAGAGCAGGGCCACAGTAACAAGTACGACATGCTCCCATTGGAAAGGAAAGGGTCTGCTATACAGTTATAGGGTATGCAGTGAGTCAACCGCTGACCAATTTTAGGAAAAAACCCACTAAGAATTTAAAGACACAAGGAGCAGGGCCACAGTAACAAGTACGACATGTTCCCATTAGAAAGGAGAGGGTCTGCTATACAGTTACATGGTATGCAGTGAGTCCAACGGCTGACCAATTTTAGGAAAAACCCCACTAAGAATTTAAAGACACACGGAGCAAGGCCACAGAAACAAGGTACGACATGTTCCCATTAGAAAAGAGAGGGTCTGCTATACAGTTATAGGGTATGCAGTGAGTCCAATGGCTGACCAGTTTTAGGAAAAACCCCACTAAGAATTTAAAGATACACAGAGCAGGGCCACAGTAACGACAAATTCCAATTAGAAAGGATAGAGTCTCCCATAGTGTTGGCCTATGCAGTGAATGCAAGGGCTGCCAAAAATTTGGAGGCACTTCAATGCCCCTTGGAAGAGACGTGGAGGAGGGCCTCATAAAAAATGTTCCCATTAGAAAGGAGCGTGACTCCTATTGTCGGGGTAAAAGAGAATATATATTTGTAACTTTTATACTTTTGTAACTTTTATACGCTTTTTTGCTAATGTACTAACCACCATTTTGTATCATATAACAATAAGCTTTCCTTGCTACGTAATACTCAAATCGAAACTTAAACTAAGACATTTCCAGTGTTGCCAAGACTCATTCCAGAGAAACGAAACAAGATTATAAGCTGACGGCTGCAATATCTGCCCAGAGACTGAGATAAGGAGATGTGGACCAATCAGGAGTGGCCAGACACTGGACTTTCATGGCTTACCCCGCCCCGGACAACCCCTATCCCCTCCCCATTATGTAGTGTATTTAGATTTGTGCATGTAAAAAATAAAGACAGAACATTGCTGAGGACGTTGACTGTAGTAGTCTTCTGAGCATGCTCTGAGCTTGAACCAGCTTGTTGTCTGACTCATTCTTTGAATGGTTGACCCATGCTCATAGTTTGAATTTGGAGTGACTGGAGGACGAGTGGAATGTCATCACGACCCCCACAAATGGCGCTCAACGTGCGGCGTGGCTAGCGGTACGCCGCCCTCCCGGACCCATATTGCTGATTTCCCTGGTGGTGACCGCGGTGGCTGAATTTGAGGCCTGATCAACCTCCATCGAACACGGTAAGTTGAGATGTATTTTATATGTCTCACTTGCCTGTGTGTCAGCCGCAGCAGTTCCTGTTGGGTTGTCAGGTTGGATCTGGGTGGGTGACCGGTCGAGTGGTGAGACCTTGGGCGTCCCGCACCACGTCCTGAACCAGCAAGTGTTAAAACGAGTGACGTCGCATGCCTGCGCGTGCTCGTGTGCACACCACCTCCTCCTCCCCCGGTCACTGTACTTTTCTTAGATAGCTGCCTCCCGTAACTGATAGTCAAGGTTACAAAGCATTCCTGAATTGTAGTGTAAGGGAGAAAGAATCTGTGACGAATTGAGGTGTGCTCTTCGTCTAACACAGAGACTGCTGTAAAGTCAAGGTTAGGAAACAGTGTATTGAGGTGTCTCTACACTGTCGGGTGGTACCGTGGTAGGAAAGCAGATAGATTGAGGTGTCTCTCTATCTAAACAGTGTATCGAGGTGTCTCTACACTGTCGGGTGGTACCGTGGTAGGAAAGGAGATAGATTGAGGTGTCTCTCTATCTCATCAGTGTATCGAGGTGTCTCTACACTGACGGGTGGTGACCTGTAGTCAGGGTGCCGTGGTGAGTCGCACTGTAAAGTCGCCATTCAAGGCTAGGAAAGGAGTTAGATTGAGGTGTCTCTCTATCTCATCAGTGTATTGAGGTGTGCTCTACACTGAGGAATGGCGACCTGTGGACTGCACCAGTGATCTGAGTCGCGACAGATCATTGCATTCTATAAGAAAATGTTGAGTATATTCAAATTTGAAAGATCTCGTAAGTTGTGGAATGCTGCTGTGGGAGTTAAGCCAATTAGTGGAGTTACGGGAAGGCAAGAAGGCAAGAAGAATGTTAGGAATTTGTAGAATATGATAAGCTTATCCAGTACAGGCAGGCTTTAGTCTTCAGTTTAGAAAGAATGTGTTACACAGAAGTTGGGAAAGTTGGGTGAGGATTTCTGCAAGCACATCTTAGAGTAGATGGTGCAGGGGGGAACAGAGAATGCCGAGCCTTTGCTCGGATACATGAAAGCTGCAGAATGTGATTTGTTATGTGACCCTAAATTGGCCGTAACCCCGTTGATGCCTGTCACTACACCGAGCCCTCAGCCACCACCCTATAATGGCGCCGACGCTAAATCATCGGAAGGATGGATGTGTCGTATGTGCTGACAGCAGAACCCGAAGTTCTGCTGTGTCTGTGGGGGGGGGGCCGCCCATGGCACGATGCCCAGCCTGCCCCCAAGAACAATCCCACCCCCACTCCCCCCTCCTCCCTCCAACGGCCATCTTACTACACCTTTTCCTGCCTCCAAGAACTATCCCATTTCCACTCCAACTCCTCCCTCCCACAGCCATCTTGCTACACCTCTTACTTGTTGTGGGAGGCCCGGAAAGCCCCAATCCAGCCTATATCCACTACTAGATCCGTCCGGTGCATATTACCAGCCACCAGCACAGGTGGAAAAGCCCGCAGTCCCAGAGCACCCATCTGAAACTAATGTGACACCCTCTGCTCCAGTCCACGATGCTGAGACGCTTCCCCTGTTTCCTATGGGAGTCACCCACAACCCTGGGGATATCCTCCTCAACTCCCCAGAATTTCAGGCCAGACTGCTCTCCCTCCGCCAACATACTGTTACTCAAGACGATATGGAGCCAGATGAGGGATGGGCTCAAGATACTCCAGCCCCCCCCCCCCCCTTTACCCCATACGTCTCCTATGGCATCCTCCACCCCACATCCATTACTCGTACTCCGGCCCTTGCTCCAAGCAACTGCTGAAAGAGCACCACCCCTCAGCCCCTCAGAAGTCTGGGACCCCTGCCGCTCCCGTAATCTAGTAGACCCATCAGGACGCCCTGTCACTCTGTCAATAGGCTATGGTGACATCCTTACACATCGGGTGGGGGCCAAAGTCAACCCTGCAAACACCTGTATGAGCCATGTTGGAGGATTGGCTCGCAAAATTTCCCTTGCTGCTGGTTCTACTCTGGCTGCAGAATGCCAGGCTCACTTAGCCGAAAACGGAAAGCTTTCAAAAGGCCATGGTTTCCACAAAAGCAGGACCCCTTAGTACGTATGAATCCGGCCTAGAATACATGAAACAGTTAAAAGCCTGGGCTCAGGATCGCTTGTCAGATCAAGCTGGGTCTGTACAAGATGTTCAACAAAACCCTGATGAATCTGTGGAAAAATATGCTGCAAGACTCAGCATGCATTTTGAGGATCTCGGATACAGTCTTCACGTCAGGACGCAGGCCGCCCTGTTGGTTCAGGCCCTAGTAGATGGCCTACAAGACGCTCTCAGAGATGAAGTCCTGAGAGTACGGCCCGAGATTCGTTCTTCTTCTTTTAATGACGCAGTAAACATTGTCAAAGCTTTCCAAAAAGCCATGCTAAAAATGGAAAAGGATACTAAGCCAAAGAAGAAAGCCGCTCCTGCCATGGTATATCAAGCTCAAGAAAGCTACCCACCCCCTGGCAACCAACATGGAATCAAGTGGGTAATGGTTAAAGGCACAGGTGATGATACTCCTCCCACATATAGAAAACAAGACAGAAGAGATGACAAGGGACCATCTAGAAACAGAAGACAATCTCGTGATTCTGAAGGACGAATGTTGTGTTGGGAGTGTGGTAGCCTTGACCACATCCTCAGAGACTGTCACTTTACAGGTGGACCATCAACCACTGGAGTTACAGGTGGACACTGGGGCGGCCACATCTGTCATTTCTTCTGCACAGCTCCCTCCTTCTGTATCCCTATCACCGGATACCCTCACCTGTGTTGGGGTGGAAGGCCAACATATTTCCTCTCCACTCACAGTCCCTGTGTCTGCAGGACCGTTCACCGGAGTACTCACAAGATTCTTGGTCTCTGAAACTTGCCCTGTCAATCTGTTGGGAGCCGATCTCTTAGAGCGGATGAAGGCAACAATTACTTTCGGAAACCATGGTATGGAGCTTCTTTTGCGGGACCCTCATTCCAAACAAGGGACTGAAGACCGCGGTGTTCTTAAAGCCTTCCCTCTCATGATGATGACCATACAACCTCACAGTTCCCTCACTCTCTGTGGTCCAGCGGGCCAGAGGACGTTGGCCTCCTGCAGGTTCCCCCGGTCCGAGTACACCTCAAGCCTGGACATAGGTACCCACGGTTGCCACAATACCCCCTCAAGGCTGCACAAGAACAAAGCTTGAGTACCCAAGTCGCTTCCCTCCTGGAATCAGGAGTCCTTGTCAGATGTGTATCTCCATGCAATACACCCCTCTTTCCTGTAAAAAAGAAAACCGCTCCGGGAGAGCCTCCAAGATACCGGTTGGTTCAGGATCTCAGAGCCGTCAATGCAGCTACCATTTTAGAAACTCCAGTGGTACCCAACCCAAACACCCTTTTGTCTCAGGTGCCTCCAACGGCCACCTTGTTTACGGTGTTAGATCTGGCCAACGCCTTCTTCAGTATACCCTTACATGAAGATTCGTGGTTTCTTTTTGCCTTCACCTTTCAAGGAGCACAGTTTACATGGACCAGGACTCCACAAGGAGCCCAGAACTCTCCTAACCAATTCACTCATTCTATGAAGTCTATTCTGGAGCCATGGGTTCAAGAGAACCCTCAGGTCACCCTTCTACAGTATGTGGATGATCTTTTACTCTGTGGCACTGAAGAAAATTTGCCAGAGATGTCAGTATCCCTTCTCTGGTCTCTTCACTCAGCTAACTGTAAAGTCTCGAAAGGCAAAGTCCAATGGTGTCTGCCCAAGGTCATTTTCCTCGGACATTGTATATCACAAGGTGCTAGACATCTGACTGAAGAAAGAAAACAAGCCATCATGGATATCACCTTCCCAACCACCTATTCCACTATGCAGACTTTCCAGGGCCTCATCACTTACTGCAGGCAATGGATCCCTGATGCCTCAAAGCTCATGCAACCTCTGTACGACTGTCTCAAGAATGAAGGCTCAGTTTGGCTTCATGCTGAAGATCCACGTGTTTCTCATCAACACAGACTATATTTTGACCGCCTTAAACAGGCTGTTGTCTCTGCCCCGGCCTTGGGCTTACCAGACTATACTCAGCCATTTCACCTTTTTGTCTCGGAATCGGAAGGTCATGCCTCGAGTTCTAGCACAACGCTATGATCATAAGTATCGGCCTTTGGGCTACTACTCAGCCCGCCTGGACCCTGTCGCCCGAACTGCCCCCCCCGTGCCTTAAGGCGTTCCACGCTGCTCACATCCTCCTTGACAAGTCAGCTGACCAGATGTCTGACTATCAATCCTGCCACTTTGCCTCCACCTTCTAGGGGGGAAGGTGAAGAGGGTGAAGGTCCATTGGTGGAACCTCATGATTGTATAAAAATTTTGCAGGAAGAGACTTCTGCTCCAGAGAATATGGTGGCACATCCGCTCGCAGACCCTGCCTTGCACCTATGGACTGATGGATCCCGTTTCGCAGACCCTCAAGGAAAGTTCCACACGGGATATGCTGTCACAACAGACCTAACAGTCCTCAAGGCTGAAGCTCTACCACCATACATGTCTGCACAAGAAGCTGAACTTGTGGCTCTCACAGAGGCCTGCCACCTGGCAGCAGGAACAAAGGCGAATATGTATATACCGATTCCAGGTATGGACATGGAATTTGCAATGATTTTGGACTCTTGTGGAAGTCTAGAGGATTCATCACAGCTGCAGGTACACCAGTGAAACATGCCTCATGGATTAAGGCCCTAATGAAGGCCCTGGAACTATCCATTCAGGTTGCTGTTATCAAGGTCAAGGCTCATGGAAGACTAGAATCCAGAGAAGCCAGGGGCAATCACCTAGCTGACCAAGCAGCCAAGACTGCAGCAGTGGAGAATGTGTCATCAAAGTGGCAGGAAAAGGAAGAAGAGATGGGAGAAACCCTGCAAACCGTAGCTGTGGCGCTCACTAGAGCAAGAGCCAAAAAAAAAAAAAACAGCCGGCGGAAGACCATACAAGTCCAGTGGAGACACGAGTGGAATCCAGGGGGGTCAGGATGCCTAAAGAAAAATTGTGTGAGGAACAAAGGAAGACCCCCCACTGAAGAAGTCAAGCAATGAAAAGCGGCAGGAGCCGTGCTGGCAGGTCGCAAAGATTCAAAGGTCAACTCGACTTTTTACCAAGTGGATGGGAAGCCTTGCTTGCCTAGACGTATGTACTCAGCTGTGGCAGCATGGGCTCACGGGCCTACACACAGAGGAAAGAGTCAAGCCTTGGCATGGATCAAGAAACTGTACTTTGTACCCGGAATCTTTTCCACTGTGACTGCATACTCAAAATCCTGCTCTGTCTGCGCTACCTGCAACCCAACGTGTACGGCACGGGTCCCTCTCCAACACCTGGCTAAACCAGACTACCCTTGGCAGAGAATACAAGTCGACCATATCCAAATGTCTAAAGCAAGAAAATAGGAGTACGTTTTGGTAGCCGTGGATATGTTCTCAGCCTGGCCCGAGGCCTACCCGGTTGTCAACATGACTGCTAAAGTCACAGCCAAGAAACTGATCACCGAAATTGCCTGCAGATTTGGAGTTCCCCAAGTCATAGAATCGGACCAAGGACCAGCTTTCACAGCAAATATCTACGAAGAACTCTGGAACATGTTGGGAACAGATTTGGGCCTCCACACTCCATACCATCCTGCCAGTTCAGGCAAAGTGGAGAGAATGAATTCCACACTCAAGACCCAGCTCTTGAAAATGACCTAAGATCATCCCCTCCCCTGGCCCGACCCACTCCCCATAGTATTGTATCATATCACACACACTCCTCAGGCCAAACATGGGCTGACTCCCTATAAAATTTTGTTTGGGACCCCACCCAAGATAGGAGAGATTAGGCCCCAAGAGTTGTCTGAAACACATGATAGAGTGGTAAAATTTGTGATTGTTTTGTCTAGAGAATTGACTAACACCCGCTCTCCAGTATCTGCTTCTCTCCCAGAATCTACAGGTGATGCAGTACATGATTTCATCCCAGGCGATCTAGTGTATGTGAAGAAGTTTGTCCGGAAAGACTGCCTCCAGCCGCGGTTCGAGGGACCGTACACTGTGCTTCTCACCACCCCGACGGCTCTGAAGCTTGAGGGCAAGAGCACCTGGATTCACGCCTCCCACTGCACGAGAGACAGAACGAGTCTATAAAAGATGACTACCTTCTTCTATATCCTTTCCATATGCTTACTGTCTGTCCCAGGGTGGACAGCTACCACACAGGGGTAGATACCTCCTTCTTCTCAGGTTGGTTGGGAGGGCTCAAGGGATTCCTCCAACAAGTTTGTCTAGTAATGGGAGGTCTATTAGTATTGGGCCTGGTGGTCCTGTGCTGCATAGTCCCCTTATATAGAGAAATATACTCCTTTGAACAAGCCTGACCAGACCCCCTCATGATAAAGTTCAATTGAAAGATTCAGTTTAGGCAGTTGGGAGAACTCCATGTGTCATTTAGGGTAGGGCTCAATTGTCTGGGGGCGTCCCATAAGGGGGCAGCTTCTAAGATGATTGGGTGAAGAAATCCACCTCCCCTCTCCCCACACATGGACAGTCTCAAAGGCCCCGAAGCAAGGGAAAGCTTAGTGTTTAGGGGGGAATGTCGGGGTAAAAGAGAATATATATTTGTAACTTTTATACTTTTGTAACTTTTATACGCTTTTTTGCTAATGTACTAACCACCATTTTGTATCATATAACAATAAGCTTTCCTTGCTACGTAATACTCAAATCGAAACTTAAACTAAGACATTTCCAGTGTTGCCAAGACTCATTCCAGAGAAACGAAACAAGATTATAAGCTGACGGCTGCAATATCTGCCCAGAGACTGAGATAAGGAGATGTGGACCAATCAGGAGTGGCCAGACACTGGACTTTCATGGCTTACCCCGCCCCGGACAACCCCTATCCCCTCCCCATTATGTAGTGTATTTAGATTTGTGCATGTAAAAAATAAAGACAGAACATTGCTGAGGACGTTGACTGTAGTAGTCTTCTGAGCATGCTCTGAGCTTGAACCAGCTTGTTGTCTGACTCATTCTTTGAATGGTTGACCCATGCTCATAGTTTGAATTTGGAGTGACTGGAGGACGAGTGGAATGTCATCACGACCCCCACACTATACTTGTAATGCCCATGCACTAAGTGTATGGGCTGCAAACATTTACCCCTGGGGGGTATACAGGAACACACAGTATAAAAAAAAATTTTCACGGGCATCATAAATAGTGTTGAGCCACCCCCGTAGTGTTCGAGTTCGGTTCGGTTCGTCGAACACCCGTGTGTTCGCCGAACTGTTCGTCGAACTGTTCGTCGAACACCTTCGAACACCGTTAAAACCAATGGCAGGCAAACAAAAACACATAGAAACACATAGAAAACACCTTCAAAGGTGTCCAAAAGCTGACAAACTGCTCAGAAGACATAACTAACACATGGAAAAGTGACAACTACATATAGTCATGCGAAAATAAAAGAGGTGGAGGAGTAAAAGGAGGGGGAGACACAGATATAGGCATGTCATGCCCTTCTAAAATCCAAGAAGTGAGAAGCCGACACGGCCAGTCCGCTCCTGCCCGTGCCACCTCCGTGTCGCCGGGTTTGTGCCAGAGCCGCGGTGAACCCTGATGGCCAGCCCCCCTCTCCCAATACTGGTGCCTGTCCGCTGGTGGGTCGAGCGAGCCCCCCTGCGGTGGAGGCAGCTCTAAGCTTTTAAATTTAAATTGTCTCTCTAATTTGAATGAATACACTTTAAATCCATTTACAAGGATCTATTGGAGGGCAAGTCTCATGCCAGCAGCCGCGTAATTCCAGCTCCAGTAGCGTCCACTAAAGCTGCTGCAGTTAAAAAGCTTTTATAAGGATCGAGCTCGGCTGTCCACCGCAAGGCATCCTACTGCCAGTCCCAGCCCCTATGCCTTGGGGTGCCTCGTGATGCTCTTCACTGAGTATCCCGTGGTCCCGAAGCATTTCCTTTGAAAAAATGAAGTGTCCAAACTACAGGTGGTGTAGCTTGCTTAACAGCCGGAATAATCCGCTGACTAGCAGACCCTGCTACTAGGCACAAAGCATTTCCTGGGCTAGATGCAGTTAAAAATTTGTAATTAGATACTCTCGTTGGATGCTGAGAAAGCATTCCATAGAGTCTCCTGGCACGCCATATATGATTCTCTTAAAAAGCTTGGGGTAGGGGTCTAGGGGACCCTTTTATAGCCAAAATCACGGCCCTGTATCGCAATACGTCACCTAGGCTGAAGATAAATGGAACTGTAGCACCCTGAGGGCTCGGTTGCTACAGAGGTATTGCACCTCACCCAGAGGTGTGATATCTCACTCTCAGGTAAGGATGTAGTGTGGATCAGGACCCGACACCTGCATGCATTACACCACATTGCCGTGGGGCAGGGCGACCAATATGCCCCTGAGATGGGCACGACAGTCCCTGTCCCTGGCTGGAGTGGGGGGAGGGAACACTGAGGAAGGGGAACCCTGTAGTGCAGGAGCAGGGAGGAAGCAGTTCCTGGGTGCATTAAGAAGGGAGTATAAAAGGTGGGCACCATCTTAGTTCAGTGCAGAGAAGTCTGAGCAGAAGTGGCAGGGAGCAGGGGCTCTGCATGAGCTCTGCTCCGGAGGCGGGCCTAGTAACAGAGGCCCAGGCCTGGAAGAGGGAGAAGGAAGGAAGAGGAGCGGAGAAGGCTCCAGGAACGAGGAACGAAGGGATCTCAGGGGTGCGGACGGGCGAGTCGCCACCGCACGCCAGAATCCACCTGCGTGGAGGGGTCAGGCCAAAGGGGGAGACCGGTCCCCGAAACTAGTGGAGGCAGGAAACGACCCTCAGCTAGAAACAGGAGGCTGTGACATTTTATGTGGCGCAGCCCCTCGCTACACCCGCTAGGAAGGCACCACATAGGGTCAGGGAAACTGGCGCCAAGTTTACCAAGAGGAGGCCCGAGGCAGCCGGACAGAAGGGTTGGTAAGAAAGGCCAGACAAAGGACACACAAAGGGGGTCCTGTGAAGCGCTCCAAAGTTATCTGGGAGTTGTCTGAGCCCCTCACCTGGTGAGCACAGTACGACGTGGGCAGCCGTTACCTGCAGACGTGGTCTGGATAATAAGAACTGTGAGTAAAGGCCCTGGACTGCATCACTGACTCCGTGTCATTACTGCTGCTGCCCTGCACCATCACCCCCATCCTCCGCATACACTGCCCTGAGGCTATACTCCTCCCGTGGGGAGTTATGCTACGCTCTGCTGCACCCACAACACCAGCCTCAGCGGTCTGCCCTGGAGCGGCGGTTCACTCTGACCGCAATCCACGGGTGGCGTAGTCGGACATTTAAACATCAAAACCACATAAATAGTTCCGCCACTGGTTTGACCGCCCTGAGCCACGGAACCGGGTTGCCGCCACGGAGACTACAACCACCAGCATCCACCAAAAAGGGTCCGGCTCCGGGTGTCCCAAGGCCCAGGGGGCGCGTCAGAACATTTTCATCACCTTTCACAATCACCAATGGGACAAGGCAGGGATGTTCTCTGTCCCCTCTCTTATACATCCTAGTGACGGAGCACCTGCTCTCATCAATTCGCCATAACCCCAATATTAGGTGGATTGAGGTGGGAGGCACCGAGTACAAGTGCTCTCTATTTGCTGATGATGTCCTAGTATATATCACTCAATCACATATATCCATCCATGCTGTTATGGCTGAAATAGATCACTTTGTTACATGGTCAAATTTTAAAATCAATGCAGCGAAGTCTGAGGCCCTCGATGTCTCCCTCCCCAAATCCATATAGGATTCCATCCAGTCCAACTTTCCCTTTGCCTGGCCCTCACAGGGTATCAAATACTTAGGAATTCCTATTCATAGAGACCTCTCCCATCTATGTTATCTTAATTTTGGGCCCTTTATTGAACAACTCCATACAGACCACGGTTGGCAAGTTAGAACTGTAAGATTCACTACGTGAACCACTGGTGTTTTGTGGAAAAGCACATGTACACTGTGTTCCAAATTATTATGCAAAAAGTGTTTAGGAGTGATAAGGGAAGAATTTGTTTGTTTGTCAGTTAAACTAATTGATGGTGATGTGTGTCAGGGCTCTTTATATCACTGTAAGCAATTGCAGACACCAGTGCTAATTAGTTTGTCAGGTGTGTCCAATGAAAGGCAAGACTACTTAAGAAGGCTGTCTCACATTATTAAGCAGCCTACATTTTCTGCCAAAATGGGAAAGAAAAAGGATGTGTCGGCTGCTGAGAAGCAACAAATTGTGGAGTGTTTAGGTCAAGGCATGACTACAATCAACATTGTGCGATGATCAGGATGAAGTGTCTTGGCAATCAAGAAGTATGTAGCTGATTCACAGTACACACGTGTGCGTGCTGATAAGGGCAAATTGAGGACTCTTTCCTACAGGCAATTACGTCAGGTTGAAAGAGCAGCGGCAAAAAAGCCTTGTCATAGCAGCAGACAAGTTTTTGAAGCTGCTTGTGCCTCCAACGTCCCCCGAACAACAAGATGCAGGGTCCTTCAGAGGTTTGCAGCTGTGCATACGCCATCCTGTCGACCTCCTCTATCCACTTCACACAAGCAGAAACGGCTCCAGTGGGCCAAACATTACATGAAGACTGATTTCAAAACTGTTTTGTTCACGGATGAGTGCCGTGCAGCGCTCGATGGTCCAGATGGATGGAGTGTAGGATGGCTGGTTGATGGACACCCCACGCAAACACGGCTACAGCACCAACAAGGAGGAGGTGGAGTAATGTTTTGGGCTGGAATCATGGGGAGAGAGATTGTCGGCCCCTTTAGGATCCCTGAAGGCGCTAAAGATGAACTCCATAATGTATGTGGATTTTCTCAAACAGCACTTCCTGCCATGGTTCAAGAAGAAGAATCGTGTATTTCACAGCAAGATCATTTTTCTGCATGATAATGCACCATCTCATGCTGCACATAAAACATCTGCATCTCTGGCTGATATGGGCATAAAAGGGGACAAACTTATGGTGTGACCCCCATGCTCCCCTGACCTCTACCCCATTCAGAACCTTTGGAGCATCATTAAAAGGAGTGTCTATGATGGCGGGAGGCAGTTCACATCTAAGCAACAGCTCTGGGAGGGTATTCTGTCCTCATGCAAAACAATTGAAGCAGAAACCATCCAAAACCTGACAAATTCAATGGACGAGAGAGTTCAGAAGCTCCTTTCGAACAAGGGGTCCTATGTGAAAATGTAACATCACCTAGAATAAAGTTTTGAGTTGAAAACTGTTTGATTTCAGTTTCTAACAACCTGCTAATGCTTATAATTTCAAAAATGACCATTTTTTTGGTCTTTATTAAAATGAAAAGGTTGATCGAAAAGTTTGGGGGATCTAAGAGTGTGGCAACCCAGTAGTCATGATTACTTCGAATTCTGACAATATGAGGGTCATGCTGCAGGTAGTGCAGCAAGAAGGCACTTATGTGTCTTGCGCATCTCGGAGCCCCAAAATTATTTTCCGGGCTAGATGCAGCTAAAAATTATTTTTAATTTTAAATCTGGTGGAGCTTATTATAGATGGCCTAATAGGATCAGTGCTGCACACTGCTACAAAGCCCAAATTATTTTCCAGTCAAGATACAGATAAACATGATTAGTAATTTGAAAGCTTAAAATGGTTGGTAGGGTGATTTTAAACAATCATCAAGCTTTTACTCTCCCCAGGATGACACAGGGGTAGAAAAGTCGTTTCGGATCCATGATTTGTTCATCTTTATGAACGTGAGTCTGTCTACATTATCAGTGGAGAGCCGCGTGCGCTTATCTGTCAGCACACCACCAGCAGCGCTGAACACACGTTCAGACAGAACGCTGGCTGCGGGGCATGACAAGATCTCCAAGGCGTAAGTGGCTAGCTCCGGCCATTTGTCCAGATTGGAAGCCCAAAAAGAGCAAGGGTCCAGTGACACAGTCGTGGCTTCAATGTTTACTTGGAGATACTCCTGTACCATCGTCTCTAGGCGTTGACTATGTGTCAGACTTCTTGTCTCCTGTGGCCTTGCAAAGGATGGGTTAAAAAAGTGGTGAAATGATTCCGCAAAATTGATGTTACCACCAGATACTGTGGTTCTGTTACGGTTTGAGTGCTGAACACTTGACGGTCCCACGGTTGGCAAGTTGGAACTGTGAGATTCACTACGTGCACCACTGGTATTTTGTGGAAAAGCACATGTAAGATTCTGCAACAGTCTCTGCTGATACTCCTGCATGCGTGCATCCCTTTCTATGGCAGGAATAATTTCTGCAAATTTACTTTTGTACCGGGGATCTAACAGTGTGGCAACCCAGTAGTCAGGATTATTTCTAATTCTCACAATTCGAGGGTCATGTTGCAGGTAGTGCAGCAAGAAGGCACTCATGTGTGTTGCGCATCCAGGAGCACCAAGTCCCTGTTGTGTTGGTGGCGAGGTAACAATCATGCTTCCTTCCTCTGTCCTCTCCCCCCAACCTCGCACAACAGAAATGTGATCAAGGTCTCCCTCATCTGATGAGTCTTCCATCAGTTCGTCCTCCACTTCTTCCTGGGCTCCTGCACCTTCCTCACTAGTTTGGCTGCTACCATGCGCCCTGGTAAAACCATCTCCCCCACCCTCACATGCCTGCCGCCTTGGTGCTGCCGACCGTCTGGACCTTGCAGATGTTAGCCCTTCCGCATACAACTCCTCCTCCTCTACTTCCTCCACCTCCTCTTGTGCCACCACCTGACTCCGAATTCTGTTTAACATGTGCTCCAGCATGTAAATCACCGGAATAGTCATGCTGATAATGGCATCGTCAGCACTAAACATCTTCGTCGCCATTTCAAAACTGTGCAGAAGGGTGCATAGGTCCCTGATCTGAGACCACTCCTCCAGCGTGATTTGCCCCACCTCTGAATCTCGTTGGCCCAGGCTATACGTCAGAACGTATTGCACCAGGGCTTGTCGGTGCTGCCACAGTCGCTGCAACATGTGCAGAGTTGAATTCCACCGGGTAGGCACATCGCATTTTAGCCGGTGAAGTGGCAGGCCCAACGACTTCTGTAGAGATGTAAGTCGCTGAGCTGTGGGATGCGAACGGCGGAAGTGAGCACACAGCGACCGTGCCCTCTGCAGAAGGCCATCTAGTCTGGGATAGTGGGCTAAAAATTGCTGGACAACCAGGTTCAACACGTGAGCCATACAAGGCACATGTGTGACATTGCCCCGGCGAAGGGCCGCACCCAGGTTTGCAGCATTGTCGCACACGGCCTTCCCTGGTTTCAGGTCCAGTGGAGACAACCATTCATGAAATTGGTTCTCCAGAGCTGACCACAACTCCTCAGCTGTGTGACTCACATTTCCCAGACATTTCAATGTAAAAACCGCCTGATGACATTGAGCCCTACTGCCAGCATAGTAAGGAGGTGTGCAGGATCCCTTCTGCGCAGTTAGAAAGCTTGTGGCATGACCAGACAGGCTTTGGGTGCAGGTGGAAGACCGAGAGGAGGTTGAGGAGGCAGAAGCAGTGGAGGAACTTTGACATAAAGAGGATTGACGCACAACTCGTGGGGACGGCAAGACTTGGACAGCAGCCCCTTGTCCTGCTGTCACCATAGTTACCCAGTGCCCAGTCAGCGACATGTAACGCCCCTGTCCATGCCTACTCGTCCAAGTGTCTGTGGTGAAATGCACCCTGTCACACACAGAGTTTCTCAAAGAAGCGGTGATGTTGTGTGCGACATGCTGGTGGAGCGCAGGCACACCTTTCTTTGAGAAGTAGTGCCGACTGGGCATCTGGTACTGGGGCACTGCGACGGACATAAGGTCTCGAAAATCCTCTGTGTCCACCAGGCGGAAAGGCAGCATTTCTGTAGCCAAGAGCTTGCAGATGGTGAAATTCAACCTCTTAGCTTTCTCATGGCTAGGAGGAAATGGTCTTTTACTTGTCCACATCTGAGGGACCGAGGGCTGGCTATTGTGCTTAGACGGGGTTGATAAGGGTGTCCCCGGCAAACTGCCGGTCTGTGAGGAAGATGCAGGCGGACATGTTAGGTTGCCTTGATCCAAAGGTGGTGCTATCGATGTCGGACAGCGCTCAACACCAGCTGCTGTTACCACCTCCAAAGAAAATGATGACCTGCCAATCACGCTGGCTGTTGCGGGTAAAGAGGTGGCAGGTCTGCGCCCCAAAACAGGTGTGACTGCTGTCCCCCCAGTCACAGAGGATGAAGAGGCCGCGGATGCACAAGATATGGCAGACGGTGGTTGGCCCGGCCGGCTAGGCCGCATTGTAGCACACTGAGCTTCCCACTGCAACTTATGCTTCATGTCCATGTGCCGGTTCATGCATGAAGTACTCAAACTATGTATTTTTTGGCCTCTACTTAGCTTTTGCTGACAAATGTTACAGATAACACGAGTTGGGTCATCTTTATCGATCTGAAAAAATGCCCAGGCTATGCAAGGCTTAGCACCCATGCGACCTGAAGAGCCACCACGACTTGTGGTGAGAGGCAGAGTTGTGTTTGAGGATGCAGTTGTTGACGTGCTTCCAGTACTACGTCTCTGTCCAGGAAGACGCAACCTGACCTCGTCGTCACTAGCATCTTCCTCCACCTCCTCTGCTGACCTCATCTCTTGGCTGACTGTGGGTTGACAGTAAGTGGGATCTCCAACCTCATCATCATCACCCTGTGTGTTATCACACCCGTCGTCCTCAGAGCCAACCTGTTCCTGCCCTGACAAAAAAATAAAGTTGTCGCTCCAATCAGGTATTTGAGTCTTATCATCGTCTTCCTCATTGTCTCCACCAACAGGAGTTACAGTTTGGGAATGAGGGTCTACATTATGGTCAGAACCTTCTGCGTCTGGTCCTGGATCCGACTCATAAAGATTCTGGGCATCAGTGCAGATCATTTCCTCGTCTGGATTCACAGAAGCGCTGGAGTCGACCTCTGATTCCCAGGCTATAGTGTGAGTAAACAGCTCTGCAGACTCAACCATCTGTTCTACCTCATACTCAGACGGGCAGCTGGAGATTTGGGAGCTGTGAGGAAGCAAGTGCGATTTGGGTGACACCTTTGAGGACTGGAGTATTTGTGATGTTGAAGTTGATGTGGAGGAGAGCCCACTTAAAGGAGCACTTGATATCCGTTGAAGCACCTGCTGTTTTTGTGCCTCATCTGGAATTTGTAGCGATTGGCGTGGCCGTAAGAAAGGGATCTTATCACATTGTCCGCTAAAAGAAGTAGACATTTTAGTTTGGCTGGAAGATGGTCTTTCTTCTGCAGATGTTACTGTTGCTTTAACACCTACCCCACGGACACAACCTTTTTTCCCCTTCCCAACACGCCTATTCCCCTTTCCACCAGCAGCAGGCCTTTTTCCACTCATTTTGGTGGTTAACTAATTCACAACTCTGGAGTTGTTTGCACAAAAAAACAATGGATGGTAACCGAGCAGAGCTGAGTGGCCAAACTGTGGTATTAGGCCAAAACTATTGGCTGGGTTAGATGCAGAAAAAAATATATTCAGTTTGCAACCTGATGGAGGTCAGTATAGATGGACTAATAGAGAAAGTCCGACACACTGCTACAAGGCCAAATATTTTTTCAGAGGTAGATGCAGAAAAAAATTATATTCAGTTTGCAACCTGATGGAGGTCTGTATAGATGGATTAATAGAACAAGACCCACACACAGCTAGAAGCCCAATATTTTTTCAGAGGTAGATGCAGAAAAAAATATATTCAGTTTGCAACCTGATGGAGGTCAGTATAGATGGACTAATACAACAAGTCCCACACACAGCTAGAAGCCCAAATATTTTTTCAGAGGTACTGTAGATGCAGATAAAAATTATTTTTAATTTGCAACCTGATGGAGGTCAGTATAGATGGACTAATACAACAAGTCCCACACACAGCTAGAAGCCCAAATATTTTTTCAGAGGTAGATGCAGAAAAAAATATATTCAGTTTGCAACCTGATGGAGGTCAGTATAGATGGACTAATACAACAAGTCCCACACACAGCTAGAAGCCCAAATATTTTTTCAGAGGTACTGTAGATGCAGATAAAAATTATTTTTAATTTGCAACCTGATGGAGGTCAGTATAGATGGACTAATACAACAAGTCCCACACACAGCTAGAAGCCCAAATATTTTTTCAGAGGTACTGTAGATGCAGATACAAATTATTTTTAATTTGCAACCTGATGGAGGTCAGTATAGATGGACTAATACAACAAGTCCCACACACAGCTAGAAGCCCAAATATTTTTTCAGAGGTACTGTAGATGCAGATAAAAATTATTTTTAATTTGCAACCTGATGGAGGTCAGTATAGATGGACTAATAGAGAAAGTCCGACACACTGCTAGAAGGCCAAATATTTTTTCAGAGCTAGATGCAGAAAAAAATTATATTCAGTTTGCAACCTGATGGAGGTCAGTATAGATGGATTAATAGAACAAGACCCACACACAGCTAGAAGCCCAATATTTTTTCAGAGGTAGATGCAGAAAAAAATATATTCAGTTTGCAACCTGATGGAGGTCAGTATAGATGGACTAATACAACAAGTCCCACACACAGCTAGAAGCCCAAATATTTTTTCAGAGGTACTGTAGATGCAGATAAAAATTATTTTTAATTTGCAACCTGATGGAGGTCAGTATAGATGGACTAATACAACAAGTCCCACACATAGCTAGAAGCCCAAATATTTTTTCAGAGGTACTGTAGATGCAGATACAAATTATTTTTAATTTGCAACCTGATGGAGGTCAGTATAGATGGACTAATACAACAAGTCCCACACACAGCTAGAAGCCCAAATATTTTTTCAGAGGTAGATGCAGAAAAAAATATATTCAGTTTGCAACCTGATGGAGGTCAGTATAGATGGACTAATACAACAAGTCCCACACACAGCTAGAAGCCCAAATATTTTTTCAGAGGTACTGTAGATGCAGATACAAATTATTTTTAATTTGCAACCTGATGGAGGTCAGTATAGATGGACTAATACAACAAGTCCCACACACAGCTAGAAGCCCAAATATTTTTTCAGAGGTACTGTAGATGCAGATAAAAATTATTTTTAATTTGCAACCTGATGGAGGTCAGTATAGATGGACTAATACAACAAGTCCCACACACAGCTAGAAGCCCAAATATTTTTTCAGAGGTACTGTAGATGCAGATACAAATTATTTTTAATTTGCAACCTGATGGAGGTCAGTATAGATGGACTAATACAACAAGTCCCACACACAGCTAGAAGCCCAAATATTTTTTCAGAGGTACTGTAGATGCAGATAAAAATTATTTTTAATTTGCAACCTGATGGAGGTCAGTATAGATGGACTAATAGAGAAAGTCCGACACACTGCTAGAAGGCCAAATATTTTTTCAGAGCTAGATGCAGAAAAAAATTATATTCAGTTTGCAACCTGATGGAGGTCAGTATAGATGGATTAATAGAACAAGACCCACACACAGCTAGAAGCCCAATATTTTTTCAGAGGTAGATGCAGAAAAAAATATATTCAGTTTGCAACCTGATGGAGGTCAGTATAGATGGACTAATACAACAAGTCCCACACACAGCTAGAAGCCCAAATATTTTTTCAGAGGTACTGTAGATGCAGATAAAAATTATTTTTAATTTGCAACCTGATGGAGGTCAGTATAGATGGACTAATACAACAAGTCCCACACACAGCTAGAAGCCCAAATATTTTTTTCAGAGGTACTGTAGATGCAGATAAAAATTATTTTTAATTTGCAACCTGATGGAGGTCAGTATAGATGGACTAATACAACAAGTCCCACACATAGCTAGAAGCCCAAATATTTTTTCAGGGGTACTGTAGATGCAGATACAAATTATTTTTAATTTGCAACCTGATGGAGGTCAGTATAGATGGACTAATACAACAAGTCCCACACACAGCTAGAAGCCCAAATATTTTTTCAGAGGTAGATGCAGAAAAAAATATATTCAGTTTGCAACCTGATGGAGGTCAGTATAGATGGACTAATACAACAAGTCCCACACACAGCTAGAAGCCCAAATATTTTTTCAGAGGTACTGTAGATGCAGATACAAATTATTTTTAATTTGCAACCTGATGGAGGTCAGTATAGATGGTCTAATACAACAAGTCCCACACACAGCTAGAAGCCCAAATATTTTTTCAGAGGTACTGTAGATGCAGATAAAAATTATTTTTAATTTGCAACCTGATGGAGGTCAGTATAGATGGACTAATAGAGAAAGTCCGACACACTGCTAGAAGGCCAAATATTTTTTCAGAGCTAGATGCAGAAAAAAATTATATTCAGTTTGCAACCTGATGGAGGTCAGTATAGATGGATTAATAGAACAAGACCCACACACAGCTAGAAGCCCAATATTTTTTCAGAGGTAGATGCAGAAAAAAATATATTCAGTTTGCAACCTGATGGAGGTCAGTATAGATGGACTAATACAACAAGTCCCACACACAGCTAGAAGCCCAAATATTTTTTCAGAGGTACTGTAGATGCAGATAAAAATTAGTTTTAATTTGCAACCTGATGGAGGTCAGTATAGATGGACTTGACGCGCCCCCTGGGCCATATTCTTTTAGGGGGAATATCCGGAGCCGGATCAGATGGGGGTTGTAGTCTTCCGAGTGGCTGTGACCCGGTCCGTGCCCAGGGTGTCAAACTCAGTTGTATGTGGCAGTCCTACAGATGTTATTAAGTTCTTAATGTCGACTACGCCACCCGTTGTATTGCGGTCACTATGGCCGCCGCTGCAGCAGGGTCCGCTGAGGCTGATGGTGTTGGTGCAGCTTTAGATAGTATAACTCCCAACGGGAGGGGTATGGCCTCAGGGGGTCAGGTGCAGAGGATGGGGGTTGTGGTGGTGCAGCGTAGATGTTAATTAAGGACAGAGTCGGGTTGTGCAGTTCAGGGTGTTTACTTACTGCAGATATTCCGGTCACTCCGGCCTTGAGTGACCACCCGAGCCGTGCTGCGTCCACCAGGTCCTGGATTCAGCCAACCCCCAAGCAAGTCCGGAGCGTGTCCCTGAGCCCTCCTTCTTGTCCTTTCTTCTGGCCGTCCCCACCAGGGATCCACCTAGGTCCAGCTCCCTCGGGCCTTCTGTTGGGAGTCCCTTGGCCTTGGGTTCCCTGACCCTACACGTGGTTTGCCTTCAGGGTGGATGTGGTGGGTGGCCGTGGCAGATCCTGCCCACGGCCTCCGGTCTCTGGCTGAGGTATGCTTTAGCCCCCACCAGTTTGGGATCCGGTACCCTGTTGCCAACTCTTCACCCTTGGGTTGTACTTGGGTTCTCAGAGTTCCTTCTGTCTCCCCCTCTGGGTCTTTCTTTCTCCTCTCTCACTCTTGCTCTGGGGCTGCTCTGCTCTTCTGCTCTCTTCCTCTGACTTCTCTGCAAAGACTGGCTGACTGACTGACCCTGTTCTCTGATGGTGCCCACCTTATATACACCCTCTATGTGTGAGCTCAGGTGACCAGCACCCAATGAGCTCCTATCTTTACCCAGGCTGCTCCCCCTATCTGCCCCTACACTACTGGGATGTACCACCCCCCTCCCACTCCAGCCAGGAACAGACTCGGTCGTACCTGCACATTTCTAAGTGGGAGTACCGTCGGTCTGCTCCTCGGAAATGGGATGTGTGTAGTGCATGCAGCCTACCGAGCTCAGGTCCACACTCCATCCTTACCCGGGAGTGGAATATCACACCTCTGGGTTGAGGTGCAATACCCCTGTAGCAGCCGAATCCTCAGGGTGCTACATTCCCCCCTGGTAAATCACAGCACGTCCTCGGGCTGTAAGACATAACACCAAAAACATACAAATTTTTTTCATAAACATATAAAACATATAAAACAACATATATTAGCATAAAACTTTTCAGATAAAACATTCTCGTCGCCTCTGGCTCCTCCTCCGGTCACTGTGCAACGTGTGACCGGGTAAAGTGCGACAGTCTCTCTAGAAAAATGGTTTTCCTGTAAAACCGGTAGGGGGCGCTTTAGGACGCGCAACTATATACAGGGGATATGGCCGCTCTCAGTCCTCGGCCAGGTATTAGGGAGGAATGACCGCTCTCAGTCCTCGGTCAGTGGGATTAAGGGAAAAACGGGTAACAGTTCACACTTGCTGGTCCCAACGGGGACTATATTAGCAACTACAGTTTCAGTTTCAGTTTCACGGTTTCAGTTTCAGTTTCAGTTTCACGGTTTCAGTTTCAGTTTACGGTGCCCCGACGGGCAACTATATACAGCTTCTGCTTCGCTGTCCTTAGCGACGGCGTCCTCCTGCTCTTGCTTTTTGGTTACCTTTGGCTCTAGTTTCAGACCCGTCCGGGTCCTCTTGCTCTTCCTCCTCACACCGCAGCTCTTCCTCCGTCAGGCGATGCACATGGAGGGCGTAGGGACCTTTGGCACACTTGTGCCGGGTGAAGGTGACCTCGTCCCCGATGTAAAGGTCACGACCTCTGTGTCCCTCCGGTAGGTGGGACTCAACGTCTCTCCTGGTTACGAAGACGTCGCCTACGGTGTGGTGGTCTCGGATGAAGCCCCACCCATGCTGCAGGTTAAACTTTATCACAGTCCCGGTGGTGCGGGGACTATGCGCTGCACGGGGGTCTCTCCTGGCCCGGCTCTTCTGCTCCGCGCTCCTTATTTGAGCTTGCTGTTCCCGGACCCGCCTCTCTCTCCGCTCCCTCTCGAAGTCCTCGAGCTGTTGGCGGCAGCACTCAGCACGCTCCGCTGCAGCTGCCCGAGTTTCTTGAGTGAACCCCATGAGATCTTCTCCGGTGGGGTCCCACTCAAACTGTGCTTCCGCTAGCGGGGGCGAGATCCTCTTTACGGGCTTTGGAGCCGGGATCAGGGGTTCATCCAGGGGTCTCTCTCTCCGGAGTCGGGGATGGTGGAACTCCGGTGGCCATATAAATGGCTGCCCATCCGGGCACGTATGCTGGGCGTACAGGTCCTCTCCCAGATGCGGCACTCCTGGTCTTATGGGCGCGGTGGTGTTGGCGCCCGGGTTGCCCGGGCCTTGCGGCCAGGCCTGGGGTATCTGGAAGGTGAAGGGCACCGTAAGGACGGCGGCGCCCTGGGCTACTTGGCCCTGCGACCAGGCCGGGGGCTCCGCGGAGGTAGGGGGCGCTGTTGGTATTGCGGCGCCCGGGGGTACTAGGCCTTGCGACCAGGCTGGTGGTACTTCCTGCTTGGTCACGCTCGGGGTCGAGGCGTGTGACGTCACAGGGGTCGCGGCTCCCGTTTGAGGCCTAGTCTGCGGCGGTGACGTTGCAGCGACGGGCACGGCAGGATAGACTTCGGGCTCTGCGACGGGGAGCTGGGGCAGGTACGCGGTTTCCCGGTTTGGGGTATAGACGTCCCCTTTACCTGCCTCCACTCGTTCGGCTCCCTTCTCGGCGCCGTCTCCGGCCTTCAGTCCTCCCGCGCCATCCTCAGAGGCGGTCTGTCTCCTCATCTCGGGTGGCGTGCTCCGCTGACGAGTCTCGGTCTTCTGGGCCATCTCTCGGCTCCACTCCGCCAACGTCTCTCGCTGCACCCGGGCCATCCTCCTTGCGAGGCCCTCCAGAGCGGTCTGTGCACACTCCCGGTCTCGGGGGAGCTGTGCTAGGACCTCCACTAGGCCTAGTGGGGTCGTTGTTTCCAGCAGGCTCCTGACCAACGGGTCGGTGCTGCTCTGCTCTCCTTCAGTTGTCTCCAGCAGGCTCCTGGCCAGCGGGCCGGTGCTGCTCTGCTCTCCCTCCTCTGTTGTCTCCAGCAGGCTCCTGGCCAGCGGGCCGGTGCTGCTCTGCTCTTCTTCCATCTCCGGGTAAGCTTCTTCTGGACTCAGCTCTAGGCTTCTTGTCTCCGGGTGCGCTCTCTCCAGACTGCTCCAGGCGACACCCATCTTTGCTCTCTTCTTCTCAGTCCTCCCACTTCGAGGGCGGTCCCGGGGCCACTTGGTGATTGTCAGCTCCAGGGGCAGTTCTTTCACGCTGACAGACACCTCTAGCATCACAGTCTCTGTTGGTGGGGGCGGTTTCCACTTTTGGCGCCATTTTCGGTCCTGGCCCACGATGGGAGGCGGCCTCTTGCCATCCTCTGGCACGCCCATAATGGCGTCCGCTCTGACAAGGCGGGAAACCTTTGGAAATGGCGGGAATCGTCTCCCAGTGGCGGGAAACTCTGCAGATGGCGGGAAAAAGCTGTTAATGGCAGACAACCGGCGGGAATCGACCTGTGATGGAGTCCGATGGCGGGGACCCTCCGGAACCGGCAGGAGACTTCTTTTTGAGGTAAACTTGTTCTTTTCTTCAGGCACGCAGTACCCGGATGTTGCGGGCACGTTATCCTGCCGACTACGCCAAAGTTGACGCGCCCCCTGGGCCATATTCTTTTAGGGGGAATATCCGGAGCCGGATCAGATGGGGGTTGTAGTCTTCCGAGTGGCTGTGACCCGGTCCGTGCCCAGGGTGTCAAACTCAGTTGTATGTGGCAGTCCTACAGATGTTATTAAGTTCTTAATGTCGACTACGCCACCCGTTGTATTGCAGTCACTATGGCCGCCGCTGCAGCAGGGTCCGCTGAGGCTGATGGTGTTGGTGCAGCTTTAGATAGTATAACCCCCAACGGGAGGGGTATGGCCTCAGGGGGTCAGGTGCAGAGGATGGGGGTTGTGGTGGTGCAGCGTAGATGTTAATTAAGGACAGAGTCGGGTTGTGCAGTTCAGGGTGTTTACTTACTGCAGATATTCCGGTCACTCCGGCCTTGAGTGACCACCCGAGCCGTGCTGCGTCCACCAGGTCCTGGATTCAGCCAACCCCCAAGCAAGTCCGGAGCGTGTCCCTGAGCCCTCCTTCTTGTCCTTTCTTCTGGCCGTCCCCACCAGGGATCCACCTAGGTCCAGCTCCCTCGGGCCTTCTGTTGGGAGTCCCTTGGCCTTGGGTTCCCTGACCCTACACGTGGTTTGCCTTCAGGGTGGATGTGGTGGGTGGCCGTGGCAGATCCTGCCCACGGCCTCCGGTCTCTGGCTGAGGTATGCTTTAGCCCCCACCAGTTTGGGATCCGGTACCCTGTTGCCAACTCTTCACCCTTGGGTTGTACTTGGGTTCTCAGAGTTCCTTCTGTCTCCCCCTCTGGGTCTTTCTTTCTCCTCTCTCACTCTTGCTCTGGGGCTGCTCTGCTCTTCTGCTCTCTTCCTCTGACTTCTCTGCAAAGACTGGCTGACTGACTGACCCTGTTCTCTGATGGTGCCCACCTTATATACACCCTCTATGTGTGAGCTCAGGTGACCAGCACCCAATGAGCTCCTATCTTTACCCAGGCTGCTCCCCCTATCTGCCCCTACACTACTGGGATGTACCACCCCCCTCCCACTCCAGCCAGGAACAGACTCGGTCGTACCTGCACATTTCTAAGTGGGAGTACCGTCGGTCTGCTCCTCGGAAATGGGATGTGTGTAGTGCATGCAGCCTACCGAGCTCAGGTCCACACTCCATCCTTACCCGGGAGTGGAATATCACACCTCTGGGTTGAGGTGCAATACCCCTGTAGCAGCCGAATCCTCAGGGTGCTACAGACTAATAGAATGATGCTATGCCCAAAAGATTTTACTTCACTAGGTGCAGTAAAAAAATTGGTATTCTATACACAGGTGGTATATCTTGCAGCACAGATAGGCTACTCCACTGACTAACACACTCTGCAATAGGCCAAAAAGGATTAGCTTTGCTAGATTCAGCCAAATGCTGTGAAAAAAACTTGCACAGCACTGGCACAGACCTGCCTGGCAAAAACTGATAGGAACTGATGTAACCTAGTCCTGAAAAGGACTCCAATTACAATTAGTCTTTACTCCCACAACCTATCTATTTAAGAGCACAGACCTCCCTGATAAAAGTCGTAGGAAATGCTGTAACCTAGTCCTTAAAAGGACTGCAATCACAACTATTCCCTACTCCCAAGCTATCTGTATATTTGTGCGAAAATTGGCTTGAAATTAACAAGGTATAGCGCACACAGCAACAGCGGTGCCGTCTAACACGCAGCTGCAGCAGTGAGAAAATGGTGGCGACGGGGAAAATGGCTTGGTCTTATAGGGCAAGGACATGTGACATACACTGCCAATGACACATGCCCTTGCTTGTGTGAAAAAAAGCACTTCGCTCCGTGTGTGCGCTGCTGATAGGCTGACAGATTGCAGCTCCCCACTGCAAATGCGGGAAAGAGAAAAAAAAATGGAGATCTTCATTGTTCCTGCAGAGATCCATCCCCTGCCCCTCCCCCCACCCCGCTGTACACTCAAACTGCGTATTAACATTAATTTTCATCATTACTGAGAAAAAATCCAGTTATGATTTTGGTGCACGAACAGTTATCGAACATAACCTCGAACAGCCGAATTTTTATCAAATTGTTCGTGTTCGCCGAACGGCTCGAACACCGCCCAAAACAGCTCGAATTTGAGATTGGCGAACAGTTGAGTAGAACAACGCTCATCTCTAATCATAAACACCCTTTAAAAAAATTATGTGGGTGTTGCATCACGGACCACGGTCACCCTGGTGATATGGTGGTGGAGGATGAGGAGAAGGAGGAGGTAAAAAAAAAAATAGACAAAATCAGGAAGCGTATACCCATGTGTGGGTGTGAAAAGGTGCATGGAAATACACCTCCCAAGAAAAGACACTGGATTTGAGTTTATGTTACGCTGCTATCATTGCTATCATTCGGTGGTGTTGAGAAGTCTGGCCCAATCCAGCCCTTGTTCATTTTTATAAGAGTCAGCCTGTCAGCATTTTCAGTTGACAGGCGGATGCGCTTATCAGTTATAATTCCACCAGCGGCACTAAAAACCCGCTCTGATAAAAAAATGGCGGCAGGTCAGGCCAAGACCTCCAAGGCATAGAGAGCTAGTCCATTCCACGTATCCAGCTTGGATACCCAATAATTATAAGGCACAGAGGAATCATGGAGGACGTTGGTATGGTCGGCAAGATACTCCCTCAGCATCTTCCCAAACTTTGCACTCCATTTGAGAGTACCCCGCGCCTCAGGGCCTGTGCGATGGGAGGGTCTGAGAAAACCCTCCCAGAACTTTGACAGTGTTCCCCTGCCTCTGCTGGATTGAAGTTGTGTCTCTCTCGCCTGTACTCCTTGGTTGTCCAACGAAGTGTGCCCTCTGCCGCCAGTGTTTTCAGATGGGAATTTTTTGAATAGTTCCGCAACAAGGGCCTTCTGGTACTGCCCCATTTTTGTAGACCTGTCCGCCTCAGGAATAAGAGATATGAAGTTCTCCTTGTAGCGTGGGTCTAGAAGTGTCACCAACCAGTAATGACTGTCACCCAAAATTTTGAGAACGTGAGGGTCATGGCAAAGGCAGCGTAACATAAACTCAGCCATGCGTGCCAGACTACTAACAGGCAAGACTTCCGTGTCCTCACCAAGAGGATGACTGACCATGCTTTCTTCCTCCTCCTCCTCCTCTTCTCTGTCCTCTGGCCATCCACGCTGAACAGACGGTATGACAGCTGTGCAGGTAGTACAGTCTATAGTGCATGAAACAAGCTCCTGTCCTTCCTCCTCCTCCTCCTCTTCCTCATTGTCACCCAATCCACATTGGGATGAGATGAGGCTTGGCTGTGTGTAATCACCCTGTATGGTTCCTTGCTCCATCTCATCGTGCTCCGCCTGCAATGCATCCTCTTTGATTGTGAGCAGAGAGCGTTTCAGAAGACAGAGAAGCGGGATGGTGACGCTAATTACGGCATCATCGCCGCTCACCATCTTGGTGGAGTCCTCAAAGTTTTGGAGGATGGTACATATGTCTGACATCCATGTCCACTCCTGAGGTCTTATGTGTGGAGTCTGAACTGAATACCGACGGCCTTGTTGATGCTGGTACTCAACAACTGCCCTCTTCTGCTCACAAATCCTTCCCAAGATCTGCAGTGTAGAGTTCCAATGAGTGGGGACATCACACACCTGTCTGTGAGCCGGAAGCTGCAAACGCTGCTGAAACACTGCAAGGGCGGTGGAAGCTGTAGCTGACTTTCTAAAATGGGCACACAGGCGGCGTACTTTAACCAGCAGATCCGGCAGCTCCGGGTAGGATTTTAGAAACCGCTGAACCACGAGGTTAAGCACATGGGCCAGGCATGGTACGTGTGTGAGCTCGCCTCGTCTCAGAGCCGCCACCAGGTTCCGGCCATTGTCACACACAACCATGCCTGGCTAT
Organism: Phyllobates terribilis; assembly: GCF_046119375.1. Taxonomy (NCBI): domain Eukaryota; kingdom Metazoa; phylum Chordata; class Amphibia; order Anura; family Dendrobatidae; genus Phyllobates; species Phyllobates terribilis. Next base: position 252,170,228 of record NW_027362767.1, on the reverse strand, counting down.
AGGTTCAGTGGTGTGAGCCACAGATCTGCCTGCTCTTTCAGAGCTGTCCACAACTCTTCAGCATTGTACGGTTTTTCACCTAAGCATATTAGCTTCAGCACAGCCTGTTGCCGCTTGGCCGAGGCAGTGCTTCCAGCTTGTGACTGATGTGGTCATTTCGGAGATGGAGGCTGAAGAGGAGGAGGAGGCTGAGGAGGATGAGGTGCAGGAGCTGTAGACCGTAGGGGCAACCCTGATTGACCTAGGGCCCGCAATCCTTGGCGTCGGGAGGACGTGTTCCGTTCCAAGGTCTGACTGGGTCCCAGCTTCCACTATGTTAACCCAGTGTGCCATCAGCAAGATGTACCATCCCTGCCCACAAGCACTTGTCCACGTGTCCGTGGTTAGGTGGACTTTACCGGTAACTACGTTGTTGAGAGCACGGCTAATGTTTTGGGTGACGTACTTCTGTAATGCGGGGAAGGCACACCGGGAGAAATAGTGGCGGCTGGGGACCGAGTACTGAGGGATGGCTGCCGTCATCAGGTTGCGGAATGCTTCCGTCTCCACGAGCCTAAAAGGCAACATTTCGAGCGCAAGCAGTCGTGAAATGTGAGAATTTAGTAGTGTGGCGTGTGGGGCGTCGGCTGCATATTTGCGCTTGCGTTCCAAGGACTGGGGTATGGACAACTGAACGCTGCGCTGGGACAAGGACATGGACGTGCTTCCTGATGCTGCTACTTGAGAGTGTGCAACGACAGGTGCAGGGCAGGAGGCATCTTCGCATGCACCATAGACAGGGGATTGACTTGCATACACAACAGCGGAAGAAGCAATGGTGCCACCCGCTGACACTGTTCCTGGACCCTGGGGTTCGGCCCACAAAGTCGGGTGCTTTGCTGCCAGGTGTCTGATCATGCTGGTGGTGGTCAGGCTGGTCGTTTTGCCACCCCTGCTGATGATGGCCTGAAGGTGGTGCAAATGGCCTTTTTGGGGTTATCGGCAGAGTCTTTAAAAAACAACCAGACTCGGGAAGACCTAATAGTTGTACTGGCAACTTCCTTCGTGTTGGTGTTACGGGGAACGGTTGCCTGCCTTCTGTCTGCGGCCACCACACTGCTTCTTCCTTTCTGTTGGGGTGCTCTGCCTCCCTCCCCCTGTGTGCTGCTGTCCTCGCTCTGCATGTCCTCCTGCCAGGTTGGGTCAGTTACTATATCGTCTGTTACGGATCCGGGTGGTGGAACCTCTGTGCTGCGGTGCAAGGAGGGACCCAGAGGGGCGTAACTAAGTATCAACTCAGACCGACCCAGGTCGTACCGCGGCTAACGACTCCGTGACCAGGGAGGGACCGAGCAGAGGGACCAGGTGCTACTCTGGGGACGACCTTATAAGGGAGCAGGTGACTCCCACGGGTCAGATGGCTGAGACTGACCGATACTGCAGATGGGCACAGCAAGGAGGCTGACGAGAGGTCCGGGTAGATGAACTCGCAGAGACAGCAAGCGACAGGCGGGAGTCTCTAGGTAGGCTGTCAGGTGGTCACGGCAAGTGACAGGCAGGAGCCTCTAGGTAGGCTGTCAGGTGGTCACGGCAAGTGATGGGCAGGAGTCTCCAGGTAGGCAGACAGGTGGTCACGGCAAGTGACGGGCAGGAGCCTCCAGGTAGGCTGACAGGTAACAGGCAGGTGCTTCCAGGTAAGCAGGCGGGTGAGGCCCATAGACAGACTGGCGGACTGAATGGAAGACAGACTGTCGGGCAGGAGAGTAGTCAGGCTGGCGGACAGGACTGATAGTCAGGCTGGCGGGCAGGACTAGTAGTCAGGCTAGCAGCGGGAACTGAGGGCTGAAGCAGAAGTTAGAACACTGTGCATCAACTATTGCTCGGGCACCTCCATTTTGGAGGAGGTGCCTTATATATGGGAGGACCTCCGGCAATTGGCCGGGGACTCCTTAGGGCGGCGCGCGCGGCCCCTTTAAGAGGGAGGGAACGCGCTCGCCCTAAGCACAGTGCCCGGGAAGCTGAGCATGCCGGCAGCAAAAGCAGGAAGAGGAGCGCTGGAGGACGCTGGGCAGGGAGCGCGGCGGTGAGAGGGACGGCGTCTCTGCCTGGCAGAGGGCAGAGACGCCGATGCTACATTGTCCACCACCTCGTCTTCCACTTCCGCACTCTGGTCCTCCTCCTGACTTTCTGGCAATTGTGTCTCATCATCGTCCACCTCTTGTGACACTTTCCCACCGTCGCCTTCGTGTGACGGTGGCTGCTCAAATAGTTGGGCATCGCTACAAGCGATATCCTCTTGCCCCACTTCAAGTGGACTGGGTGAGAGGCCCGAATCTATAAATGGAAAAGTGAACAGCTCTTTAGAGCGTCCAAGTGTGGGATCAGTTGTCTCTGGGTACTCGGCATGGTGGGAGGAAGGAGGATCAGGGTGAAGAATATGCGGTCCAGACTCACGGCTACTGAGACTTGACCGTGTGGAAGACAGGTTGGTGGTGGTAGTGGCTAAGTGACTGGAAGCATTATCCGCTATCCAACCAACAACCTTTTGACACTGCTTTGGGTTCAATAGTGGTGTGCTGCGGTCCCCTAGAAATTGGGACAGGAAGGTCAGGCGAGAAGATGTGGGTGTTTGTTGTGGCACAATTTCGGCTTGCCCACTGCCTTGTCCTCGGCCGCTGCATGCACCATTACCATCACGTCCAGTTCCCCGTCCCTTGCCACGTGCCTTGCCCATTTTAAATGGAGGGCAGTATCTTCCACGCTCACTACAAATGACTGAGTTTGGAGCGAACTTATATGTGAGCCGTTTGACGGAGAAAACACAGTTTTAAATACCTGGCCTGTAGGTAAGTAGTTTGAACAGCAAGCTGCTGTGAATTGCTTCACTGACACACTGAAATTTTTTTTTAATGGAGGCCAGAAATGGCAGTATTTTCTGAAAACGTATATGTGATCCGTGTGACGCAGAAAACACATTTTTAAATACCTGGCCTGTAGGTAACTATTTTGAACAGCAATCAGTGTCAATTGCTTCACTGACACACTGAAATTTTTTTTTAATGGAGGCCAGAAATGGCAGTATTTTGTGAAAACGTATATGTAATCCGTGTGACAGAGAAAACACAGTTTTAAATATCTGACCTGTAGGTAACTGTTTTGAACAGCAAACCAATGTCAAAAACTTTGCTGACACACTGAAAGAATTTTTTAATGGAGGCCAGAAATGACAGTATTTTCTGACAACGTATATGTGAGCCATGTGATGGAGAAAACACAGTTTTAAATACCAGGCCTGTAGGTAACTATTTTGAACAGCAATCTGGTGTCAATTGCTTCACTGACACACTGAATTTTTTTTAATGGAGGCTAGAAATGGCAGAATTTTCTGAAAACGTATATGTGATCCGTGTGACGCAGAAAACACATTTTTAAATACCTGGCCTGTAGGTAACTATTTTGAACAGCAATCTGGTGTCAATTGCTTCACTGACACACTGAAATTTTTTTTTAATGTAGGCCAGAAATGGCAGTATTTTCTGAAAACATATATGTGATCTGTGTGACGAAGAAAACACAGTTTTAAATACCTGGCCTGTAGGTAACTGTTTTGAACAGCAAACCAGTGTCAAAAACTTTGCTGACACACTGAAAAAATTTTTTTATGCAGGCCAGAAATGGCATTATTTTCTGAAAACGTATATGTGATCCGTGTGACGGAGAAAACACAGTTTTAAATATCTGGATTTTTAGCGCTGTAATATGGAAAGGACCTGGCTGTATTCTGCAGTGCCAACAAGCAAATGGCACAGAAAAACGGCGTTCTCTGGATTGCTTTTTAAGCAAATTATGAGGATTAAGATGCAAAAAAAATTATTCCTGGCCCCTGAGACCTGAGCCTATTTCTAGAAATATAACAGCAGCAGACAGAACTGGAATGGAGCCTCTTGTCCTATGTGCACTGCAGTCTGTTATATACCCTGCCTGCCTATATACACTGCCTGCCTGATATCTCTGCAGATGGATTAGTTAGTCCTCAAAAGGACTGTTTGTTAAGATGGATATGTGTAATGTACGGTTTTTCTCCCTACACTACCTAATACACGATTAAATCTCTCCCTGACACAGCAGCAGCTCTCCCTACACCATCTGATCCGGAGTGACTGTGACGAGCATGGCGGCGCCAGGTCTTATATAGACCTGATGACGCTGTGCGGCCAGCCAAATACTGTAATGCCCTCAACCAACATGGCTACGGCATTACAGTGCATGGCAGGCAATCCCTGCATGTTCATTGGCTCTCTAAAGAGCGCCAAACATGCAGGGAGGGGACCAGAGTTCCCACCCGAGCAACCCGGAAATACTCGCCGAGCTTGTCGAGCACCATGATGCTCGGGCGAGTACCGAGTAGTGGCGAGCGCGTTCGCTCATCACTAATGGTCAGTACACATGCAAACTAATTATTATAACTGAATGGCAGATATTCTAATGTGTATATACATCATAAAGGAAGTATTGTATGAATATAGATTTCTCTGGAGTTTTATCAGGGGGGGTTGTATTAGGCTATGTGCCCACGATGCAGAAATGCTCCGGATTTTTCCTGAGCGTTTCTGCATCTCCCTGGCAGAAAAAAACGCATGTGGATTGTACATGCGTTTTTCCTGCCAGGGACATGCGGATGTGAAGCGTTCTTCACATGCATTTCCGCATGTGGGTAGACAAGCTCTTTCCAAGCGATTTTGGCATCACTTGGAAAGTGCTTGTCAACTTGGTCACACTATATAAATCCATGCAAACGGAAACAGTGTGACCTTAAAGAATGGTTAAAAATAAAAAAAATGAATCTATACTTACCTTCTGATGGCCCCCGGAGTCTTGCTTCGCTCCGTTCTCCCTTGTCGGCAGCTCGCGGTACACTGCACTGAAGGACCTGCCATCACATGACTATGACGTCAGCGTTGGTCCTTCAGTCCACCGCGATTTGCCGGCAAGGGAGGAAGAGCGCAGCGGGGGACATCAGAAGGTAAGTATAATATTTATTTTATTTTTTTTTTTTTTTTTCACAGGTTCTATGGTACCCAGGTCCGGAGGAGAGTCTCCTGTCCGCTAGACCCGGGTACCATCCACACATTGAAACGCGTGGAATGCGCATCTACATATGCAGTGATGCGCAATCCATGCGTTTCAATGCAAGTCAATGGCGGCGAAAACACAGCACTTCCGCAAAATAATTGGTAGTGCTGCGTTTTTTTCCGCAATGATAATCCGCAGCGGAAATTTCCGCAGCATGTGCACAGCACATGCGGATTATCATTGGGGAACATGGCAAGCCTTCTACCATGCATTTTTTAAACGTTTCTGCAGCGTTTTTGCCGCTGCGGAAACGCTTAAAAAACGCATCGTGGGCACACAGCCTTAGTTTGTTTGAATGGAAAAAAGTCGAATCCTTGGAAGATGATGACAGCTTTATTATATTTTATGTATAACGATAATATATAATGAAACCATATAACACTGAATATCTCTTTGTTCTACTGATCTATCTTTGTAAAAACTTTATTGTGTAAAAATGATCTGATTAAAAAAAAAAAGAAAATACTGGAAGAGGTCATGTTGCTTTATGCTGAAGAAGAAATGCTCTTGAAATGGGTGATTCAGTGTGACAACAACCCCAAACACACCAGCAAGCAGGCAACATCCTGGTTCCAGACCAACAAGATTGATGTTATAAAGTTGCCAGCCCAATCCCCAGGCCTCAATCCAATTGAGAATCTGTGAAGTGACATAAAAAATGCTGTTTTTTAATACATAACCTAAGAATGCAAAAGAACTGTGGAATGTAGCTCAGTCAGGTTGGGCTGGACTTTGTGTTCTCAGGTGTCAGATGTTAGTTGACTCCAGGCCACACAGACTTAAAGCAGTTATTAGAAATATAGGTTATAAAACTGAATATTAGCTCAGTGATTAACCAAAGAGTCAAGTCTTTAAGCAAATGTCAGGTTATATAGTAAATATTCAAGTTTGTAAATGACAATGTAGACACTGTTATTTTTTAGAGCAGTCTATTATTCCTTTTTCTTCATTTTTAGTTTAAAAATTCATGTTTTGCTCATGTTTTCACTTGGACTTGAATGTGCAGCTCCCAGTTCCTTTGTGTACATGGAAATAAATGCTATTAAGAGGATTGAGCTTTTTCTCAGTTATTTTAAACACACAAGCTATTATTTTGCACATAACTGTATGACAGGGTTGCAGTGTAAATCCCATAAAAAATGCGATTCAGACAAAATTCCCAAATGAAACCATTTACTATAATGAGGCAGAAATGGAGACACTTTGGACTACGTTTGACATCTGTTCCAGTGGTATCTCTCTTTTTACACTGTTTAGAACTGTGGTCGACCACACTTGTGCATTAAAAAGACGCCCAAAATAACATGACACCACCGGAACAGAGACGAGACGGAGTCAAAAGTGACTTCATCTGCCTCATTATAGTGAGAGGTCCTGTTGGGGTTTTTGTCTGAATCACGTTTTTTGGGATTTACATGGATATCCCGACGTAAATGCTCAGCGGAGAGCGCAGAATATATGTAAACGGAGCCCTACTCTGATTTTTGAGAGGTAGAATGAACAAATAAACAGCAGTACAAGAATAGTTTTTATTTTTGCGCGGTTCACCATGTGGCTTTATTCTTCAGGTCAGTGCGATTCCAGATTAATAATTTTTTTTAGGTTTTGCTGCTATCACACGCTAAAAATACTTTTTTTATAGAGAACAGTTTTTGTGTCGCCATATTCTGAAAGCTATAACTTTTATATTTTTTGACAAACAGAGCTGTACAAGGGCTTATTTTTTGCGCGATGAGTTGAAGATTTTTTTGATACCATTTTGGGTGACATAACATTTTTTGACTGCTTTTTTTCAGATTTTTCAGATGCAGACGAACAAAAACCAGCAATTCAGTTATTGTATTTATTTTTACATTTTTGCGCTGTTCACCACACGGTAAAAGTGATGTGACCAATTTGTTCATCGTGTCAGAACGATTACAGCAATACCAGATTTATATATATATTTTATGCTTTGCTACTTTTAGGGATATGGTTGTTTGTTATTTTACTTTTTTTTCAGAAAAACGATGGTTCGCGGATGGAGTGTAATAAAAAAAATTGTAGAACCGTGTGTTTTTTATTTCATTAAAATACTTAATTCTGGCCGTGTCTTTTATTGAAAAAGCAGCGACTATTTTACTCATAGATGCCCTCCATTACTAACCTGGGCTTCACATCAGCCGCCAATTCAAAGCTGACATGAACCCCAACCCCATTACCCCACTCGCCACCACTACAGGGCAGTGGGAAGAGCGGAGGCTAAGCGCCAGATTTGGTGCATCTTATGGATGCGCCATTTCTGGGACTGCTGAGGGGTGATATTAATAGCCGTGGAGGTGGCTGGTATCCATGGCCCCTTTTTTTAATTTTAGGCTCTGTGCCCACGATCCGATAATTAAAATATGTTCTGGAGGAGGAGTCTCATGCAGACCAATGTCCGGTCCATAGTCTGGAACAGCTTATTTACATGTAAGAAAAATGTGGATATCTCTGGAAAAAGACATTGGATCGCAGTTATCAAGGTACCATTTTATTCAGCGTCCTATGACCTACATGCCCATATAGACAGCTTAGGATGGTAGATCCTATTTACAAATTCCCTTTTAAATGACGCAAGTCGGATGTCATCTGCGTGCTGTGCATTTGAAATGCAGACATTATCATTAGAACTGGCGAGTTTCATCAGCAAATTGGACCAAACTTGGGCTTCTCTCTGGCGTAGAAGGGAGGAGGGGAGAGGAAATGTAGAAAGCTTACCACGTTGTCGATTTCAAAACCATATGTCAGCCGGAATCCATCCTGAGGGTGCCGCACCCATTGGGCTACTCTCTGGTTTTGCCTTACAGGCATGTGAAAAGGCACGTAGTCTGTAGTTTGTCCCTGTGCCATCTGTTAAAAAAAGTAGATAGCAAACACTAAAGATCGCTATGTGGCCCTGCTACATCGCAGCATATTACAAATTAAGGCTGTGTGCCCACGATGCGTTTTTAATGCGTTTCTGCAGCGTTTTTGCAGCTGCGGAAACGCATTAAAAACGCATGGTAGAAGGGCAGCAATGTTCCCCAATGATAATCCGCATGTGCTGTGCACATGCTGCGGAAATTTCCGCTGCGGATTATCATTGCGGAAAAAAACGCAGCACTACCAATTATTTTGCGGAAGTGCTGCGTCTTCGCCGCCATTGACTTGCATTAGACCGCATGGATTACGCATCACTGTATATGTAGATGCGTAATCCAAGCATTCTAATGTGCGGATGGTACCTGGGTGTAGATGAGAGAAGAGTCTCATCCACACCCAGGTACCATTAAAAAATCTGTAAAAAAAAGAATAAAATAAAAAATAAATGTATATTTACCTTCCGGCGGCCCACGCTGCGCTCCTCCTTGCTTCCCGGTGGATTGAAGGACCTGCGCTGACGTCAGAGTCATGTGACGGGTCACGCGACGCTGACGTCGGCAGGTCTTTCAATCCACCGCTGTCAGCAAGGGAGAACGGAGTGTAAAGCAGGACGCCGGGGGCCATTGGAGGGTAAGTATACATTTATTTTTTTACATTCTCTCGGGTCACACTATATAAATCCATGCCATTTGCATGGATTTATATAGTGTGACCTAGTTGTCACAAGCACTTTCCAAGTGATGCTAATCGCTTGGAAAGAGCTTGTCAATTCGCATGCGGAAATGTCAGTGAATAACGCTCCATTTCCGCATGTCCCTGGCAGTAAAACGCATGTACAATCCGCATGTACAATCCGCATGCGTTTTTTTCTGCCAGGGAGATGCAGAAACGCTCAGGAAAAAATCCTGAGCATTTCTGCATCGTGGGCACATAGCCTAATACAAGTGAATGGGGTAACATTGCGACCATAACAAGCAAGTCACAAAAAAATCCGACATAGTTCGACTTTTTGTAACTTGACATGGCCTCTGGACCACGGTCCTGAGCAGGGCCGGCGTCACCACCAGGCGCACCCGGTGAAGTGCCGGGGCCCTGAGCAGGCGGGGGGCCCACTCACCATCGGGCACCCCAGCGCGCTATGGGACCCGTGAGTGGTGCGGTGCCGGCGTCAGAACCCGCTCCCCCCCGCTTGCTCAGGCCCCAGCACAATACTTACCTCTCCCCGTGCCTCCGGAGCAGCTCCGGTCTCTTCCGCAGCTGCTGCACTGTGACGTCTCAGGTCAGAGGGCGCGGTGACGTATTTACACCGCGCTCTCTCCTGAGCCATCACAGGCAGCGCAGAGCGGGAAGACGCCGGCGCGAGTGAGGGATCCGGAGATGCGGCAGCAGGTGAGAAATGAGGTGAGTATTTTTTTATATACAGTACAGACCAAAAGTTTGGACACACCTTCTCATTTAAAGATTTTTCTGTATTTTCATGACTACGAAAATTGTACATTGACACTGAAGGCATCAAAACTATGAATTAACACATGTGGAATTATATACTTAACAAAAAAGTGTGAAACAACTGAAAATATGTCTTATATTCTAGGTTCTTCAAAGTAGCCACCTTTTGCTTTTATGACTGCTTTGCACACTCTTGGCATTCTCTTGATGAGCTTCAAGAGGTAGTCACCGGAAATGGTCTTCCAACAATTTTGAAGGAGTTCCCAGAGATGCTTAGCACTTGTTGGCCCTTTTGCCTTCACTTTGCGGTCCATCTCACCCCAAACCATCTCGATTGGGTTCAGGTCTGGTGACTGTGGAGGCCAGGTTATCTGGCGTAGCACCCCATCACTCTCCCTCTTGGTCAAATAGCCCTTTCACAGCCTGGAGGTGTGTTTGGGGTCATTGTCCTTTTGAAAAATAAATTATGGTCCAACTAAACGCAAACCGGATGGAATAGCATGCCGCTGCAAGATGCTGTGGTAGCCATGCTGGTTCAGTATGCCTTCAATTTTGAATAAATCCCCAACAGTGTCACCAGCAAAGCACCCCCACACCATCACACCTTCTCCATGCTTCACGGTGGGAACCAGGCATGTAGAGTCCATCCATTCACCTTTTCTGCGTTGCACAAAGACACGGTGGTTGGAACCAAAGATCTCAAATTTGGACATATCAGACCAAAGCACAGATTTCCACTGGTCTAATGTCCATTCCTTGTGTTCTTTAGACCAAACAAGTCTCTTCTGCTTGTTGCCTGTCCTTAGCAGTGGTTTCCTAGCAGCTATTTTACCATGAAGGCCTGCTGCACAAAGTCTCCTCTTAACAGTTGTTGAAGAGATGTGTCTGCTGCTAGAACTCTGTGTGGCATTGACCTGGTTTCTAATCTGAGCTGCTGTTAACCTGCGATTTCTGAGGCTGGTGACTCGGATAAACTTATCCTCAGAAGCAGAGGTGACTCTTGGTCTTCCTTTCCTGGGGAGTTCCTCATGTGAGCCAATTTCTTTGTAGAGCTTGTTGGTTTTTGCAACTGCACTTGGGGACACTTTCAAAGTTTGCCCAATTTTTCGGACTGACTGACCTTCATTTCTTAAAGTAATGATGCCCACTCATTTTTCTTTACTTAGCTGCTTTTTTCTTGCCATAATACAAATTCTAACAGCTATTCAGTAGGACTATCAGCTGTGTATCCACCTGACTTCTGCACAACACAATTGATGGTCCCAACCCCATTTATAAGGCAAGAAATCCCACTTATTAAACCTGACAGGGCACACCTGTGAAGTGAAAACCATTTCCGGTGACTACCTCTTGAAGCTCATCAAGAGAATGCCAAGAGTGTGCAAAGCAGTCATCAAAGCAAAAGGTGGCTACTTTGAAGAACCTAGAATATAAGACATATTTTCAGTTGTTTCACACTTTTTTGTTAAGTATATAATTCCACATGTGTTAAGTCATAGTTTTGATGCCTTCAGTGTAAATGTACAATTTTCATAGTCATGAAAATACAGAAAAATCTTTAAATGAGAAGGTGTGTCCAAACTTTGGTCTGTACTGTATGTATGAAGGCATGGTGGGGGAGAACAAGTGACATCCTGCATGGGGCATTATATGGGGGGGGGAACAAGTGACATCCTGCATGGGGCATTATATGGGGGGGAGGTGGCATCCTGCATGGGGCATTATATGGGGGGGAGTGGTGACATCCTGCATGGGGCATTATATGGGGGGGAGAGGTGACATCCTGCATGGGGCATTATATGGGGGGGGAGAGGTGACATCCTGCATGGGGCATTATATGGGGGGAGAGGTGACACCCTGCATGGGGCATTATATGGGGGGTAGAGGTGACATCCTGCATGGGGCATTATATGGGGGGAGAGGTGACATCCTGCATGGGGCATTATATGGGGGGGGGGAGGTGACATCCTGCATGGGGCATTATATGGGGGGAGAGGTGACATCCTGCATGGGGCATTATATGGGGGGTAGAGGTGACATCCTGCATGGGGCATTATATGGGGGGGAGAGGTGACATCCTGCATGGGGCATTATATGGGGGGGTGACATCCTGCATGGGGCATTATGTGGGGGCCAGTATTCTGTATGGAGCTTTATAAGGGGGCCAGTATCCTCTATGAAGCGTTATATGGGGGCCAGTATCCTGTATGGAGCATTATATGGGGACCAGTATCCTGTATGGAGCGTTATATGGGGACCAGAATCCTGTATGGAGCATTATATGGGGACCAGTATTCTGCATTGAGCAATATATCGGGCCCATAATACTGTATGGAGGACTATACTGTCCGGTCTGCACTGTGGGCTGCGAGGATTCACCGGTTTCTGAGCTATTGTAGAATTTGCAATAGATATTGCTCATGTAATGTAAGAAGTGAAATCTTCGGCATTGTACTATATATATATTTCTCTGCAGTATCTGTGCATCATGAATTGTGGTATGTGCTAAAGGGGCCCACTGAGACTCTTTCGCCCAGGGCCCACAAATACCTGGAGCCGGCACTGGTCCTGAGAATCAATTCACTGGCCTCTAAATAATTAAACCATAAAGGGTGCATATTGCATATTGACCAAAATAAATGTGTCTGGATACAACATTAAAATGTATTGAAAAATGTAAAATCCAGTTTATACAATGTTTGCTTCCCGAAACTCATGCAGTTTAGACAGGCTGTCTTGAAAATGAACAAGCAAACCAATCATTGGTTGGGTGAAAGGATCTTTTGGCTGGGTGATAGTCTGGTACTACAGCTCCAATCTATACAAGTGTATAGGGCTGAGCCGCAATACCATGCAATCTGTAGACAGGTGTGATGCTGTTTTTGTGGTGAGCAGCCATGCTTTTTTAATGGTGGACATAAACATAAGGATGTTATAGACAGACAGCAATTGGGCATGTTAAAAGCCAACATGCCTGATCCATGTTATTCCCAACATTTGTTAATGGGGGGTATACTGAAGTCATCATTTTCACAGGATCGGAAGACCATCCAATGGGGATATGTCAGGATATAGGGATATCCTGACTTCCCTCTATGCCCATTCCACTGGGTGTCAAGAAGAAGGGTGAAGCATGTTGGATTTCAACTAGCCTGATCCTCTTGTTCTAATGGGGGAGGTATCAGGAAGCAACTTAAAATGTATCAATCTGCACCAAAAATTACATATAAAAAATGTTACACTCGCGCTCGGACTGACTGGCGTGAGCGGGATTAGTGATCCCACTGTACCATGAACCGAGGAGTGCCTGGAGGGACGTAACTAAGTATCAACTCGGTCCGACCAAGGTCACTCGGTGGCTTAGTCGACTCCGTGAACAAAGGAGGAACCGAGCAGAGGGACCAGGTGCTACTCCAGGTCAGACCCCGGTCACAGCTGTTGACCCACACAGGGGAATGCAGGAACAGGCAGGTTAGACTGATATACAGACAGGTGGGTACTGGCTGGCACGGCTGGTATGAAGACAGGTGGGTATTGGCAGGCACGGCTGGTATGCAGACAGGAGAGGACTGGCAGGCTCGGCTGGCATGCAGACAGGTGGGCACTGGCAGGCACGGCTGGTATGCAGACTGGCAGGTACTGGCAGGTAGGAACGCAGGTAGGATATGGACCAGTTCAGACTGGGACACAGGAACGGAGCCGCAGGTGCGGTGGACAGCAGAGCAGAGCGAAACCGCAGGTGCGGTGAACAAGCAGAGCGGAGCAAAACCGCAGGCGCGGTGAACAAGCAGAGCGGAGCAAAACCGCAGGTGCGGTGAGCAAGCGAAGCAGAGCGGAACAGCCGGAGCGGTGAACAAGCAGAGCAGAATAGAACCGCAGGTGCGGTAAATAAGCGGAGCAGAGCGGAACCGCCGGAGTGGTGAACAAGCAAAGCGGAGCAAAACCGCAGGCGCGGTGAACAAGCAGAGCGGAGCAAAACCGCAGGCGCGGAGAACAAGCAGAGAGGAGCAAAACAGCCGGAGTGGTGAACAAGCAGAGCGGAGCAGAACAGCAGGTGTGGTAAACAAGCGAAGCAGAGCGGAACCGCCGGAGCGGTGAACAAGCAGAGCAGAATACACTGTGTTCCAAATTATTATGCAAATAATATTTTCTCAGATTTTCCCAAATTACCTATATGAATTGCAGTCATTGTAATTTTCCAGTCAAATAACTATTAGAGTACAATTGAAAGGTTTTTGTACAAACTGCCTATGATAACAGAATATTTTTAAAAAAATAAAAAACTCAAACTGCACTCAAAATGCATGTTCCAAATTATTATGCACAGCAGAATTTTCAACCTTTTCATTTTAATAAAGAACAAAAAAATGGTCATTTTTGAAATTATAAGCATTAGCAGGTTATTACAAACTGAAATCAAACAGTTTTCAACTCAAAACTTTATTCTAGGTGATGTTACATTTGCACATAGGACCGCTTGTTCGAAAGGAGCTTCTGAACTCTCTCGTCCATTGAATTTGTCAGGTTTTGGATGGTTTCTGCTTTAATTGTTTTGCAAGAGGACAGAATACCCTCCCAGAGCTGTTGCTTAGATGTGAACTGCCTCCCGCCATCATAGACACTCCTTTTGATGATGCTCCAGAGGTTCTCAATGGGGTTGAGGTCAGGGGAGCATGGGTGCCACACCATAAGTTTGTCCCCTTTTATGCCCATAGCAGCCAGAGATGCAGATGTGTTATGTGCAGCATGAGACGGGGCATTATCATGCATGAAATGATCTCGATGGTCCAGATGGATGGAGTGGAGGATGGCTGGTTGATGGCCACCCCATGCAAACACGGCTACGGCGCTAACAAGGAGGAGGTGGAGTAATGTTTTGGGCTGGAATCATGGGGAGAGAGATTGTCGGCCCTTTTAGGATCCCTGAAGGGGTAAAGATGAACTCCAAAATGTATGCTGACTTTCTCAAACAGCACTTCCTTCCATGGTTCAAGAAGAAGAACCGTGCATTCCGCAGCAAGATCATTTTCATGCATGATAATGCCCCGTCTCATGCTGCACATAACACATCTGCATCTCTGGCTGCTATGGGCATAAAAGGGGACAAACTTATGGTGTGGCACCCATGCTCTCCTGAACTCAATCCCATTGAGAACCTCTGGAGCATCATCAAAAGGAGTGTCTATGATGGCTGGAGGCAGTTCACATCTAAGCAACAGCTCTGGGAAGGTATTCTGTCCTCATGCAAAACAATTAAAGCAGAAACCATCCAAAACCTGACAAATTCAATGGACGAGAGAGTTCAGAAGCTCCTTTCGAACAAGGGGTCCTATGTGCAAATGTAACATCACCTAGAATAAAGTTTTGAGTTGAAAACTGTTTGATTTCAGTTTGTAATAACCTGCTAATGCTTATAATTTCAAAAATGAACATCTTTTTGTTCTTTATTAAAATGAAAAGGTTGAAAACTCTGCTGTGCATAATAATTTGGAACATGCATTTTGAGTGCAGTTTGAGTTTTTTATTATTTTAAAAATATACTGTTATCATAGGCAGTTTGTACAAAAAACTTTCAATTGTACTCTAATAGTTATTTGACTGTAAAATTAAAATGACTGCAATTCATATAGGTAATTTGGGAAAATCTGAGAAAATATTATTTGCATAATAATTTGGAACACAGTGTAGAACCGCAGGTGCGGTAACGAAGCGGAGCAGAGCGGAACCGCCGGAGTGGTGAACAAGCAGACCAGAACGGAGCAGAAGGTGAAGGCAGACAGGACAGGGCTCTGTTCACATGGAACAGACTGGAAAATACAGGAAGATGGTTAGAACACAGGAGGTAGATACGGAGGAAGGGAAAGGGGACAAGCAGAACCAGATACACACAAGGTACTTACAATGAAGTAGCGAGTGGACACAAAACTCACAAACAGAAGTACAGAGACAATGAGTTGGATTAGGTGCAGGTTCAGACACTGAAGGAAAAGGGAAGATTCGGATATAGAGACAAACAGGTAACGGGGTAGGACACTGTTCAGACAGGAACTGAACCGGGAACAAGATACAGGAATGAGCCTGGGAACTCAGCCCCCAGGGTGGCGGAAACAGACTAGAAGTCAGAGATACAGGTAGCGGCCCTGGGTACTCGGCCCCCAGGGTGGCGGAAACAGACTAGAAGTAACAGGTACAGGTAGAGGCCCTGGGTACTCAGCCCCCAGGGTGGCAGACAGACAGGAGTCAGGACAGGACCTGGCAACTAACAGTTGCAAAGAACACAGACTGTAAGAAAGTGTTGCTCAGGCACCTCCCACTGGGTGGAGGGGGTTTAAGTATCCAGTGACTCACAGCAATAGGCTGGGGATGCATTAAGACAGTGCACACAGTAGCTATAAGAAACAAGCAGAAAGTCGCGCCGACACCCTAAGCAATCAGACGAGAGACATGGACAGAGCAGGTACTGGAGCAAAGAGTGCAGCATGGACTGACAGGTAAGATTGCGGTCTTGCATGGTGGGAGGTGGTGCACTATGCAAGCACGCCGCCAGGGATGTTACAAAAAAGTAGTGCAAACCAACTAAAAGGTATTGCAAAGTTAGACAAAAGTACCTAAAGATGCGCTAAATCATTCAGCGTGAGACACTGTGATGTATTTGGCTTTTTCAAACTATTTACCGTAGATACTTGAGTATAAGCCGACCCTAATATAAGCTGAGGCACCTAATTTTGCCACAAAAAACTGGGAAAACGTATTGACTTGAGTATAAGCCTAGGGTGAGAAATGTGTGGCGCCACTGAGGGTTCGGTCGCTACAGAGGTACTGCATCTCACCCAGAGGTGTGGTGTCTCACTCTCAGGTAAGGAAGGAGTACAGCCCGGGACCCTAACACCTGCATCCAACACGTTCCACTTCAGTAGGGGCAGGGCGAGATTGCTCATAAGGGAGAGCACAGTCCCTGGTCCCTAGCTGAAGGGTGGAACTATGTAGAGGGTGTGGGTGGAGGAAGTATATTAGGGGAGCACATGAAAGGAAGTAATATAAAAGAGGGAACCATCTTGGGAAGACAGGTCAGTCTAAAGTGAGAGGAGTTGGGAGCAGGAGCTCTGCAGGAGCTCTGCTCAGGAGGAGGGCCTGAGGAGAGGCCCATGACTGAAGGAGAGAGGAGTAGGAGAGAAGGCTCCAGGATCTAGGAAGGGACCCCAGGGGCACGGGCAGTGCTGGAGGCCACCCGTACGCCCGAATCCACCAGGAGGTGGAGGGGTCAGGCCACACAAAGGGGACCGGTCCCTCAACTAGCGGAGGACTTTATGTCTCAACTAGAAACCGGAGGCTGCAGTATTTCAAGTCCTGCAGCCACCAGTCCATATCAGTCTCACCAAGAAGGTAGCCATCGAGGACCCAGGGGACGGAACAGACGTCGCCCGACAAGGCCCGCGGGTACCGGATTGGGACACTAGGTATGAGGTGCAGGGAGACGGCCAGAGAGAGAGAACACACAGAAGGGGGTCCCGCTAAGTACTCCGGAGATATCTGAGGGTTGACCGAACCCCTCCCTGAGTAAGCGCAGCACGACGAGGGAAGTTACACTGGTACCTGTAACTTGGACTGCAACAACCTTGAGTAAAGACCCTGAGGACTGCACCCCACTGTCTCTGTGATTATTATCTGCCCCAGCACCCCTGCACTACAACGCCCAACATCACCTATAACATTTACCACATTCCCTGCCCTGGAGCTAAGCTCTGCCTGTGGAGAGCTGAACCAACCCGGCTGCACCAACATCAGCTCCAGAGGTTCTGCACAGCAGTGGCGGCTCCATATAGAAGCATACCACAGGTGGCGTCACGAACTATATATATAAAATCACAAAATCCCTTGTAAATAAACCCCTTTTGAATGACCGCCCTGGGTTACGGACCGGGTCACCGCCACTGTGACATCTCCCCAAGCAACGACCGGCCCGGCACCGAGTACCCCACGGCCCAGGCGGCGTGTCAAATGCAGCAGCAAATAGTAAGTTTCAAAATGCTCCATGCTGTATGGGCCCTATATAATGCTGCATGCTATATGGGACCCCATATAATGCTCCATGTTGTATGGGCTCCATAAAATGCTCCATGCTATATGGGCCCCATATGATGCTCTATACTGTATTGGCCCCATATAATGCTCCATGCTGTATGGGCTCCATATAATGCTCCATGCTGTATGGGCTCCATATAATGATCCATGCTGTATGGGCCCCATATTATTCTCCATACATAAAAAAAAATAAAAAAAAAAATACTCACCTCTCCTCGCTGCCGGTGATCTGCTCCGGACTCCTCAGTGCCGCCATCTTCCCGCTCTCTTCAATGTGACTGCTCAGCACAGAGGGCATGCTGTAAAGACGTCATCGCACCCTCTGCCCTGAGACGTCACAAGTCAGGAGAGGCGGAAGAGACGACCTGTGGAGGAACAGGGAGAGGTAAGTATTGTGCTGGGGCCCTGATAGCGTCCCAGTGTCCCCGATGGCGAGTGGGCCCCCCCGCCTGTTAAGGGCCCCGGAACTTGTCTGGGTGCTGACGCAGTCCCTGGGTAAGTGGGACCCTCACTCGAGTATAAGCCAAGGGGGGCTTTTTCAGCATAAAAAATGTGCTGAAAAAGTCGACTTATACACGAGTATATACGGTATTGTAAATTTGTTCTGTTTAAACAATTCAAGGAATTAGTAAATTATAGGGGGAGGAGGGAAGGGGCAGAAAAAAATACACACTACTTATGTGGCGCCCCTGCGGGTTCAGTCGCAACAGAGGTACTGCATCTCACCCAGAGGTGTGGTATCTCACTCTCAGGTAAGGATGGAGTACTACCCGGGACCCACACACTTGCATCCATTACACCCCATTTCAGAGGGAAGGGCGAGATTTCTCCTAAGGGAGAGCACAGTCCCTGGTCCCTAGCTGGAGGGTGGAACCATGTAGTGGGTGTGGGTGGAGGAAGAAGCACAGGGGAGCACTTCAGTAGGAGTATAAAAAGGGGAGCCATCTTGGGAGTGGTCAGGACAGTCTGAGGAGAGCATGTGGGAGCAGGAGCTCTGTAGGAGCTCTGCTCAGAGAAGAGGGCCTAGACAGAGAGGCCCAGGACGACTGGCTGAAGAGGAAGGGTGCAGAGGAAGGCTCCAGGAGTGAGGGGATCCCAGGGGCACGGCGAGTGCGGAAGCCACCTGTGCACCTGAATCTGCAGGACAGTGGAGGGATCAGGCCGCAAAGGGGACCGGCCCCTAACTAGTGGAGAACTACAAGGCTCAGCTACAAACCGGAGGCTTCTGTACTTTCAGGGTGCAGCTGCTCACAACCGCAACTACATCGCTAAAAAGGTAGCCACATAGGATTCAGGGGACTGTAGGTTGCCCGCCAAAATCCGAGGTTACAGGCTTGGGACACTGGTTGCGAGGCGTAGGGCAGGATGGTGAGAGCCAGCGCAGGAAGACGACCCAGGAAGGCACACAGAAGGGGTCCTGTTATGTACTCTTGAAACACCTGGGAGTTTGCTGAACCCCTGCCTTGGTAAACACAGGACGGCGTGGGAGGTTACCCTGGTCCTGGTAACCTGGAGTGCAACAACTGTGAGTAAACCTTGAAGACTGCACCCCACTGTGTCCTAGAATTATTATCTGCGCCATCACCTGCACTACACTGCACAGCAACATCTACCTCATTAACCATGACTTACTGCCCTGGAGCTAAGCTCTGCCTGTGGAGAGCTGAATCAACTCTGCTGCGTCATCATCAGCTCCAGAGGATCTGCACCGCAGCGGCGGCTCCATATAGCCGCATACCACAGGTGGCATCACGAACATTATATAAAAACTCTATTCCCTTTTCTTTAATTCCCCTTTTATTGACCGCCCTGGGTCATGGACCGGGTCACTGCCACTGTGACATCCCCCAGCATCGACCGGCCCAGCTACGGAGTACCCCACGGCCCAGGGGGCGCGTCACTTACAAATTGTCCTACAGAAGTATGATCAATTGGTACAAATTCAGCTAGAAAAAAAAAGAACTAAGAAAACTGAGTGAATAATTCTAAATTAGTACAAGGCCCTCAACTTTTAACATTTAAATTTGAGAAGTTGAAAGGAATCAGTCCACATGACTCTTCCCTTTTTCTTGTAAAACAAGAAATATCACTTCTAGATAAACAAGTTACTGCTACATTAGACAACGAGACACAATCCTGGAGCCGCATTGCTGTAGATAACAGCTATGAATATCTAATACTATAATAAAGGAGATTCGGAGGAGAGCGCTCGTCTGACGAGGTAACAGTCTATGGATTCTATACTATCATATCTATAGCAGACAATGTGATCACTTTATCCTACATCCTAGGGAGGTTTTGGATTATTACACATTGCGGATGTTGAATCTCTTTATTGTTATTTCCCTCCTTGTAGTAGTTTGATCAGTTATTGTGTTATTTTCCAACACTACGGACTATGTTGAAGCTATGATATAAATCATGGATTTTTATAATCATTAAAATAATAATATGGTTCATGTTTTTTTATTTTTTTTATTCCATTTACCCTGTCCCCCCTCCTCTGTCAAGTATTATGCTTCAATTAAAAAATAAATCTGCAATTGCTCACCTTGTATGACAATATGTGCTCATCCTGTTATTGATTTTGTAGCCGCGACTGCTCCAACCCTAAAATATAGATAGAAATAGAATATTTTATTTATAGTCTACTGTGATTTATAGGCATCAGTAAAATCTATGGGATGAACAAGAGCATTTGGGGTGACAATCACATGGTCTGCATCCCTTGTCCTAAAGAGTGTTTAGGGATCCCCTCTCCAGTTTCTTTATACAGAGATATAGAATATTTAACCGAAGGATGATGGAAAGGAGATGGGGTGATAAGAGTTAACCAATACAGGAATGGAGTCTATATTAAAGGGGTTTTCTCTATAATATAAGATCACTTTATATGTTGGGGGTCCGACCTGCCACCTGCCATTAAGACATCACATTAAGAGATTGGAATTTATTGTTTTTTATGTGACCTGCTCACCGCTGTGTACTTTCCTGCTCATAAGATATTATCTGCTGTCAATTACAGGCAACAAAATGCATGAGACACATTATCTGCTGTAAATTATACATTTCAGAAAATATATGATAAATTAATGTATGTTGTAATAGAAAGATCAGCATTTATAGGAAGAGTTATCATCTGCTGTGAATTATAACCAGTGAATTATATGGGATAAGTTACTATTTGCGGTAAGTGATAAAACTAGCACAAAACACAAATTGTAAAGTCTAAACCTTCAGAATGTAAACATAGAAGTCATACATCATTCCTCTGGTCAGGGCTATAAATGCTATTATTATAATGAATAATTAAACTCCAGCTACTGCAGAACCTCTTTTCAGAAGTTATAGGTGTCCGTCATGTTAAGCAGACCCCTTCCTTTTCTATGAAAAAAGTTCTACAACAGCTGGGGTGTAACGCACTCCTTAGGTTATGTGCACACAGTCAGGAGCCGCCTGCGGCCTCGATGCTGCGGAATAGCTGGGCGGTTTCCGGGCACCATTTTTTTTTTTCACTTGCGGACTTTCCTCATAGATGTTAAGTCTATGGGGAAAGTTCACATGCATACCCGCAAGAGAAATTGACATGCTGCGGGTCTGAAAGACACGCTGCATGTCAGTTTCCGCGGGTGAGCAGCAGGTGCCCAGATACACACAGTAGACATGGGATTTTTAGAAATCCCATCCACTATGCTGTAACATCTGTTTGCTGCAGGTTTGACGCTGCATAACACGCAGCTTCAAACCCGCAGCGGCTCCTGACCGTCTGCACATACCCTTACACAGCAGCCAGCTGAACACTGTCTCTCTCCGCTCAGGAAAAAGTGCATGTGCTTTGTATGGGGAAGGGGGCAAGTGGTTAAGTTGCTGCCAGACTCCTCAGGTGGAGGCTTAAGGTATTTTCAACTGAGATATTTTTTTCTGTGGATTTTGAAGCAAATCTGCTCCAAAATTCCCATCAAAGAGTAGATGAAGCGATTTTGATGTAAATTTTCTATTGGATCTGCTTTAACATCGATGTCAAGAAACTTAGCTGTATGCCTAATGTGAACATGCATATGTATGTGCATATCGCATGAGTATGTGAGGGTGTAAAAGTAGGTAGGGCACAACATAGGGGGATGCCCAGACACATGCCTTGCACAGGAGTCCTTAGCTGTCAGTCTCTGCCTCAGCCTAACATGTCACACATGGATGGTCTTGATCTACCAAAGTGGGCTAATAGAGTGGTTCAGAGGATCCCAAAAATGGATCCTACAAAACAAAGATTAACCCCTTTCCGGCCCAAGGGCCTTATGGGCCAGATACATATTAGTACGCCCTGGCGATTACGCCCTCACACAGGCTGTGCTGGCGCGATTGCCGCCAGGTGTCAGTTGATTGTTGCAGCTGACACTCGGTACTATATGGTGGGAGCGGTCCCGCACCGCTCCCAGCACATTAACCCCTGAAATGCTGCGATCGAAGTCGATCGCAGCATTCTGGTGACAAGAGGAGGTAAGTGCCGGTACTCACCTCCTCTCCGGCATCCCGCGGTGTCTGTGGCCAGGTTCCGTGGTTGTCATGTGTCACCAGACAGCAGGAAGATACTTTGAGTATGCGCAGTGCGCGATCAAAGTATCTTCTGCCTGTGCAGCTGTGACAGCCTGCATAGCACAGGGATGCTGCTGCATTCCTGTGCTATACAGGAGATCAAAATGTAAAAAGTGAAAGTTCCATAGTGGGACAAATTATAAAAGTAACAAAAGTGTCAGAAAGTGAAAAAAAGAAAAATAAAAAAAAATTGTAAAAATATTTTAAAAAAATGGAAAAAAAATCTCCAAAAAATAAAAATATAATGTACCCATCAATAAATATTATTATGAAAACAAAAAAGTGCACATATTTGGTATCGCCACGTCCGGAATGACCTGACCTATAAAACTGTTCCACTAGTTAACCCTTTTAGTGAATACGGTAAAAAAAAAAAAAAAAAAAAAACGAAGCAAAAAACAATGTTTTATCATCATACCGTCAAACAAAAAATGGAATAAAATGCGATCAAAAAGATGAATGTAAATATAAATGATACCGATGAAAACGTCATCTTGTCCCGCAAAAAATAAGCTGCCATACAGCTCCATCAGCCGAAAAATAAAAAAGTTATAGCTCTCAGAATAAAGCAATGCAATAAAAAAATCTTTTTTCTATAAAATAGATTTTATTGTGTAAAAGCCCCAAAACATAAAAAAAAGATATAAATGTGGTACCGCTGCTGTAAACATACTGCCCCAAAGAATAAAGCTACCTTATCAATACTAGACACACGTGGAACGGCATAAAAAAAACAACAAAATAACAAATTCCTGAATTGTTGTTTTTTATTTATTCGGCCTCCCAAAAATCGGAATAGAAAGCGATCAAAAAATGTCACGTGCCTGAAAATGGAACCAATAAAAACATCAACTCGTCTTGCCAAAAAAAAGCCATCACATGACTCGGCCGAAATATGGAAAAATTATAGCTCGAAAAATATGGCGATGCAAAAACTAGTCTTTGCAAAAAAAAGCGTTTTTTAGTGTGTGACAGCTGTCAATCATAAAAACCCGATATAAATCTGGCATCGCTGTAATTGCACCGACTCGGAGGATAAAGTCGTCTAATCACTTATACCGCACAAGGAAAGGGGTAAAAAATAAACTCTAGGGTTAGGGTTGTGCTAGGGTTAGGTTTGTGCTAGGGTTAGGGTTAGGCTTGTGCTAGGGTTGTGTTGGGGATGGGATTTTTTCAAAAGTAAAGAAAAAAAAAAAAGTAGACTAGTGTTGAGTGCAAGTGCTCGCTACTTGAGTTTGCATCGGGTGCTTGGGTATGCACCGAGTATCGCGGGTGTTCGAGTGACATGCTCGAGTCTCTGCCCCATATGCTTCGCAGCCAAAAAAACCTTGCGGGGATTGCCTACCATGCATGAGAGATCCCTGCATGTTTTGTTTTGGGTGTCTAACAACTGTGAAACATGCGGAAGGGGACTTGAGCACGTCACTCGAGAACTTGCAATACATGATACATACCTGAGTACCTGATGCAAACTCAGGTAGCGAGCACTTGCACTCAAGACTAATGACAACTTATTCAATATGATGACCTAATGTTATCAATTTCTGTGTCATACCTCTGGGTTCAAAATGTTCACTATACCCCTTGATAAAATCCTTGAAGGGTCTAGTTTCCAAAATGAGGTCACTTGTGGGGGGTTTACACTATTTAGAAACATCAGGGGGCTCTCCAAACGCGACATGGCATCAGCTCTCAATTCTAGCCAATTTTGCATTCAAAAAGTCACACAGTGCTCCTTCCCTTCTGAACCCTGCCGTGAGCCCAAACTGTGTATTTTCCCCACATATGGGGTATCGGCGTACTCAGAATAAATTGCACAAAAGTTTTTGGGGTCCATTTTCTCCTCTTACTGTTGTGAAAATAAAAAATTTGGGGCTAAAACATCATTTTTATGGAAAAAGTTAGATTTTTTTTATTTTCACAGCTACATGTTATAAACTTCTGTGAAGCACCTGGGGGTTCAGGGTGCTCACCACACATCTAGATAAGTTCCCTGAGGGGTCTAGTTTCCAAAATGGTGTCACTTGTGGGGGGTTTCCATTGTTTAAGCACATCAGGGGCATTACAAATGCTACATGTTGTCTGCTAATTATTCAAGCAAATTTTACATTCAAAAAGTCAATTGGCGCTCTTTCCCTTCCAAACCCTGCCGTGCTCCCAAACAGTGGTTTTATCCCACATGTGGGGTGTATCAATGTGCTCAGGAGAAATTGCACAAATTTTTGGGGTCCATTTTTTCCTGTTACCCTTGCAAAAATACAAAAATTGGGGTCTAAAGTAACATTTTTGTGAAAAAAAGTTAAATGTTCATTTTTTTCTTCCACTTTCCAAAAATTCCTGTGAAGCACCTGAAGGGTTAATAAACTTCTTGAATGTGGTTTTGAGCACCTTGAGGGGTGCAGTTTTAGAATGGTGTCACTTTTGGGTATTTTCTGTCATAAAGGCCCCTCAAAGTCACTTCAAATGTGATGTGGTCCCTAAAAAAATGGTTTTGTACATTTTGTTGGAAAAATGAGAAATCGCTGGTCAAATTTTAACCCTTATAACTTCCTAATCAAAAAAAATGTTGGTTCCAAAATTGTGCTGATGTAAAGTAGACATGTGGGAAATGTTATTTATTAACTACACAACTCAAAAAAATAAAGGGAACACTTAAACAACAGAATATAACTCCAAGTGAATCAAGCTTCTGTGAAATCAAACTGTCCACTTAGGAAGCAACACTGATTGACAATCAATTTCACATGCTGTTGTGCAAATGGAATAGACAATAGATAGAAATTATTGGCAATTATCCAGACACCCTCAATAAAGGAGTGGTTCTGCAGGTGGGGACCACAGACCACATCTCAGTACCAATGCTTTCTGGCTGATGCTTTGGTCACTTTGGAATGTTGGTTGTGCTTTCACACTCGTGGTAGCATGAGACGGACTCTACAACCCACAGAAGTTGCTCAGGTAGTGCAGCTCATCCAGGATGGCACATCAATGCGAGCTGTGGCAAGAAGGTTTGCTGTGTCTGTCAGCGTAGTGTCCAAAGGCTGGAGGCGCTACCAGGAGACAGGCCAGTACACCAGGAGATGTGGAGGGGGCTGCAGGAGGGCAACAACCAAGCAGCAGGACCGCTACCTCCGCCTTTGTGCAAGGAGGAACAGGAGGAGCATTGCCAGAGCCCTGCAAAATGACCTCCAGCTGGCCACAAATGTGCATGTGTCTGCACAAACGGTTAAAAACCGACTCCATGAGGGTGGTATGAGGGCCCGACGTCCACAGATGGGGGTTGTGCTCACAGCCCAACACCGTGCAAGACGCTTGGCATTTGCCACAGAACACCAGGATTGGCAAAGTCGCCACTGGCGCCCTGTGCTCTTCACAGATGAAAGCAGGTTCACACTGAGCACATGTGACAGAGGTGACAGAGTCTGGAGACACCGTGGAGAGCGATCTGTTGCCTGCAACATCCTTCAGCATGACCGGTTTGGCAGTGGGTCAGTAATGGTGTGGGATGGCATTTCTTTTGAGGGCCACACAGCCCTCCATGTGCTCGCCAGAGGTAGCCTGACTGCCATTAGGTACCGAGATCCTCAGACCCCTTGTGAGACCATATGCTGGTGCAGTTGGCCCTGGGTTCCTCCTAAAGCAGGACAATGCCAGACCTCATGTGGCTGAAGTGTGTCAGCAGTTCCTGCAAGATGAAGGCATTGAAGCTATGGACTGGCCCGCCCGTTCCCCAGACCTGAATCCGATTGAGCACATCTCGGACAACATGTCTCGCTCCATCCACCAAGATCACGTTGCACCACAGGCTGTCCAGGAGTTGACAGATGCCTTAG
The DNA here is from genome assembly GCF_046119375.1 of Phyllobates terribilis. Classification (NCBI taxonomy): domain Eukaryota; kingdom Metazoa; phylum Chordata; class Amphibia; order Anura; family Dendrobatidae; genus Phyllobates; species Phyllobates terribilis. Next base: position 252,144,276 of record NW_027362767.1, on the reverse strand, counting down.
TCCAGATCTGGGAGGAGATCCCACAGGAGACCATCCGCAACCTCATCAGGAGAATGCCCAGGCGTTGTAGTGAGGTCATACAGGCACGTGGAGGCCATACACAATACTGAGCCTCATTTTGACTTGTTTTAAGGAGATTACATCAAAGTTGGATCAGCCTGTAGTGTGTTTTTCCACCTTAATTTTGGGGGTGACTCCAAATCCAGGCCTCCATTGGATAATACATTTGATTTCCATTGATGATTTTTGTGTGATTTTGTTGTCAGTACATTCAACTTTGTACAGAACAAGGTATTCAATGAGAATATTTCATTCATTCAGATCTAGGATGTGTTATTTGAGTGTTCCCTTTATTTTTTTTGAGCAGTGTATTTTGTGTGACATATCTCTCTGATTTAATGCCATGAAAATCAAAGTTTGAAAATTGCAAATTTTCGGCAAATTTCCATTTTTTTCACAAATAAACGCAAGTGATATCGAAGAAATTTTACCACTATCATGAAGTACAATATGTCACGAAAAAGCAATCTCAGAATGAGTGGGATCCGTTGAAGCCTTCCAGAGTTATTACCTCATAAAGTGACAGTGGTCAGAATTGTAAAAATTGGCCTGGTCATTAACGTGCAAACCACCCTCGGGGGTAAAGGGGTTAAAAATGTATCCTTCTTGTCTTTTTTTTTTTCTTTGGTTTAAACCTTGCTTTAGTTTGCAAAAAAAAAAAAAAAATCCGCACATAATGAAAATAAGTTTAAAAAAATATTTAAGATATCGGGATCCATATATTTATAAATATCATGTACCGTAAATGGGAAAAAAAATAATAATTTCTAAAAAAATGTATATGTTTATTTATCTTTCAGTAATCCTACATTCTCTTGTTTGGTAGCGCTAATTTATTTTTATTATATTTTATATTAATTTTGTCCCATTTTCTTTTTGTTTCCTAAAGTTTCTGGAACTCTGATACAATGTACAAATACAAAAAGTACAAAAAGAAGATCTTATTATGCTTGCCATTGGTAATGACTTTCAGCTTTTTACTGGGTGTTCTGAAGAGGTACACTCTAATCTTTCCACCTGTGGAAAAAAGGGACCAATGCCCATGTAGCGCTGCCAAATGTAGCACAGATACAATTACAGCACTGAAAGACAACAGGACATTCATCATATCACCGTACTATGACAACAGAGATAACAAGAAGCCTATGGTGCGGATCCTCAGCATTATCCACCATCAGGAGGTGAAGGAGCTTTACTGCTATTTCTGCTGCTCGACAGACAAAAGTGTGAAGGTTTCCAGGGCACTCATAGACATGCACAGTGATCGCTTTGGCTTTTCCTATGTCACAACCGACCTGTTATGTGAGGAGCCACCAGGCTGCCAGGCTCAGTATTTATCTGTCCACACAACTCCTTCAGGAGAAATGGCACAACTACCTCTATTCCAAATCCAAAACCGAGATGTGAAGCCATTTTCAGCTAATTTTACTGTCTGTATTTCCACCATGTTTGGGAATTACAGCAATGTCTTACAATTTATTCAGACCATGGAGATGTACCAGATCCTGGGAGCAGAAAGGATCATGGTCTACCTTAACAATTGCAGCCCGCAAATACAAAAAGCTATGCAGTATTATATTGCAAGAGGAATCCTTGAGGTGGTAGATTGGCCGATCCAACGTTACCTCAAGCCTGGCAAGAAATTTCGTTATTCTGTTGATCCCAAAGATATAGGTTATTATGGTCAGCTGGCAACTCTCAATGACTGCATTTATAGGAATATGTACAGAACGAGGTTTGTGCTACTTAATGATATTGATGAGATCATTTTGCCATTCTCACACATGTCCTGGGACATCATGATGAAAACTCTTCAACAACAGAAGCCGAATGTTGGCATTTTTCTCTTTGAAAATCATATTTTTCCTCAGACTATGCCGATTAATGTAAGCTTCTCTAATATGTCATCATGGAAAGACATACCGGGATATAACATACTGCAGTATGTCCAACGTGAACCAGACAGACGAAATCATTTCAATGCTCGGAAGATGATTGTTGATCCCCGGAAAGTCATCCAAACATCTGTTCACTCCATTTTGAAAGGTTATGGTGGTCATGTGGATGTCTCACTGGAAATAGCCCTGGTTTACCACTGCAGAGGACCTCTTCAGAGGGACTTACCAAAGACCTCATTAATAGAAGACAAGACTATATGGAAACATAATGCCTCTCTTATCAGAAATGTTAATAAGGTTCTCAGTGAAATATCTTTCCAGTGATGAAATCATCTGCACTTGTGTTGCCTTTTGTAGATGTATTGACAATTGTCCAAAAGATGGTGTGCAGGAGTGAAAGTGAGTTTAAAGGAAGCAAAAACTAAAGAAACTCTCCTTCATTTGATGCTCCCATAGACTTATGAATTTATGTTTCCTGCTGTTCTTACTTTTTTAATTATATTTTTTGTTACTTGTTGACTAGTAAGCAATTTTTATCACTTGATATATGGGATTAATTTCTTTCAATGGTGGCTTGATCATAGAGGTATATGGAAACTGTATAAAACAAAATGAAATTAAAGGGGTATTCCCATCTCCAAGATCCTATCCCAATATGTAGTAGATGTAAGGCTGTGTGCACACGATGCGTTTTTAATGCGTTTCCGCAGCGTTTTTGCAGCTGCAGAAACACATTAAAAACGCATGGTAGAAGGGCAGCAATGTTCCCCAATGATAATCCGCATGTTCTATGCACATGCTGCGGATTTTTCCGCAGCGTTTGTGCTGCGCTCAAAAATCCGCAGCATGTCCATTAATTTTGCGGAAACGCTGCGTTTTCGCCGCCATTGACTTCCATTAGACCGCATGGATTACGCATCACTGTATATGTAGATGCGCGTTCCATGCGTTCTAATGTGCGGATGTTACCCGGGTGTGGAGGAGAGGAGAGTCTCATCCACACCCAGGTACCATAAAAAAATCTGTAAAAAAAAGAATAAAATAAAAAATAAATGTATACTTACCTTCTGTCGGCCCGCGCAGCGCTCCTGCTTGGTTCCCGGCACTTTGCAGTGAGTTGAAGGACCTGCGCTGACGTCAGAGTCATGTGACGGGTCACGTGACGCTGACGTCGGCAGGTCTTTCAATCCACCGCTGTCAGCAAGGGAGAACGGAGTGTAAAGCAGGACGCCGGGGGCCATCGGAGGGTAAGTATACATTTATTTTTTTACATTCTCGCGGGTCACACTATATAAATCCATGCCATTTGCATGGATTTATATAGTGTGACCTAGTTGTCACAAGCACTTTCCAAGTGATGCTAATCGCTTGGAAAGTGCTTGTCAATCTGCATGCGGAAATGTCAGTGGGTAACCGCTCCATTTCCGCATGTCCCTGGCAGTAAAACGCATGTACAATCCGCATGCGTTTTTTTCTGCCAGGGAGATGCAGAAACGCTCAGGAAAAAATCCTGAGCATTTCTGCATCGTGTGCACATAGCCTAATAATAATAATATTAGAAAATACCTCCAATCAGAAATGTAGTATAGTATTTTTGATTCGCTATCTCTCTTTCCTCATGTGCAGGGCATTGCAGTACCTTCGGTATCCATGGTTACGACCACTAGCAGCTAGCTAACTAACTGTCACTTTATCAGTGGATGTAACCGTGGATACCTAAGGTCCTGCGATGCCTGCACATGAGGTAAGAGACACAGTGAATCAAAAATACTATGCTACATTTCCTTTTGGAGGTATTTGCTAATATTATTATTATTATTACACCTATTACATATTGGGATAGGATCTTGGAGATGGGAATACCCCTTTAACTCCCTTCATAACCGCTGTTGGTGGCCAGAATTCGATCATGATTACACTTAAAACTTTTCAAAGGTTCATAAAGACATGTGGATTCGGCTGCTACAGGGGTATTGCACCTCAACCCAGAGGTGTGATATTCCACTCCCGGGTAAGGATGGAGTGTGGAACTGAGCTCAGTTAGCTGCATGCACTACACACATCCCATTTCCGAGGAACAGACTGACGGTACTCCCACTAGAGAAATGTGCAGGTACAACAGTGTCTGTTCCTGGCTGGAGTGGGAGGGGGGTGGAACATCCCAGTAGTGTAGGGGCAGATAGGGGGAGCAGTCTGGGTAAAGCTAGGAGCTCATTAGGTGCTGGTCACCTGAGCTCACACATAGAGGGAGTATATAAGGTGGGAACCATCTTGGATCAGGGTCAGTCAGTGAGACGTCAGTCTTTTGCAGAGTGAGGTCAGTCTGTCAGAGCAGAGGAGAAGAGCAGCTCCAAGGCCAAGAGAGAGAGAGAGGAGAAAGAAAGACCCAGAGGGGAAGAAAGAAGGAACTCCAAGAGCCCAAATTAGACCAGAGGGTGAAGAGTTGGCAACAGGGTACCGGATCCCAAGCTGGCAGAGGCTACAGCACACCTTAGCCAGGAACCGGAGGTCGTGGGCAGGATCTGCCACGATCACCCACTAAATCCACCCGGAAGGCAGACCAGGAATAGGGTCAGGGAACCCAGAGACAAGGGTTTACCACCAAGAGGCCCGAGGGAGCCGGACATAGGTGGATCCCTGGTGGGGAAGGCCAGAGAAGAGGACAAGACAGAAAGGGAGCTCAGGACCACGCTCCAGAATCACCTGGGGGTTGGCCGAGTCCAGGACCTGGTGGACGCAGCACGGCTCGGGTGGTCACTCAAGGCCGGAGTGACCAGAACAACTGCAGTAAGTAAACAAACCCTGAACTGCACAGCCCGACTCTGAGTCTCATTTCCATCCCCGCTGCACCACCACAACCCCCATCCTCTGCAACTGACCCCCTGAGGCTATACCCCTCCCGTTGGGGGTTATACTACCTGAGCTGCACATACATCACCAGCCTCAGCGGACCCTGCTGCAGCGGCGGCCGTATTGACCGCAAATCAACGGGTGGCGTAGTCGACACAAAAGAACATCTGGTAACATCATAAGGACTGCCACACACTGAGCTTGACACCCTGGGCACGGACCGGGTCACAGCCACTCGGAGACTACAACCCCCATCTGATCCGGCTCCGGGTATCCCCAACAACACTGGCCCAGGGGGCGCGTCAACTTTGGCGTAGTCGGCAGGATTACGTGCCCGCAACAACCGGGTACTGCGTGCCTGAAGAAAAGTTCACCGTTACCTCACAAAGAAGTCTCCCGCCGGTTCCGGAGGGTCCCCGCCATTGGGCCCCATCACAGGTCGTTTCCCGCCGGTTGTCCGCCATTTGCAGCTTTTTCCCGCCATCCATGGAGTTTCCCGCCACTGGGAGACGATTCCCGCCATTTCCGAAGATTTCCCGCCTTGGAAGAGCGGACGCCATTATGGGCGTGCCAGAGGGTGGCAAGAGGCCACCTCCCATCGTGGGCCAGGTCGAAGAATGGCGCCAAAAGCTGAAACCGCCCCCACCAACAGAGACTGTGATGCTGGAAGTGTCCATCAGCGTAGGAGAACTGCCCCTGGAACTGAAGTTGCCCCGGGACCACCCTCGATGTGGGCGGAGACAGAAGAAGAGAACAAAGATGGGTGTCGCCTGGAGCAGTCTGGAGAGAGCGCACCCGGAGACAAGACGTCTGGAAGAGGGTCCAGAGAGAGCCTACCCGGAGATGGAGGGAGAGCCAGGCAGCACCGACCCAGCGGTCAGGAGCCTGATGCGGGCCGCCACTCCAGGCAGCACCGACCCAGTGGTCAGGAGCCTGTTGCAGGTCGCCACTCCAGAAGGCCTGCTGGAGATCCTAACACAGCTCCCCCGAGACCGGGAGTGTGCACAGACCGCGCTGGAGGGCCTCGCACAGAGGTTGGCCCGGGTGCAACGAGAGACATTGGCGGAGTGGAGCCGAGAGATGGCCCAGCAGACCGAGACTCGTCAGCGGAGCACGCCGCCCGAGACGAGGAGACAGACCGCCTCTGAGGATGGCGCAGGAGGACTGAAGGCCGGAGACGGCGCCGAGAAGGGAGCCGAACGAATGGAGGCAGGTAAAGGGGACGTCACTACCCCGAGCCGGGAAACCGCGTGCCTGCCCCAGCTCCCCGTCGCAGAGCCCGAAGTACCCCCTGCCGTGCCCGTCGCTGCAACGTCACCGCCGCAGACTAGGCCTCAAACGGAAGCCGCGACCCCTGTGACGTCACACGCCTCGACCCCGAGCGTGGCCAAGCAGGAAGTACCATCGGCCTGGTCGCAAGGCCTAGTACCCCCGGGCGCCACAATACCAACAGCGCCCCCTACCTCCGCGGAGCCCCCGGCCTGGTCGCAGGGCCAAGTAACACAGGGCGCCGCCGTTCTTACGGTGCCCTTTACTTTCAAGGTGCCCCAGGCCTGGTCGCAAGGCCTGGTTAGCCCGGGCGCCGCTACCACCACGGCGCCCATAACACCTAAAGTACCGCACCTGGGTGAGGACCTGTTCGCCCAGCATACGTGCCCGGATGGGCAGCCCTTCGTATGGCCCCAGGAATACATCCAGCTGGAGCTGCAAAAAGCAAGGGCCATGTGCGAACCCCTGATCCCGGCTCCAAAGCCCATGAAGAGGATCTCGCCCCCGCTAGAAGAGACCCAGTTTGAGTGGGATCCCACCGGAGAAGACCTCATGGGGTTCACTCAGGAGACTCGGGCAGCCGCAGCGGAGCGTGCAGAGTGCTGCCGCCAGCAGCTCAAGGTCTTTGAGAGGGAGCGGAGAGAGAGGCGGGTCCGGGAACAGCAAGCGCAAATAAGGAGCGCGGAGCAGAAGAGCCGGACCAGGAGAAACCCCCGTGCAGCGCATGGTCCCCGTACCATCGGGACTGTGATAAAGTTCAATCTGCAGCATGGGTGGGGTTTCATCAGGGATCACCGCACCCCAGGCGACGTCTTCGTGACCAGGAGAGACGTTGAGTCCCACCTACCGGAGGGACACAGAGGTCGTGACCTGTATTTAGGGGACGAGGTCACCTTCACCCGGCACAAGTGTGCCAAAGGACCCTACGCCCTCCATGTGCATCGCCTGACGGAGGAGGAGCTGCGGTGTGAGGAGGAGCAAGAGGACCCGGACGGGTCTGAAACTGAAACTGTCCACAAAGAAAGAGCAGGAGGACGCCGTCGTTGAGTACGGTAGAGAAGAGACTGTACATAGTTACCCGTTAGGGTATAAGAACTGTTCTAGTTAAAATATAGTCCCCGTTGGGACCAGCCAAGAGTGAACTGTTAATCCCGTGTGTCCCTATTCCCACTGACCGAGGACTGAGAGCGGTCATTCCTTTCCTAATACCTGGCCGAGGACTGAGAGCGGCCATATCCCCTTGTATATAGTTGCGCTTCCTAAAGCGCCCCCTACCGGTTTTATAGGAAACTGTTTTATTCCAAGAGAGATTGTCGCACTTTACCCGGTCACAAGTTGCACCGTGACCGGAGGAACCAGAAACAAGAATGTTTATATGAAAAGTTTATTGCTGCTGATGATGTTTTATAAGTTTTATATGTTTATGTTTTATGAAAAAAAAATGTATGTTTGTGGATGTTTATATCTTACAGCCCGAGGACGTGCTGTGATTTACCAGGCGGGAATGTAGCACCCTGAGGATTCGGCTGCTACAGGGGTATTGCACCTCAACCCAGAGGTGTGATATTCCACTCCCGGGTAAGGATGGAGTGTGGAACTGAGCTCAGTTAGCTGCATGCACTACACACATCCCATTTCCGAGGAACAGACTGACGGTACTCCCACTAGAGAAATGTGCAGGTACAACAGTGTCTGTTCCTGGCTGGAGTGGGAGGGGGGTGGAACATCCCAGTAGTGTAGGGGCAGATAGGGGGAGCAGTCTGGGTAAAGCTAGGAGCTCATTGGGTGCTGGTCACCTGAGCTCACACATAGAGGGAGTATATAAGGTGGGAACCATCTTGGATCAGGGTCAGTCAGTGAGACGTCAGTCTTTTGCAGAGTGAGGTCAGTCTGTCAGAGCAGAGGAGAAGAGCAGCTCCAAGGCCAAGAGAGAGAGAGAGGAGAAAGAAAGACCCAGAGGGGAAGAAAGAAGGAACTCCAAGAGCCCAAATTAGACCAGAGGGTGAAGAGTTGGCAACAGGGTACCGGATCCCAAGCTGGCAGAGGCTACAGCACACCTTAGCCAGGAACCGGAGGTCGTGGGCAGGATCTGCCACGATCACCCACTAAATCCACCCGGAAGGCAGACCAGGAATAGGGTCAGGGAACCCAGAGACAAGGGTTTACCACCAAGAGGCCCGAGGGAGCCGGACATAGGTGGATCCCTGGTGGGGAAGGCCAGAGAAGAGGACAAGACAGAAAGGGAGCTCAGGACCACGCTCCAGAATCACCTGGGGGTTGGCCGAGTCCAGGACCTGGTGGACGCAGCACGGCTCGGGTGGTCACTCAAGGCCGGAGTGACCAGAACAACTGCAGTAAGTAAACAAACCCTGAACTGCACAGCCCGACTCTGAGTCTCATTTCCATCCCCGCTGCACCACCACAACCCCCATCCTCTGCAACTGACCCCCTGAGGCTATACCCCTCCCGTTGGGGGTTATACTACCTGAGCTGCACATACATCACCAGCCTCAGCGGACCCTGCTGCAGCGGCGGCCGTATTGACCGCAAATCAACGGGTGGCGTAGTCGACACAAAAGAACATCTGGTAACATCATAAGGACTGCCACACACTGAGCTTGACACCCTGGGCACGGACCGGGTCACAGCCACTCGGAGACTACAACCCCCATCTGATCCGGCTCCGGGTATCCCCAACAACACTGGCCCAGGGGGCGCGTCACATGTAAGAGATTTTGATTGGTGGAGGTATGAGGTACTTCTATTGCTCGCATCTTCTTCTGACAGTTTTATTTAACTTGCCAAAAGTTTTCTAAAAGTGCAGTTATTCTTTAACTCCACACATCTTTTTTTTTTCTTTTTTTTAATCATTGCATTCCAGGGTTTGATTTTTTTTTTTTTTTTGCTGACATAGCTGTAGTTTTTCCTGGTGCCATTTTTGGGTACATGTAGCTTTCTGATCACTTTTTGTTCCATTTTTTTTTTGTTAGGAGAAATAAATAAAAAAAAACTGCGTTTTTGGCATTCATTGTGTGGGATAAACTTAGATACAGTTTTATGGAATGTGTCAATGCAAATACAGTGAATCTCAATTTATAATTTTTTTTTTATGTTTTACTACTATTGCACAAGAAAATAAGAAAATAAAAAGCATATGTTTGCACCATATACTGAGAGCTATAATGTTTTACATTTTCTGAGCAAAGGGCTCTTTGAGAGCTTGTTTTTTTTGCGTAACAGACTAGTTTTTATTAGTACAATTTTGGAGTCCAAATTACTTTTTGTCATGATTTATTTCACTTTATGTGATGCACAACAAAATGTCAATTCTGGTATATTTTTTTTTGTGGCTTTTACCAAGCTGGAAAAAGTGATACAGTTTTATTGTACTGATCAATGCTGTGATACTCTAGATATGGGTATTTTTGGGGTGACACTTGTTTATTATTGCTTTGTATTGGATCACTTTACTTTTTTTCATAAAAATATTTTTTTAGGCTTTGTAAACAGTTAAAAACATTTTTTAACAATATTCATTAGTCCTACAAGAAGACTTCAATATGCGATCCTTTGATTGCACAGATAGCACTGCACTACTGTAGAGAAGTGCCTCATCCAGCCTATCAGTGTTACACTGAACACACTAATGCAAATTGTCTCTTCAGAGAGGAAGAGGACTAGAACTCCAGTGCCACCTACAGGAAGTAGCAATCCAAACAGTCAATATTGACCTTTTAACGAGCCTTATCACATGACTTAGGATATAAGCCAGAACCAGAAACTCAATCTGCAGACACTGTGTTTCGGGGTACTACCCCTCGTCAGTGCAAAGCGTAAGTTCTGGTTTCGCTGGATCAGAGGCGTCTGGCCTATATCCTAAGTCATGTGATAAGGCTCGTTAAAGGGTCACTATTGACTTTTAGGATTGCTACTTCCTGTAGGTGGCACTGAAGTTCTAGTCCTCTTCCTCTCTGAAAAGACAATTTGCATATTCCCATAGGAGCATTGTGGCTTTAAAAGTCTCCTCACCTGACATGCTTAACATGTCGCTCTCCGCAAAGAGAAATGTTACCTCTGAGATACCGGTCTGACGCCTCTCCTCCAGCCAAACTAGAACTCATGCTTTGCACTGACGATGGGCGGTACCCCAAAACACAGTGTCTGCAGATTGAGTTTCTGGTTCTGGCTTATATCCTAAATTATGTGCTAAGGCTCGTTAAAGGGTCACTATTGACTTTTAGGATTGCTACTTCCTGTAGGTGGCACTAGAGTTCTAGTCATCTTCCTCTCTGAAGAAACAATTTGCATATTTCCCAGAGGAGCATTGCGACTTTAAAAGTCTCCTCATCTGACATGCTTGACATGTCGCTCTCCGCAAGGAGAAATGTTACCCCTTAGATACTGAATACACTGTGCCTCTGGCCTTTGGCACGATCTATAAGACTTTGATGTATGGCAGACCCAGAGACTAGTGTTAGATCTCTAGCTGCCATTGAATCCAATGACCTTGTTACTTTTGAATTACTATTTTTTTTTTTTCGTCTCCATAACTTTTTTTTATTTTTTTGTATATGGAGTTGTGTGAGGGGTTTTTTTTAGGGGCAAGCTGCACTTCTTACTGGTATAATTTTTGGGAAAATACAACGTTTTGCTCACATTTAATTTTTGGTAGCAGGCATGATAAAAAAACATGAAAGGAGTTTTCCCATGAACAAAGTTAATTTTAATCAATAGATCTTTGAATAATGTGTTTAAGCGCTCTACAACCTATGACGTATAGGTTGCCTCCTCCCTCTTTGATGCGGGTTCCGGTGCTGAGCATGCATCTTTTCAGGCACACAACAGCTGATCTGATCACGTGCCCACTAACAGTCGCGGGTGAAATTGCGATCCACCAGCGACTGTTAACATGTTAAATGCAGCATTTAACATGCGCATGCCGGAAGCGCATCACTAACTTCACCCATCGGAGCCCCATCACATGATCGCGGGGCGCCGATGGGTTGGCATGACCAACCCATAGCAGATTGGCTTGTCATTGCCGATTTGCTATGAGCGCCGTCCAGTGGCTGGCGTTCATAGCAGATGATCATTTCTGAATCCCTGCTATGTGTAGCACAAGTGATCAAAAGATCGCAGCTTCAAGTCTCCTAAGGAGAAAAAGCAAGTGAAAAGTAATAATATATAAAAGTCCAAGTCACCTCCTTTTGCCCTATTCAAAATACTGGCTGGCCACGCTCCCTTTCATTTTAGTAAAATACTTATGAAGAAAATAGAAATTTTGTCCAAACATCAGTAAAAAGCCAGGATAGAGGAACAGGGCTGGAGGTCGAGAACCTAATTAGCTGCAGGACCTTCCCTGACGTCACAGGTCTATATGGAACTTAAAGGGAGTCTGTCATCCCCAAAACTGCAGGGCACGTCAATCTTTAATTGAATGCCCCTTGACTGCTGTGCCCTGCTGAAGGGGTTAAATTGTGTGTCCCATGTTCTTTTTCTCCTCCCCTCCTGGCTTTCACCCAATAATCCTCTTCTTCCTCCCTCTTCCCCCCTTTATAAGTCCAGACCCTGCCTCTTCCTGCCTCTCTCCTCACAAGTGTGGGACCCGGAGGCTGGGTCACCACAACTGTGATATTTCCCCCAGCACCGACCGGCCCGGCTACCGAGTACCCCACGGCCCAGGGGGTGCGTCACAACCGCTGGGCACAGTGGACTGCTGTGGCAGCCTTCACCATCTCCAATAAGGCTGCAATATCTGCAGTTGGTCTTCCTGATGCCGATTCCTCTTCCTGCCAGTTCCTCATTTCCTGGGACACAAGAGATGGTAAAATCTCCCTCCTCACCTTTTATTGTACCATAACTCTGCCCTCTTTCCTTCCCCCACCAATCAAATTCCCTGCATGTATCTCCACTAATGCCCTGCATTTACTTTTAAAATATTTAACCCCTGTCTCCCTCCCTCTGTATCATCATGAGGCCAATACGCCCTATTTGGGGCTAATGACCTTTCTTTTTGGGGTGAGCTATAGCTCTTTTCCAAAGTCTTTGTGCTACCAGTAACGTAGAAACCCCCTATATTTCCATTGACAGATGACGGACTTAAGTGGGGACTTGCTTTTTTTGTGGATTGAGTTGAAGTTTTTATTGGGAACATTTTACATAACATTTTGGATCGTATTTATCCTGTGCGTTCTGCTGAGCACTTACATTGGGGTTTCCATCTAAATCTCCAAATAGCGTGATTCAGATGAAACCCCTAAGGAATTCATTCACTATAATGAGGCAGCAGCGTTACGCTGGACTCCATCTGGCCTCTGTTCAGAGGTGTCCTTCTGTTCAGAGGTGCACAAAACTGTGGTCAACTGCGCTTTTATGCACACTTAAAAAGAGGTACACAGCAGGATCATACAGTGGCATGAAGGATTTTCATCCATTCTTCCAGTTCTGTGAGATTCCTGGGGCGTCTTGCATGCACTGCTATTTTGAGGTCTAACCATAGATTTTCAATTATGTTCTGATCAGGGGACTGTTAGGGCATTTGTAAAGCCTTCAGCTTGCGCCTTTTGAAGTAGTCTATTGTGGATTTTGATGTGTGTCTGGGATCATTATCGCTTTGTAGAAACCATTCTCTTTTCAACTTCAGCTTTTTTTACAGATGGTGTTATGTTTGCATCAAGAATTTGTTTAAATTTCATTTAATCCATTCTTCTCTCTACCTGTGAAATGTTTCCCGTGCCACTGGCTGCAACACAACCCCAAGGCATGATTGATCCACCCTCATGCTTAATGGTTGTCGAGATGTTATTTTCCTGAAATTCTGTGCCCTTTTTTTTCCACACAAACCTTTGATCATTGTGGCCAAAAAGTTATATTTTAACTTCACCGGTCCACATGACTGGATTCCAAAATACATCAAGCTTGTTTAGATGTTCTTTTGCATACTTCTGAAGCTGAATTTTATGATGAGGACGCAGGACAGTTTTTTTCTGATGACTTTTCCAATAAGGCCATATTTGTACAGGTGTCTCTGAACAGTAGAACAATATACCACAACTCCAGAGTCTGCTAAATCTTTCTGAGGGTCTTTTGCAGTCAAGCGGGGGTTCTGATTTGCTTATCTAGCAATCCTATGAGTAGCTATCACTGAAATTTTACTTGGTCTTCCAAACTTTATCTTGACCTCCGCTGTTCGTGTTAACTGCCATTTCTTAATTACATTTTGAACTGAGGAAAGGGCAACTTGAAAATGCTTTGCTACCTTATTATAGCCTTCTCCTGCTTTATGGGCCTTCACCATTTTCATTCAGAGTGCTAGGCAGCCACTTAGAAGAACCCATGACTGCGGTTTTTGGTAGAAGGTTAGAGGAGGCTGGGTTTTTATAAAGCTGCAAAATTTTCAGCATCTGGCCTTTCCTAACGATGATCGTGAACAAGCCATATTACACAGGCTAATGAAAGTCTGAAACCTTGGTCAACGTTATCTGAGCACACAAATCTCCAAGGGGGCCCAAACTTTTGCAACAGCCCATTTTCCTTTTTGTAATTTTTAAAATGTAAAAAATGAAAAAGATATATTTTGCCTAAAATACAAAGTAAATGTGTCGTCTTTAACTTTAGGCCTTTTAGAGATCATTTCATCTTCAACTTGCTTAACAGTTCACAATAACAGTAGTTTTGACCCGGGATGCCCAAACTTTTACATGCCACTGTAGGCCACACGGCATCCACAGTGCCTCCATCAGCCTCATTATAGGGAATCTTCCGCCGGGGGTTCCGTCTGAATCACGTATTTCAGAGATTTACATGGAAACCCCGGTGTAAGCGCTTAGAGTATAGTGCAAGATAAATGTGAGACAAGCCTTACTGCGATCTGTGGGAGACCGAATAAACAAATCAACAGCAGGTTAAGAATTGATTTTATTTGTTTTTTAACGCTGTTTCTTGTGTGGCATAAGTGATAAGACGACTTTATTCTTCAGGTCTATTTAATTACAGCAATAACAGATTTATATTGTTTTTTTATGTTTGGCTGCTGTCACACACTAAAAGTCCTTTTTTTCACAAAAAAAAAAAGGTTTTGCATCAACAAATTTTGAGATCTATAGTTTTGCTAGATTTCTGCCGACAGCGTAATGTTAGGGCTTGTTTTTTTGGTGGGACGAGTTGACGTTTTTATTGGTACTATTTTCGGGCACATCACATTTTTTGATCGCTTTATATTTCGATTTTTGGGAGGCAGAATGAACAAAAATCAGCAATTCAGGAATATATATTTTTTTTTATGCTGTTCACCATGTGGTAAAATTGATAAGGCAGCTTTATTCTTCGGGTCAGTACAATTACAGCGATACCACATTTATAAAAAAAAATTATGTTTTGCTTCTTTTACATAAGAACAATTTTAAAGAAAAAAAGAATTGTTTTTGAATTGCTTTATTCAGAGAGCTATAGCTTTTTTATTTCTCCATTGACGGAGCTGTATGGCAGATTGTGTTTTGCTGGACAAGATGACATGTTCAGCTATACCATTTTTACTTACATTTAACTTTTTGATTGCATTTTATTCCACTTTTTGTTCAACGGTATGATGAAAAAGCATAGTTTTTGCCTGATTTTTTTTTTTTACAGTGTTCACTGAAAGGGTTAAATAGGGTGAAAGTTTTATTTATCGGGTCATTCTGGATATGACGATACCATATATATATATATATATATATATATATATATATATATATATATATATACTTTTTTTGTTTATTTTTGTTTTAAAATAAAAGTAAGTATTTATTGATAAATATATATTTTTATTTTGTGATTTTTTTTTTTAAATATTTTTAATTTTTTTTTTGCTTAGTCCCTCTGTGGAACTGTAAATGTTATTACTCTGATCACTGGTATAATGCCTTACAATGCACAAGCATAGCAATGCATTACACCTGCCATTTCTACATTGACATAATGCCTTGACATGGTCTAACAGGCCACCATAGCTGGCAGACCTGGAAGTTATTTGACCTCCGATTGCTATAACCACCATCGGCAGTCAAAATGCAGTGTTCGCCGCTTTTAGGGAGTTAATAATAATAATAACAATAATAATAATAATTTTATTTCTATAGCGCCAAAATATTCCGCAGCACTTTACATTTTATAAGGAACTTGTACAGACAATAAATACATTACAGAGTAACACATAACTCACATACCAAAAGGAGTGAGGGCCCTGCTCAAGCTTACAATCTATGAGGAAATAGGGGAGTGTGGCGCCCCTGAGGGTTCGGTCGCCACAGGGGTACTGCATCTCTTTAATGAGGTGTGGTATCTCTCCTTCGAGGTAAGGATGGTGCAGCTGTCAGGACCCCACCTCTGCATTCATCACCACACCTCTCCCACCTGTAGGGGGGCTTATATGCACCAGGGTGCTGCCCCAGCCGGGATAAGTGGAGATGGGGGAACCAAAGTAAGGGGGAACCTAGTAGTGGGTGAGGGTGGAGGACGCACACTTAGGTTACACAACAAAAATTCATATTTAATAAACAGCCATCTTGGGCTTATTGTCTTTTGATTGTGATCTTCATCACTGAACGTGGCTTTCTGTGTGAACCTGCAGTTGATGGGGACACGGTCCTCGTACTCTGGCCTTGAGTCGAGGAGCGGGCAAGAGTTAACGGCTGTCTCTACCCGGTCAAGGTCCCTACCCAAGAAGGCCTGGAGGGGAGCAGAGGAGACAAGCTCCACAGGCAAAAGGATCCCAGGGGGATGCAGACGGAGCGGTATACGCCACCTGTCCTCACTATTCTGGCCTAGTCAGAGGGATTCCTGCTGCAAAAGGGGTACCGACCCCCGATATCTGACTCTGTCACTTCATGTCTTAGTCGGAGAAGCCCGGAGGCTCAGTGGATCCCACCGGGTAACGGACGGAGTGGAGTCGCCACCCGTACCCTTGTTCTGTGCATAGTCCAGAGGGAGATCCGGCCTTAGTACACGCACCACATACGGACAGGAGAGGACATAGTGAGAAAGTCAAGGAACAATCTGGTGCGGGGTCCTGACCAAAGCATCTGAACTACCCGGAGGTTGTCGGACCCCTGGTCCTGGTGGCCACAGCGCGCCGAGAGGAGAAGGGAGAAGCCTTGCAGCTGTGCATTCTACCGTGAGTAAAGCTTGGAAGACTACCCCTATGGCCTCCGGTTTCTTATTGCAACGCGGCACCGCACCACATCTCCCACTACAGTTTCCATCCTCCTGTGCCCTCTGTCCTGAGGCCCTGCTCCGCCTGTGGGGAGTAGTATCATCTCCTGCTGCCACTATATCCCGCCTCAGAGGACTGAACGCAGCGCTGGTGGGCGAATCACCAGAAACCACAGGTGGCGTAATCTTCCACACCACTCGAATCGCTGTCACCATCCCTCATAGCCCTTAACTTTTTAATGTGACAACTCTGGGCACGGACCTGGCCTAGGCCGCGAATACATCCACCCTGCACAGTGGCCCGGCTACCGAGTACCCCAACTCTCAGGGTGGGCTAGCGAGCGGGGAGGGGAAGGAGAGGCGTCCCCTAGTCCAACCGACTCAGACGTATTGTTGTCATCGATATATCTCTCTCTCCTCCACCCGGGCGTCACAGGAAACGCGAAAGGTAAATGGTAAAAAGTGCTTGTATTGTATGGTTCAGCCATCAATATAAATGGGTGTTCACGTAATGCTGCATCAACAGGTCACAAACCAGTATGTGTACGAACACAGATGATATGAGGGTCCTGGTTTTTAAGAAAATTTTGTATGGGCAAAAAAGGGATAGTTAGATAAGTATGTTGAGGCGATAGGCCAGTCTAAAGAAATGCATTTTTAGGGCACGCTTATAACTGTGGGTATTGGGGATTAAACAAAGTGACATGGGTAATGCATTCCAAAGAATTGGCGCAGCACGAGAGAAGCCTTGGAGACGGGAATGGAAAGTTCGGATTATTGAGGAAGTTAATCTTAGGTCATTAGTAGAACTGAGGGCATGGGTAGGGTGGTAGACTGAGACAAGGGAGGAGTTTATATTTAACTCTATATCAGATGGGCAACCAGTGCAACAATTGTTACAGGGTAGAGGCACCAGTGTAGCGGTTGGCGAGGAATACGATCCTGGCTGCTGCATTTAGGACAGATTGGAGAGGGAAGAGTTTAGTTAGAGGGAAGCCGATTAGCAGAGAATTGCAATAATCCAGATGACAATGAATAAGAGCAACATTAAGAGTTTTTGCAGATTCAAAAGGTAAGAAAAGGTTGAATGCTAGAAATGTTTTTGAGGTGTAGGTGACAAGAGCGAGCGAGTGATTGGATGTGGGGAGTGATGAAAGATCTGAATCAAGTATGACCTCAAGACAGCGAGCATGTTGCTGGGGAGTTATGGTACAACCACACACGGAAATGGCAATATTGGGCATAGGTAGGTTAGTGGAGGGAGGAAAAACAAGGAGTTCAGTTTTAGACAGGTTCAGTTTTAAATAGAGGGAGGACATGATGTTAGAGACAGCGGAAAGACAATCACTGGTGTTTTGTAATAATGTAGGAGTGATGTCAGGAGACGATGTGTATAATTGGGTGTCATCGGTATAGAGATGGTACTGAAAACCAAATCTATATAAGTTTATAAGGGGAAGAGGAGGGGGCCTAGGACTGATCTTTAGGGAACCCCAACAGCAAAGGGAAAAGGAGAGGAAGAGGGGACAGCAAAAGATACAGTGAAAGAGCGGTTAGAGAGGTAGGAGGAGAACCAGGAGAGAACGGTGTCCTTGAGCCTGATAGAGGAACTGGTGATCCACAGTGTCAAATGCTGCAGAGAGATCCAGGAGAAACAGCAGGGAGCAGTGACCATTAGATTTAGCTATTAGTAGATAATTACAGACTTTAACAAGGGCAGTTTCAGTAGAGTGTAAAGAGCGGAAACTGGATTGTAGAGAGTCAAGAAGAGAGTTATGAGAGATAGTGGATTAGACGAGAGTGCACCAAGTGTTCCAAGAGTTCAGAGATGTAAGGAAGATTAGAGACAAGTCTGTAGTTAGCAGCACAGTTCTGGTTGAGGGATGTTTTTTTAAGTAATGGATGTCTGCTGGCGTCTTTAAATGTAAAGGAAAGATAACAGATGAGAGAGGTTGGATATTTTAGTTAAGGGAGTGGTGACAGTCGGGGAAATGGACTGGAGACAATGTGAGGGAATAGGGCCACTAGTGCAAGTAGTAGGGTGAGAAGATGCAAGGAGCCTTATCACTTCTTCTTCTGTGACTGGTTCAAAAACAGAGCGTGAGCTAGATGCAGTGGGGGAGGGAGGACAGTGCATGGTATGAAGTGATTAGGAGAAAATTTCCTGTCGGTTATGGTCAATTTTTTCTTTGAAATAATTGGCCAGATAGTCAGTGCTTAGGTCGTTGGTCGGGTCCTGTACTCTGGGAATGAAGAGGGAATGAAAAGTGTCAGAGACTTTAGGATTGTTGGAAAGTGAAGAGGGTGTTGAATAGTGATGAGCGAATATGTTCGAAATCCGATCTCAAAAGTTAAATTCGACACGAATATGGCACATTCGGATTCGTGATCGAAAATGCGAGCATTTTTGCATAAATTCTGGAAAATCAGTAACATTTGAAGAAGAAGTGCAGGAAAATTATTGTGGTGCAACTACAGTGTTTTTAACAGTTTGGCTAGCATACTGTTTGTGTATGATGAGCAGGGGAACGTGTTTGATGAGTGGAGGGGCTGGGGAGAGCTCAGAGGAGCGGCGCACTTGTAATCTTTTTTTTTTCCTGTAACTTTAAGTGTGCAAATCGTGGCTAGCAAATCAGAGCGCAGGAGGCATCCACACTGTCCAGACACAAGGGCTTCTGCCATTGGCTGCTGAAATCACATGTCCTCTCTATATAAAGAATGGCCATGTTCCCTCAGCGCCATTTTATGCATGTCACTGCTCACAGACGCTGCTGCTGACTGTGCTCTTGTGTAGTGTTGAGCAAATTGGTTCGGCATTTCAAATTCGTGTTCGGGGTTCCAGCTTGTTCGCACAAAAAAATCGGCTCCGCCCACAAACATCTCTGATTTGCCATGTTGTCACGCATATAACATCTGCATGACAGCGTGACAAATCAGGGTTGTTCATGGGCGGAGCCGATTTTTTTGCACGAACAAGCCGAAACCACGAACACGTATTTGAAATGCCGAACAAATTCACTCAATACTACTCTTGTGTAAAGAGCGATTTTACCTAGATAGATAGGTGGTTGTTTGGAAGTCAGATAGTTTAGATATGTATTCTGCTGTGTGACTGTGAAATCAACCTTGCAGCAAATTTTTTTTTCCTGTGCAATTACTGAGGTTCAGACAAAAACAGCAGGGCCCATGGCACAGAACTGTGTTAAGCACTGCTTGTATTGTGCTCTATGCACCAGTATCCTTTCAATCTATTTTTTCCCTTGCTAATGTGATAAAGCAAGCCCTTGTAGTCCACCTTTTGATTTTGTGGGGATGAAATTCAACTGTATGCAGACTCTGCAGAGCTTCTCAGTGCAGAGAGCAAAAAAACATTTTTTTTCCATTTGCTAATGTGATACAGCAAGCAAGCCCTAGTAGCCCACCTTTTCATGATCTCGATGGTCCAGATGGATGGAGTGGAGGATGGCTGGTTGATGGACACCCCATGCAAACATGGCTACGGCGCTAACAAGGAGGAGGTAGAGTAATGTTTTGGGCTGAAATCATGGGGAGAGAGATTGTCGGCCCTTTTAGGATCCCTGAAGGGGTAAAGATGAACTCCAAAATGTATGTTGACTTTCTCAAACAGCACTTCCTTCCATGGTTCAAGAAGAAGAACCGTGCATTCCGCAGCAAGATCATTTTCATGCATGACAATGCCCCGTCTCATGCTGCACATAACACATCTGCATCTCTGGCTGATATGGGCATAAAAGGGGACAAACTTATGGTGTGACCCCCATGCTCCCCTGACCTCTACCCCATTCAGGCAGTTCACATCTAAGCAACAGCTCTGGGAGGGTATTCTGTCCTCATGCAAAACAATTGAAGCAGAAACCATCCAAAACCTGACAAATTCAATGGACGAGAGAGTTCAGAAGCTCCTTTCGAACAAGCGGTCCTATGTGCAAATGTAACATCACCTAGAATAAAGTTTTGAGTTGAAAACTGTTTGATTTCAGTTTGTAATAACCTGCTAATGCTTATAATTTCAAAAATTACCATTTTTTTGTTCTTTATTAAAATGAAAAGGTTGAAAACTCTGCTGTGCATAATAATTTGGAACATGCATTTTGAGTGCAGTTTGAGTTTTTTATTTTTTTAAAAATATACTGTTATCATAGGCAGTTTGTACAAAAACCTTTCAATTGTACTCTAATAGTTATTTGACTGGAAAATTACAATAACTGCAATTCATATAGGTAATTTGGGAAAATCTGAGAAAATATTATTTGCATAATAATTTGGAACACAGTGTATATGACTCAATGCTTGATCAGGGCACTAAGTTCCCCCTTTACTCTGCTGACTAGACCACTGAAGCTAACCCCTTAGCTTGGCCTACCAACAGTTCAGAGAGGTCTGACTACAGGAACACTTCTTTTAACTATCTCAGTGCCAAGGGAAGGCTACACCCTTCCCCACTATTACATTACCCGACACTTTAATGTTGGTCGTCCCCGACCACACTAAACAATCAACACAGATCAGCAGCTATGACATTATATCACATTACTAAAACATTCTAGTACACGACTGGTCCTGAAGTCGTCTTCTTGGATGGGAGACCGGCCCTTCTCGGTTAAGGGCCCCGGAACAGCAATTCAGGACAGTCCATTATCAACTTTCAAATTTCTCAAAGGTGCCGGTCCTTCTTGGTAAGGACCCTGGAAACACAATGTCCATGTCCATATTTTTAAGACAAGTTGCACACTATTAGCCCTCAATCTTCTTCAAGGGCTGCATTCTGAGGCACACAGTCACAGGTAACACCCCGTGAGTCTCTTTCTTCTTGGCCCTAGCGGGGGTCACCGGTTCTTCCCGCTAGGCCGCAAGTTTCTTAGATTTGGAGGATATCCATCCTCAAGGTGTGCCTCAGTGTTTTAAATTCCAGCAGAAAAAGGCGCAACAAGCGCTACAAAAATAAAAATAAAAAACAAAAAGAGCAGCTCTCTTAGGCACACAACTTAGTGCTGCTTAGGGCCTTCCTGGCCTGGGAGGTAGAGGAACGGTCCTCCATTTTTCCTTTTCTTTCTTTTTAACTTTAACTTATTATGGGGCACTCTGCCCCCATTGGGTAACAGTCCCAGAAACTGGACCACCGCTGGTGGGTCCTGATAAAGGAAAAGATGAAAGGTCAACGGACCCTTAGCTAGTTAGCTTACTTCTTCCGGGCCTCCCCCCGTTCCTTCATGAAGGCGGCCCATGTTGCAGATGAAGGTGGCTTCCACGGCTGATCGGGGTATCTGCTAGGTCCTCATCCAAGGACATAGCACTGCCACAGCAGTCCTGGGTAGGGCCGTAGATGGTCACTGTAAAACTGTGGACAATATTACTGGCGCCAGCTTGGTTCTCCCCGACAGCTCTCTCAGCCCCTCCTGGGTATTTTGGTGCCGACTCCTCCACTAGCACCTCACTAGGGGAATCAGCTTCTTCGCGACTTGCAAGATCCTCTTCTTCGTCGCTTACAATTTCTCCCCATTGCCGCTTCCTGGGCTCCTCTGCTGGCGGAGCACTGGCCTTAGGTGGGGACAGAAAGCCTTTAGGGGCTTCCCTAGCCCAGCGCTGCTTAGCCTCCCTCTTGGCCCTCCTCTTGAAGACCTCTTCGTCCTTTTCCAGGACATCTTTCCACTCGTATGGACGGGTGAGTGCAGCCGCGTACCACCCCCTGGAACATTCACACTTGACGAAGTGGACTATGTCCTCCACACGTAGGTTGTGGAGACGGTCGGGCAGGTAGTCGCGTTTAATAACCTCACGGGTAACGAACACCTCGTCCCCGGTCCACTCTTCCTCCAGGAACCCGTACCCCTCACGGATGTGAAACTCAAGGACTCGTCCCCGAGTCTGGGAGGCCTTCACCGACTCTCTCTATGCCGCGTTGGACCCTTCCAGCCAGCCTCTAAGGAAGGTGTCGGTCCATCGCCGCTGCTCTCGTGGCGTCATCGGGGGGTTGCGGGTAGTCCACTTCAGACTCCCGAGCTCGGCGTAACGCTTCGCCGAGGGGGTGTCGATGGCCTCCACTGCCAGCTGCCAAAAACTCTCTTGCGGGGCCCACTTCTTGGGAGGCCTCGCCTCCGCACCACCCCTTTCAGGCCTAGGGGCCCCTGTCGCCGTGGAAGCTGTCGCGGCAGGCGAAACCGGCCGCTGGGGTATAGGCTGCTCACCTCCGTCAAGCCCCGCTGCAGCTGTTGCTCCGGCCCCACCGGAATGTTCTCCACCCTCGGCCGAGGGGGACGGGTCTTCCATCATCCGGCTCCAGCACCACATACGGAACTCATGGACAAGCAGGCCCAGCTCCGGATCGGGCCTAGTGGACCACTGGACCGCCACTGGGGGCAAGGACTCACGGGCAGCATCCGCGGGTAAGCGACTCTCGATTGCAGCCCCTGGGGTACTCAACTCTAAGATCTCTTCCTCGGCGTACATTCCGGACAGGTCATCCGATCCTCCGGTCGCCATTCTCTCAGAGCGTCCACCGCAGCACCTCCTTCCTCTCGTATGCTGGACAGAAAATGGCACTGGTCGCTTACCAGTGATGCGCGTCCAACTCCTCCTCTTCCTGGGCCGGCTTTCTGACGCGACCGCCGCGTCACTCGTCACTCTCGGCAGCTCCGCCTCCAGCCGCGCCCCTTCTCTGTGCGCGCTGATACTCACGGGGCCGGACTTCACTTTACGCCGCGCCCTCTTCCTCACTGGACGTCCCATCCTGGGACGCATCCTCACTGCTGGGCCCATCCTCCTTTGGGCCGGAACTCGTAGGAGCTGGACATCTTTTCGTGCTCTCCGGCGCCGTCCACTCCCACGATAGGCGGTTCTTCTCCTAGACTTTACCGCCACTGTCACCATCTTGGAATCCATGCTTCGGGCCGCCATCTTGGGCCGCATGCCTTCCAACACTTTCTCCTCAGTGTTCTGCATTAGCTCTTCCCCGCTTTCTTCATGCAAGGAGCTCGCATCCTGCCGACTACGCCAAATGTAAGGTGCCCCAGCGAGGTAGTCGTGGGCGAGCTGTAGCCCCCTCTCGCTCTGGCACCCTACAGACAATTCGTGTCCTCCCTCTGATGTGTGGCTGTGTATGTGGTGCTCTCTTCTTACTTCAAACCATCCGATCGCAGCTGTCTCCAGGCATTTCTCTTCTGGGACCAGGGCAGCAATAAATTCAGAGGACACGAGGTTCTTAACCAGAACTTGGACTTTACTTGGGGAAGAGGAATATGTACAGTATTTACAGGCAGATATAATGGATAAGGCCCGACAGGTTATTATCGCTCTCACAGGCGCTGGCAACATCTTCAGCCCTGGATCCCTTTTTAAGTGAAGCATCTCTGTGACTCTAATCTCTAGACCAAGAGACTCTTCTGCAATACCAACAGTGATCTGGATCCGATATCTCGCCCCCACGTCTTAGCCTAGAGTCCTATTTGTCTTCCTCTGCTTCCTGCAGACTAGAAGTGCCCCGGGTCCTCACTACCTTTGATGAGTTTCTCCGGCCGGCTAACAGGACTCTTGCTCTTGCGTAGGGAGACCTCCACACTAGTGATCCCACTGTCTGAGGGTATGGAGCTCCCGTCGACCCTAGCAGCCACTATAGTCAGGCCGCCCGCACGATTCACTGTCCTATCCCTTACTGAGGAATCACTTCCTGATCCTGGAAACTAAACAGGAATTTTCTTAAGGTACCCACACTCTGTGATCTGTCATCACTCAGTATTAACCCATCACTGTCTGTAACACTGCTAGCAGACTCAACTTGACATCTGCACCCAGGACAGTGGCATCTTGTGGCTGCTTACAGGTACTGCATCCCACAAGGAATTATGCCAGGAACAAGCTCTATATGACTCAATGCTTGATCAGGGCACTAAGTTCCCCCTTTACTCTGCTGACTAGACCACTGATGCTAACCCCTTAGCTTGGCCTACCAACAGTTCAGAGAGGTCTGACTACAGGAACACTTCTTTTAACTATCTCAGTGCCAAGGGAAGGCTACACCCTTCCCCACTATTACAATGAGACCAAAATTTAACTTTTTGGCCACAACCATAAACGTTACATTTGGAGAGTGGTCAACAAGGCCTATGATGAAAGGAACACCATTCCTACAGTAAAGCACGTAGGTGGATTGCTGATGTTTTGGGGATGTGTGAGCTACAAAGGCACAAGAAACTTGGTAAAAGTTGAAGGAAAGATGAATGCAGCACGTTATCAGCAAATACTGGAGGCAAATTTGCACTCATCAGCCTGGAAGCTGCGCATGGGACGTACTTGGACGTTCCAAGATGACAACGATTCAAAACACAAGGCCAAGTCGATCTGTCATTGGCTACAGCAGAATAAAGTTAAGTTTCTGGAGTGGCCATCTCAGTCTCCTGACCTCAATACCACTGAGCCACTCTGGGGAGATCTCAAGCGTGCAGTTCATGCTAGACAGCCCAGGAATTTACAGGAACTGGAGGCTTTTTGCCAAGAAGAATGGGAAGCTTTACCATCTGAGAAATTAAAGAACTTCATCCACAACTAGCACAAAAGACTTCAAGCTGTCATTGATGTTAGAGGGGGCAATACATGGTATTAAGAACTGGGGTATGTGAACTTTTGATCAGGGTCATTTGGATGTTTTTGGTTGTAATTAAGATTTAAAAAGAGAAAACACAGTACTTTGACAATAAATGGCTTCACCCAACCAATAACCATGAGTGGAGAAAAAGTTTTTTTGTTATCATTCATATTCTCTGAAACAAGGCCAAGAAAGGAAAAATTCTGCCAAGGTAAGTAAACTTTTGAGCACAACTGTAGTGGCCTCATCCACAATAAAATACTTTCTTCTGTTCCTAATGTTATACAGCAGGGGACATCTCAGTTTAAAATAGTTTGGAGAATATATCTCGCATGTTATACAGGCCTCATACACACTAAAAAAATACATTCTTCTGTTTCTAACGTCATACAGTTAGGGGACATCTCAGGGTGCCAAGGGAGGGTGGTTCACTGCGCTCGAGGGGGTTTGTGATACCAAACAAACTGTCAGTAAAGGTGCAAGAGGCGAGCAACAAATGGAGGAGGAAGAGGTGATCGGCGAGCAACAGTCAGAAGATGAAGAGGATAATCATCCCCTCTCTGTTTGTGTTTGACTGGAGGGGACGGAGGAAACAAGCATCAGAGTTGCCCAGCCACCAACACAGCATGGGCTTGAACCTCATGGAAGAGCCTGACATATAAGTGCCTTCTTGCTGCACTATCTGCAACATGATCTCCGTATAATTATGATTCTAAATAGTGCCGACTACTGGGTTGCCACTCTGTTAGATCCACGTTATAAGAGTAAATTTTGCCAGATGCTTACCGCCCTGGAAAGGGAACTGCAAAAGCTGGAGTATTAAAACACGCTTTTACACAACCTTAAGATTGCTGTCTTGGGGAAAACCTATGAGGCACACAATGTGCATCGCAGCTCTACACTTTCAACCTCGGCACGTCAGTTCGTCAACGCCAAAATATTAGCAGCAGCAGTAGTGTAAGTGGCAGAAGCAATTTCTGTGAGTCCTTTCACACATTTTTTAGACCAGCTCGTGCACCAGCACAACAGAGTACAAGTCTGACACGTGGTGAGCGACTGGACAGGATGGTGCACTCCTGATTGAGTCTCCATCTGCTGGGTTGGCTGTAGTGGAAGAGGTGTCGGTCCTAATTCTACTATTTCTACTGTACTGAAATTAATGCCATTTTGATGGTGTCTGCCACTAATTTTTATAAATGTGGAGAATCCTGATTGGGCCTCCATCTACTGGGTTGGCTGTAGTGGAAGAGGTGTCTGTCCCCATTTTACTACTTCTAATCTACTGAAATTGATGCCACTTCGAGAGGTGTCAGGCCCTAATTTTTTTAACGTGAACGCTCCTGGTTGGGTCTCCATCTGTTGGGTTGCCTGTAGTGGAAGAGGTTTAGTCTCCATTATAATAGTTATACTCTAGGGAAATAATTTTTTTGGTGCAGATATTCTTCTCCACACAGGGGTACACAAACATGATAAACTCAAAATTGGTTTTCAAGAAACAATCATCAGCCACCCCATCAAACGCATCTGCTGTTTCTTCCTCCTCCTCTGTTACCATGCCAAGTACTGTCATGCAGATCTCTGACCGCAGGACCTCCAGTTCTTTACCTGCTCCAGTCAGGCTGAGTGAGAGCCCGTCAGCTGTAACAGAAGTGGACATGCCTGCTGTGTTTGTTTCGCCGAGCACACCACATGTTTCTCAATCCACCGTAACATCTCCGCCTGCTACTCACTCACGGTCCAGCAGTTCGCCTGTTTCACCATACTCCGCCCTCTCTCAGCACTGCAGCCAGCCCTCGGTCCCGCAGCTGTGGTCACGTAAAAGATTGTTTCCTCCTACACATGACAAAGCTAAGAGGTTGAACTCCACCATCTCCAATTTGTTGGCCATGGAAATGGTGGTCTTAGGCCCTAATTTTTTTAAATGTGAACAGTCCTGATTGTGTCTCCATCTGCTGGGTTGGCTGTAGTGGAAGAGTTGTCGGTCCCCATTATACTACTTCTACTCTAGTGAAATTGATACCACTTTGTTGTTTTAAGGCCCTCATTTTTTAAATTGTGAACACTCCATCTATTGGGTTGGCTGTAGTGGAAGAGGTGTCGTTCCTAATTCTACAATTTCTATTGTACTGAAATTGATGCCACTTTGCTGGTGTCTGCCACTAATTTTTGGAAATGTGGAGAATCCTGATGGGATCTCCATCTATTGGGTTGGCTGTAGTGGAAGAGGTTTTGGTCTCCATTAAACTACTTCTATTCTGGTGAAATTGATGCCACTTTGGTGGTGTTGGACCCTAATTTAGGGAAATGTGAACACTCCTGATTGAGTCTCCATCTACTAGGTTGCCTGTAGTGGAAAAGGTTTTGGTCTCCTTTACAATTGTTATACTCTAGTGAAATAATTTTTTTAGTGCAGATATTGTTCTCCACACAGGGGCACACAGACATGATAAACTCAAAATTGGTATATAAAGCAGACTATATTTCAGCTTAAAATTCTTTGGGGCAGATATTGTTCTCCAAACAGGGGGGAAAAAAATGTTGGGTCAGAGCAGCTTCCTGACCTTCAACTGTACTGTCAGGGCAAAAAGAGGAGGAGGGTGACTCTCATGGCGAGGAATGGGATAACACATTGAATGATGATGAGATTGTAGATCCCACTTGGTGTGAATCCAGAGGCACGCAGCTGAGTAGCTCATCTGATGAGGTGGAGGAGGAGGACAATGAGGAGGTTACTTTGAGTCCTATGGCCCAGACACGGAGTGAAGCAACCGCGATGAGCACTCAATCCTTAGCCACAACCGTGGCAGTGACCAGCAGTGGCCGAGGGTCTGCAGCTTGCAGGGGTGGCAAGGGTTGTCTAGCCTGGGCCTTTTTTGACATCGCAAAGGATGAGTCAACGCACGTTATCTGGCAACTTTGCAAGAAAAAAATCAGTAGAAGGAAAAAGTGCAATAATTTGACTACTACATGCATGGTTGTCCTGAGGAAGGAGTCGGTGGACTCTGAAACCAGTAGAAAATAAACCTACATTTTTATCCATACTAATGGTTTAAAGTGACTTCAGAGAGTGCAGAAAACTTCCTTTCCCACCATCTATCTCTGACATATCCATAAGAAGCTGCAGCATCTGGAGTCCAGGCTTTATAGGTGTTGTGTCCCACACAACCCTACAAGGTGAGCAGCTTTTAATACTTCTGTACCAATTATTAATTAGATAAGACCCTATTGCGCTCTTGCATTTTTTCATAAACTTGGATCCTATGGCGCAGACATGGAGTGATGCAACCGCGATGAGCACTGCATTCTTAGGCACAACTGTGGCAGTGACCAGCGTGGTCGCGGGTTTGCAGCTCGCAGGGGCGGAAAGGGTTGTCTAGCCTGGGCCTTTTTTGACACCGCAAAGGATTAACCAACTCATGTTATCTGGCAACTTTGCAAGAAAAAAATCAGTAGAGGGAAAAAGTGCCATAATTTGACTACTACATGCATGGACCGTCAAATGCGCAATCAACATGCGTTACTCTGGCAATCTCACTGCGATAAAATGCCAACCTCAACAACCATCACCCACCCCATCAACCGCATCTGCTGCTTCTTCCTCCTCCTCTGTTACTATGCCAAGTATTGTCACTTAGGTCTCCCACCACAGAACCTCTGGATCTTTACCCGCTCCAGTCAGGCTGAGTGAGAGCCCGTCAGCTGCAAAGGAAGCGGACATGCCTGCGGTTTTTGACCGATCTCCGAGAACGAACACACCACAACTTTATCAATCCATCATAACATCTCCACCTGCATCTCACTCACGGTACAGCAGCTTGTCCAGTTCACCGTACTCCACCCTCTCTCAGCACTGCAGCCAGCCCTCGATCCCGTAGTTGTGGTCACGTAAAAGATTGTTTCCTCCTACACATGATAAAGCTTAGAGATTGAACTTCACCATCTCCAAACTGTTGGCCACGGAAATGGTGGTGTCAGCCCATAGTTTTTTGAAATGTGAACACTCCTGGTTGGGTATCCATCTGTTGGGTTGGCTGTGGTGGAAGAGTTGTCGGTCCCCATTATACTAGTTCTACTCTAGCGAAATTAATTCTTTAGTGCAGATATTGTTGTCACAAGGGTACAAATGATATAATCACAATTGGTTTTCTTACTACCGAAGTATATAAAGCAGGCTACATTTCATCTTTTAATTCTTTGGTGCTGATATAGTTCTCCATACAGGGGTACATATTAGTGATGAGCGAACACTAAATGTGCTCAACTTAATGATTCAGCGGTTTATCAAAACCTACCCAGATCTACTTGTTAAAGTATGCCGCGTGTGTGCCCATTTCAGAAAGTCAGCTACAGCTTCCGCCACCTTGGCAGTGCTTCAGCAGCGTTTGCAGCTTCCGACTCACCGAATGGTGTGCAATGTGACCACACGTTGGAAATGAATGTTGCAGATGTTGGGAAGGATTTGTGAGCAGCAGAGGGCAGTTGTTGAGTACCAGCTTCAACACGCCCGTTGGAATTCAGGTCAGCCTCCGCACATAACAGCTGATGAGTGGGCATGGATGTCTGACATCTGTGCCGTCCTCCAAAACTTTGAGGACTCCACCAAGATGGTGAGCGGCGATGACACCATAATTAGTGTCACCATCCCACTTCTCTGTCTACTGAAACGCTCACGGCTCACAGTTAAAGAGGAGGCATTGCAAGCGGAGCAAGGAACTATACAGCCCAGCCTCATCTCAACGCTGATTGGGTGATAATGAGGAGGAGGAGGATGAGGAGAACATGTGACGCACCCAGGAGATGGGGACGACTAGGCGCCCAGGCCTTGTTGTTGTCTGATCTTGGGGGATGTCACGGTGGTCGGCTCCTGGGCCCGTACCCTGGGGTCACTCTTAAAAGAAGGAGGGAAGTTATATGGGATAGAGAATGTTCGTGACGCCACCTGTGGTGTCTGGTGAGGATCACCAGCGCTGCGACAGTCCTCTGAGGCCAGTGTTCAGGCAGCTTAGTTGGTGCGGCTCCCCACAGGGGCCTCAGGGCAGCGTAAGTGTAGGGTTGCAGGACAGAGGGGACCCAGCCGGGTCAGAGGAAGAATAGGCACACACACACAACAGTTCACTTCAGTACCTTCACTGGTGGTGTTTCCGGCACGGTCCAGGGCACTTCAGGGTGAAGGGTGCATATCAAGACGCTCCCCAGTGAGCGGGTGTGGGGCCTCCTGTTTCTTGCCTTTCCTCGATAAGTTTCTGACCTGCCTGGAGCTAGGCCTAACTTGGTCTCTATCTTGCACCTGCTAACCTGGTGGTAGGGCCTTCTGTTGGAGATCACACTCCCTGGTCTCTTGGGCCTCCGTGACTCCTGACCCTGGTATAACAGTCAGCTTTTTGGTGTTCCTGGGACATATAGTTCGCCAGGGGTTCCGGTTATTTCTGTTGGATGTAAGGAATCCCTGCAGACGCCGACCCGGTGTCCGGTAATGGTTTTGAGGTGAGCTGGTTAAGCTCCCCTGCCCCCTCTATGTTGCTCTCTTTCCACTTGCCTTCGGCCACGCTCGGGGCCCTCACTAGGCTTCACACTGCAGCAGGCACACTGTGCTTCGCCGCTCTTTTGGCGTCGGCACACCCTAAGCTCACTAATCTGAGCTCACTGAGTCTGAACTGACCTGACAACCTCTCTGGCTGCAGCAGACTGACTGCCTAACTCCACCCTCCAGTATATATATCCCTATCCGGGTTCCCTCTGGTGGTCTGAGGTGGTAGGGTGGAGGTGTGTGAATGCTATGAGGGCCTCTTGTGGAGAAGTCCGTCCATGCACCCCTCTGGGATCTGTGGCACCAATGCGCAGCAGGGCGCCACACATGGACAGTCGTCCTCTTGGTGAGGACAGGGAAGTCTTGGCTGTCTTGGAAGTCTTGATACCCCTCCTTCAGTCTGTGGGAAAGCTGTATGAGTTTCACTTAATGATGACCTTCAGTAGCCTAAACCACGGCTTTGCTTATGCACGTTATTCCTCAAAACGCATTGCAGATCAAGCCATTTCCCAACTCTGTAGTCATGAAATTCAAGGGGTAAAGAAAGATCTTTGTTTATGACTAAGCACCACCGAGAAGTGCGAGATGCTGTTGGACGGGCTGCCATTGCTTATGGAACAAGCTGCAATAGAGGACCGGAGTAGATACGGTTTCCCTCTATGCCAGTCCTTCCACCGACCTAAATAATATGGCTGAGGTGAAATACAGCTGTCACCGAAAAGCAGTGTCAGACTGAAGAACATTGGGCCCACCAGAGGATTTGATACTGAGGGCCCTCCTTTCTCCCCTGCTCAAGAGCCCCATAGCAGCTGCAAGGTTTGCGCTATGAACTCTCCTGAAGGAGAAGCCAGGGCCCACCGGAGGATTCTCCTGCCTAAGAAAAGTCTGTTTGAAGGTTCCCGGACACAGTGTAGCTGCTTTTTTACTGAGAAGGAAACCAGAGAACACGGGGGAAACCCCCGCAAACATGGGGAGAACATACAAACTATTCACAGATGTTTTCCTTGGTGGGATTTGAATCCAGAACCCCAGTGCTGCAAGGCTGCAGTGCTAACCACTGAGCCACCGTGCTGCCCTCTCTGTTCTCCCGGCTCTGATATCTAACATGCTGGAGAAACTTGCACCTACTGCCACTCAGTGTCTTCAGCTGCCCTGCCTGATATATCCATCCTGCTTCTTTATATTGTCCACCTCATGTTTGCAGGATCAGTATAGACCTACCATGTGCTTATTTTACTTTACCTAAGATGGTGGATAGCACCGGCCCGAGTGGATTACCTGGAGCCTTATCATATATGTTTTCTCACATAAAATAATGAAATATGTGGGGAATAACTCAGCACATGGCAGGCAGTGAGTGGGTTCTAATAACTCAGCACATGGCGGGCAGTGAGTGGGCACTATTAACTCTGGAGGACACATCATGGGCCCAGGTTTCAGCCCTGTCTATCAGGTATAGTGTGTAGGTAGTGTGACTGACTTTGGTACTGTTAGGAGGGCGGTTGCAGACAACTTTATTTTAATGGAACGCAACCGACCCCGGGGTCCGCGATGCAGCCTGGAGGACTGCTGCTGAACACTTTCCGGGTGGAAAGGCAAGCGACAACTTAAATGTAAAACCCTTCCGTGTTTCTTCACACAGGAACGGGTAAAGCGGTACGCTCTATCTCCGTTAACTGCACGGAGGGAGAGCGACAGGCGACGCACCTATCAACTATCTTAGCCCTTCGTGTTAATGCACACGGAAGGGTAAGACGGTTCGCACAATCTCCAAGAACCGCAGGGAGACGTGCGACCGTGGGAGAAGCAGTAGCCCTGTCTTTGATACAGGCGCTACGCTATGGGGTTTGGCGCTAGTATAACGGTTCACACAATCTCCAAGAACCGCAGGGAGACGTGTGACCGTAGGAGAAGCAGTAGCCCTGTCTTCGATACAGGCACTACGCTATGAGAGTTGGCGCTAGCGTGCGGGTGTGATTCCCGCCGGGTATTCGAGCACTCAGCCGGCGTGCTACCGGACTGAGCAAACCCGCTCTATATAGCTCACAGGCGGAACAGACTTTTCCTAACCTGCCTAACTAAAGCTATGGCTCTACGAGGAGCCCAAGAGTAAGCATGCACACCACAAACAGCCAGCTCAAATGATCTGAGCGCGTTGCCATGTTCGTGGGCGGGCCTTTTAAAGACTAAGCCCTGCCCACCGACGTGCCATTGGTGACGTTACCCGTGGACCAATCAGGTGGTGCCAGGTCACCGGGTCAGGTGGGTACCGAACCACCAATCATGATCCGCCAGGTCACGGACATGCTCAGTGCGGCAAATCCTGGACTTAGACTCCACGAGCCCTGTCTCCCTCTGCAACCTATGCTTAACATTGCTAGGCACAAATACCCAGGAGACAATCTCTACGGCTCGTGGAGCAGGTAGGCGTTGGGGCTGATGACGATGCTGAGCAGCATCAGCCCTGGCTGGACCAAAATGGGAGACCACAGAAGGTCCTGGACCCATTTTGAATCCAGCACCAGACCGAAGTCTAACAGGTACAGACCTTGCAGTCTTCCGCACATACACCTATGGCTGCATGCAGCTGATACTAGACCTACATGCTATATTTCTTACTATTTATGTGCAGCGGGTGATTACAGAGCCCTTCTTTAACCAGAGGAGCAGGCGGTTCCTTCTCATTTATTGTTACACCACATAATACAACATTGTCCATCACTGACTATATCTGTCCATATGATGGGATATCGACCAGCATCAACCTGTTCTATATCGTGGTTGTAAACTGTAACTTACACTCCCTGTGAGAAGTTATGTCGCTTATCCATGTTATGTAAATAAAAGCTTATAATTTGATGTCAAATTCATCCATTGGTTTTATAAATTACTCTTTTGAAAGCTGAAACCCTCCCAAATTTGGTTTAGGTTAAGAAAATAAATTGGCATCAATGCTGAAATATTGATCATTTAATGAACACAGAATGGTCAGATTTTGGCAAGACAAAAGTTTTGTCGCCTGGTCATATAATGCACCCAATCCTAGTTTACAACCTCACCAGTGCTCAGTAAATGATCGGTTAATTAGTGGGTGTGTATAAAAAGAAACCCAGCACCCCAGACCTTCACTTGAACTGCAACTTGAGCTCTGACAACATGCCAAAAATCCACCCTGCGCCAAAGCCTTGATTATCAAGAGGCTGAAGACCAGATCCACTGCAGAGGTGGCTGGCACATTTAATGTGTCTCAGCGTCAAGTACAAAGAATTAAAAAAAGATTTGAAGAGACTGGAGATGTGTTTGACAAGCCCAGGTCCGGCAGACCCCGCAAGCAGGCTCGAACTGGCCTGGCGGGGTGCCGGGAAATTTCCCGGTGGGCCCCGGGCACCCTGCAGAGAAGACAGAGGAGAATTTAAAAAAAAAGGGCACACGCACACACTCTCACCGCCGCGATGCCCAGGACAGTAGCGGGAGGGGCCTGGGAGCAGGAGAGCCGAAGAGCAGAGCAAGGGCTGCACTGCAGCGTCACACTCAGCAGACAGGGCCGCACGTCTGCTGAAAGTGACGTCACAGCGTGCCCTGCACTGCAGTCTCCCGCCTTAGGAGCACTTCTGTACTGTACAGGTAGCGTAATACTTGTGGGTGTTTGTATGAATTTGATGAATTTGTGTGTATATGCTGCCTGCATGTGTGTTTATATATGCCTGTGTGTGTGTGTGTGTGTGTCTATATATGTGTGTGTGTGTGTGTGTGTGTATATGCCTGTGTGTGTGTGTATATGCCTGTGTGTATATGCTGCCTGCATATGTGTGTGTATATGCCTGTGTGTATATATATGCCTGTGTGTGTGTGTCTGTGTGTGTGTGTATATATATGCCTGTGTATATATATATATCTGCATATGTGTGTGTGTGTATATGCCTACATGCATGTGTGTGTGTGTGTATATGCATGCATGCGTGTGTGTGTGTAGTGTGTATATGACTGCATGTGTGTGTGTGTGTGGTGTGTATATGCCTGCATGTGTGTGTGTGGTGTGTTTATGCCTGCATGCGTGTGTGTGTATATGCATGCATGCGTGTGTGTAGTGTGTATATGCTTGTATGTGTTTGTGTGTATGTATTTGAGTGCGTGCATGTCTACGTGTGTATGTGTCTTCACACGTGTGTGCGTGCTTCCCTGCGTGTCTGCATTTTTGTGTGTGATTGTCTGAGTGTGTCTGTGCATGACTGCGTGTGCATTTCTTTGTGTGCTTGCCTGTATGTGTACGTGTCCCCATTTCTGTGAGTATCTGTATCTGCGTGTGTATATTAGGGCTCTTTCACATGTCCTGATATTTACGGGACTGGAGATATGTGTCCACCTGTGTGTCATCCATGTGACACATACCGGCGCTTGGGAATCAGTGTACAGTTAGCGCTGTTCCCAAGAGCCGAGTGCTGCCCTCATCATAGATCCCTGCCGGTGCTGCGATCAGCAGCAGCAGGGTCAATGATAAGAGTAGTAGTCTACTCCCGCCGTGTCCAACTGTAAAAATAGGAATAAAATAAAAAAATCCTTATACTCACCTTTCCTAAGTGTCACCCGCTGTAATCCGTGCGAGTGCTCACGCCGAGGGGAATGACTCCTGCAGCGAGCGGGCCCCAGAGCTGCGCTCAGTGATTTGACAGGGCACCACTTGTTGAGCGCAGCTCCGGGGTCCACTCGCTGCAGGAGTCATTCACCTCGGCGTGAGCGCTCGCACGGATTACAGCGGGTGACACTTAGGAGAGGTGAGTATAAGGATTTTTTTATTTTATTCCTATTTTTACAATTTGACACGCTGGGAGTAGACTACTACTCTCATCATTGACCCTGCTGCTGGTGATCGCAGCGCAGGCAGGGATCTATGATGTGGGCAGCGCTCAACACCCGGTGCTTGGGAACAGCGCTAACTGTCATCAGTGTGCGGGACGTTTTGCGGGAGGTGCAGCAGGTAAAAAACAGACATGTCAGCGTGTTTTGCCCACGGACACCACATGGTCTGTCTGTGGAAAGTGGACACACACTGACATGTGCACATTCATTTGAATGGGTCTGCGTGTACCAATGTCTCTGGTACGTGTGGAAACTGTCACCGCACATACTGACGTGTGAAAGAGCCCTTAGTATGTGTCTGTGTGCGCTTGTTTTTGTGTGTGTCAGCGCGCTTCTGCATGTCTGTGTGCTCTTCCGAAGATTTATTATATTTGGGGAGAGATGGGAGAGAAATTTTAGGAGACATAATGGGGAGATGTGTGAAGAAACAGTATGGTGAATTAGGGGAGGGGTGGGAATGGGTGCTGGAACAGAATGGGGATGTATGAGGAAACAGTATGGAGAGTAGGGGAATAGTGTGAAGAGACAGTATGGAGGGAGAAAAGTGTGAGGTGACACAGCACAGAGACTAGGTAGTGTGGGGGAAGGTATAGAGATGCGGCAGTATGGGGGGAACAGTGTGAGGGCACAGCAAGGATGGAACAGTATGCTGAGGATGGGGAGTGTGATGAAGGGGCACAGTATAGAGACTGGGCAGTATAGGGGGGACACAGTGTGAGAGGACAATGTGAAGAGGGGGCCCAGTATGGTAAGGAGAGGACAGGGTGGAGAGCAGGTACCATAAGAGGGGTAGAGTGTATGTCATGTTTTGTGCAGGGAGCATTGTAAGAGTTAGGTTTATTCAGGGGCTCAGTGTAGATTTTTTTATTCAGGAGCATTATAATGACTCTGCTATCTTTAAGGGTATCGTGTGGGGATGATCTGCAGAAGACCGGAGAAGATGGAAGTCTGCAGAGACGAGCTGTGGATGAGAAAAGTCATCATGGAGACTGGACAAGAGGAAGAAAAGAAAGAGAACAACTCTAATCAGAGAAGACATCTGAGGTAAGATACCTGGATGTAAATGTTCATTTGTGATCCTGCCTGTGTCTCATCAGTACTGTGGTTCCTGTATGGTCCGCAGTCTGATGATGACTGATAACTCCCAGTATCTCTATTGTTAATTACATACTGGGAGTTGTAGGTTTATGCGATACAAAGATATATGGGGCTGACCTGACATTATAAATGGTCGTGGTTCAGATGATGTATTCATGTACTGATGTATTTGTGCGCGTCTGCGTGTTTGTGCGCGTCTGCGTGTTTGTGCGCGTCTGCGTATCTGGAATAATATGTATTTTTGTAAGATGCGTGTATGTAACTGTGCATTGTGGTGTGTAATAACATTCATATGCTTGAGGCACCTTTACTAAATCTATTAGGTCTCTTTCACATGTGTTAGGGAATTCCATTTGTCTTTCCACATTTAGGAACAGACAAGTGAAATTTGCTAACCTTGTCATAACTGTCACCATTGGGATGTGCTTGTATGGAGCGGGTTCAGGAGCTGAGCCTGCTCCATACCGGGCAGATGTCGACTGTGTTACATAGCCGGCGTCTGCCTGTAACAGCAGTGATCAGAGCTCGCCTTGATTGCTGCTGTTTTGAGTATTTAAGTGCCCTTGTCAATCACTGACAGCAGCATTTAGATAGCACAATGGCCGGTGCATGCAGTCACCTGCTCCCTTCTGCCCCCTGTGATGCAGTTGCAGGTTGCTGATGGGTTGCCAGTAGTGCTGAGTGAGCGTGGTCGGATAAGAGACATTACAGTCACCGCGAACTACAAAGTGAGCGTGCTGCAATAACGTCCGGCACCTTGATTGTGACACGTCCATGGAGCCTAACCTCAGGCTGAGCTGAATGAATAACATGGCAACAGCACCTGTCAACTAGTGCTGAGCGAGCGTGGTCGGATAAGGTGTGATCCCAGCATGCTCGGGTGTTATCTGAGTATCTTGTAGTGCTCTGCTAATATGCTCGAGTCCCCGAGGTAGCATGTTTTGCGGCGGTAGACAGAAGCAACACATGCAGGGATTACCTAACAAACAGGCAAACAGGATTACCCCTATATCTGCAGATAAATAGCATTTTTCAAGGTGACAAGTTACCATTAAAGGGACTCTGGCAGTACGGAATGACTGTTCGAACAAAGTCCTGCTGCTTGGTGCTCCACAGCGTGACCAATCATGTAACTATAGTGCATTATAGAAAAGCATAACAAGTAATAAAACCGTTTATGGTGGGCTGTAGTGTGGGCCCCTAGAGTCAGTTCCCCTGGTGGGCCCTAGGCACCCCAGTCCGACCCTGCCCGCAAGACAACTGCTCAGGAGGAAAGTTTGTTTGTTAGAAAATCCAAAGCTAGCCCCTCTCCCACTGCAGCAGAGCTCCAACAGGCCTAGTCACCTCAAGTCCCTGTGTCAACTAGAACAGTTTGTAGGATTCTGTCTCGAAATGGCCTCCATGGTCGAATCAGTGCCCAGAAGCCAGCACTAAACAAAAGGCAAATAAAAAACCGTGTGGCATTTGCAAAGTCCCACAGCCTGCTAAACAGATGAACGCTGGACAAGTGGCAGAAGGTGGATTTCTCTGATGAATCTTCTGTAGAATTACACCACAGCCGCCGCAAATACTGCAGGAGACCTACTGGAGCCCGTATGGATCCAAAATACATCCATAAAACAGTTACATTTGGTGGTGGAAAGATCATGGTCTGGGGTTACATTCAGTATGGGGGTGTGCGAAACATTTGCAAGGTGGAAGGCAATATCAATAGCCTAATATATCAAGAAGTCTTAGCTACCTCTTACATTCCAAATCATAAAAGGGCTCAAATTCTGCAGCAGGATGGTGCTCCATCTCATACATCCATCTCTACAACAAAGTTCCTCCAGGCAAAAAAGATGAAGGTGAGGTGCTGAAGGACTGGCCAGCCCAGTCACCAGACATGAACATCATTGAGCAGGTTTGGGGTAGGATGAAAGAGGAAGCTTGGAAGACAAAACCAAAGAATCTAGATGACCTCTGGGAGGCATGTAAGACTGCATTCTCTGCTATTCCTGATGACTTCATTAATAAATTGTATGAATCATTGTTGAACCGCATGGATGCAGTCCTTCAAGCTCATGGAAGTCACACAAAATATTAAATATGACTCTAATAGCACCACAACTTCATTCACCAATGTTATGCAACATATATTTGTATTTTAAGATAATTATTTGTTTGAATATCACATTACTTTCTGTGGGCGACAAAACTTTTGTCTTGCCAAAATCTGACCATTCTGTGTTCATTAAATGATCAATATTTCAGCATTGATGCCAATTTATTTTCTTAACCTAAACCAAATTTGGGAGGGTTTCAGCTTTAAAAAGAGTAATTTATAAAACCAATGCATGAATTTAACGTCAGGTTCTAAGCTTTTATTTACATAGCATGGATAAGCAACATAACTTCTGTCAGGGAGTGTGTATATATGTGTATATATATATATATATATATATATATATATATATATATATATATATATATATAAAACTTAGTAATAAGATTTACATATATTGTCATTTTTTTAAGTCCTTTTAAGTCAATAATATAGTCCTCATACAGCTATGGGGATGGAAAAATAAAAAATAGCTATGATTCTCGAAAGAAGAAGAGGAAAAAAAAGGAAAGCACAAAAACGAAGATTTGTTATGTGTTCTCCCTCCAGTTAAGAATACTATAATGGCGGCTGTTCGAGGTTGTCACCCAGTGACTGCGGACATGACTGGCAGGGCCGGCGTCTGCACCCGGGCAAGTGCCGGGGCCCTGGAAAATCAGAGGGGCCCACCGCCCACTCACTGTCGGGGCCCACCGCCCACTCACTGTCGGGGCCCTGGCCGCTTCCTCGGCACCTGTTCAGTGACTTTGGCGCTGCTTGATTGCCAGGACTTCAGACATGGCCGCGCACAGTGTGCTGTGTCTGCTAGTAATGACACGGCAGGATCTATGGCACTGCACCTTTAATTGTGCTTGTGTGTCGCCCCTGCCGCGTCACTACTAGCAGACACAGCCGCACAGCGCGTGGCCATGTCTGGGGGAGTGCCGGCAATCAAACACCGTCGGAGGTCCTGCACAGATGGGGGGGAGCGGCCCGGACCCGACCGCAAGTGGGCCCCTCTGATGTTCCAGGGCCATGAAGTCTGTGACACGCTGGGGGCCCTGCACTACCCCATACCCGAGGAGCTGCTGGACAGGACACTGGACTGGGGACAGGTGAGTGAGGCTTCCCCAATCCCCATATTAAAAATATTTGTAATGGGTCTGTGTGAGTGCATGTATGTGAATGACAGTGTGTATGACTGTGTATATATATTTGTCTGTTTTATATATGTTTTTAAGAATTTGTGTAAAAATGTGTGTATTTCTGTATGTGTACATATCTGTGTACCGTGTGTGCGTGCGCGTGTCTGCGTACCGTGTGTGCGTGCGCGTGTCTGCGCACTGTGTGTGCGTGCGCGCGTCTGCGTACCGTGAGTGCGTGTGCGCGTGTGCGTACCGTGAGTGCGTGCGCGCGTCTGCGTACCGTGTGTGCGTACGCGCGTCTGCGTACCGTGTGTGCGTGCGCGCGTCTGCGTACCGTGAGTGCGTGTGCGCGTGTGCGTACCGTGAGTGCGTGCGCGCGTCTTCGTACCGTGTGTGCGTGCGTCTGCGTACCGTGTGTGCGTACGCGCGTCTGCGTACCGTGTGTGCGTGCGCGCGTCTGCGTACCGTGAGTGCGTGCGCGCGTCTGCGTACCGTGAGTGCGTGTGCGCGTGTGCGTACCGTGAGTGCGTGCGCGCGTCTGCGTACCGTGTGTGCGTGCGTCTGCGTACCGTGTGTGCGTGCGCGCGTCTGCGTACCGTGTGTGCGTACTGTGTGTGCGTGCGCATGTCTGCGTACCGTGTGTGCATGTCTACGTACCGTGTGTGCGTGCGCGTGTCTGAGTGCGCGTGTCTGAGTGCGCATGTCTGTGTACTGTGTGTGCGCATGTCTGCGTACTGTGTGTGCGTGCGCATGTCTGCGTACCGTGTGTGCGTGTGCGTGTCTGCGTACTGTGTGTGCGTGCGCATGTTTGCGTACCGTGTGTGCGTGCGCGTGTCTGCGTGCGCGTGTCTGTGTACTGTGTGTGCGCATGTCTGCGTACTGTGTGTGCGTGCGCGCGCATGTCTGCATACCGTGTGTGCATGTCTGCGTACCGTGTGTGTGTGTGCGCATGTCTGCATATGTGAAGGATGAGGGGGCAGGCTGGGCCCTGTGTACTATATATATATTTCTCTGCAGTATCTGTGCATCATGAATCGTGGTATGTGTTAAAGGGGCCACTGAGACTCTTTCGCCCGGGGCCCACAAAAACCTGGAGCCGACCCTGATGACAGGACACCATTACCGAACAACACATTAGTAGACAAGTCTCATACTGGTCAGTACTGGTATATTGCCAGTCAGGGGTCATCATTATTATATATTTGTGGATATAGGGGCCCTGTTTTGTGGTTCTTTATCTCCTTCTCTCATTTCCAGTCATTTTTTACCTCAGAATTGCTCCAGTTTTGTGTCACTTCTCCTGTCATGGCCGCGCTCCTGCTTTACCTCAGGATGTCGCCTCCTCACAGCTAACTGCAGCCCCGCCCCCTCCACTGCTGTCACTCATCTGACAGGCCACACCCCTCCCCTGCTGTCAATAAAAGGGGTAAAAAAAAAATCTTATGAAGCCCTCATAAGGCCAGGTGCACAGTTTTTCCAACAGTTTTTTTCTGCTCCAAAAATCAAAGTGTTTGCAGGAGAAGCACAGCATAAAATATGTAGTTTTTATTGCATTTTTTCCTTGCATGTCCCTGTCGATTTTAATGGATGAAAAATGCGGCAAAAAAAAAACACCTTTCAGCCAGGAAAAAAAATAAGCAGTGTGTGCATTAAATTTCAGAAATCTTATTCATTTTGATGGTACTGGTACAGTGCAGCGTTTTTCTACCACTGAAAAAAATGACACAGGAAAAAAAAAAACGTGTGAAGTTGCAGGGGCGGACACAGACTGTAGTGGGCCCCTGTGCAAGAATTTTTTTGGGCCCCCCCCCTTGCCCTTCATAGGGGGCATGAAGGGCCCCCCCCCCCCCGTGCATCTCTCATCCCCCCGTGCATCTCTGATTCCCCCCACTCCTAGTTAATTAATTGTATTTAAAAAAAATAAAACTTGTTATACTGTACTTACCCCCAGGGCCGGCTCCAGGTTTTTGTGGGCCCTGGGCGACAGAGTCTCAGTGGGCCCCTTTAACACATACCATGATTCATGATGCACAGATACTGCAGAGAAATATATATACAGTGCTGGCCAAAAGTATTGGCACCCCTGCAATTCTGTCAGATAATACTCAGTTTCTTCCTGAAAATGATTGCAATCACAAATTCTTTGGTATTATTCTCTTCATTTAATTTGTCTTCAATGAAAAAAACACAAAAAGAATTGTCCTAAAGCCAAATTGGATATAATTCCACACCAAACCTAAAAAAGGGGGTGGACAAAAGTATTGGCACCCTTTGAAAAATCATGTGATGCTTCTCTAATTCGTGTAATTAACAGCACCTGTAACTTACCTGTGGCACCTAACAGGTGTTGGCAATAACTAAATCACAATGCAGCCAGTTAACATGGATTAAAGTTGACTCAACCTCTGTCCTGTGTCCTTGTGTGTAGCATATTGAGCATGGAGAAAAGAAAGAAGACCAAAGAACTGTCTGAGGACTTGAGAAACCAAATTGTGAGGAAGCATGAGCAATCTCAAGACTACAAGTCCATCTCCAAAGACCTGAATGTTCCTGTGTCTTCCGTGCGCAGTGTCATCAAGAAGTTTAAAGCCCATGGCACTGTGGCTAACCT
Organism: Phyllobates terribilis; assembly: GCF_046119375.1. NCBI lineage: Eukaryota > Metazoa > Chordata > Amphibia > Anura > Dendrobatidae > Phyllobates > Phyllobates terribilis. The sequence goes on along the minus strand of NW_027362767.1, from coordinate 252,102,088 downwards.
CCCTAGATGTGGACGGAAAAGAAAAATTGACGAGAGATTTCAACGCAAGATTGTGCGGATGGTGGATAAAGAACCTCGACTAACATCCAAACAAGTTCAAGCTGCCCTGCAGTCCGAGGGTACAACAGTGTCAACCCGTACTATCCGTCGGCGTCTGAATGAAAAGGGACTGTATGGTAGGATACCCAGGAAGACCCCACTTCTTACCCAGAGACATGAAAAAGCCAGGCTGGAGTTTGCCAAAACTTACCTGAGAAAGCCTAAAATGTTTTGGAAGAATGTTCTCTGGTCAGATGAGACAAAAGTAGAGCTTTTTGGGAAAAAGCATCAACATAGAGTGTACAGGAAAAAAAAGAGGCATTCAAAGAAAAGAACACGGTTCCTACACTCAAACATGGCGGAGGTTCCCTGATGTTTTGGGGTTGCTTTGCTGCCTCTGGCACTGGACTGCTTGACCGTGTGCATGGCATTATGAAGTCTGATGACTACCAACAAATTTTGCAGCATAATGTAGGGCCCAGTGTGAGAAAGCTGGGTCTCCCTCAGAGGTCATGGGTCTTCCAACAGGACAATGACCCAAAACACACTTCCAAAAGCACTATAAAATGGTTTTAGAGAAAGCACTGGAGACTTCTAAGGTGGCCAGCAATAAGTCCAGACCTAAAATCCCATAGAACACCTGTGGAGAGATCTCAAAATGGCAGTTTGGAGAAGGCACCCTTCAAATATCAGGGACCTGGAGCAGTTTGCCAAAGAAGAATGGTCTACAATTCCAGCAGAGCATTGTAAGAAACTGATTGATAGTTACCGGAAGCGGTTGTTCGCAGTTATTTTGGCTAAAGGTTGTGAAACCAAGTATTAGGCTGAGGGTGCCAATACTTTTGTCCGGCCCTTTTTTGGAGTTTTGTGTGAAATGATCCATGATTTGATTTTTGCTTCATTCTCTTTTGTGTTTTTTCCTTGCAAGCAAATTAAATGAAGAGAATAATACCAAAGAATTTGTGATTGCAATCATTTTCAGGAAGAAACTGAGCATTATCTGACAGAATTGCAGGGGTGCCAATACTTTTGGCCAGCACTGTATATATATATATATATATATATATATATATATATATATATATATATATATATATATATATATATATATATATATATATATATATATATATATATATATATATAGTACAAGGCCAAGGATTTCACTTACTACATTACACAGGCGATATCTATTGTAAATTTTTCAATAGCTCAGAAACCGGCGAATCCTCATAGTGCACAGTGCAGACCGGACAGTATAGTCCTCCATACAGTATTATGGGCACCATATAATGCTCCATACAGGATACTGTCCCCCATATAACGCTCCATACAGAATACTGACCCTCATATAACACTCCATACAGAATATTGGCCCCCATGTAACGCTCCATGCAGGCTGCTTCCCCCTTATAATGCCCCATGCAGGATGTCACGCCCCCCCTCCCTTATAATGCCCCATGCAGGATGTCACTCCCCCCCCTTTCCCTCTTATAATGCCCCATGCAGGATGTCAATTCTCCCCTTCCCCTCTTATAATGCCCCATGCAGGATGTCACTTCCCCCCTTCCCCTCTTATAATGCCCCATGCAGGATGTCACACCCCCCTACCCCCATATAATGCCCCATGCAGGATGTCAATTCCCCCCTCCCCCTCCCCCATATAATGCCCCATGCAGGATGTCAATTCCCCCCTCCCCCTCCCCCATATAATGCCCCATGCAGGATGTCAATCCCCCCTCCCCCTCTTTTAATGCCCCATGCAGCATGTCACACCCCCTCCCTTATAATGCCCCATGCAGTATGTCACACCCCCCCCATATAATGCCCCATGCAGGATGTCACACCCCCCTCCCTTATAATGCCCCATGCAGGATGTCACCTCTCCCCCCGTATAATGCCCCATGCAGGATGTCACCCCCCCCATATAATGCCCCATGCAGGATGTCACATCCCCCCCCATATAATGCCCCATGCAGGATGTCACACCCACTCTCCCCCCACCATATAATGCCCCATGCAGGATGTCACCCCCCCATATAATGCCCCATGCAGGATGTCACATCCCCCACCATATAATGCCCCATGCAGGATGTCACACCCACTCTCCCCCCACCATATAATGCCCCATGCCCCCATACATAAAAAAAAAAAAAATCAAATACTCACCTCACTTCTTACCTGATGCTGATTTGGACTCCACAGCGTCGCCTGCGTCTTCCCGCTGTGACAGCTCAGGAGAGATCACGCGCGGTGTAAACACATCACCGTGCCCTCTGACCTGAGACGTCACAGTCAGAGGACGCGGAAGACGCTGCGGAGGCACGGGGAGGGGTAAGTATTGTGCCGGCGCCGTCACATGACCGGAGATGTCCCTGCGCTCAGCATGGGGCCGGCGGCCCATGCTGAGCGCAGTGACATCTCCGGTCATGTGACGGCGGGGGGGGCCCCATGAGGAGACGCACAAGAGGGGGGCCCCAACAGGGCTCCGAGGGGGCCCTGACCGGCCGGGCCCCATGCTGGAGTCAGGGCAGTCATGCCCTGATGGCGGCCCTGCTGGAGGCTTCAGGGGCCCCCTCTCCCTCGGGGGCCCCCGTTCAATGAACCGGCTGCACGGGCGGTAGGTCCACCCCTGTGAAGTTGTCCTAGTAGAATCAGTAAAATATCTAAAAACACTTGAGCAGCAAAACTTTTGCAAAAACCTAAATGTGTGCCAGGTTCAAAACTTCTGGCGACAGAGAGGACGGACCCGACGGACAGACGGACGGACGGACCGACCCATATGAGATAGATAGATATGGGATAGATAGATAATGCTTTTTGGCTTCCAGTAATACTTGTACTTCCGGCATCAGCGATGTGTGCTGACAAATGTGACCTTTGAAACCTGTGACATGTTCTTGGAGCAGCTGGGGAAGGCTCATCATGGGTGCAGCAGACTTTCCACTAGAAGGGGCTATTGACCAGCAATTCTGTATGATTGGACACTAGTGAAAAGTAAAGTATAAGGCCGTATCAAGAGCGTGACGATTTGAAAGCTGGGACTTTACAGAACCCCCTTAGTGATGAGCGAACGTGCTCGCCCCTACTCGGTACTACAAGGAGCTCGGCGAGTATTTCCGGGTTGCTTGGGCGGGAGCTCGGGTCCACGCCCTGTATGTTTGGCGCTCTTTAGAGCGCCAATGAGGACTAATCAGCAGCATATATTCAGTGGTGATAGCAAGAGTTATGCAGGCAGGGTTTTTGGCAGTGCATGCAGCACAGGAGGGTCCATTGCACGTTCTGTCTGCTGCTGCTGTGACAGATATTTGTAGACATAGCCCCAGATATCAGGGCTAAAAATTTTTTTTATCTATATCCTGGTTATTTGCTTAAAAAGCAAGGCAGGCATGGTATGTGACAGACTGCAGTGCATACAGCATAAGAGGGTCCATTGCACATTCTGACTGATCCTGCTATTACCAGGTATCAGGGGCCAGGGCTAATTTTTTTTATCTTAATCCTGATTATTTGCTTAAAAAGCAATCCAGAATACACAATTTTTCTGCTCCATTTCCTTGTTAGCACTGCAGATCTTTTCCATATTACAGCAAAATCCAGAAATTTGAACTGAATGTGGAAAATATTGGCCTCCATTTCCATTTTGTTGCAGTGTGTCAGTGAAGCTATTCACACGAGGGCGCTGTGAAGAATAGTATTAGTAAACTACAGGCCCACAATTTAAAAACGTGGTTCTCCATCAGACATATCACATATAACTGCGTTCCAAAATCATCCATTTCTGGCTTCCATTTCCATTTTGTTGCAGTGTGTCGGTGAAGCTATTCACATGAGATAGCTGTGAAGAATAGTATTAGTAAACTACAGGCCTGCTTTTTAAAACTGTGGTTCTCCGTCAGACACATAACATACAGGTGCATCTCACTAAATTAGAATATCATCAAAAAGTTAACTTATTTCAGTTCTTCAATACAAAAAGTGAAACTCATATTATATAGAGTCATTACACACAGAGTGATCTATTTCAAGTGTTTATTTCTGTTAATGTTCTGGTGCGGAGGCTGAGGCCATGGGCAAGCTGAAATTGTGCTACAACACACCCACATCTTGTCGCTCGACCTTCCTGTCCAGAGTCGGACTGGCCAGCTGGGGTACCGGTAAAATCCCCGGTGTGCCCCGGCCCCCGCCGCCCCAGAGACAGAGTTTAAAAAAGAAAAAAATGTAAGGGCATGGGCCCTTTAAAAGCGTGGGAGTCAGGGGCACATGAATCTGACCCGCTGTGATGTCCATGGCCGACAGCCGCTTCACCACCCGGCGCACCCAGGTAAGTGCTGGGGCCCCGGGCTTAAGGCGCGCTATTGTGTCGGGGGTGGAGAGCCCCCCATCCGGGAGGGAGAGCCCCCACCTCCTCCTCAGATACGCACCTCTCCTCGTTCCTCGCAGCTCAAGTGACGTCACCATCTTCTGATTCTGACGTCTCAGGGCAAGGGCGAGGTGACGTCACTATCACCTTCTGCTCTGAGAACTGCAGTCAGAAGACGCTGACTACACCGGACCTGCAGTCAGGGGGCGGGAGAGGTGAGTATTTGATTTTTTTTTTTTTATGTATACAGCATCATGGGGGCCCATATACTGTATGGGGCAGCATGGGGGCCCATATACTGTATGGATCAGCAGCCCATGCTGCTCCATACAGTATATTGGCCCATGCTGCTCCATACAGTATATGGGCCCCCATGCTGCTCCATACAGCGTATGGGCCCCATATGATGCTGCTCCATACAGTATATTGGCCCACATGCTGCTTCACATTATATGGGCCCCCATACTGCTCCATACAGTATATTGGCCCCATGTAATGCGGCTCCATACAGTATATTGGCCCCATGTTGCTGTATGGAGCAGCATTACATGGGGCCCATATACTGTATGGAGCAGCATGGGGCCAATATACTGTATGGAGCAGCATCATATGGGGCCAATATACTGTATGCAGCAGAATGGGGCCAATATACTGTATGGAGTAGCATCATATGGGGCCAATATACTGTATGGAGCAGCATGGGGCCAATATACTGTATGGAGTAGCATGCGGCCAATATACTGTATGGAGCAGCATCATATGGGGGCAATATACTGTATGGAGCAACATGGGGCCAATATACTGTATGGGGCAGCATCATATGGGGCCAATATACTGTATGGAGCAGCATTACATGGGGCCCATAATTCTGTATGAATATGGTCACTGTATCATCTGTATATACCTGTATTACAGCATATATAGGTTCTCTGTATATGCTGTAATGTCACCGGTGATAACTGTATTACCTGTACACTATATACAGGGCTCCTGTGTATAATGCCACCAGTGATAATATTAGTGTTATTAGTACTGTCTTTTATATTAATGATCACTATGGTATTATTCGGTCACTATGAGATGGTAATATAAGATCTGGTCATGGTGTGTAGGAATTTGTTCATTGTATGTGGTATTATTTAGTCACTGTGGTGGTAATACATGGTCTGGTCATGGTGTGACAGTATTATTCAGTCTCTATGTGGTCTGGTCATGGTGTGGAGGTATTTGTTCCTTGTATGTGGTATTATTCGGTCACTGTGGTGGTAGTACATGGTTTGGTCATGGTGTGACGGTATTATTCAGTCTCTATGTGGTCTGGTCATGGTGCGGAGGTATTTGTTCCTTGTAAACCAGGGGAGGAGTCCTGAGGAGATAATTTGCATATTCCCACTGCATTTTGGGGTAAGTGAAGAGTCTCCGCGAGCTCAAAGAACACTGGATTTTGGCTGTTGGAGCTGAAAAGAGGACATCGGTAAACCAGGGGAGAAGTCCTGAGGAGATAATTTGCATATTCCCACTGCATTTTGGGGTAAGTGAAGAGTCTCCGCGAGCTCAAAGAACACTGGATTTTGGCTGTTGGAGCTGAAAAGAGGACATCGGTAAACCGCGCATTTTGAAGCTTTTTTTTTTAAGCTTTTTTCACTGTTTTCAGAACATTAACAATAAGAACATGGAAGAGTCCAGGAGCCATTTGGTGAACTGCATATCCTGCTACATGTTCACAGACTTGCCAGTGGAAAAGCCAAACTTCACATGCCAGAAATGCAAGCTTGTGTCCCTGTTGGAGGAAAAGTTGCGAAATCTAGAAGAGAGGTTAACTACCTTGAAAATCATTAAGGAAGGTGAAGAGTTCTTAGACAGAGCAGAATTATCTCTTCATGATTCAGAAAAAGAAGAAATTCGAACTGCACCTGACGAAACAGAGGAATGGAAGCATGTGACCCAGAGAAGCAGGAGGATCGAGAGGCAGTCAGCACCCATACTGCTCAGGAACCAGTACCAGGCTCTCACACAGGAGAACCATGAAGAAATACAGCAAAATAAGACTTTGCCAGCAATGAATAACCTTGTAAGCCCTCAAAATCCTCCTGGATGGAGAAAGAAGAATGTTGTGAAGAAAAAACGGAGAGTGGTGGTCATGGGGGATTCCCTGTTAAGAGGAACAGAGGCCGCTATCTGCAGACCAGACATAACCTCAAGAGAAATGTGCTGTCTTCCAGGAGCAAAAATTAAAGATGTGTCTGACAGGATATCAAGACTCTTCAGACCTACAGATCACTACCCATTCCTGCTAATACATGTGGGGACAAATGACACCGCAAGAAAGGACCTGGAAACCATCTGCAGTGACTTTGAAGACTTAGGCAAGAAAGTGAAAGAATTGGGAGCGCAGGTGGTCTTCTCATCCATCCTCCCAGTGGATGGCCATGGAACAATGAGGTGGAATAAGATTCTACAGGTGAACAACTGGCTACGTCGATGGTGCCGTCAACAAGGATTTGGATTTCTGGATCACGGAATGAATTACCTATACGATGGACTACTTGCTAGAGATGGGGTGCACCTTACGAAGACTGGAAAACATGTATTTGGAAGTCGCCTTGCTACACTCATCAGAAGAGCTTTAAACTAGAACAATGTGGGAAGGGAAGCAAAAGGCCAGAAAAAGCCATACAGCTGACAAATACTATTGAGATCTCTGCTACTGGAAGTGGAAAGGAAGAACAAAGACAAAACAATTTAAATAATAAAAATATGGGAGGAAGAGAAACCAATCACAAACTAAAATGTTTTTATACAAATGCACAAAGCATGGGCAACAAACAAGGAGAATTGGAACTACTAATGCAGGAAAAGGAATATGATGTCATTGGAATCACTGAAACTTGGTGGGACGATACACATGATTGGAATAAAAGGCTAAAAGGATACAACTTATTTGCAAGAAACAGACTTGATAAACGAGGAGGAGGTGTTGCATTGTATGTTAGAAAAGCGTATATCTGCACAGAGATTGAAGCTTCAGAGACTGGGAGTTCTGTGGAAACTGTTTGGGTAAGAATACAAGGAGAGAACAACGGAAAGGACACCATTGTAGGCATTTACTACAGGCCACCTGGGCAAGCTGAAGATATGGATGAACTCTTTATGTATCAAATGACCAAGTTCTCCAAAAAATATGACGTAGTGGTCATGGGAGATTTCAACTATCCAGACATTTGTTGGGAATCTCTCTCAAGTAAAACTAACAGGTCAAGCAAATTCTTATCCTCTCTTGCTGACAACTTTATCTTCCAAAAGGTAGGGGAGAAAACAAGGGGATCTGCTACTTTGGATCTAATCCTTATAAACAGGGAGGAAATGGTTGAGGAGGTAAAGGTGGCTGGGACCCTAGGAGGCAGCGATCATGCTATTATAGAATTTTGGATAACTAGAGGAGGAAGACATGTGAACACTCAAACTTCAAGGTTAGATTTTAGAAAGGCAGATTTTAAGAGACTCAGAAAGAGAATAGGAGGGATCCAATGGCTGGATGTCCTTAAGGACAAAAATGTCCAGGAAGGATGGAAAATTTTTAAAAATGAGATTCTCAAAGCACAATCGTTAACAATCCCGAAAAGTAGGAAGAATGGGAAGCATTTAAGGAAACCAGGATGGATGAACACAGAACTTAAACACATGCTAAAAAGAAAGAAAGAAATGTTTATTAAATGGAAAGAGGGAGGCATATCTAAAGAAGATTATAATGCAGTCTGCAGATCCTGCAGGGCACGTATCAGGTTAGCTAAAGCTGACAATGAATTAAGACTTGCAAGAGATGTCAAAAGCAATAAAAAAGGATTTTGGGGGTATGTCAAAAGTAAAAGAAAAGTCAAAGATGCTATAGGATTTTTACAGGATGAAAATGGAGAAATGGTAAGAGAGGATGTTGAGAAGGCCGAACTTTTTAATTCCTATTTTGCATCTGTTTTCTCTCAGAAACAAAATGTAACATCAACTGATCTTCACTGTCCTTTTAAAGGAATAGAGGAATCCAAGTTATCTGTAAACAGAAAGATTGTGAGGGAATTTTTAGCTAACATAAATGAGTTCAAGTCTCCAGGTCCAGATGAATTACACCCCAGAGTACTGAAGGAGATCGTAGAAGAAATTTTAGAACCACTCTCCATAATCTTTGAAAATTCTTGGAGAACAGGAGAAGTCCCAGAAGACTGGAGAAGAGCAAATGTTGTTCCTATCTTCAAAAAGGGGAAGAAGGTGGACCCAGGGAACTATAGACCGGTGAGTCTGACTTCTATACCAGGAAAGATCTTTGAACAAATTATTAAACAACATGTATGTAAGTACATGGATAAGAATGAAGTGATTAACCAGAGTCAGCATGGGTTTGTAACTAACAAGTCATGTTAGACTAACTTAATTTCCTTCTATGACAGAATCACTGACTGGGTGGATCAGGGAAATGCTGTAGATATAGTATATCTTGACTTCAGCAAAGCATTTGACAAAGTATCTCACACTATCCTTATTGAAAAAATGACCAAGTATGCAATGGACCAGGCAACTGTTAGGTGGATTCATAACTGGCTTAGTGATCGGACTCAAAGGGTGGTTGTAAATGGCTTCACATCCAGCTGGATGAATGTCTCAAGTGGGGTACCACAGGGCTCCGTCCTGGGACCTGTATTGTTCAACATCTTTATCAATGATTTAGATGAAGGAATTGAGGGTAAACTGATTAAATTTGCTGATGACACAAAGCTAGGAGGGATAGCTAATACTAGAGAAGAGAGAGAGAGGATTCAAAAAGACCTAAATAAACTGGAGCAGTGGGCAGCAACCAACAGAATGGTTTTTAACAGGGAAAAATGCAAAGTACTACATCTGGGCAATAAAAATGAAAAAAGCATATACAGAATGGGAGGAATAGAGCTAAGCAACAGTACATGTGAAAAAGACTTAGGTATACTAATAGATCATAGACTGAACATGAGTCAACAGTGTGATGCAGCAGCAAAAAAGGCAAATACAATTCTGGGATGTATTAACAGAAGCATACAGTCTAGATCACGTGAAGTCATTATCGGTCTTTACTCCTCTTTGGTCAGACCTCATCTGGAATACTGTGTACAGTTTTGGACACCACATTTTAAAAAAGACATAGACAAACTGGAGCAAGTTCAGAGAAGAGCGACCAGAATGGTGACTGGTCTGCAAACCATGTCCTATGAGGAACGGTTGCAGGATTTTGGAATGTTTAGCTTGCAAAAAAGAAGACTGAGAGGAGACTTAATAGCTGTCTACAAATATGTCAAGGGCTGTCACATTGTAGAAGGATCATCTTTATTCTCATTTGCACAAGGAAAGACTAGAAGCAATGGGATGAAACTAAATGGGAGGAGACACAGATTAGATATTAGAAAAAACTTTTTGACAGTTAGGGTGATTAATGAGTGGAACAGGCTGCCACGAGAGGTGGTGAGTTCCCCTTCAATGGACGTCTTCAAACAGAGGCTGGACAGACATCTGTCTGAGATGATCTAGTGAATCCTGCTTTGAGCAGGGGGTTGGACCAGATGACCCAGGAGGTCCCTTCCAACTCTACCATTCTATGATTCTATGTGGTATTATTCGGTCACTGTGGTGGTAATACATTTTCTGGTCATGGTGTGACGGTATTATTCGGTCACTATGTAGTGGTAATATATGATCTGGTCATGATGTAACAGTATTATTCAGTCTCTATATGATCTGGTCATCGTGTAACGGTATTATTCAGTCACTATGTGGAGGTAATATGTGGTCTTGTCATGGAGTGACTGTATTAATCGCCTGTTTGTGGTATTCGGTCACTATGTGGTCTGGCCATAGTGTGGCGGTATTTGTTCCTTGTATGTGGTATTATTGGGTCACTATGTGATGTTAATATGTAGTCTGGTCACGGTGTGGTAGTATTGCTCTAGGTATAGCGGATTGTGTTGTGTATGGCGGCCATTTGTTCTCTCTGATATCAATAAGGCGAAGATTCTTGATTTCCAATAGAGATTAAATACTTGGATGTTTAACCCCTCTCTGTCCTGTGACTATTACACAGTAGCAAATATTCACTTACAGGTGTTCTATGGTGAAAACAAATAATCACCTATCCTAAGGCCCCGTTCACACGTTCAGTATTTGGTCAGTATATTACATCAGTATTTGTAAGCTAAAACCAGGAGTGGGTGATTAATGCAGAAGTGGTGACGTGTTTCTATTATACTTTTCCTCTGATTGTTCCACTCCTGTTTTTTCCTTACAAAAATACAGATGTAAAATACTGACCAAATACTGAATATGGCCAAAGGATAAGTGGTAAGTTATTGATTGGTGGGAGGGCAACTGCTGGGACCTGCACCGATCTGCAGAATGTGGAGCTTTTATCCTACTTAGTATGGAGCGGCATGTGCAACTCGACCACTGATCCATTCATTATCTAAGGGGCTGCACTTGGCTTTATCTGGAAGACCCCAAAGAGGATGAATAGAACTGCGGTCAGACATCCCACCAGCTGCTTCATTTTAAAATAGGGATTAAAAATTCCCCATTCTTCCGATCGGTGCGGTTTCCAATGCTCGGATTCCACCCATCAATAAGTTATCACCTATCTAACCTGTGGATCGGTGATGATTTGTTTTCATCAAAGAACCCTTTAATACAAACTACCGTAATTCTGTGTACATCCCAGTTATAGTATGCGCACAGTAGATGTGCAGGAGCCGCCTGTGTTTTACAGTCTGGAAACTTTGAAGAGAAGAAGGGGCACATATGCTAGGCACCAAGTATTCTTAATAAGCAATAAAACCGCAAGGATTGAAAAATTATAAAGAAATTTTATTAGGAACACTAAACACACTCCAGTTAAAACATACTTAAAAACATGTAGCAAATACCCGTGAAGGTATGTAGTATATCAAAATATAAGTGTAATACATATAATAATATAGAGGCAATACAGATTATTCCCCAAAATCTGCCCACAAATGTATTAATCTGATGAGTATCTGCAATTACAAGTGCTACCTTACGGAACAACTGTATCAAAATATATGCAGTTGCATTAGAAAAATAAGAAGGTAAGATTACTCCCATTCAAACGGTGCATATGTGGGCACATTGCTGTCTAATCCCAGTATATATATTCAAATAGAAGGTATACAGCTACTACTGTACCTACCACAAAGAAGATGCACCAACAGGGAGACAGGCAGATAGTGGGAAAACAATACAGAGCCAGAGCCCCAAGCGTTCCGCCACTGAATGGCTTCCTCAGGGGTATAATGTTAGTGTTCACTAGGGGAACAATATATATATATATATATATATATATATATATATATATATATATATATATATATATATATATATAGAATGAGTCCACCTGTTGGCTAATAGGAAATTGGACAGAGGGAAAATCTGTACTGGAATGAGACAAGGATAAGTAGAAGCCTCATGCTCAATGGATCAAGTATGACAATCCAGAGAAAGCAGTAAGTCCATATCATCCTCCTGCAGCTATGTGGATTGATCAAAATAAAAAAAAAATACAGTCGATGCTCCACTATAAATAGAATAATGGCTAACAGGTATTTGCATATAGATGTACGATGGGCCCCTAGAGTCAATTTTCCTTGTGGGCCCCAGACACATCAGTCCGACCCTGTTCCTGTCTCAATTACTAGGGGACCTCAGCAGGGCTGTGGAGTCGGTAAGCCAAACGTTCGACTCAGACTCCTCAATTTCCATGACACCGACTCCCTCATACATGGCTCATGTTTAAGTGATAAATTTAAGGTAGGACACATTTTTCTCAGCTAAAAGTCCAGACGCTTAGATTAGGAATAGGACAGACATTTATAGGACATTTCATAACTTTCCAAAATTCTTATGAAAAAATATTCCCCACAAACTGCATTGAACTACTGTACCCAATTTATTATATACACGGCTCAAAAAAATAAAGGGAACACTTAAACAACAGAATATAACTCCAAGTGAATCAAACTTCTGTGAAATCAAACTGTCCACTTAGGAAGCAACACTGATTGACAATCAATTTCACATGCTGTTGTGCAATGGAATAGACAATAGATGGAAATTATTGGCAATTATCAAGACAGCAGGGGTAAACTAGACAATTAGTACTTAACTTTTAATAGATTTAGTTAAAATGTTCTGAAAATTAAAAAGGAGATAACCATGGTATATACCCAAACAGAATTAAACCATGTCAGGTCAGGGACCTAGATCTCTTAAGGCGAGCCATGGTCAGTTAGGGATAAACTGTCCCTGCCAGGGCAAAGCCTACTACAGTGTCCAGCCAAGATAGGATGGACAGAGGAAAAATAGCAATCAAAAAGGAGTAAACCAGTATCAAATAAAGATTCTCAATGTAGTCAGTGGACACACAAAGCCATAATACTCACAGATTTATACAGATACAAACAGTGCTAGATAACTAATAAAAAAGGAACGGCGATCTTCCCGCCCGCGGCGTTCTTCCTCCCCTCTCCAGGGACTGACGCCACGTATAACACCAGGAGGAGCTGAGCGGAGGTTTCCTGCTGGTCGCGGGGGGTGCCAACTCCGGGGGTTTGCGGAGGAGCCGGAGGGCCCCGGTGGGTGAGAGAGGAGAGAGCTCTCAGGTGGCGGAGGGATCTGTGTGACGGAGTGTCCTGACGGCCATTTTGCTCCCTCCCCCAGGAAGACAAGTGTCCCGCGGTGATCTGCGACATAGGGAGACAGCCCTGAGTGGGGCCTGCTCCTCTGCCTCCCTCCTTTTCTTTTTGAGACCCCACGCTACTAATAAGAGGAGGGGAGGAGAGAAGAAGTGAGGATTGTCCACTGGGAATTGTGGGATTGAGGACTCTGCCTCGGACAGCAATATCTACTAACCAGAGGGTCATCTCTTACATCTGTGGAGTTACATGGGAGTTTACTAAATTCCAAATAGCCCTTCTCCTTTGTTGATGGCATCTGGGCTCCATCCAGTGGACAATTGAATTATAACAATTATTTTTCATCGTTCGCTTCAAACGCCATCTTGGGGCCCACAGGAATATTGCAGTCTCAATTTTCTACAACTATTATTCAACCACTACTCCTATAATTCCACTCAACTCTTCATGGTCATCTAATAACTAGAGATGAGCGTTGTTCTACTCGAACTGTTCGCCAATCTCAAATTCGAGCTGTTTTGGGCGGTGTTCGAGCCGGTCGGCGAACACGAACAATTTGAGAAAAATTCGGCTGTTCGAGGTTATGTTCGATAACTGTTCGTGCACCAAAATCATAACTGGATTTTTTCTCAGTAATGATGAAAATTAATGTTAATACGCAGTTTGAGTGTACAGCGGGGCGGGGGGAGGGGCAGGGGATGGATCTCTGCAGGAACAATGAAGATCTCCATTTTTTTTTCTCTTTCCCGCATTTGCAGTGGGGAGGTGCAATCTGTCAGCCTATCAGCAGCGCACACACGGAGCGAAGTGCTTTTTTTCACACAAGCAAGGGCATGTGTGATTGGCAGTGTATGTCACATGTCCTTGCCCTATAAGACCAAGCCATTTTCCCCGTCGCCACCATTTTCTCACTGCTGCAGCTGCGTGTTAGACGGCACCGCTGTTGCTGTGTGCGCTATACCTTGTTAATTTCAAGCCAATTTTCGCACAAATCTACAGATAGCTTGGGAGTAGGGAATAGTTGTGATTGCAGTCCTTTTAAGGACTAGGTTACAGCATTTCCTACGACTTTTATCAGGCAGGTCTGTGCTCTTAAATAGATAGATTGTGGGAGTAAAGACTAATTGTAATTGGAGTCCTTTTCAGGACTAGGTTACATCAGTTCCTATCAGTTTTTGCCAGGCAGGTCTGTGCCAGTGCTGTGCAAGTTTTTTTCACAGCATTTGGCTGAATCTAGCAAAGCTAATCCTTTTTGGCCTATTGCAGAGTGTGTTAGTCAGTGGAGTAGCCTATCTGTGTTGCAAGATATACCACCTGTGTATAGAATACCAATTTTTTTACTGCACCTAGTGAAGTAAAATCTTTTGGGCATAGCATCATTCTATTAGTCCATCTATACTGACCTCCATCAGGTTGCAAACTGAATATAATTTTTTTCTGCATCTAGCTCTGAAAAAATATTTGGGCTTCTAGCAGTGTGTGGGACTTGTTCTATTAGTCCTTCTATACTGACCTCCATCAGGTTGCAAACTGAATATAATTTTTTTCTGCATCTAGCTCTGAAAAAATATTTGGGCTTCTAGCAGTGTATGGGACTTGGTCTATTAGTCCATCTATACTGACCTCCATCAGGTTGCAAATTAAAAATAATTTTTTTCTGCATCTAGCTCTGAAAAAATATTTGGGCTTCTAGCAGTGTGTGGGACTTGGTCTATTAGTCCATCTATACTGACCTCCATCAGGTTGCAAATTAAAAATAATTTTTTTCTTCATTTAGCTCTGAAAAAATATTTGGGCTTCTAGCAGTGTGTGGGACTTGTTCTATTAGTCCTTCTATACTGACCTCCAGCAGGTTGCAAATTGAATATAATTTTTTTCTGCATCTAGCTCTGAAAAAATATTTGGGCTTCTAGCGGTGTGTGGGACTTGGTCTATTAGTCCATCTATACTGACCTCCATCAGGTTGCAAATTAAAAATAATTTTTTTCTGCATCTAGCTCTGAAAAAATATTTGGGCTTCTAGCGGTGTGTGGGACTTGGTCTATTAGTCCATCTATACTGACCTCCATCAGGTTGCAAATTAAAAATAATTTTTTTCTGCATCTAGCTCTGAAAAAATATTTGGGCTTCTAGCAGTGTGTGGGACTTGGTCTATTAGTCCATCTATACTGACCTCCATCAGGTTGCAAATTGAATAAAAACATTTT
Organism: Phyllobates terribilis; assembly: GCF_046119375.1. Lineage (NCBI taxonomy): Eukaryota > Metazoa > Chordata > Amphibia > Anura > Dendrobatidae > Phyllobates > Phyllobates terribilis. Next base: position 252,086,762 of record NW_027362767.1, on the reverse strand, counting down.
CTGCATCTAGCTCTGAAAAAATATTTGGGCTTCTAGCGGTGTGTGGGACTTGGTCTATTAGTCCATCTATACTGACCTCCATCAGGTTGCAAATTAAAAATAATTTTTTTCTGCATCTAACCCAGCCAATAGTTTTGGCCTAATACCACAGTTTGGCCACTCAGCTCTGCTCGGTTACCATCCATTGTTTTTTTGTGCAAACAACTCCAGAGTTGTGAATTAGTTAACCACCAAAATGAGTGGAAAAAGGCCTGCTGCTGGTGGAAAGGGGAATAGGCGTGTTGGGAAGGGGAAAAAAGGTTGTGTCCGTGGGGTAGGTGCAGAAGAAAGACCATCTTCCAGCCAAACTAAAATGTCTACTTCTTTTAGCGGACAATGTGATAAGATCCCTTTCTTACGGCCACGCCAATCGCTACAAATTCCAGATGAGGCACAAAAACAGCAGGTGCTTCAACGGATATCAAGTGCTCCTTTAAGTGGGCTCTCCTCCACATCAACTTCAACATCACAAATACTCCAGTCCTCAAAGGTGTCACCCAAATCGCACTTGCTTCCTCACAGCTCCCAAATCTCCAGCTGCCCGTCTGAGTATGAGGTAGAACAGATGGTTGAGTCTGCAGAGCTGTTTACTCATACTATAGCCTGGGAATCAGAGGTCGACTCCAGCGCTTCTGTGAATCCAGACGAGGAAATGATCTGCACTGATGCCCAGAATCTTTATGAGTCGGATCCAGGACCAGACGCAGAAGGTTCTGACCATAATGTAGACCCTCATTCCCAAACTGTAACTCGTGTTGGTGGAGACAATGAGGAAGACGATGATAAGACTCAAATACCTGATTGGAGCGACAACTTTAGTTTTTTGTCAGGGCAGGAACAGGTTGGCTCTGAGGACGACGGGTGTGATAACGCACAGGGTGATGATGATGAGGTCGGAGATCCCACTTACTGTCAACCCACAGTCAGCCAAGAGATGAGGTCAGCAGAGGAGGTGGAGGAAGATGCTAGTGACGACGAGGTCAGGTTGCGCCTTCCTGGACAGAGACGTAGTACTGGAAGCACGTCAACAACTGCATCCTCAAACACAACTCTGCCTCTCACCACAAGTCGTGGTGGCTCTTCAGGTCGCATGGGTGCTAAGCCTTGCATAGCCTGGGCATTTTTTCAGATCGATAAAGATGACCCAACTCGTGTTATCTGTAACATTTGTCAGCAAAAGCTAAGTAGAGGCCAAAAAATACATAGTTTGAGTACTTCATGCATGAACCGGCACATGGACATGAAGCATAAGTTGCAGTGGGAAGCTCAGTGTGCTACAATGCGGTCTAGCCGGCCGGGCCAACCACCGTCTGCCATATCTTGTGCATCCGCGGCCTCTTCATCCTCTGTGACTGGGGGGACAGCAGTCACACCTGTTTTGGGGCGCAGACCTGCCACCTCTTTACCCGCAACAGCCAGCGTGATTGGCAGGTCATCATTTTCTTTGGAGGTGGTAACACCAGCTGGTCTTGAGCGCTGTCCGACATCGATAGCACCACCTTTGGATCAAGGCAACCTAACATGTCCGCCTGCATCTTCCTCACAGACCGGCAGTTTGCCGGGGACACCCTTATCAACCCCGTCTAAGCACAATAGCCAGCCCTCGGTCCCTCAGATGTGGACAAGTAAAAGACCATTTCCTCCTAGCCATGAGAAAGCTAAGAGGTTGAATTTCACCATCTGCAAGCTCTTGGCTACAGAAATGCTGCCTTTCCGCCTGGTGGACACAGAGGATTTTCGAGACCTTATGTCCGTCGCAGTGCCCCAGTACCAGATGCCCAGTCGGCACTACTTCTCAAAGAAAGGTGTGCCTGCGCTCCACCAGCATGTCGCACACAACATCACCGCTTCTTTGAGAAACTCTGTGTGTGACAGGGTGCATTTCACCACAGACACTTGGACGAGTAGGCATGGACAGGGGCGTTACATGTCGCTGACTGGGCACTGGGTAACTATGGTGACAGCAGGACAAGGGGCTGCTGTCCAAGTCTTGCCGTCCCCACGAGTTGTGCGTCAATCCTCTTTATGTCATTTTTCCTCCACTGCTTCTGCCTCCTCAACCTCCTCTCGGTCTTCCACCTGCACCCAAAGCCTGTCTGGTCATGCCACAAGCTTTCTAACTGCGCAGAAGGGATCCTGCACACTTCCTTACTATGCTGGCAGTAGGGCTCAACGTCATCAGGCGGTTTTTACATTGAAATGTCTGGGAAATGTGAGTCACACAGCTGAGGAGTTGTGGTCAGCTCTGGAGAACCAATTTCATGAATGGTTGTCTCCACTGGACCTGAAACCAGGGAAGGCCGTGTGCGACAATGCTGCAAACCTGGGTGCGGCCCTTCGCCGGGGCAATGTCACACACGTGCCTTGTATGGCTCACGTGTTGAACCTGGTTGTCCAGCAATTTTTAGCCCACTATCCCAGACTAGATGGCCTTCTGCAGAGGGCACGGTCGCTGTGTACTCACTTCCGCCGTTCGCATCCCGCAGCTCAGCGACTTACATCTCTACAGAAGTCGTTGGGCCTGCCACTTCACCGGCTAAAATGCGATGTGCCTACCCGGTGGAATTCAACTCTGCACATGTTGCAGCGACTGTGGCAGCACCGACAAGCCCTGGTGCAATACGTTCTGACGTATAGCCTGGGCCAACGAGATTCAGAGGTGGGGCAAATCACGCTGGAGGAGTGGTCTCAGATCAGGGACCTATGCACCCTTCTGCACAGTTTTGAAATGGCGACGAAGATGTTTAGTGCTGACGATGCCATTATCAGCATGACTATTCCGGTGATTTACATGCTGGAGCACATGTTAAACAGAATTCGGAGTCAGGTGGTGGCACAAGAGGAGGTGGAGGAAGTAGAGGAGGAGGAGTTGTATGCGGAAGGGCTAACATCTGCAAGGTCCAGACGGTCGGCAGCACCAGGGCGGCAGGCATGTGAGGGTGGGGGAGATGATTTTACCAGGGCGCATGGTAGCAGCCAAACTAGTGAGGAAGGTGCAGGAGCCCAGGAAGAAGTGGAGGACGAACTGATGGAAGACTCATCAGATGAGGGAGACCTTGATCACATTTCTGTTGTGCGAGGTTGGGGGGAGAGGACAGAGGAAGGAAGCATGATTGTTACCTCGCCACCAACACAACAGGGACTTGGTGCTCCTGGATGCGCAACACACATGAGTGCCTTCTTGCTGCACTACCTGCAACATGACCCTCGAATTGTGAGAATTAGAAATAATCCTGACTACTGGGTTGCCACACTGTTAGATCCCCGGTACAGAAGTAAATTTGCAGAAATTATTCCTGCCATAGAAAGGGATGCACGCATGCAGGAGTATCAGCAGAGACTGTTGCAGAATCTTACATGTGCTTTTCCACAAAATACCAGTGGTGCACGTAGTGAATCTCACAGTTCCAACTTGCCAACCGTGGGACCGTCAAGTGTTCAGCACTCAAACCGTAACAGAACCACAGTATCTGCTGGTAACATCAATTTTGCGGAATCATTTCACCACTTTTTTAGCCCATCCTTTGCAAGGCCACAGGAGACAAGAAGTCTGACACATAGTCAACGCCTAGAGACGATGGTACAGGAGTATCTCCAAGTAAACATTGAAGCCACGACTGTGTCACTGGACCCTTGCTCTTTTTGGGCTTCCAATCTGGATAAATGGCCGGAGCTAGCCACTTACGCCTTGGAGATCTTGTCATGCCCCGCAGCCAGCGTTCTGTCTGAACGTGTGTTCAGCGCTGCTGGTGGTGTGCTGACAGATAAGCGCACGCGGCTCTCCACTGATAATGTAGACAGACTCACGTTCATAAAGATGAACAAATCATGGATCCGAAACGACTTTTCTACCCCTGTGTCATCCTGGGGAGAGTAAAAGCTTGATGATTGGTTAAAATCACCCTACCAACCGTTTTAAGCTTTCAAATTACTAATCATGTTTATCTGTATCTTGACTGGAAAATAATTTGGGCTTTGTAGCAGTGTGCAGCACTGATCCTATTAGGCCATCTATAATAAGCTTCACCAGATTTAAAATTAAAAATAATTTTTAGCTGCATCTAGCCCGGAAAATAATTTTGGGGCTCCGAGATGCGCAAGACACATAAGTGCCTTCTTGCTGCAATACCTGCAGCATGACCCTCATATTGTCAGAATTCGAAGTAATCATGACTACTGGGTTGCCACACTCTTAGATCCCCCAAACTTTTCGATCAACCTTTTCATTTTAATAAAGACCAAAAAAATGGTCATTTTTGAAATTATAAGCATTAGCAGGTTGTTAGAAACTGAAATCAAACAGTTTTCAACTCAAAACTTTATTCTAGGTGATGTTACATTTTCACATAGGACCCCTTGTTCGAAAGGAGCTTCTGAACTCTCTCGTCCATTGAATTTGTCAGGTTTTGGATGGTTTCTGCTTCAATTGTTTTGCATGAGGACAGAATACCCTCCCAGAGCTGTTGCTTAGATGTGAACTGCCTCCCGCCATCATAGACACTCCTTTTAATGATGCTCCAAAGGTTCTGAATGGGGTAGAGGTCAGGGGAGCATGGGGGTCACACCATAAGTTTGTCCCCTTTTATGCCCATATCAGCCAGAGATGCAGATGTTTTATGTGCAGCATGAGATGGTGCATTATCATGCAGAAAAATGATCTTGCTGTGAAATACACGGTTCTTCTTCTTGAACCATGGCAGGAAGTGCTGTTTGAGAAAATCCACATACATTATGGAGTTCATCTTTAGCGCCTTCAGGGATCCTAAAGGGGCCGACAATCTCTCTCCCCATGATTCCAGCCCAAAACATTACTCCACCTCCTCCTTGTTGGCGCTGTAGCCGTGTTTGCGTGGGGTGTCCATCAACCAGCCATCCTCCACTCCATTCATCTGGACCATCGAGCGCTGCACGGCACTCATCCGTGAACAAAACAGTTTTGAAATCAGTCTTCATGTAATGTTTGGCCCACAGGAGCCGTTTCTGCTTGTGTGAAGTGGATAGAGGAGGTCGACAGGATGGCGTATGCACAGCTGCAAACCTCTGAAGGACCCTGCATCTTGTTGTTCGGGGGACGTTGGAGGCACAAGCAGCTTCAAAAACTTGTCTGCTGCTATGACAAGGCTTTTTTGCCGCTGCTCTTTCAACCTGACGTAATTGCCTGTAGGAAAGAGTCCTCAATTTGCCCTTATCAGCACGCACACGTGTGTACTGTGAATCAGCTACATACTTCTTGATTGCCAAGACACTTCATCCTGATCATCGCACAATGTTGATTGTAGTCATGCCTTGACCTAAACACTCCACAATTTGTTGCTTCTCAGCAGCCGACACATCCTTTTTCTTTCCCATTTTGGCAGAAAATGTAGGCTGCTTAATAATGTGAGAGAGCCTTCTTAAGTAGTCTTGCCTTTCATTGGACACACCTGCCAAACTAATTAGCACAGGTGTCTGCAATTGCTTACAGTGATATAAAGAGCCCTGACACACATCACCATCAATGAGTTTAACTGACAAACAAACAAATTCTTCCCTTATCACTCCTAAACACTTTTTGCATAATAATTTGGAACGCGGTGTACATGTGCTTTTCCACAAAACACCAGTGGTTCACGTAGTGAATCTTACAGTTCTAACTTGCCAACCGTGGTCTGTATGGAATTGTTCAATAAAGGGCCCAAAATTAAGATAACATAGATGGGAGAGGTCTCTATGAATAGGAATTCCTAAGTATTTGATACCCTGTGAGGGCCAGGCAAAGGGAAAGTTGGACTGGATGGAATCCTATATGGATTTAGGGAGGGAGACATCGAGGGCCTCAGACTTCGCTGCATTGATTTTAAAATTTTACCATGTAACAAAGTGATCTATTTCAGCCATAACAGCAGGGATGGATATATGTGATTGAGTGATATATACTAGGACATCATCAGCAAATAGAGAGCACTTGTACTCGGTGCCTCCCACCTCAATCCACCTAATATTGGGGTTATGGCGAATTGATGAGAGCAGGTGCTCCGTCACTAGGATGTATAAGAGAGGGGACAGAGGACATCCCTGCCTTGTCCCATTGGTGATTGTGAAAGGTGATGAAAATGTTCTGACGCACCCCCTGGGCCTTGGGACACCCGGAGCCGGACCCTTTTTGGTGGATGCTGGTGGTTGTAGTCTTCGTGGCGGCGATCCGGTTCCGTGGCTCAGGGCGGTCAAACCAGTGGCGGAACTATTTATGTGGTTTTGATGTTTAAATGTCCGACTACGCCACCCGTGGATTGCGGTCAGAGTGAACCGCCGCTACAGGGCAGACCGCTAAGGCTGGTGTTGTGGGTGCAGCAGAGCGTAGCATAACTCCCCACGGGAGGAGTATAGCCTCAGGGCAGTGTATGCGGAGGATGGGGGTGATGGTGCAGGGCAGCAGCAGTAACGACACGGAGTCAGTGATGCAGTTCAGGGCCTTTACTCACAGTTCTTATTATCCAGACCACGTCTGCAGGTAACGGCTGCCCACGTCGTACTGTGCTCACCAGGTGAGGGGCTCAGACAACTCCCAGATAACTTTGGAGCGCTTCACAGGACCCCCTTTGTGTGTCCTTTGTCTGGCCTTTCTTACCAACACTTCTGTCCGGCTGCCTCGGGCCTCCTCTTGGTAAACTTGGCGCCAGTTTCCCTGACCCTATGTGGTGCCTTCCTAGCGGGTGGAGCAAGGGGCTGCGCCACATAAAATGTCAGAGCCTCCGGTTTCTAGCTGAGGGTCGTTTCCTGCCTCCACTAGTTCGGGGACCGGTCTCCCCCTTTGGCCTGACCCCTCCACGCAGGTGGATTCGGGCGTGCGGTGGCGACTCGCCCGTCCGCACCCCTGGGATCCCTTCATTCCTCGTTCCTGGAGCCTTCTCCGCTCCTCTTCCTTCCTTCTCCCTCTTGCAGGCCTGGGCCTCTGTTACTAGGCCCGCCTCCGGAGCAGAGCTCATGCAGAGCCCCTGCTCCCTGCCACTTCTGCTCAGACTTCTCTGCACTGAACTAAGATGGTGCCCACCTTTTATACTCCCTTCTCAATGCACCCAGGAACTGCTTCCTCCCTGCTCCTGCACTGCAGGGTTCCCCTTCCTCAGTGTTCCCTCCCCCCACTCCAGCCAGGGACAGGGACTGTCGTGCCCATCTCAGGGGCATATTGGTCGCCCTGCCCCACGGCAATGTGGTGTAATGCATGCAGGTGTCGGGTCCTGATCCACACTCCATCCTTATCTGAGAGTGAGATATCACACCTCTGGGTGAGGTGCAATACGTCTGTAGCAACCGAGCCCTCGGTGCTACAGTTCCATTTATCTTCAGCCTAGGTGACGTATTGTGATACAGGGCCGTGATTTTGGCTATAAAAGGGTCCCCTAGACCCCTACCCCAAGCTTTTTAAGAGAATCATATATGGCGTGCCAGGAGACTCTATGGAATGCTTTCTCAGCATCCAACGAGAGTATCTACTTACAAATTTTTAACTGCATCTAGCCCAGGAAATACTTTGTGCCTAGTAGCAGTGTCTGCTAGTCAGCGGATTATCCCGGCTGTTAAGCAAGCTACACCACCTGTAGTTTGGACACTTAATTTTTTCAAAGGAAATGCTTCGGGACCACGGGATACTTAGTGAAGAGCATCAGGAGGCACCCCAAGGCATAGGGGCTGGGACTGGCACTAGGATGCCTTGCGGTGGACAGCCGAGCTCGATCCTTATAAAAGCTTTTTAACTGCAGCAGCTTTAGTGGACGCTACTGGAGCTGGAATTACGCGGCTGCTGGCATGAGACTTGCCCTCCAATAGATCCTTGTAAATGGATTTAAAGTGTATTCATTCAAATTAGAGGGACAATTTAAATTAAAAAGCTTAGAGCTGCCTCCACCACAGGGGGGCTCTCTCGACCCACCAGCGGACAGGCACCAGTATTGGGAGAGGGGGGCTGGCCGTCAGGGTTCACCGCGGCTCTGGCACAAACCCGGTGACACGGAGGTGGCACGGGCAGGAGCGGACTGGCCGTCTCGGCTTCTCACTTTTTGGATTTTAGAAGGGCATGACATGCCTATATCTGTGTCTCCCCCTCCTTTTACTCCTCCACCTCTTTTCTTTTCGCATGACTATATGTACTTGTCACTTTTCCATGTGTTAGTTGTGTCTTCTGAGCAGTTTGTCAGCTTTTGGACACCTTTGAAGGTGTTTTCTATGTGTTTCTATGTGTTTTTGTTTGCCTGCCATTGGTTTTAACGGTGTTCGAAGGTGTTCGACGAACAGTTCGACGAACAGTTCGGCGAACACACGGGTGTTCGACGAACCGAACCGAACTCGAACACTACGGGGGTGGCTCAACACTACTAATAACCAATCTTGACCCTACATATCCAGTTTATTGATGGACAATAGATAACCTGCGCTGATAACCTGCTCTGGCGACCTCTCAATTTCTTATCATGAAGTAACTGCTGCCTACAAACCATGATTCTGTGAGTCTTCCGGTTCAGGCGCCGACCATGTGATCTCTGATTGTCTGCTCATGTTCTCCCCCCCCCTGTACATCGCCTCCAAGCTCCTGATTTTTGACCCTGCAGCTCAGAAATTTTTTTTTAAATTTTCACATAGCTGAAGGTCGTCTTCGAACATTATCTTTGGCCTATATGGACCGCTACCTTCTCCGTAGCGGGCAAAAACAATCTTCCTTTTCCAATCACTCTGACTTCTCTAATCTTCATAATATGGCTCCTACTCTAGACCAAGAGGAACAGCCAGCTCATTCTGATGACGGAAGGGATCTACGTCAGCCCCCTAAAACGCCCCCAACCCTACTTCCAGGAAAGGGGAATCACAAATGGACCCTTCGGAACTTGCAGCTGAGGTTACTGCTAGGCTACTTCCTGAAATCGAATCCATAATTCAATCTACATTCCGTCAGGGGCAACTGATCTGACAAGCGCAGCTCACTTAGTTTCATTTCTCTTTTTTCAGTGGTTTGTCTGGTTAGTGTTACTTTTCTGGTTAGTAAACATTTTTTTTCCACCTGATTATGTGTATTCTCATTTATTACATTCCTATTAAGGTAACTGATCACTTTTAGAGCATTGAAATTTAAAAAAAAGGAGAATATAGCCAATTTTCTAGCCTGTGCCAGACAGGCGCAATGCCCCTAAACTCGTTATGAAACATATTGCCACTGACGGAGGGTTAAATACTGCCCTGACGGATCTTCAGGCCAGACGGGATGAACAAGCCGAACAGCTCACTGAATTAGAATCACGAATATCGAACATTGAAGATGATTCAAATAAGGACCATTCCAAAATAATGGCTATTGTTCGTGAAAACACAATTCTGAGAGACCGTATAGATGACCTTGAGAACCGCTCTCGCAGAAGCAACTTGCGTTTGGTGGGTCTACCTGAATCGTATCTTCAGAACACTCTGAAACCCCTATGCGAGAATGAAGTCCCAAAAGCTCTAAAACTTCCTGAAGGTAAAAAGATGGAAAGAGTCCACAGAATTGGTCCTCCACCCTCTGTCCCTGGTGCCCACAATACATCCAGGCCAAGACAGGTCATTATGAAATTTTTGGATTTCAATGATAAAGCTGACATTATCCGAGCATACAAACAATTAAACCACCCATTAATCATTCAAGGCCATAAAATCTTGCTTTTTGAAGATTACTCCATTGAAGTAACCAGGAAGAGGAAGTCCTTCAGCTCTATATTCACCAGACCGCACAAAGAAAAAATTCGCTTTCAAATCCGCTAGCTGGCTACTCTACGCCTGAAAGACACAGATGGCTCTTTCTGGGAATTTACCTCACCTGATAAGGCAGAATTTTTTGTCAGCAGTCTCCTAGGCCCAAGGGCCAGCCCTGAACAGACCTACCAGGCGATAACTCCCTCTAGCTCACGGTCCCCTAAGAGACCCACGAAACAAGGAGGCAAAGGAGACCAGAGTTATAACAATAGTTGATCTTATGAGTTTTTTCCTTTTATACACCTGGAGGCTCTGGAGAAAAAGCCTTTTATGGAGGCAGTTGCTTAAGAAAAACTCTGATAAAATAACTTAATTAAGGGGGATTTAAATGTAATTTGTTATATTACACATATGGTCGGGCAGAAGTGAAGCCCAGTAGATAGTTTTTTCCCTAGCGAGCAGTTACAAATGTTCACGCTCTTGCTAGGTCAGTTCCATAAAACTTTGGTTTGTTATTTTAAATTGTTTAACTTGTTCGAGCTTTGCTCTCTAGTACATAATCTAACTACATGTCATCATTATTTTATAAGCTGGTCACCAAAAATGTTTATCTTTACAGTCATTGAATATGTATATCATATCTTGGAATGTTAAAGGTTTGCGATCTCCCCATAAACGGATGAAAGTCCTTAGACACTTAAAACGTTTAAAGCCCGACATAGCCCTCCTACAGGAAACGCATTTACCTGAAGCGGATTTCCCCCGGATGAAAAAATTGTGGGTTGGGGGTGTTTATGGGTCATCGTCCATAGATAGAAAGGCTGGAGTATTAATCCTTATTAATAAACAATTTATACACCAGATCATAAGCCAGCAACAAGATGGAGAGGAGAGGTTGATACAATTAACATTACCTACATCTTGTGGAATCTTCTCTATCATAATGTTTATGCCCCTAACATAGGTAACAAATCCTTTTTCAAACAATTGGAGACTAAACTCTTACTTGACTCCAACCCTAACAAAATAGTAGGTGGAGATTTTAACTCGGTGGTTTCGGTTTACGAGGATAGGAAAAACACTGCTGGTACTCCGCAATCAACAACCTCACAATCGAATTGACTATTTTTTTTATCTCTCCTTCTCTGTTGGCTAAATTGGTAACGGTGCAAATTGATGATATTGTTATTTCTGATCATGCTCCAGTAAGGTTGGAGCTATCAAGGAATTTCCCTCAGGGTCCTGACTTCTTATGGAGATTTCCAGATTACTTTTGCAAAGACGACTCATTTATTTCCTCGCTCAGGTTATGGTGGCGCGAGTTCTTATCGGACAATTCGGTACACCAAGATAACCCCACATTATTATGGGAATCGGCCAAGGTTGTACTTAGGGGGAAAATTTTGGTGTATACTTTTTCTCACAAAAAAAGTGTTATGAAAAAATATAGTGAACTGTCTTCTGAACTGAAACAAGTCTACACTACATTTCTTCTGGACCCTTCCCTTCTAAACAAAACACATTGGTCTCAGAAACAATCTGAATTTAACCAATACGCAGATATGAGAGAAAAATTCCATTTATCTCAAACAGAAGCATATTTTTATAGGTTTGGCAACAAATCAGGAAGGATGATGGCCAATTTAGCGAAAGGTCTGAAAAAGCCACAGGGAATTTTCCAATTAAGAAATATCAACGGGGTAACTCACACAAATCCTAAATCTATTAATGAGATTTTAGGCTCATTCTATAAGGACCTATACAAAAATCCCAAACAAACCTTGCCCCTCGCTGATACACTCTTAGATAGGGTCAAACTTCCTTCATTTTCGGAGGAATATAAATCTATATTAAATAAGCCTATTTCATTGGAAGAGATTACTAATACAATTAAAAATTTGAAACCAAACAAAGCCCCTGGACCTGATGGATACACTTCTGACTCCTTTAAATCCTTAACGGAAGAGATTTCCCCGATGTTAGTATCGATCTTCAACAAAACAATCAATGGCGATCCCATTTTCCCTTCCGGAAATATGGCTTATATCAAATTATTACCAAAACCAGGCAAGGATCCTTTATCCCCCAATTCATACAGACCGATCTCCCTTATAAACATCGACATTAAGCTCTTATCTAAAATAATGGCTGACAGACTTGCCTCTATTCTACCCCACCTTATATCACATGTACAAGCAGGCTTTGTTAAGGGTCGCTCAGCCATGCTAAATATTAGGAAAGTATTACTGGCACTAGATAAAATACACTCTACACCTGATTTAAAGGGGTCCACGGCAATTATCTCCCTCGATGCCGAAAAGGCCTTTGATAATATAAGTTGGGATTGGTTATATATGGTTTTAACCAAGATGTCATTGTCAGGCCCCTTTTTTAATTACATTCGTAATTTATATATGTCTCCAAAAGCTCAGGTGTACACCCCGGGTTTTCTATCCACTCCCTTCCCTCTTGAAAAGGGGACGAGACAAGGCTGTCCTTTGTCCCCCTTACTTTTTAACCTAGCACTAGAACCCTTAGTCCATATTTTATCTGACCCTAAAACTTTCTCAGGCATCCAATTCAATAAAAAATCAATTCAGGCAGCATTTTTTGCAGACGACATCATTTTGTTTATGTCAGATCCCATCCAGCATTTACCTCCAGTGCTGGATCTACTTAAAATTTTTGGCACTTACTCTGGGTTTAAAATAAATGCTAAAAACTGTGAATTGCTACCATTAACTGAAAAAGGAATGAAACTCTACCCCAAAAAATCTTTCTATGATATTAATATAGCTACATCTCATATCACCTATTTGGGCATAAAAATAGGCTGTTTGCCATCCTCTTTGTATACGTTGAATTATCCCCCCCTCATCAAAAAAATCACTGTTCAATTGAAATCGTGGCAAGATTTGCCCTTATCTTTTTTAGGTAGGGTGCATCTCGTTAAGATGATCAGTACATCTAAAATTATGTATCAACTCCAAACTCCATTGCTACTGAAACACTCTGATGTAGTCACACTTAATAGGGCCTTTAGTCGTTTTATATGGAGAGGAAAATGTCCTAGGATTAATCTAGACAAACTTATGTCATCTAAGGATGATGGAGGCATCAATTTTCCCAATATCAGGAATTATAACCTTGCTTGCCTTTTTCGCTACATAATAGACTGGCTCCACAAAAGACATACATACTCTGATTATTCTTTGGAATCAGACTATGCTTACCCCTTCAATTTAACCGCACTTCTACACTCTCGTTATACTTCCCTACCCCCAGCAATCAAAAAATCAGTAACTTTTAAAGACACCATTTCCGCTTGGAAAGCGGTTAGGAAGAAATATGGCCTTTCTTTCAGAATTTCTAAGCACCTGCCGCTATGGCGGAACCAGGAATTTCCACAGGGCAGTGAAAATAAATTATTTTTTTAAATGGCAGCTAGCGGGTATAGATAACATATCTCATCTTCTCCACCCAACCGAGCGGAGGTGGTTGACATACCCAGAGTGTATGGATAAGTATGATCTACCTCTTCAGGTATGTATGATCTACCTTGTTCAATTTGAACAAATTAGACTATCCATTATGTCAAACTTAAGGGATGTTACCTTCGAGACCTTTCAAAACGAATTTGATGTAATTTTATTATCCCCAACAGCCACTCCCTCAATATCTAGTCTTTACTCGGCTATGAAATCCAATTTATTAAAGATATACCCTGACATTTTCTTTAAATATTGGAAGCAACAACTTGATGACGTTGAAATTCCCACTAAGATCAGACTAGGCTGGAAGGTATTTAGAAAATACATTATAAACGAAACATGGAGAGAAACTCAATATAAAATAATACATGGGGCCATTTACGCTTTTAATATACTGAAAAAAGATCCATTATCAAATAGACTAATTGCATGCCCTAAGTGTCATCATCCATACTCTGACCTTATGCACGCCCTATGGTCCTGCACCTATTCAACAGTATATTGGGATCAGGTCTCAGACTTGATGAATATTATATGGGGTCCAGAGTACACCCTCTCTCCATACTTAGCCCTACTACATTATTGGAGCAACCCAGAGAACCCCGACAAAAAATCAAAAGGCCCCCCAAAACTGCTTCATACTCTACTCTTCCTGGCAAAAAAAACAGTTACTCAAACATTGGCTGGACGCTAACATTCCCCCTATAGCAGAGCTAATAATCCAACTGAAACATTTTATGGGAGTAGAACAACTAGATGCCCTTAGTAACAAAGAACAACAAGCTGGCAAGTTTCTATCAAAATGGAAGCAGTTTATTATAACATGTTGCTCTCTGACTGAAAAGAATAAAATTGTCCAACCATTTACTTCTACAGTATGGTATATCCTAGAGGTTCTAAAAGACAACTTGGGACTTTTACGCGTTAACTAAAACATGGGAGATAATTGACACAAATCACCAATATTTATTTAATTCTTTTGACTGAAGATGACTGTATATTGCAATACTTAATCTTTGTATCTTTGTTTAGCTGTTTAATTGTTAAGCCAGCCATCCTGAACTTATTGGTTATCCAGTGTGCCTGATCTATGTTCAGGCTCCTTATTATTGTGCATCCTGGCTTTGTTTTATATGTCTTTATACGTTTTTGCTTTTTTGAAAAAACCTAATAAAAATGATGTTTGAAAAAAAAAAAAATGGAACGTCCTCACCCAATCATTTGTAGAGCATCTATGGTAAAGAGAGGAGTTCTCCAAGGAGGGGAGGCAGATCCATTTGCAGAGATGAGGCGTGTAATTCTGCCCCTGTTAATTCCCTAGAGGGTCTATACTGCCCCTAGCAAACCCTTGCTCCTGCCCTTACAAGGACAGTCCACATCTAGCCACTGCACTCTGTAGCCCTGTGCTTTCCCTATAGTTCCAACGCGTTTCTTCCAACCGGAATCATCAGGGGACTTGAACTATAGCACTAATGGAGCTAGACTATTCACTAACTCAGACAGCATGACTGTCTCCACTATTCTGGTGAAGCAACTATTAGTCATAGTACATGGTTTATATAGAGATAGAATGTAACAAAAGCAATGCGCTAGTTTCATTGTCTAATAAAGAGAGTAGTATGTAAATAGCCACCATCATAGATCGTTAGATTCATATATCAGGTGTCTCTAAAGCTGCACATGGCCCCAGAGTAGCATGTGGAATGCAAGCCCAGAATCTGGACCGCACTTCCGCCTGTGCGGACCGCAGGAGCGTCACTTCCGGTGACGCGGCACCCGGTGATGTCACATCCGGCCGTACACAGCAGCCGGAGCCTGCAGTGGAACACAAGCCAGCCAAATGGAACGCAGATGTGTCACAGCCGGTGAGGTCACATCCGGTGACGTCATCACATATAGCGTCCAGGCTGGTTGCTATCGTTGCGTGGTTACAATTACCGGAGGGCTCGCAATGCACGTGTTTAGTCAGTCAGATAATTATCAAGTCACAAGATGGTCACTGAGTGACACACACGCATTGTGATACAGCCAAATAGATATATAACAAACTCAATAGATTATTTAATGAATGGACACTGTGTAAATGGTAAGGTAGCCAATATAAATATAAAGGGTTATCTCTGGCAGGAACTAGTACAAAATCAAAATAAAAGCGATTACTGAAGCTACAAAAATTGTACAAGAGGTCAGAGTGCACAAAATGCATACATATAATGGGATGGTTAGGGAAACAATAGAAGAATACAGGGGACTATAAGAAGCAATTATATGTGCACTGCTCATTCATGCCCTGAGGGGACACTGTATCCAGATAGTATATCCACCTTGTTTCCGCCTGTAGAACCAACCTATCCCAATTCCCTCCTCTCTGTGGTTTCCATATGTGATCAATCCCCATAAACTTGATAAATTTAGTATTGCCATTATTATGGCACAAGTTCAGATGTTAGGAGGGCGGTTGCAGACAACTTTAATATAATGGAACGCAACCGACACCTGGGTCCGCGATGCAGCCTGGTGGACTGCTGCCGAACACTTTCCGGGTGGAAAGGAAAGTAACCAACTTAAATGATAACCCTTCCGTGTTACTGCACACAGGAACGGGTATAGCGGTTCGCTCTATCTCCGTTAACTACATGGGAGAAGCGCGACCGGGGAAGTAGCTGTAGCCCTGTTAACTTCACAGGGACTACACTGGCGGCGCTAGGATGCGTGTGTGACTACGCTGACGGGTACACGTGCCTCCAGCCGGTGTGCTACCGGACTGAGGAGTACTACTCCACGTGGCTGACAGGCGATAGCCGTGGATAGGGCGCCTGCAGGCTGCTCGGGGTGTTAGGCGACCCCTTTGGTAGAGCCAGACTGATAGGCGAAGCTGCCTGCCTATTTCAACTAGCCTGCCTATAGAAACTACGTGGAACACAGTCACCCACACAACAGCATCACTTGCTCAATGATCAGAGCGCGCCGCCATGTTTATGGGCAGGTATTTTAAAGACTAAGCCCTGCCCACCTTCACACTATTGGTGGCGTCACCCGCGACCAATCAGGCGGTGCCAGGTCACCGGATCAGGTGGTTGCCAAACCACCAATCATGGTCCGCCAGGTCACGGACATGCTCAGTGCGGAGAATCCTGGACTTAGGCTCCAACAGCCCTGTCTCCCTCAGTAGCCTATGCTTAACATTGCTAGGCACAAATACCCAAGAGACAATCTGTACATCTCGTGGACCAGCTAGACGTTGGGGCTGACGACGATGCTGAGCAGCATCAGCCCTGGTTGGACTGAAATGGGAGACCACAGAAGGCTCTGGACCTATTTTGAATCCAGCAACAGCCCGACGCCTAACATCATCCCCCTTCACTTAACGCTCATTTTCCTCAACGAGCAGGGGAGCATGAATGTGGTCCACCGGGTCACAGAGAAGATCCTCAGAACTGTCACCCCTCCGGTGTACAGGGTACCCTTTTTTAAAGCGGGGGGCAAACTTAGCAGACTCCCCGCGTACTTTAGTATTGCGAGCCGTGAGCCACACTCTGTCGCCCAGAAAGAATACAGGGGCAGGGCGACGAGAAGTGACCACCGACTCTCTATGTGTGGAGTCCGTCACGGGTGACAGATGGAGAAGACCAGCCGGACTTTGACGGGAAGATTTATCTCTCGCACAGACGGGACACGCGAGAACAAAGTCCTTGACGTCCTGGCGCCAACGGGGCCACCAATAGGACCGTTGAAGGGACTTAGTAGTATGTTTGACCCCCAGATGAGCTCTGATCTTAGGGGCATGAGCCCAGGAGAGCACCATATTTTGTAGATTAGGGGTAACAAACGTCCTCCCTGACGGAACCTGGTTAGAGGACACTGCAGCCACCCTCTCTACCTGAGAGTGCTTTTTGACATAGTCTGACAAGACCCGGGTCCTGGGGAAAGACAAAGAATCTGTACCGGAATCCACAATGGTAGAGGGATCAGAGACTACCCTCCGGGTGACTGTGACCATACACTGAGAAACACAATTCTCACTCCAGGAAGAAATTCTCCCCGTATTCCAGTTAATGTGTGGAGTATGACAACGTAGCCAGGGGAGACCCAATAACACCTCGTCTAATCCACCGGGAATAATAAGAAAGGAGATGACCTCCCGGTGGCCCTGAAGAAATGACATGGTGAGGGGAATCGACAGGTGGGTGATTTGCGTGTCCAGGAGTGAACCATTGACTACTCTAATGTTCATTGGTCTTGGCAGTAACTCTTTAGGGATGGCGTGCCTCTGGGCAAACGTAGATGGCAAAAAATTGCCATCAGCACCAGAGTCCACCCACGCCTTGGCAGTAACTGCAGATGTACCAAAGGACAATGTCACCTTATATAATAATTTGGAGGATGAAGTCCCAGAATCTAATACACCTCCTCCAACGGTGGTAAGACCTACTCGTTTTCCCGACTGCTTGGAACCCTTATTTACGGGGTACTCCAAGAGATGTGCAGGTCGGGAACGAGAGGGACTAGACTCAGTCCGGGATATATCCATAGCCTCAGGCTCCGGGTCGGGAGTCGCAGGTTTGGAAACGGGTCTGGAGAAGGACGGTGCCAACCGACACTGAGGTCTGGGAACCTCCAACTCTAATTTGTGTTCTGCATGACGCAAATCTATTCGGTTAGCAAGAGAGATTAACTCCTCCAGGGAGGTTGGGATCTCTCTGGTAGATAGAGCATTTTTAATATGCCCAGACATGCCCTTCCAGAACACCGGGATAAGCGATCGCTCAGACCAATGCTGTTCAGCCGCTAGGGTTCTAAACTGGATGGCATAGTGGCTGGCGATGGCCGAACCCTGGATCAACGCAAGAAGCTTAAGAGCCGTATCATGCGTGACCTGAGGACCTAGGAATATACTTTTTAGGGTCTTAAGGAAAAGACCCGCATTTGCTACAACCGGATCATTCCGCTCCCATAGAGGAGCAGCCCACTCCAGAGCCCTGTGGGAGAGTAATGAGATGACATAACCCACTGTGGCTCTTTCGGAGGGGAACCGTGCCTCCATTATCTCCAACTGAATGGAGCATAAATTAATAAAACCTCTGCAGGATTTACTGTCTCCAGAAAATTTTTCCAGGAGAGCAAAACGGGGTAATGGGGCAGTTGCAGCTGTTGCAGCATTCACCGCAGCCGAGTTAACCAGATTGGCTGCTTGAGAAGCCGCCTGGGTAGCTACTGCAGTGATATCAGTGACCGGAGCTTGTTCCAGAGACCTAAGTCTGGTCTCCAGTTGCTTTATGTAACGCTGCAGTTGCTGGTTGTCGGCCATGTTCGGCAAGACCCTGGCGCTCTGATACTGTTAGGAGGGCGGTTGCAGACAACTTTATTATAATAGAAAAACTGATTTATAGTCTATTTTGGGGAAGAAGAGGTTAAATAAAAGGGAAAAGTCTCCCCTATTAACTAATTATATCTCAATCCGCCTGTTGGTAGACCCCAAAATTACATGAGAGGGATTTAAGTCAAGAAATATAAATTTTATTAGAAAATATAAAATTACATAGAAACATTGAATAGAAAAAGAGGGGAGGGTGAGGAGGAGGTAGGACAGCTATGAGAGCAGGATTAGATGGAAAAGACCCTGCAAGGAGACTAACATCCCTGAACCAGCATGAGGAATAAAACAGATGTAAATATAGGCTGCCAGCCGAGAAATATAATGATGCAAAGACTAGCATAAATTCATGTCAAATAGTACCTTCACTAGCAGTAACATCAATGGCAAAAAGTTGAATATAGCATACAGCATTCAAGGTAGTAACCTTATAAGGTAAGCCAGTGACAGAGTAATATAACATAGGGCATAGAAAAAAACAGCAGTGATGCGTTATGAATTCATAGATAGCGCTATGGAAATGTCATAACTGTCAAGTCAGGAGCATCAGCTCTATGGAATATCCATTACCTTGTGCCATATGATAAAAGTTTTAGGCAGCGTGTCCTGAGATGCTGGGGGATGTGTGGCAGCCTCGACGCGCGTTTCGTCCTGGGAGTGGCTTCGCTCTGAGGCGACCCCTTTGGCAGTGCCAGACTGCTAGGCGAAGCTACCTGCCTATTTCCACTAGCCTGCCTATTTCAACTAGCCTGCCTATAGAAACTACGTGGAGCACAGTCGTCCACACAACAGCATCACTTGCTCAATGATCAGAGCGCGCCGCCATGTTTGTGGGCGGGTCGTTTAAAGACTAAGCCCTGCCCACCTTCGCACTATTGGTGGAGTCACCCGCGACCAATCAGGCGGTGCCAGGTCACCGGATCAGGTGGTTGCCAAACCACCAATCACGGTCCGCCAGGTCACAGACATGCTCAGTGAGGAGAATCCTGGACTTAGGCTCCAACAGTCCTGTCTCCCTCAGCAGCCTATGCTTAACATTGCTAGGCACAAATACCCAAGAGACAATCTGTACATCTCGTGGACCAGCTAGGCGTTGGGGCTGACAATGATGCTGAGCAGCATCAGCCCCAGCTGGACCTAAATGGGAGACCACAGAAGGCTCTGGACCCATTTCGAATCCAGCAACAGCCCAACGCCTCACATCAGATTCCTCACCAGGGGGGTGTCCCTTTGATGTTCCACATCGCCAATGTGCTCACCTAAACTCACGTATAGTTTTGCCCACATATTCAAGGCCGCAGGTGCACGTGGCTTTGTATATCACCCCCCTGGTACGACAGTTGATAAACTGCTGTATGTCATAGATTTTACCAGTGACATTGCTTCGGAAACTTGTACCAGTTTGGATATACTGGCAAGCAACACAATTATGGCATTTAAAACAACCTTTATGATTATCCAACCAAGTAGGAGTTCTAGGTGCTCCATAATGACTATGAACCAACCTGTCATTTATAGATCTACCCCTTCTGTAGGTAATTAGAGGGCGATCAGTCAAAAGATTTCCAATCTCAGAGTCCCTGTGCAAAATGGCCCAATGTTTATTGAGGATTTTCCTCACTTGTTCGACACCATTGTCAAAGGTTGTCACAAAACTGAATGATTCAGATGTGGGGGATTTTTTCTTTGGTACCAAAAGACAGCCGCGATTCATATTTCTTGCCGCATGATAGGCCTTCTTTAGGATATAATCAGTTTATCAACTTATCAACTGTCGTACCAGGGGGGGTGATATACAAAGCCACGTGCACCGGCGGCCTTGAATATGTGGGCAAAACTATACGCGAGTTTAGGTGCAGGATAGGTGAGCACATCGGCGACGTGGAACATCAAAGGGACACCCCCCTGGCGAGGCATCTGAACTTGTGCCATAATAATGGCAATACTAAATTTATCAAGTTTATGGGGATTGATCACATACGGAAACCACAGAGAGGAGGGAATTGGGATAGGTTGGTTCTACAGGCGGAAACAAGGTGGATATACTATCTGGATACAGTGTCCCCTCAGGGCATGAATGAGCAGTGCACATATAATTGCTTCTTATAGTCCCCTGTATTCTTCTATTGTTTCCCCAACCATCCCATTATATGTATGCATTTTGTCCACTCTGACCTCTTGTACAATTTTTGTAGCTCCAGTAATCGCTTTTATTTGATTCTGTACTAGTTCCTGCCAGAGATAACCCTTTTTATTTATATTGGCTACCTTACCATTTACACAGTGTCCATTCATTAAATAGTCTATTGAGTTTGTTATATATCTATTTGGCTGTATCACAATGCGTGTGTGTCACTCAGTGACCATCTTGTGACTTGATAATTATCTGACTGACTAAACACGTGCATTGCGAGCCCTCCGGTAACTGGAACCACACAACGATAGCAACCAGCCTGGACGCTATATGTGATGACGTCACCAGATGTGACCTCACCGGCTGTGACGCATCTGCGTTCCATTTGGCTGGCTTGTGTTCCACTGCAGGCTCCGGCCGCTGTGTACGGCCGGATGTGACATCACCGGATGCCGCGTCACCGGAAGTGACGCTCCTGCGGTCCACACAGGCGGAAGTGCGGTCCAGATTCTGGGCTTGCGTTCCACATGCTACTCTGGGGCCATGTGCAGCTTTAGAGACACCTGATATATGAATCTAACGATCTATGATGGTGGCTATTTACATACTACTCTCTTTATTGGACAATGAAACTAGCGCATTGCTTTTGTTACATCCTATCTCTATATAAACCATGTACTATGACTAATAGTTGCTTCACAAGAATATTGGAGACAGTCATGCTGTCTGAGTTAGTGAATAGTCTAGCTCCATTAGTGCTATAGTTCAAGTCCCCTGATGATTCCGGTTGGAAGAAACGCGTTGGAACTATAGGGAAAGCACAGGGCTACAGAGTGCAGTGGCTAGATGTGGACTGTCCTTGTAAGGGCAGGAGCAAGGGGTTGTTAGGGGCAGTATAGACCCTCTAGGGAATTAACAGGGGCAGAATTACACGCCTCATCCCTGCAAATGGATCTGCCTCCCCTCCTTGGAGAACTCCTCCCGTTACCATAGATGCTCTACAAATGATTGGATGAGGACGTTCCTTTTTTATTAGTTATCTAGCACTGTTTGTATCTGTATAAATCTGTGAGTATTATGGCTTTGTGTGTCCACTGACAACATTGAGAATCTTTATTTGATACTGGCTTACTCCTTTTTGATTGCTATTTTTCCTCTGTCCATCCTATCTTGGCTGGACACTGTAGTAGGCTTTGCCCTGGCAGGAACAGTTTATCCCTAACTGACCACGGCTCGCCTTAAGAGATCTAGGTCCCTGACCTGACATGGTTTAATTCTGTTTGGGTATATACCGTGGTTATCTCCTTTTTAATTTTTAGAACATTTTAACTAAATCTATTAAAAGTTAAGTACTAATTGTCTAGTTTACCCCTGCTGTACAGATCCTCTTGACTGGGTATCTATTGTGTCTGACATTAAACAGTCACTCGTGCTATATTTATACAATTATCAAGACACTCTCAATAAAGGAGTGGTTCTGCAGGTGGGGACCACAGACCACATCCCAGTACCAATGCTTTCTGGCTGATGTTTTGGTCACTTTTGAAGGTCGGTTGTGCCTTCACACTCGTGGTAGCATGAGATGGACTCTACAACCCACAGAAGTTGCTCAGGTAGTGCAGCTCATCCAGTATGGCACATCAATGCGAGCTGTGGCAAGAAGGTTTGCTGTGTCTGTCGGCTTAGTGTCCAGAAGCTGGAGGTGCTACCAGGAGACTGGCCAGTACACCAGGAGATGTGGAGGGGGCTGTAGGAGGGCAACAACACAGCAGCAGGACTGCTACCTCCACCTTTGTGCAAGGAGGAACAGGAGGAGCACTGCCAGAGCCCTGCAAAATGACCTCCAGCAGGCCACAGATGTGCATGTGTCTGCACAAACGGTTAGAAACCGACAGCTTCTGCCACTGTTGTGCGTGCACGCCAATGGCGCATGCAAAGATGGCTCCCGGCCTGCACCTGTCATTGCCCACTATCAACTAGCATCATCAGCAACCACGTCCATGTTCTTGTCCCAGCGCAGCATTCAGTTGTCCCTACCCCAGTCCTTGGAACGCAAGCGCAAATACGCAGCCAACGCCCCACAGGCCACACTACTAAATTCACACATTTCGCAAATACTTGCGCTCGAAATGTTGCCTTTTAGGCTCGTGGAGATGGAATCTTTACGCAACCTGATGGCGGTGGCCGTCCCTCGGTATTCTGTCCCCAGTCGCCACTATTTCTCCCGGTGTGCGGTCCCCGAATTATACGAGCACATGTCCCACAACATTAGTCATGCCCTCAACAACGCAGTTACTGGGAAAGTCCACCTAACCACAGCCACATGGACAAGTGCTTGTGGGCGGGGACGGTACATCTCACTGATGGCACACTGGGTTAATATAGTGGAAGCCGGGTCCCAATCAGACCTTGGGACGGAACACGTCCTCCCGACGCCGAGGATTGCGGGCCCTGGGTCAATCAGGGCTGCCCCCACATTCTACAGCTCCTGCACCTCCTCCTCCTCTTCTTCAGCCTCCATTAACACAACAGTCACAAGCTGGAAGCACTGCCTCGGCCAAGCGGCAACAGGCTGTGCTGAAGCAAATATGCTTAGGCGACAAACCGTACAACGCTGAAGAGTTGTGGACAGTTCTGAAGGAGCAGGCAGATCTGTGGCTGACACCGCTGACCCTACAGCCGGGCATGATCGTGTGTGATAATGGCCGGAACCTGGTGGTGGCTCTGAAGCCAGGCAAGCTCACACACGTATCATGCCTGGCCCATGTGCTTAACCTCGTGGTACAGCGTTTTTTCAAAACCTACCCAGATCTGCTGGATCTGCTTGTCAAAGTATGCTGTGTGTGTGCCCATTTTAGAAAGTCAGCTACAGCTTCCGCCGCTCTTGCCGTGCTTCAGCAGCATTTGCAGCTTCCAGCTCACCGACTGGTGTGCGATGTCCCCATGCGTTGGAACTCTACATTGCAGATGTTGGGAAGGATTTGTGAGCAGAAGAGGACAGTTATTGACTACCCGCTGCAACACGGCCATCAGTATTCAAGTCAGACTCCACACATAAGACCTCAGGAGTGGACATGGATGTCAGACATCGGTACCATCCTCCAAAACTTTGAAGACACCACCAAGATGGTGAGCGGCGAAGACGCCATAATTAGCGTCACCATCCCGCTTCTCTGTCTTCTGAAACGCTCTCTGCTCACAATTAAAAAGGATGCATTGCAGGTGGAGCACGATGAGATGGAGCAAGGAACCATACAAGGTGATGCCACACAGCCCAGCCTCATCTCATCGCAACGTGGATTGAGTGACAATGAGGAAGAGGAGGAGAAAGAACAGGAGCTAGCTTCCTGCACTATAGATGGTACTACCTGCATAATTGTCATACCATCTGTTCAGCGTGAATGGCCTGAGGACAGGGAGGAGGAGGAGAGCACGGGCAGTCGTCCTATTTGTGAGGATACGGAAGTCTTGCCTGTTAGCAGGCTGGCACACATGGCAAAGTTTATGTTACGTTGCCTTTCACGTGACCCTCGTGTTGTCCAAATTTTGGGTGATGGTCATTACTGGTTGGTAACACTTCTAGACCCACGCTACAAGAACGAGAACTTTCTGTCTCTTATTCTCGCTCCGGGCGGGCCTAATAAAATGGAGCCCTTGTTGCGGAATTATTAAAAAAATTCCCATCCGAAAACGCTGGGGGCAGAGGTCACAGTTCGTTGGACAACCAAGGAGTACAGGCGAGAGAGACACATCCAATATAGCAGGGGCAGGGGAACACTGTCCAAGTTCTGGGACAGTTTTCTCAGACCCTCCCATCGCACAGGCCCTGATGCGTGGGGTACTCTCAAAAGGAGAGAAAAGTGTCAGAAGATGCTTAGAGAGTACCTTGCCAACCGTACCAACATCCTCCGTGCCTTATAATTATTGGGTATCTAAGCTGGACATGTGGCATGAACTGGCTCTCTATGCCCTGGAGGTCCTGGCCTACCCTGCCGCTAGCGTTTTATCAGAGCGGGTTTTTAGTGCCGCTGGTGGAATTCTAACTGATAGGCGCATCCGCCTGTCAACTGAAAATGCTGACAGACTGACTCTTCATTTCATAAAAATGAACAAGGGCTGGATTGGGCCAGACTTCTCAACACCAACAAATGATAACAGCGTAAAATAAACTCAAATCCAGTGTCTTTTTTTATTGTGAGGTCTAACTCTATTCCCATGCACCTCTGTCTTCACACCCAGACATGGGTATACGCTTCCTGATTTTGTCTATTTGCTCTTGTCCTCCTCCTTCTCCTCATCCTCAACCACCATATCTACCATATCACCATATCTACGTCTCTTGCAAGGGGTATTGGAGTTCCTCCAAATTATTGGCAGCTGTTGCAATTCGCTGCATAAGCAAACAGTATGGGAGAACCACTTCCTAATAATGGGAACATTGTTTTCAGGAAGCCCTCTGACCTCTACGTCTCTTGCAAGGGGCATTGGAGTGCCTTCAAATTATTGGCAACTGTTGCAGTCACTGCATACGCAAGAACAGTATGGGAGACCCACTCCTTTCTAATGGGAACATGTCGTTACTGTGGCCCATCTCTATGTGTCTTTAAATTGTTATTGGGGTTTTCCTAAATTTTGGGAGCCGTTGTACTCACGGCATACCCTATAAATGGATAGCAGAACCACTCCTTTCTAGGAACATGTCGTTACTGAGGACCATTTCTATGTGTCTTTAAATTGTTATTGGGGTTTTTACCAAATTTTGGCAGCCCATGCAGTCACTGCATCGGCATTACCACTATAGGAGACCCACTCCTTAATAGGTGGGAACATTTTTTTTTACTTATGCCCTCCTCTATGTCTCTTCAAAGGGGTATTGGGATGTGTCCAAATTTTTGGCAGCCCTTGCAGTCACTGCATACGCAATAACTGTATAGGAGACCCACTCTTTAATAATGGGAACAACAAAGCATAGCCACCTGCAGGCCCTTTAAGAATAGTAAGGGCCGCCTGATCACCCTATAAAAATAGTCTTTGTGACTTTCAGAGTCCCTCCTTCATAAATGAAACAGGATGTGTCTGATCATGTCTCATACACTACATGGCAAGTTAAGGTAGAAAAATGTTAAAATGACATTTACCGGTGAATGTATTTTTCACCGTTGATAGCAATGCAAAAATGCTACGTGTGAACATAGCCCAAGGTGTGGAGGAGCATTTTTGTTTTTGGTTATTTATTTTGCCTAATATACAAGTCATTAACTTGGAAAGGGATGTTCCTTAACATTTTTCCCAGGAAAATCTATTTTGGTTTAGTTTTTGTATGTTTTATTTTGAGTCCATAAAAGTGGCGTAATACTCTGACAACATTGTTGACAGCAGTGACCTGGGAGTCAGAAATGCTTCCCCATGCTGTTCTCATCGATTTGGGCAATTTTTAAGGCCCTCTGCAGACCGCCAGGGAGGGGGGGGGGGGCAGCCGGAAAAATGCTCGAGTTTCCCATAGACAAACATTGGGCTCATTGCTTGGACCGAGCACTCAAGCATTCCAATTTCCTCGACCCGCGCAACGAGTACCCGAGCATTTTAGTGCTCGCTCATCACTAGAACCTCCCCCCCCCGAAAAAAGAAAACTTTTTGGGAGAGATCCAATATGCCAGTCATGAGGAATCGAGGGTAGGGTTAACGCAATATGCATATTAGGTTGGAAGTCGTGCACTTGAAAGCAAAGTACATGACGCCCCCAGTGCACTTCCGGCCTGATTTGCAGGGGTTAGATTTCTCATGTCTGCAAAAAAGGTTTCATTTTTAATGAGGGGAGCGCCTATATAACTCCACTATTCCTTCTATATGTAAAAATGTTCTGACAGGTTCCCTTTAAGTTACTCTAACTCAGTGGTCAGCCTCCAATGTGTAGGTATCCAAGTGTGCAAAACTACAGTTCCAATCATGCTCTGCCTGCAGCAACTTGTTTAAGGTGCCAACACAAGTACACTTGGCAGAGTTGAGCACCGGCCCTCAACTCACATCAGTGCTACTGAAATTAGCATGTGAAGCAGACATAGACATACATGATAAAAATCTATGTCCAACTGCACGATTACATGCCTCTTACATTGAGCGAAGTACTGGGTGCATCAATAGGTTTAACGATAGCACCACCTAGTGGCAACTCCCAGCACTGTCAGATTTGCATATTTTGGGTTCAGTTCCCTTTTTTAAGCAGTTTTGTAAATGCAATTGCATGGGCAGTTTCAGCTCCATTATCAAATCTTACAGATGTCGTAATTTAATAGAGGTTCGCCGGGGCAAAAAACTTTTGTCAACATTTTCCTTGAATTTGCCAGCAGTACAGTATTTATTATAAGCCACAAGGAAGGTAATAACTCAAAATGTACACAAAGGTCAAGGACTAACTCTAGCCAGCAGCCTTGGGTTACACTGTTGGTGCGGGCACAGTTAGGGTAAATACAATTAATTTCAGTGGCTCCAATTTTATGTAAGAGGAACAATTTCATTTTCAGGTAATTTTAAAACTTGTTTCATGCTAGAAACAAAGTCACACAATGTTCCCATTATACTAGCTTTGTACTCACTGGTGGTCGGATCCCTGCCACTTTGGAGATCAATGCAGATCACAGGAATGGAGACTCATATCTATCTAATATTGTCTGGACACTATTAACCCCTTTACGCAGGGGGTACATGGAAATCATGGGGCCCCATAGCAGAAGTTCTAATTACGCCCCTCCCCCCCAAAAAAAAGATAATTGTTGAGGTCACAGAAGAGCATATCTCACAACTTTCCAGCTTTTACATAGTAATTTTCCTCCCACTGAAGTACTAGATTCCTCTTTCATTGCCCCCTTAAAGTATTATGCAAACAAAAGTGCCCCCAAACATAGTATGATACCCCCATGGTGAATTCCTCCACATTAGCCTCCACATGCACACTATACTGATCCTACTGTATCCCACCTCAACTACCAAGGCAAAGTATGGTGACCCCCACACAATATGATCCCCCACCCAGCCCTCCATACAGTATAATGGCCCCACACGGTATAGTAGTTAGCACTAGCCCTCCAGACAGTATCATGGGCCCCACACAAACCTTCACACTGTATAATTGCTGGCATACAGTATAATGCACCCCCATAGTCTTCCATACAATATAATGCACCCCCCATGGTCCTGTATACAGCATAATGCACCTCCCATGGTCCTCCATACAATATAATGCACCCCCCATGGTCTTCCATACACTATAATGCACCCCCATGGTCTTCCATACAATATAATGCACATCCCCATGGTCCTGTATACAGTGTAATGCTCCCCCCATGGTCTTCCATACAATATAATGTGCCTCCCATGGTGATGAATACAGTATAATACACCCCCACGGTCCTGAATACAGTCTGATGTGCCCCCCATGGTACTAAATACGGTATAATGTTCCCCCATGGTCCTGTATACAGTATAATGCGCCCCCCCATGGTCCTGTATATAGTGTAATGCTCCCCCTCATGGTCCTGTATACAGTATAATGCATCCCCCATGGTCCTGTATACAGTATAATGTAATGCTCCTCCCCATGGTCCTGTATACAGAATAATGCTCCCTCCTATGGTCCTGTATACAGTATAATGCTCCGGTCCTGTATGCAGTATAATGCTCCCCCCCATGGTCCTGTATACAGTATAATGCATCCCCCATGGTCCTGTATACAGTATAATGTAATGCTCCTCCCCATGGTCCTGTATACAGAATAATGCTCCCTCCTATGGTCCTGTATACAGTATAATGCTCCGGTCCTGTATGCAGTATAATGCTCCCCCCCATGGTCCTGTATACAGTATAATGCACACCCATCCTCTATTATGGCCACCAGTCACTGATTTAAATAAATACATACAATACTCACCTCTCCTTGTTCCACCCGATGCTCCGGTCTGCTGAGCCTTTGGTGTGAAGCGCCGGACATCTCAGGACAGTGGGCAGGGAGTAATAACATCATCGCGCCCGCTGCTTTGACATGTCAGATGCCAAGGAAGGATGATGGGAGCTTCCCTCCAGCCATCAGCATGAGCAATGATGATGGAGGAGGGAGCGTCAGCAGACGCTTCCACCCCCATCATTCTTTGCGCCCGCTTACTGGTGGAGAGGGGGCGTGGCCTGCCGCCATTGGAAGTTCGCCACTGCCTTTAACCCCGAAGGCTGTTTGCACGTTAATGACCAGGCCAATTTTTAGAATTCTGACCACTGTCACTTTATGTGGTAATAACTATGGGACGCTTCAACGGATTCCACTGATTCTGAGATTGTTTTTTCGTGCACTATTGTACTTCATGATAGTGGTAACATTTTTTGATATGACTGGCATTACTTTGTAAAAATATCAGAAGTTTGGCGAAAATTTTAAAAATTTCACAATTTTCAAACTTTGAATTTTCATACCCTTAAATCAGAGAGTTATGTCACACAAAATAGTTAATAAATAACATTTCCCACATGTCTGCTTTCCATCAGCACAATTTTGCAAATACCCCATATGTGGGGGAAAACTATTGTTTGGGCACATGGCGAGGCTCAGATAGTAAGGAGTGAAATTTTGGAACGCATACTTTGATGGAGTGGTCTGTGGGTGTCCTATTGCGTTTGGAGAGCCCCTGATGTACCTAAACAGTGGAAACCCCCGACAAGTGACCGCATTTTGGAAATTAGACCCCTCAAGGACTTTATTTAGATGTGTGGTGAGTATCTTGAACCCACAGGTGCTTCACAGAATTTTACAATGTGGATCTGTAAAAATTAAAATATATTTTTACCACAAAAATGTATTTTTAGCCCCCAATATTTTCATTGCCACAAGGATAGCAGGAGAAAATGGACCCCAAAATTTGTGATGCAATTTCTCCTGAGTACGCCGACACCCCATATGTGGTTGAAAACTACTTTTGAGGCACCGTTCAAAGCTCAGAAGGGAAGAAGCGCTATACTGGAGTTCATATTTTGCTGGGCTGGTTTGATGGTGCCATGTCACATTGGCAGAACCCCCCATAAGAGACCCCATTTTACAAACTACACCTCTCAAAAGAATTCATCCAGGTGTGCAGTGAGAATGTTGACTCCACATATGCCTCAAAGAATTTTACACCATTGGGCGGTGAAGAAAGAATAATTACATTTTTAATCACAAAAGTTTTGTTTTGGCCCCTAATTTTACATTTTCACACTGGGAAATGGGTAAAAATGGCACCAAAATTTGTCACACAATTTTTGCTGAATGTAGAAATACCCCATATGTGGCTGTACAGTACTGATTAGCCACATGGCGAGACTCGGGAGGGACGGAGCACTATTTGCCTCCTGGAGCGCAGATTTTCCTAGAATAGTTTGCAGACTTTATATACAGAGACCCTAAGTGCTAGAAGAGCAGAATCCCCCCTCAAGTGACCCCATTTTGGAAATTATACCCCTTTGGAAATTTATCTACAGGTGCGGTGAGGATTTTAACTATGTGTGAGTTTTCCAGAAACAAGCAGCAAAAAATTGCAAACTGACGTTGTAGTGACCAGTATGTTATGCCCAACTCATGCTCCTGGAGACATGCACCTGTAAATTAGGCGGGCTCTCATCGCTACAATAATGCCAAACATGTGGACGCTAACTGCGGTTTAGGCACACTGTGGGGATCAAAAGGGAGGCGGGCATTTGTATTTGGGTGCACAGAATTTGCTGAATTTCTTTTTGAGGGCAAGGGCCATTTCGATTTTCCAGAGCCTTTGTACTACTAGTAACATGGAAGCCCCCCTTATATTTCCATTATCAGATGACGGACCTGAGTGGGGACTTGCTTTGCTTTTTTTTGTGGATTGAGTCAAAGCTTTTATTGTGATCCAAAATGTTATGTAAAATGTTCCCATTTATCCTGTGCTTTACGCTGTGCACTGATATCGGGGTTTCCATTTAAATCTCCAAGTGACGTAATTCAGATGAAACCCCCGAGGGATCCATTCACTATAATGAGGCAGCAGAGTTACTTTGGCCTCTGTTTAGCAGTGTTTTTTCTTTTTTTTAGAGATTCACAAAACTGTGGCACTTTTATGCAAGCCTAATAAAAAGACGGACGCCGACAAACCATTAGCCAGACGGCGTCCACTTTGCCTCATTACAGGAAATCTTCTGCCAGGAGTTCCATCTGAATCACGTATTTCAGAGATTTACATGGAAACCCCGGTGTAAGCGCTCAGTGCAGAGTGCAAGATAAATGTGAGCAGAGCCTTACCGCGATCTTTGGGAGGCAGAATTAACAAATCAGCAGCAGGTGAAGAATTGGTTTTATTTATTTTTTACGCCGTTCCTCGTGCGGTATAAGTGATTAGATGACTTTATTCTTCGGATCGGTGCGATTACAGAGATACCAGATTCATATCGGGTTTTTATGCTTGGCAGCTGTCACACACTAAAAGACGCTTTTTTCTGCAAAAACTAGTTTTTGCATCGGCATATTTTGAGAGCTATCATTTTTCCACATTTCGGCCGACAGAGTCATGTAAGGGCTTGTTTTTTGAGTGACAAGTTGATGTCTTTATTGGTACCATTTTCGGGCACGTGACTTTTTTTTATCGCTTTCTATTCCAATTTTTGGGAGGCAGAATAAACAAAAATCAACAATTCAGGAATTGTTTTTTTTTTTTTTTTTTTTATGCCGTTCCGCGTGTGGTAAAATTGAAAAAACAGATTTACTCTTCAGGTCAGTACATTTACAGCAACACTACATTTATATAGTTTATGCTTTGGCGCTTTTGCACAAAACTATTTTATAGAAAAAAGATTTTTTTTTTTTTACATCGCTTTATTCTGAGAGCTATAACTTTTTTATTTTTCCGCCTTGGAGCAGTATGGCGACTTGTTTTTTGTGCGACAAGATGACGTTTTCAGCGATGCCATTTTTATTTACATTTGTCTTTTTGATTGCGTTTTATTCCACTTTTCATTTGGCTGTATTTTTTTTTATTTTGTGATTTTTAAAAAAAATATTTTTACTTTTTTTCACTTTTTTACTATGGGACTTTTACTTTATACAGTCTGATTGCAGTTATAAGGTATAGCAGTGCAGGATCACTGCTATACCTCATAACTGTCAGTGCTGCAGACACAAGTTAGTTAGATCATGAAGTACGCATGTGCCTGGTGACCCGGATGTCATCATGACAACATCGGATCACCATGGCAACGATTGGGACCCAGCAATGTTGTTGCAGGGTTTCCGATCCAAGAGCAGAGGGGCTTCTGTCCCTCTGCTCGCTCGCTAAATGCTGCAATCGCAGGATTTAGGGGGTTAAAGTGCCGGGAGCGGTGTGGGCAATTAGCCTGTTAGGATTATGGCTTGTTCACTATCATCGTTAGGAAAGGCCAGGTGATGCAAATTTCCCAGCTTTAGAAAAACCCAGCCTCCTCTAACCTTGTGCCAAAAAACAGCAGCCATGGGTTCTTCTAAGCAGCTGCCTAGAACTCTGAAAATTAAAATGATGGAGGCCCACAAAGCAGGAGAAGGCTATAAGAAGATAGAAAAGCGTTTTCAAGTTGCCCTTTCCTCAGTTTGAAATGTAATTAAGAAATGGTAGTTAACAGGAACAGTGGAGGTCAAGATAAGGTCTAGAAGACCAAGCAAAATCTCAGTGAGAGCTGCTTGTAGGATTGCTAGAGAGGCAAATCAGAACTCCCACTTGACTGCAAAAGACCTTCAGAAAAATTTAGCAGACTCTGGAGTTCAATGGATGAAAATCCCTTAAATAAGAATTGAAAGACTCTTCTACCTTCAAAAGGAAGCATTACTAGATACTAACCATACAGAGTGCCTAAACTATTGCATTTGGCCCATTTTCCTTTTTGTAATTTTTAAAATGTAAAAGAGGAAAATATACATCTTTTTTTTTGCTTAAAATACAGAGGAAATGTGTCATCTTCAACTTTAGGCCTTTTAGAGATCATTTCATCTTCAACTTGTAGACAAGAAGCTGTCAGAATCCTGGATAGGAGGCGCTGAGAAGGTTAATAGGACCAATATATGGGTCCAGGTTTGTTAGGAATGATAAGATGAGATGGGGGAACTAGTCATTCCCACCCTCCAATCCAGGAGGTGCAGCTGAGCTGTTCATTTCTTGTCTGGAAGTGGAGGTGCAAACACCTCTGGTATTTAGGTCTGTGGATGCAAGGTGGAGGACCTGTGTATGAAGGTGGAGGACCTGTGTATGAAGGTGGAGCACCTGTGTATGAAGGTGGAGCACCTGTGTATGAAGGTGGAGCACCTGTGTATGAAGGTGGAGCACCTGTGTATGTGGCTTAGACTCTACAAGGGGCCGAGTATTGGACTTTGAATACTGAGCAGCTGAACCGCTCTGTTTTCTCTTTTTTTTTTGCAGTATAGTGCGGCATATTCAAATATGTTATTCCATATAGAGGCATCCAGAAAAAAAACACTTTTGTAAACTGAGATCTGATTGGTTGTTTTGAGAGCTCAACATCCCTATGTTGACAATGAACTGCCTGAGCACAGATACAGGGAGAGTTGTCATGTGGACCCAGTCAGAAACAAACACTCTTCTTACACACAGTCTTTAATAACTTTCGACCTTTAATAACTCAGCAGAGATAAATATATTTTTTAAAAAATGCCATTGCCACATGGAAAAACTTCCCCCAACCGCACGTGTAAATACAGATGAAAATCCTCCAGAAGATTGCCAGCTCCCGTTGTTATATCTGACAATAGACAGGAAAGAAAAGATATTCTTGCATTAACTCTGTCTCTCCTGGCAGAATCTTTGGTATTAAGAAGAAAAATATATATACAGATATATATATTATATATATATATTTTTGGTTTTATGTCAAGATAAAACACCCCAGCCCGGGATCAATACAATCTATTGTAGGTCATAAACCGTCACTGGAAGAGATGAGGAATTTATATCACAGATATCATCTGTGTTCGCTTAGGCAGCACTTAGCAAATGCATTAAGAGGTTTTTTTCCCTTGTGAAACAGAGGTTATTAAATAATCAATAGCCACAGTTCATCTTTGCTCTGCAGACAGCGCAGAATACAGTCACATCATCATAGTGCAAAAAAAAGAAGTAACGCGTTAAGCCCTCCATACACATTGGAGAAAAGTCTGCCGAAAGCACAGATTTCAACTGGACCAGCCGATTATCTCATGTGCATAGCAGCCCCATGACTCTCCCCGACACGAAGAATTGAGCATGTTGAATTCCAAACACATTTTAATTTCAGGGCAGTCACAGTGTCTGACAGCAGCAAACAACCCTCTCCATTGGGAACATATGCACGCTCTGCCGAACCGATCATGCATGTGTTTGGGTGGTGGGGGTCTTTGGGTGTATGGTCACCTTTACGCCATCCTTTGTCTTATTCCAACCATGTGTCCTCTAAAGAAAGCAGGAGGTAAAACGTCACTACGCTTTCATAGCACCGTTGCCACTTCTATCTAGCGATTAGCAGGGGGTCATATCGGTCAGGCCCCAACCACATTTTTTTTTTTTTTTTTTTTTTTAATTTTCCAAGTCTCTTCAGGATGAAGTACAAATTTCGCGTGCAGTTTTCTCCTGAGCTCACTGCCGAAAAACTGCCATGAAGAGTGGGGAAAAGGAGGTTTTCCAGCCAATGTCCTGATAAATGTCATGTTAGAAAATATTGCACCATATCGAAAAGTTTCTTCTCATCAGAACGTTTACCCGTGACTGACATTTTTCACTTTTATGTAGTTGACGTTCATTAATACCCGGTTTACCCTTTCTATCAAATTAATTTCATATTCGGACAAGATGTGGTCTTCAATCAGGAAACTCGGGTCCAGGTCTTTTTGCTTGGGTTCTCGGTAATGGCAAAGTTTGGCAACTTCACTGGGAACTTGGTACTGATTGCCCATAAACTCAAGCGGAACATGGACAGAAACTTTGACAATGCTCCTGGGATTTATGATCATCTTTGTAGGATTGATTTCGTTGGGCAGATTGGGTTCCCGGTAGACATGATGGAGGATGTTAACTCCCGGGACGGAAATCCACTCTTCGGGAGTCAGGCCATTAGTCTTATCTTGAGGAGTGGTTGGAAATAAATGATTTTCGAAGATAAAAACGTTCAAGCTTGGGTCATCACGGAGAAGATGGTCCAACATTTCTGGCCAGTCTTTGTGGATGATTGGGATGATCAACTCATCAATGTCATTCAGTGCTATATATTTACTCTTGTACATGTTGCGATAAATGCAGTCATTCAAAGCCGCAGTCTGACCAAAGTAATGGAGATCTCCAGGATGATCGGGGTAGTGCCAACCCTTGGAAACATTTATGAAAGAGGTAATGGGCCAAGGAATAAGTTCTACAAATTTTAGGTCGACGTAATAGGACAGGATTTTTTTCATACCTGGGCTAGACTCCGTGTGTGGTAGATGATCACTTTTTCGGCACCCATCATGCGGTACATCTCCATAGACTGTATAAACTGCAGACGTTACTGTAAGCACCGAACATTGCCGAAATGCAAATAAGAATGTTGTACTGAAATTTAGGCTCTACTTTATGAACCTGTTCAACAGTATTTTGGATTTTAGGAACACAGGAGCAGGGTCGTCCATTCGGTATAGAGATACGTATTTCGGGTCTTCGTCATCTTGGATATTGCACAGGAGATCTGTTGTACCATATGGAAAATTAAAGTGGTCCGTGTGGACCTGATGCTCTGCAAAATTAATATTAGAGTTACTAGGGGTTAAGAAAACAGAAATCACACAGCAAAGAATCTGGATCATATCGATAGGTTATGCCCAAAATCCTGACAATTCTGCTACCACGAAAGTCCAGATAGGCAGATACCAGAAAGGTCCTACTGTTCTTCACTTTGAT